>NC_142708.1:67685000-68295625 GCF_055471065.1 Atractosteus spatula | reverse complement strand
CATTAAAAATCCCAGGGCATTTCTTGAAAAGAGTAGAGGTTTTTGGTGTCCTTGCCAAATTTCCCTTTGGCCTTTACCAGTCATGGCCTCCTAAAAATCCCCCTCTCTGAACTGACTTCATCACTCTGTTCTCCTCCCAACTGATAGCTGGTGTGTGGGGAGAGTATTGGCACACTCTGGCATCATCCAGGTGGTGCCATACATTGGTGATGGTGGAGAGCAATCTCCAAGTATAAGGCATTATAAATGATTACTGTTCAGTGGGCAGCATTGTTTTCTGGTAAAAGGAATGAGTACTGACTTCTGCTACTGTGCACTGGAGCAGAGGACCCCAGTGTTAGGCAGCTCCAGCTCTTCAGAGGCGTTCCAGTCTGCATCTGGTTTACATATCACCCTGCTTCTTGCATGGGCTCTTGTGCAGCCATAATGTCTCTCCGCCTGGCTGAGCAGCGGGAATAATTCTGGATACAAAAGAACAAAGGTTTTGTTTTTCCTGTCTGGCAAAAGCTCAAGAGGCTGGTTAGAAGGACAGACAGAGGGAACGCTCTGTCCAGGTAGATGTGATCATATGGTGAAAAGAGATGAGAGCCACATCCTTTAAGCAAGTACACTCAGGTAATGTGCTTTTTTCTTAGAAGCAGATTACCTGAGGCAGCTCAGGCAGGTTAGGAGCAGGTAAGGCAAATCTTCCATTGCATGCGTTGGACCTGTTCTGTGGGTGGAAGGATTTTTAGATCTACCATTTCCCATGATGTACCTGGTTGTGGAAATGTATTTGTTTATTCAAACGTAATTTTGCACACGTCTCCAAATGCATCATGCAGTGAATACAGTTGATGGTAGAAGTAGAATCTTCCTGCAGTGTGAGTCATACTGTATTACCTCACCAATGTGCCAGGCTGGGGCTACAGGAGCTCATGTAGAAGTAGGCAAGTGTACTGTCAAAGACACTTGACAACACAAATTTCATCATCTGTACTGTACCTGCTCTGATCGTAGTGCAGCAGGTACTCTAGAGCTCTTGTACCCTGTACTGCTCTGATCGTAGTGCAGCAGGTACTCTAGAGCTCTTATACCCTGTACTGTACTGCTCTGATCATAGTGCAGCAGGTACTCTGTCTAGAGCTCTTGTACCCTGTACTGCTCTGATCATAGTGCAGCAGGTACTCTAGAGCTCTTATACCCTGTACCTGCTCTGATCGTAGTGCAGCAGGTACTCTAGAGCTCTTATACCCTGTACCTGCTCTGATCGTAGTGCAGCAGGTACTCTAGAGCTCTTATACCCTGTACCTGCTCCGATCATAGTGCAGCAGGTACTCTAGAGCTCTTATACCCTGTACTGTACTGCTCTGATCATAGTGCAGCAGGTACTCTAGAGCTCTTATACCCTGTACCTGCTCTGATCGTAGTGCAGCAGGTACTCTAGAGCTCTTATACCCTGTACCTGCTCTGATCATAGTGCAGCAGGTACTCTAGAGCTCTTATACCCTGTACTGTACTGCTCTGATCATAGTGCAGCAGGTACTCTAGAGCTCTTATACCCTGTACCTGCTCTGATCGTAGTGCAGCAGGTACTCTAGAGCTCTTATACCCTGTACCTGCTCCGATCATAGTGCAGCAGGTACTCTAGAGCTCTTATACCCTGTACTGTACTGCTCTGATCATAGTGCAGCAGGTACTCTAGAGCTCTTATACCCTGTACCTGCTCTGATCGTAGTGCAGCAGGTACTCTAGAGCTCTTATACCCTGTACCTGCTCCGATCATAGTGCAGCAGGTACTCTAGAGCTCTTATACCCTGTACTGTACTGCTCTGATCATAGTGCAGCAGGTACTCTAGAGCTCTTATACCCTGTACCTGCTCTGATCGTAGTGCAGCAGGTACTCTAGAGCTCTTATACCCTGTACCTGCTCTGATCGTAGTGCAGCAGGTACTCTAGAGCTCTTATACCCTGTACCTGCTCTGATCATAGTGCAGCAGGTACTCTAGAGCTCTTATACCCTGTACCTGCTCTGATCGTAGTGCAGCAGGTACTCTAGAGCTCTCAGCGGCTTTACTTTGCCTGCTCTGGTCTTAAGTGCTTAAAATAAAATGTATCACTAATAAAAATAATATTAAATACAGTCCAGTGCAGTGCTTCAACGCACGGCTGCAGAACCCATCAGGAACACCCAGCAGGGGACAAGGAGGTGCACACCCTTCCCCTGACCAAGAGACTTCTCACCCTCTCCCTGACCCCGCTCCCTGCACCCCCCTCTGTCTCCACACTGCCCACTTGCTCTGTGCCAGGGACCCGGTAAGACAATAAGATTAGCTCCATACAGCAGTTTGCGTTTGAACAGCCACTGGGGTTTTGTGCAAAAGCCAAGGCCAGGTGCTGGATGTTTCCTGCTTATTACCTTATTTATTTTTGCAGAGGGAGTGAGCTTAGGTCTGAGGTATTTCACAACAATGGGAACAATGCCCACTGGGCCTCACTGTCTGCAGGTTTGATTTACAGCAGGGTCCTGTCTTGCTTGAGGCTCAGTTAAAAGAAAGAATATAATAATTCCCAGATGCGTTAAGTACTTTTTTCAGTACAGTGGCTGTAAAGTTTGTGCAGGAACCTTCAGCTGGTAAAACTGGCCAATAAGAGAGATAAGACTGCCTGCTATGTTAGAGGCTTGTGATTGAACACACTGTAAGACCTGGAGGAGACCAGACTGCTGTGCAACAGGAGTGTGATTGGATTTTCACATTCTGCGTACACTCTGCATCTTTTTCTCTCTCTAACTGTAACATCAGAAACCGCTACAGGAAGTGGCGATGTCACATCCTGTTTTGTGTGAGGTGGGGGTTGTTGTTGTTGGCAACGCTAAACATTATAAATAATTATCACTCTCATTCACATCTTGTACAGCTGTTTCAGCTATTAAGGAAATGGCGATAGTTAAAATTGAATACCATGCAATATAAAGTTGTAATTAACAGTGTAATGGCTCAAAGCGTTATGTAGTGCAAAAGCTGTATAGATAGCATGTAACATTGTCTTTTATATTGTAGCGCTCTCGGGTTCACGTGGGTATGCGCCCTCCCTGCCCCGCCTCAGGTCGGCCCTCCACTGCTGGGGCTCAAACCCGGGCCTCCGGCGTCACTCAACAGGGAACCAGCCAGCTGAGCTAAAGGGAGATCTCCCCTATGCCTGGCGGCTGAGGTCCCTGCTATTCACAGGGAAGGGCGGTGACGTCACCACGCTGGCAAGCCAGCTCGCACAACCTGTAATGTTGGCCATATGCGTTACACTATGAAAGTACCCGGGTTGAAAATATGCAGTGTATTTGTGTGGACACAGTCATCTTCCAGAGACTGTAGTGCTATTGTATGGAAAGAGGCTGGTGTGTGTGTGTGTGTGTGTGTGTGTGTGTGTGTGTGTATAGAAACTGATGTGCCAGATTTTGTGTTTGAACTGAAGCCTGTAGCTAGTAAAACCTGGAGTGGAATCTAGCTGCTATGAAATAGGAGTCCTGCTTGGCTTCCTGCAGTGTGCAGCAATGCAGATTTACAAATAAATTATTGTGGACAGAGGGAGGGAGGGAGAGGCACTTCAAGTTCGGGACCAGAGAGGGGCAGGAGGGCAGCTGTGCCAGCCCCACCCCTGGATCTGGAGCATCATTGGCACATCCATCCCTGTTGGATTGTTCCTGCTAATCCCGAGTTTTCCAGCCCCCTCTTCCCCTTGTCCTCGCTCCGCCTGTGCGCGTGGGTTACAGTGTTCGGCTAATACGTCGCCGATCGTGACGTCTTTTTGGTCCCCAGAAACATTGCAGCCCTCAGGTCGCGTTTGTTTATCAAGAAAGTTGTTAATTATCTGACAGACGAGCTCTGAATTTACTCCGAGGTCTCCATAATCAAGAGCTCAGCCAGAAGTAAGGCTGGAAGACGCTAGGCCTCTGGAGAGACTCGGTCCAGATGGGGGCGTTGCTGCCCAGGAGCCTGACGATCGCCAGCCCATCTGACCTGCTGGCGCCTGGGAAACAGCGGAGCTCAGAAGAAATGAAAAGCCTGAAACAAGCCCCCCCTCATGCTAGTGCTGTCACATGGGAAGTGACTCCTTCGTAGAGCAGAAGGGAGAAAAAATACCCGTGACCAGTTGAATTAAATCCTCTTAAGTGAAATTTCCCTTTAGTTAGCTGGTGAATATCCCCTGGGAGAAAGAGAAATCTCCCAGCAGGAGGCAGGGCTGAGTGGGAGAGGGGTACCCAGGGAGGAAGTGGGGTCAAGGGGCGTGTAGGAGGTGGGGTTGAGGAAGAGGGAGTTGTAGGAAGTGGCCTATTTTTTAGAGCTGGTAAGGCCTTTGATGAGTAAGGACACGAAGGTCGGAAGGAAAGATGAGTCAGGACTTGCAGAAAAGGTGTGTTATGTTTAAAAGGTTATTCTCTTTAAGGTACTGTTTCAGACCGCAGTCCGTAGGACAGGAGACGTGTCCAAGCCTGGTCTTTTGCTGGCCTAGGGGAGTCGCCTGTCGGCGTGGTGTGGGGGCAGGTTGTCTCCCTGGGCCTCTCTTCTCGGGCTCGGGGCCAAACACGGCTGGCAGCCGGCCTCCTCCAGTCGCCATGACAACCCCCCCCCCCTCCCGGGGGGCCTGGTGTGTTTGCTCTCCCGTGGTGGAGCCTCTCTTCGTTTCCTGTCAGAGCCCGTTAATTTATTTATTTAATTAACGTGGCTCAGCTGTTGTTGTCCTGGTCAGGCTTGCTCTCCACAGCCCTGCTTGGCCCCGTTTCGGAGTCGGACTGTGTGAAAGTTTTGTTCCCCTGCTCGATAAGAAGGCCGCCTGGTCTGCGTCATCTCTGCTTCTCTCCGTATCTCATTCTCGAGGTCTGGTGGACTTTTTCTTTCCGAGAATTCCTCTGGGGTTTTGGTTTAGGGCTCTAATGATGCCTTTTATTTACCACTCGTTTGTCATTTCCCCTCTGTTCTGCTTTGCTTTGCTTTTCCCTGTTTTTGAAGCAAATCCTCTTAGAAACAAAGACTTCCATATATAAAAATGATCTGTTAAATTAAATATTCATGTTCCTGAGCAGCAACGCTGGGCTAAACACCAGAAACTCAAATAATGTGTGTCTGGTTGCTTGTGGAGTGAGCAATACTAAAAGAAAAGCACCAGAGCTCTTTGCTCAGACGAAACCCCTGGCTGAACCCTTCTCGCTTGAGAAGAATTGCCACACAGTTTTGTTCTTGCAGGATATTGAACAGTGCTGCACACAGATCACCATCGTCAGCTCCGGTATGTTCAGTCTTCTTACCGATGTGATGTCAAAATCGGCAGCATAGATACTGATTTTTAACTTCATGATTTGGATAATTTACCATAGTACAAAACAAAAAAGGACAAAGAAGTATTAGAATAGTGGGCTGTTAGCATCCTGTCTATAGTGATTGAGAGAAAGGAGAAGTAATTGTGATGGTGAATCACACAGGAGAAGCAGAGGAGGTGTGGTTTAGAGCTCTGGACTCATATCTGTTTATGTTACGTTACAGTTTGCAGGTTCAGATTCCAGGTGGGGCACTGCTGTTGTGCCTTAGGGCTCTGGGTCATAACAGGAAGGTTGCAGGTTCAAATCCTGGGTGGGGGCACTGTACAAGGATCTGTGCAGCCCTTGAGTAAAGTGCTTCACACGCATTGCTGCAGTAAAACTCCCAGCTGTGTAAACCAGTATAGATGTAAACCACCGCCTAACTTAATCAGTTAATCAGTTGCTTCAAGAGCACCTTCATGGGCTGTATTAATAGCTGGGTCTTAACATCATTCCAGCAGTGTCCAAAGTCAGGTTACCAGTGCTCTAAAGCAGTGCTACAGAGCCCCAGAATCACAGGTGCCCATCCGTGCCCTCCAGCATCAGTAGATTCATTCCTAATGACATACAGAACCCGGGTCCTTATCTCACTGGCAACAGTAACACTGCGTTGGAGAGATTAGTCTGGTGCCATAGTGCCAAACTGCAGGTCCAGTGGTGTTATTTTGGTTGTATGTTGCACACACCCACCACTCTTGGTGTAAGGAAACCCTTCTTGTGCTTAGTCTCAAAGCCTCTTTCCCGTAGTTTTCACTTGTCTCTTCTGACTTGCGTCTCACTGCCCCTCCTCAAGTGCAGTCCCCTCGGTCGGCTTAATCAAGAGGTTTTCAAGGTGTCTCTGGCAGTCGCCTCTGTCCAAGACTAAAGAGATTCAGTTTTCACAACTCGTCTGTGTTGACCATTGCTATGAGGGACAGGATTCTGCAATAACATGAAATAAAAAACAAGTTCTTAATTTGCTTGGGATCAGCATGTAATGGCTGATCACGTGGTTTTGTGATGGAATCTGCGATTCTGTGAAAGTGCTGGTGGATCGCTCAAAACCCTCTCCACTGCTCTTAAACTCCGGCTCGTCGATCCCATCATCCTAACCCTCGCTGACCCAGACAGCCATTCCACACCCCTTCCTCCATCAGCACTGGATTCTCCGACTGTAGGAGCTCCCTACACACACTCTCCCTTCCCTCTGCAGTGTGCGTTAATCCCGTGAAAACGGTCTTGTGCTGCCGGGACGGAGCTCCGTGCACGTTGGACCCAGAGAGTGGCACCATGGAGCGGCCCGTAGGGCCGGTGTGTCTGCAGGTTCTCATGCCCCACAGCATGACCTAGATCAGCTCCTTACAGGCTGCAGTTGGGCTCGTTTAAGAGTCTCTCCCAGCTCGCCAGGCGCTGTTGCATTTCAGTACCCTGGAGAAGCTGCTGACACAGCCGGCCATCCAAGACCGGGATGGGTTTTCGGGATGCACACTCCCCCCCCCACCGCCAGCTGTGTTTTATATCGGGGCTGACTGTTTTGCTTTACACTACAGTCACGGATCGCCTGAGCTGCGGAGAAAATTCCGAGCAGAGGGTTTTTGATCCCCTCTGCTTTGCATCCGACCGTGTTGGCAGCTAATCCTCTGAGCCAGGCTCGCTCCACAGGACGAGAGGACGCGTTCCTGCTCATTGTTGCCTGCACGTGTGTTTGCACTACTCGCACCATCCGGATTACTGCCTCCTGTCCACCCCCTCGGAATTTTTTGTTCCGGTATAAACACATGCCCAGGATCTCCTCTGTCTTTACAAGTGCCTATTTCACTAGGAATAACAGCCCCCAGGAATGAAGCGTACTGGAAGGATTATGGAGTGGTTAGTGAGAATTTGGCTTAACCCTCTTGCCTGAGGGCCGGCCTCTTGGCCACAGGATGAGGAGGCAGGACTCCCCTGCAGAGTGAGGAGTGACCAGGGGGCAGCTGCAGAGGTGGAGATGGGGTGGAGGAGAGATGGAGATCATCTACAGTATTTATAGTGTCTTAGAAGAGGGAGTGACATCAGTAGTGATTGCTAATTAATGACGGCCGAGTCTGATTGAAGTTGGTTGTTGCCGTCTCTCCCACACTTTCGTTCTCAACTCCACAGAAAATGAGATTCAGCATTCCTTGCAGCATGCCAGCTTTAATGGGGGTAGATTAGTTTTTATGGCCTAACAAAAAGCCAAAGAGACAGTTTCCTGCTGGTTTTTACAGAGTGTAAGAAAAGATCAGCAGGCTATAAAGGCCAAAAGTCTCTCTCTCTCTCTTTTATTTTTGTTTTCTCTCCTTCTCGTTCTGGCGTGAAGACTCTTCCTTGTGGTGGCTGTTCTCCTCTCTGTGTCTCCTCCGTCAGGGTGGCTGTGTGTTTGCTGCGAGTCTGAGTTTATCCCACACCCTGTAATAACAGGCTATATCAGGCGCTTGGAGCGCCGCAGCACTGCAATTACAATCTGTTTTCTCTCTATAAATACCCTCTGACCTCCCGGAGGAGCTGGAAATACACACACTAGGAAGGAGCGGGGGAAAGGAGCAGTGTGTGGTGCATGGTTGTGTGCGTTTGGAGGGCCGTGAGACCGTGTCTGGGGGAGCTGGTGCTTATCTGCTTGTGTGAGAATGTTTCTGTGTTTCTGTGTCAGGCAGTCAGTGTGTGTCAGCAGCGTCTGTTAGTGTGTGTTTTTTTTGGTGTGTGTAAAGAAGGGTTAGGAGAGTGAGGTCACTTGCTAGGATGTGATTGGTCCTGTCCTGTCCTCCCTCTGAGCCGCTAACACATTCTCTCTCCCCTTCTTCCTTCTTTCCATCTTTCTCTCTCTGGCCGTCCCCCTTTTCCCAGTCACTTTCCCCCTGTTCTCCGTCTGTCCCTTCTTTCCTCACCTTGCTCTCCGTGTTTGTGAACTTCCTCTGCTGAGTGCCAGTCTTGGTGTCACACTAAAACCCTCCCTCCCGCTCTGTGGGTTAGGCAGCAGCCTGGTGGGACCGTTCATTAGAAGGAAAGGACGAAGGAACACAATGGTTATTGAAAAAAGGAGATCATCCCAGCAGCAGAAATCTAGTCCAAACCTGCAGTGTTGGGTGGTGATTACTGTTTGGAACCATTACAATATGTTTTTTTTAACTGTACGTTCTATTCATACACCCGTGCATGTTTATATATAACTGTTCTGTCCTAGGCTGTAATCCCCTGCTCTGCGTCATCCCTTTCTTTTTGTTTTGGGTTAATGATGCTTGAATGAGTGTATTAGTTTCTGTCTGCATTTTGTTAGAGCTTGTGGAAGTGTTGCCAATCAAGAGAGTTACAAAGGCTACATTGTGAGTCTTCACTGACACAGAGTGCAGCTAATCCCACCGCCAGGGACCCAGTCCATACAGCCTAGAGATCACAGCCAGGGTCCCAGTCCGGGATGAATCCCTACAGCCTAGAGATCATAGCCAGGGTCCCAGTCCAGGATGGGTCCCTACAGCCTAGAGATCACAACCAGTGTCCCAGTCCAGGATGGGTCCCTACAGCCTAGAGATCACAGCCAGGGTCCCAGTCCAGGATGGGTCCCTACAGCCTAGAGATCACAGCCAGGGTCCCTATCCAGGAGGAGCCCCTATAGTCTGGAGATCAGAGCAGAGTCAAAGCCCTGGATGAGCCCCAACAGCTTGGAGATCACAGCTAGAGCCCCAGACCAGCATTAGTCTCTAAAGCCAGGAAATCACAGCCAGGGTCCAAGTCCTGGATGAGCCCCAACAGTTTAGATATCACAGCCAGGGTTCCAGCCAAGGATGAAACTGTACAGCCTCGAGTTCACAGCCAGGTTGCCAGTTCGAGTTACAGCTTGGTTATACACCAACACGTGCTGAGGCTAGCTTAGAGCTGGACCAGGAGACCTGCAGTCTCTAGATTGAAGATCATCTGAGCAGCATCCAGTCTGAGTTTTCCTGTTGTTATCTAAGATTGTTTAAGGTTTAAGGTTCACTGCTCATTGTTGACCTCCCCAAGGAGGATTGTAGTGGGAGGCCTTGCGGTTTTTATGTTTTGTAACGAGCCGACCTCCAGAGAGACTGAGCCTGCAGCAGCTGGTCAGTGTCTCCCAGTCCCCCATTTCTTTCAGCCTCTTTCGTCAACGGCTGCATAACTTTTGAACCAAAAAAATATTTAAGAACAGCTTTTGTCGTACCAATGGTCAGACTTTCCGACTCTGTCACCTTAGAGCGTTGTTGTCTTAAACATGTATTATTCCTGAAATGCAATGTTCGAGTGCTTTAAGAACATAAACCTGCAAACGAGTCTCATCCAGCCATTTCTTTAAAGAAGATGGGTTATCAGCTTCAACAGCATGGCTAGGTAGCTTGTTCCATGCTCACCAATTGCACTTCTGCTTAGCTTAGTCTATTCCTTTGAGGATTTAACTGTATCATTTAGCTACATGAACGGGGTAAATGTATGTGCTACTGTGTATAATGTATTGTTTGCGAACAGGCCTAGTATTAAATTAGACAACCAGAGCATCAGATTGATTTCTTTTTACACTCTTTCACTTGGGAGATGAACTGTGTCTTTGGTTCTGCTGTTGACTGGAGCCAGTGGAGTCCCCAGGTGGCCAGATGTCATACCTGCAGGTTGGGTAGTTCTTACATAAGACTCTCACTATGCCAATGAACTCGAACTGTGGCCTAGCCCACTGTTCTCTTGGTCTCAGGCCTTAAGATCATGTTAACCCAGGCTGATTAAGCCAGGAACATTGGTTCAATAAAAAATTGAAAGATGGGCTGGACTGAAATCTGAGAGACCTTGAAGTGTAGTGCTGGTATCTCCAAGCTTGAGAAACTGTTTACGGTTTCTGTAATCCGTGAAGTCTTTAAGACCTCTCTGATGGGCCAGTTCAAACGTGACTTGGAAACAATGTGGGGAAGAGCAAGGATTATTAATCACAAGACCTCATTCAGTTATTACGCTACTATCAGCTTGTCAGATCTGTGTGTCAGTGTTTGTATTTAATCCTAGGAAAGTGTGACGTTATGGGGGATTTTGCCAAGATCAGAATTACAGAAAATACAGCTGTTGTTTAAATTTCTGACTGTTAATGTGTATGTTATATCTTCTTCTTTCCCAGACCTGTCAAAGAATCGTCTGTCAGAGGTGCCAGAGGAGTTGTGCCAATTCATCTCCCTGGAGACACTGAGCCTGTATCATAACTGTATTCGCAGCATCCCACCCTCCATTGGCAACCTGCAGGCCCTCACTTACCTCAACATCAGGTACAGCTGTAGAACATACAGTACTTGTAAAGATACAGCTGTGTTTGAAACACTCTCTCCCCTCGACGTCAGGTACAGCACTGTGCTACACACTCTCTCCCCTCGACGTCAGGTACAGCTGTGTGCCACACACTCTCTCCCCTTGACGTCAGGTACAGCTGTGTGCCACACACTCTCTCCCCTCGACGTCAGGTACAGCTGTGTGCCACACACTCTCTCCCCTCGACGTCAGGTACAGCTGTGTGCCACACACTCTCTCCCCTCGACGTCAGGTACAGCTGTGTGCCACACACTCTCTCCCCTCGACGTCAGGTACAGCTGTGCGCCACACACTGTCTCCCCTCGACGTCAGGTACAGCTGTGCGCGACACACTCTCTCCCCTCGACGTCAGGTACAGCTGTGCGCGACACACTCTCTCCCCTCGACGTCAGGTACAGCTGTGCGCGACACACTGTCTCCCCTCGACGTCAGGTACAGCTGTGTGCGACACACTGTCTCCCCTCGACGTCAGGTACAGCTGTGTGCGACACACTGTCTCCCCTCGACGTCGGGTACAGCTGTGTGCCACACGCTCTCTCCCCTCGACGTCGGGTACAGCTGTGTGCCACACGCTCTCTCCCCTCGACGTCGGGTACAGCTGTGTGCGACCCACTGTCTCCCCTCGACGTCGGGTACAGCTGTGTGGGACACACTGTCTCCCCTCGACGTCGGGTACAGCTGTGTGGGACACACTGTCTCCCCTCGACGTCGGGTACAGCTGTGTGGGACACACTGTCTCCCCTCGACGTCAGGTACAGCACTGTGCTACACACTGTCTCCCCTCGACGTCAGGTACAGCACTGTGCTACACACTGTCTCCCCTCGACGTCAGGTACAACAAACTCACAGTGGTCTTATTTCCTCCTTCCTCTGTGTCTCTTGCACCCCCTCTCTCTCTGTCTGTCCTCGCGCTTATCTCCCTGTTGTTTTCTCTCTCGTGTACAGTCGGAACCAGCTGTCCTCTCTTCCCACTGCGGTGTGCGAACTCCCCCTGCGAGTCCTCATCGCCAGCAACAACAAGCTGCCCTGTCTGCCGTCCACCATCCAGGCACTGGGCAACCTCCGCCAGCTGGTCAGTCTCCCTCGGCATCACTGTCGCCATGCCACTCTCTTTCGTGCTTGAAGAACATAAATCGTGCAAACCAGAGAAGGCCGTTCAGCCCGTCATCTTTGTTTTGTTGTTTGCTAATTGCTTGAAGGATCTCATCCAGCCATTTCTTGATAATAACCTCCTCAAAGGTACCGACAAAGTCAACCCAGTGGTCAAGGCCTACAGTGAAACATGAACCAGAGGACACAAGGGGAACTGATACTGGAGTGCATTTAAAACTGAGAACAGGGGACAATATTTTACACAAAGGGTTGTAGGGGTATGGAACAAGTTACTATTGCTATTGCATCTGATACTCTGACTTTCTATGAGCTGGATTTGCTGAATGACCTCCACTCCTTTGGAGCCTTTCTTCTGTTCTTATTACGTTGTAGGAAACTCTTGTTCCAGACTCCCACTTTTTGTATAGAGAAGTCTCTCGCGCTCTCTCTCTCTCTCTCTCTCTCTCTTTCTTTCTCCAGGTTTCTTTTTCAGTCTCTCACTCCTTGAATCTCCTTCCGTGTTTTTCTCTCAGGATGTGAGCTGTAATGAACTACAGTCTCTGCCCCCCGAGATTGGGCTCCTGGAGTCTTTGAGAGACCTCAACCTACGGAGAAACCATCTGACCACACTGCCAGAAGGTGAGGGAAGAGGGTGAGAGAGGGAGGGAGGGATGAGGAGAAGCAGGGAAGGACTGGAGAGGGGAGAGGAGGAGGAGGAGGGGGGGGGGGGGGGGGGGATAGGGGAGAGATCGATTGGGAGGGGTGGGACAGAAAGAGAAGAGAGGCTGAATGAAGAAATGGGGGAGGAGAATAAGGGTGAAGAGAGGGTGTGGGGCTGAGCAAGAGAATAAGGAGCCATATGAGGGAAAGAAGAGGAACGAAGGAGTTTTGCAGCTCCCAGCTGAGCAGTTAGAGCACACCTGTGTATTCACCTCAACTTTTGCCCTGTCCTCTCTCGGCCAGAGCTGTCGGAGCTGCCGCTGGTCCGGCTGGATGTCTCGTGTAACCGCGTGACGCGGGTTCCCGTGTGTTACCGCCACCTGCGGCACCTGCAGACCATCACCCTCGACAACAACCCCCTGCAGTCCCCGCCCGCGCAGGTCAGGCCCTGCGGCCGCGCTCTCCCTTCGTCCAGTCAGTGCGTCGGCGTTAGCCTCTCTGTGTCTGCTGTGCTCTGTTCAGCTCGTGCCTTACTACAGCGTACTGTAGGTGTACTACAGTGTCTGGGTGAAGGTCTCTCTTCAGTGCTATGCTGTGAATGTCGTGCTGTCCAGTGTATCTGTCTTCCTCTCTCTCCTTCTGTATACACACATTCACAGTGAACAGTAGGATATAATAATAATTCAGTTATATAGCGCTTTTCTGGACACTCCACTCAAAGTGCTTTACAGGTAATGGAGACTCCCCTATACCACCACCAGTGTGCAGCCCCACCTGGATGATGCAATGGCAGCCAGTGTGCACCAGTATGCTCCCCACACTTCAGCATTCAGTGGGGAGGAGAACAGAGTGGTGAAGTCAGAGATGGGAATTATTAGGAAGGCAGGACTGGTAAAGGGGGAAACACCTACTCTTATCCAGAGAAGCCCGTTTATAGTACTGGCTAGCCACTTTGTGCTTTGAGTGTGTTATTCACGCTCTGTGTCTCTTCCAGATCTGTACGAAGGGTAAGATCCACATCTTCAAGTACCTGAATATCGAGGCGTGTAGCAAGACGACGCCAGAGGAGTTCGACAGAGCTCTGAGACCAGCAGGCATCAACAGCTGGTGAGATGGAGAGAGACCAAAGGAGGAGACGTCCGCAGTCTTGAAACGGGCTGCTGCAGCTGGCGCTAGATAGAGAGGGGGGAGACTCCATGGTGCTGAAAGAAAAGGTCTCAGCAGCTGGAGGCGAACGACAGGGGAGGGGGCAGGCTGTGTGACGAGGATAAATCACTCGCTTTTCTAGCCTGAGCTGGTCAGATCTCAGCAGACCGGCAAAGCTGGTCCGGTCAGTACTGGGATGGGAGATCACCCGGGAAAACCAGGTGGCTGCTGTGAAGGGTGCTGGTCGGCCAGTAGGTGGCACTCTTACCTCTTATTGGACCGACATTTTCTGACCATCACTCCTATATGTTGACACGGCACGCTGCGCTGAAGGAGGTGCTGTCCTTAAGATGAGCTACAGTATTAAGCCACTGTATTGACTAATAGGTCTTTAAGGGTCTCTTGGTTGTTCACAAGAGTAGAGATGTTAACGTTAGTATCCTGGCTAAAGTCCACTCTGGACAAGCTTCGTCTGACTTCCGGGTTTCTCACTCTTCCCCTCAGGGGAGCTGTGCAGCCAGAGTGCTTTGATCCTTTCAGATGAAAAACTTTTATGTAAAATGCAACAAATTCTGAAATGATGAGGATACAGGAAAAAAAGGATCGATTGAATGAATAAATCGAGTAAAAAATAATTTTGTTCCCAAAGTTTTGGGCATGTGACTCTCTCTACAGAGGCAGTTGCAGCGGTGAAAATGTTTTGTATTCCTGGCTCTCTGTGTTTGTCTCTTATTGCATCCCTCTTAACCCCTGTTTCCCTGTGAGTTTCTCACTCTCTCTCTCTCCCTTTGTCTGCGACTATATGCGTTGCCAGTCTCTCAGATCAAGAGCTGTTTCCAGCACGGCAGTATGGAGGTCTGGACTCCGGCTTCAACAGTGTGGACAGTGGAAGCAAGAGGTGGTCTGGAAATGAGGTGAGAGAGAGAGAACTGACTGACTGACGTATGTGGGACACATCCGCAGACATGGCGTCACATGGGACAGTTGCATGGCGACTCTTAACAGACAAGAAGTTGCTCATCAATGAAACGTTAATAGTCATGGTGATACACTGCAAGGCTGTGTTACTCGCCAGCAGACAGAGACACACTGACAGAGACAGTACTGGCACAGATGAGCCTCTCTCCCCCTCTGTCCTCCAGTCTGCAGACGATTTCTCGGACCTGTCCCTGCGGATGGCAGAGATCTCCAGGGAACAGAGGAACCTGAGAGAGGAGCGAGCAGTGCACTCCCTTGGGGACAGAGGTGAGCAGCAGACAACACTTGTCACTTACAGTGTACACACAAGTAATATACAGGTATATACACATGCTCACACACATACTGTATACACAGAAGCAGTATATGTACACATGCTCATACATAGTGAACACGCACACTCACATAGTCTATGTACACATGCTCACACTGACAGTGTATAAACATGCTCTCACACACTCATGTAGTGTATATACACATGCTCACACATTCTCTATGAGGCAGGGGTGAATGTGCAGAGATAGAAATACAGACTCTCACACTATGGCAACAGAACATTTGAACATTTCAGATAAACACTTTGTGATTCTCACTCCTGGTCCTGGAGAGAGGTTAGCGAGCGTCCTGATGCCAGCAGTCGTATCACCCTGCAGCTCACAACTGGCAGCCAACTGAAGCTCAGCAAGTGTGAGCCTGGTCAGTACCTGGATAAGAGACCTCCAGGGAAAGCTAAGGTTGCAGCTGGAAGAGGTGTTAGTGAGACCAGCTGGGGGCACTCACCCTGCGGTCCTAATGCCCCAGAGTCATGGGGACACTATATTGTACAAAGGCGCCATCCTTCGGATGAGATGTAAAACTGACTTCCTGACTCTCTGTGGTCATTAAAAATCCCAGGGTGTTTTCTCGAAAACAGTAGGGGTGTTATCCCAGTGACCTGGCCAAATTTCCCCCTGGCCTTTACCAGACATGGTCTCCTAATAATCCTCAGGAGTGAGGAGCCCTAACTTAAAAAAATTATACAGCACATAGACTTCCTACAGCATCGTTATTTGCAATGTGGGTGACTGTTTCATGAGCTTTTTCTCTTCCTCTCTCTACCTCTTTCCTTCCTGCACCTCCCGGCTCTTGGTGTCCCTCCACCCCCTGTCTCTCCGTAGTGAATGGAGAGGCAGAGCAGGAGGATTTTATTGACAGCAGCGTAACTGAAGAGGACGAGGAGGAGCACAGGTCATTGCCCAGCCCCCATCGGACAGCACCCCCACAGGTGAGGAGGACTCACTGTGTCTCCCTGGGTCCAGCCCTGTTACTACTGTCTGGCCTGTACTCAGTCTCTATGGACAGTCATAAGAAAGTTACATTATGTAGGTGTCAGAACAGGATATCTCTGTACAAAGAGAGATTGACCCATAGGCATAGATGCTTGAATTGTTCTATTGATGTGCAGATAAATGGATCACTAGATAAATGATAAATAGACTACTATACTATAGATGGGTGGGCAGATGGGTGTCAGGATGATTCATACCTTATTTTCCATTGTGTCCTAGGAGAAGAGTGGGAAGACTGGCTTGGCACAGTCGGAGAGCCCAGACAGAGGTCTCGGTGTGAGGTGAGCGACAGCGCCGCGCAGTGGTGTGAAGCGTTACTGACGGTCGAGCAAACCAGGAAACTTTCCGGAAGTGCATTTGAAACCAAGAACGGGAGACACTCTTCTACACAAAGGGCAGTGGGAGTCTGATACAAGCTACCCAGCCATATTGTTGAGGCCGATACCCAAGTTTCTTGCAATAAACAGCTGGACGAGATCCTGGGATCAATTAGCTACTATCTGACAAGATCCTGGGATCAATTAGCTACTATCTA
This sequence comes from Atractosteus spatula, assembly GCF_055471065.1. Classification (NCBI taxonomy): domain Eukaryota; kingdom Metazoa; phylum Chordata; class Actinopteri; order Semionotiformes; family Lepisosteidae; genus Atractosteus; species Atractosteus spatula. The sequence goes on along the minus strand of NC_142708.1, from coordinate 68,279,262 downwards.
CCTAATGGGCCCCTCCCATCTGGAACCGTTCTTATGTTCTGACTCCTGGTTTTGGACAGTGGCCCTGGAGAACTGTCTCATGAGTAATAGAGCCTAAGAGACGGGCAGCATTCATTTCTGGACTCTCCCGCTCATCTGCAGAGCAGTGCAGTAAGGGAGTGATCTTTATGTTGCCCTGTTCACTTGGCCGGTGATGCTGTTTTAGGGCAGGGCGGTGTGGCGCAGCCTCTCTTGAAAGGGAGCAGCCGCGCCAGCGCTTGTGTCAGAGGAGCTGGGGTGCGTGACCCGTGAGGCTCTGTGTGTGTACAGAGGAATCGCTGTGTCAGAGCAGGACAAACACGTTTTGTGAGGCCTCCCTCAGTCAGAGCGCTTGTGTAATGACTGTGTGTGTGTACATGTTGAGGAGCTCTGTGCTTTGGGAAAAGTCAACAGACGGGGATTTTCGCAGTTTCACTTCCATCTTTTTTTAACGCTTTATCTCCCTCCCCTCGTGGTGTGCTGTATTGTGCTTTCTCAAAAATGCTTCTTGCCGAGTCCTTAAAGGTTCAGTGTAGTGTATCCTGGCTCAGGCCTCCTCAGATCTCGTTATGATGCTTGAACTATTTAAAGCCTTTGACACAAGGCTCACTTCAGCAGTAGTGTTCCATTGTGTTGACGGTGTCCAACACGCCTCTCTCTCCCCTCCCCCCCCCCCCCCCGTCTTTCTCAGGTCGTCTCCGGGGGGGGACTCGGCAGAGCCCCTGGGCGCAACCCCGTCGAGCCCCTCTGCGGAGGAGCGCCGGCGCCCCGAGACCCTGCAGATCTGGCAGGAGAGAGAGAGGGCGCATCAGCAGAGGGAGAGGAGAGAGATCAGGTGGGCCTGGGAGGAAAAGAGTGGTCCTTAGGTCCTTCCACCCCGTTAATGACATGATTAGTCTCGAATGTACTAAGGGGATGATCATTACTTCAGTCGTGCATTATCTGTCGCCAGGAGGGCCGCACAGTGGTGCAGTGGTGAGCATTGCTGCCTCACAGCGCTGGGGCCCTGGGTTCATTTCAGGATCTGGGGTGCTGTGTGTGTGGAGTTTGCATGTTGTCCCCATGTTCGCATGGGTTTCCTCTCGTAGTACAAGGACAGTAGTAGTAGTACATAGTACAAGTACTGGTAGCTTAATTGGCTTCTGGGAAGACTGGCCCTGGTGTGAGTGTGTTTTTGTCTGTCTGCCCTGTGATGGATTGCAGATCCGTCCAGGTTGTACATTGCCTTGTGCCCGTTGCTTGCTGGGATAGGCTCCGGCTCCCCCGCGACCCTGAATTGGAAGAAGTGGTTAGAAAATGGAGGGATGGAAGAGCCGAGATTGGCAAGATGGGAGGGAAAAGAAGAGAAGCTGTGTGTGAGATGGAGAGCTTCGATATGTCTGTTCGCACGCTTTGCCCTGATCCTCTCCAGTAGTCGGCCACGTTCTCACAAGTTCCATCTCAGAGGAACTGGCCAAGGAAAAGCAAACGGATGTTCCTGCTGTGACAGCTCATGTTAAAATAAGCTGATTAAATGAATGGCTTAGAGGATCGACCCGGTCCCAGTTTTTAAAGCTAGTCCATGCCAAAGCTTGTCCCCGGCCCACACCCTGGCCTGAACTTGGGTCAGATGTCAGAGTTGGTAAGAACTTTCCACGCAAATAGGGCGGAGAAAAACCAACCAGAAATCCATACCCCACCTCTTATCCCCAACCCCACCTTCACACGAGACCTGACCAGTCCCCTTTGCCCCCCAATATCCCACGCCTCGTTATTTCATTTGTAACGTTGTTCTCTCTGTTCTGTGTTGTAGTCTGCTGAAATCGACAGCGAAAACAGGAAGTGGCTCGACGTCTGCAGCCCAGACAGGAAGCGGCCCTAGGTAACAGCCTGCTGAGTGTGAAGCCGCGTGAGGCTGTGTGCATGTGATGCAGCTGTGATCGGGTCTCCCCGAGACAGCTACTCGGAGCTTGATCAAGTCCACAAGTTATTTTAATTTGAATTATTTTGCAGACAAGCTCAGATGAAGAGCTTTCTCTTCAAAAGGTGGAGTCATATCCAGTTTTTTAGTTCTGTATTGACTCTCTATTGTCAGGTTCTCTGAAGAGCTGTGCCCTGAAATCAAAATGTTTTGTGCATGGGCTTTATAATCATGTGTTTGGGGTTATATTAATGTGTTCCTTTACCAGATTGCTGTGTGTTAATATGAAAAATGAAAAATCTGTATCTCTGTGCTGACATATTGAGTTCTGGCATATTGTTTTTTTGTTAAAGTTAAATAATAACCTTAAAAGTAAGGGAGGGGTTGAGGTTTACCAGCAGGTGCACTACAGAGAATCCTGCAGAGCATGCTGGGTGGTGCTCATTGACAGTACAGTGTTTGTCTCCCCCTAGTGGCAGCAGCTTCGACAGTGGCTCCTCGATCACCTGTCTTAGACAAAGGTGTCAGGTCAGTCTCTCTTCGTGTGACCCTCTGTCCCCCTAACTCCCTCCTTCTCTCCCTACCTCTTGTCTGCTCTGCTGTTTTGTGCTGAACAGTGTTTCCATCAGTCCTCAGAAGAGCATCCAGATACATTCCAGGACTTCAGGGGAGTGTCTTATGCTGACAGGTTGAATGAACTTTAGTCTTGAAGGGAGACCTGACACATGTAGTCAGATTCAAAATCCTCAAAGGCACTAATAATGTCAACCCGGCGGGCTTCTTCAAAAAGTACGGTGAAACACGAGCAAGAGGGCACAAGAGGAAATTGCAAGGAAGAGCTTTTAAATCCAAGAACAGGATTCACTCCTTTACACTAAGGGTGGTGGGAGTCTGGAACAAGTTACCAGCCTGGTTGCTGAAGCCAATCCCCTGGTTTCTTTCAAGAAACGGTTGGATGAGTTCCTGGGATCAATTAACTACTCAACTTCTCACCTGGCCAGTTGGGCCGAACAGCCTCCTCTCGTTTGTAACTGTTTTTGTGTTCTTGTGTATCTGCTTTACTCTCCACCCTCCCTCTGCTCTCTGCCAGTCCACCGCAGTGTCTGGTGTGCCCAACAAGACAGTGGATGACTCCCCACCTCTTCCTCACTCTCTCTTCTCCACAGAGTACAGACCAGCCCTCCAGCTCTTCTGCCATCTCAGCTCCAGTCCGGTCCACCAGCAGAACAGGTGTTTATCAGTACTGCATCTGTACAGCGCTTTTAATCACTTAGAAAAAAGACTATGGTCAGCAGCTTTTTTTCACTGCCTGTTTTTCAGCGGTTTTTACTGACTTCAGGGCTAGGTATTAGCGGAAACTCATCAGTTGTGCTCTTTGTGTAGCGCCTTCTCAGCCAAACCTAACCGTTCTGTGCAGAGCTTTTTGTCGATCCTGCAATTAAACTGATGAAACTGAAACAAGAAAGTGCGTAAAAATGCACGCAGATACAGTGATTATGAAAAGTGTTTTTTTTTTTGTTTGTCTTTCCTAAGAAAGACATCAAATAAATGGATACATCTTAAGCCAACAAGTAAAATTCCAATAGGATTTCTTCTTCGGAGTCCTAACCCTCTCCCGTCTCGTCGCAGACACGCCCCCTACGCCGAATCCCGCGGGCTCGCCGGGAGCAGTCCAAAGACCAAACAGCTTCCTGTTCCGGGCTCAGTCCCGGAGCAACGTCAAGCCCACAGGTCTGCGTCTGGCTGGCCGTGTGTGACGTCGGCTCCGTCTGGGCCCTGTCCCCAGTCGCTCTGTCCCCTGTGGTGCTTTTAAGGGCTGCGTGTCTGACTCCTCTGGTTTCTCCAGGATCGGTCCAGTGTCTGGTGGAGACGGGCCGCTCCGAATCCAAGGCCTCGCTCCTGCGCTCCCCAAGAGAGGAGAGAGAGGGCATCGCACAGCTGCGGAAGGTAGGTCCTCTGTCTCCGTCCCGCCGAGCATGAGCTAGAGGAGGCCCTTCACCCCATCTGGTCTGTTCGGTCGCTAGCAGCTAATCGCCCCAAGGCTCTCATCCAGCTATTTCTAAAAAGAAACCAGGGTGTCGGCCGGGTAACTTGATGCAGAAAACCTACACACTTTGGTGTAAAGAAGTGCGTCCTGTTCAGATGCACTTCCACCTCATTTCCACTCGTGCCCCCTGCTTTGTATTTCACCATTGAAATTGAAGAGGTCCGCTGGGTTGACGTTGTCAGTTCCCTTGAGGATTTTATTTTCCATATTCGGATTTAGGATGCGGGGTACAGATCTCCTCGTAGACTTCTCTGATTGAGACATTTCTCATCTCTCTGGTGTTTATCTCCTCCCCGACTGTCCCACTGTTAAACTGTAGACTTCACGACTGAGTCAGAACTAAGCCCGCTGGTCAAAATATTGACTAGACACTTGACTCTAGACTCTTGGACAAAGGAGAGGCTGGGTTTGAGGAGCAGGAGTTAGACTTCCCAGATCTCGGTCCTACTGAATACTGGGATAACGGGCGGAAATCTGAAACTATTCCTGCCAGAGGATAGGGATAAGACTTTCTACCCCTCGCAAGAATACACATCCACATCCTGCTCGTGCTGCTCGTGCAGCTCGCAGACACCCGTCAGGTTATTTGTATTGTTGCATTGTTAAGCGCCTTGGGGCAACCTTGTTATGAAAGGCGCTATATAAAAATAAATTAAATTGAATTGAATTGTGTGGGGGGGGGAGGGTGCCTAATATTTTGGCCGGCGATTCTCTTGAGGTGTCTTGATGAGCTGTCTCCCTCTCCCAGACGCTGGAGTCCAGACTGAAGATCACTCTGCCCGAAGACCTGGGCGAAGCCCTGTCCGACGGCGCCATCCTGTGCCAGCTGGCCAATCACGTGCGGCCGCGGTCCGTGTCCATCATCCACATTCCCTCCCCTGCTGTGGTGAGCTCCGGGGTTCGCGCCGGGACTCTGCTCTCAGCCTGCCGGTGCACTTGTCTGAATGAGATGACGCTTCAAGTGCCCTGCCTGTTAGAGGAATTCACTTAGTTGTGTCGAGATGGTAACATTTTGTCCTTCGCGTGTCATTCACAGCCAAAGCTCAGTGCTCCCAAGTGCCGTCGGAACGTCGAGAACTTCATCACCGCCTGCCGGAAGCTGGGCATTCCTGAGGTAAGCACCGGGGCTCCTCTCCTTAACTCCGGCTTGTTTCCAGCCGGGATCACGTTCCTTCGGAGCACGGGAGCCCGAGCTCACGTCCTGGTTACAGTTGTCTGATTAGGACCTTAATTGGAATGGGATTCAATTAGATCCTTAATTTGGAGCAAGATTTTGTTGCTTCTCTTATGTCGCTTTTACGGCACCACTTCCACTCTCCTTATTTCACTGCCTGTCTGGAATTGTTTTTAAAGCAATGGTAATTGCCAGTTATTGTTATCTATTCACCCAAGTCAGAACGGCCGCTCGCTTGAAGGCTTAGGTGAGCGCCAGCAGCGTGGGCTCTGCTGTGAGCTCCACAGCGCCCCCTGGAGCCGCGGCTGGTCTTGGCGACATCAACCTGCAAGCTCCCTGGCAGCTTCGCAGGATACTTTTTTTGCCCTGAGACCCCGCCTGACTAATCCCAGTCCCACGCTGCCGCTTAGGGAATCCCGGGTTGGGGGGTGGCCGGAGATGTTTGGGCCTTTGTGCTTGCCCATCCGAAATACTTAACTCGCTGGAGGGAGAACTGTGCATGCAGAACGTTAATGTCTCCAGCTCCTCGCGAGGTCCCAGAACGACCCGCTAATACTCCTCCCTGTTGCGCCCGTTTTGTCATTGCTGCTGCGCGTGTGTTCGATCAAGATGCTTCCTCTGTCCCCGCATGGAGCACGCTCCATTGCCACACAACCGCACCCTCGGCACAAAGCAGTGAACGCACGTTGCGGAGAGACAACAAAGAGGTGTTAAATGTGAGAGACAAAACGCCTGCATCATCCGCGTGCACACCTGTGCCTCCTGTGACGTGCGTAGCAGTGGCCTCGCCTGTGGTCCTGAACGTGCTTCTGTGCAGCGCAGAGACGAGCGCCTTTCTTTCCTCCTGTGAGCAGTGATGAGGTCTTCGAGCTGATTACGAGCCACCGAATGAGCTGCCTGTTAACAGCTGTGGCTTATAGAGCCTGCTGTGGGTTTGAAGCGAAGCACAGATGTCACAGATCTCTTTAAGATCAAGCCGGGTTATTGTGACACCGTTTAGCACCAATAAAAACCTCATTCATATCAAAACGGCCTCTGTGCCTCCCTGATTGCACAGTGCTAACTGGAGAATTTGCAGAGGGGTTGCAACTGATCTTAGCCTTTTTATTTTGGCTGTCTTTAACAGCATTCAAATTAAATAAGATGAAATCTTACAGTTGTTAGAATCCCCAAGGAGAAATGGGAAACAAAATCATATTCCTGCTTGGACAAGAATGAATGTCATTTAATCCATGTAGATACAGTCCTAAAGGATATAGACAGAATGAACCCAGGGTTCACTGTTTCACCATTTCCAGTTCGTTAGCTGACGCAAACTAATGCACAAGGACAGAGCAAGGACACAGGGTCACAACTGGAAACATCGTTTAGGACAGAGAAGAGGAAAGGTTTCTTCCCACGAAGAGCTGGACCAGGATATTCAAATGTTAATTCTGGTAGTGAAATGACTATTAGATCGGAGTGCATTCTTAACCAGCTGTTGCTCTGAATGGTGCCAATACTCAGCATGATCACAGAGTGCTGCTAAAGAACTGTTAAAGAAGTAATATTTACAAATGTTTACACATGAGAGGAGGCCATTTGGCCTGTACAGCTTATTGTGCTGCTTGTGCCTCATTTAATTCAATCCAGCTGTTTCTGGCTAGCTGTAAGTCATCATGAACAACATGGCTTTTTTTCAGAGACCCACCACCCTTAGTGTAAAAACATGCCTCCCGCTTTCCGCCTTAAATTAATTTAAAGTTTCCACTGGAGTACCCTTGTTTTAAAAAAAAAAAAGGTTTCTGAGCAGAGAGTGATACAGGGTCATCTTTTAATCAGTTCAGATTTAATCCATCCCGGATTGACATCTGTTGATGATTGAATGAGAGAATTATTTTAGCACAAGGTTTAACTTTGGCCATTGGTCTCTCATGCTCATCACTGTTCACAGAAGCCATGAGGAAAGGTTTGTGCAGCAAAACAGCTTGTGTGTTGTTGAGTGCTGCTGTGCCGCGTCAGTGTGCTTTCAGCTCATCGTGTCTCTTTTTGTTTTTTGTTCCGTGTTGTCTCTCCGCCTCTTGTGTCCTCCCTTTCCCTCTCACTGCTCTCTTTTCTCCACCCCACCTTTTCCTCCTCCACTCCTCTTTTGTTTTCCCTGGTTTTCCTTTCCTCGTCCCTCTCTGTCTTCTTCACCCATCCCCACCTCTCTCCCTCCTCGTTCTTTCCCTCTCTCAGACGGAGGTGTGTGCCTCCTCCGATGTCCTGTGCTCCAATCTCCCGGGGGTGCTGCGCACCGTGGAGGCCCTGACCAGACTGGGGGGGTGCGTCTCCCCCCACATCTCGCTGCTCTGTCCCGGCTTCCTGCTCTTCTACAGCCTGGCCATGGGGCTTCTGTATCTGTCCTACTGCCAGCTCACTGCCTGCTAATCATACCACAGAAACTGACCCTTGTGTCACACGCACACTAACACAGGACACGCTGAGACACACTGACACAATGCATAACAGATCCGCACACGCTGAGACACACTTACACAATGCATAACAGATCCGCACACTCTGAGACACACTGACACAATGGATAACACATCCGCACACTCTGAGACACGCTGACACAATGGATAACACATTCACACAGGCCCGCACACGCTGAGACACGCTGACACAATGGATAACACATTCACACAGGCCCGCACACTCTGAGACACGCTGACACAATGGATAACACATCTGCACACTCTGAGACACACTGACACAATGGATAACAGATCCGCACACGCTGAGACACACTGACACAATGGATAACACATTTGCACACTCTGAGACACACTGACACAATGGATAACACATTCACACAGGCCCGCACACTCTGAGACACGCTGACACAATGGATAACACATCTGCACACTCTGAGACACACTGACACAATGGATAACAGATCTGCACACGCTGAGACACACTGACACAATGGATAACACATTTGCACACTCTGAGACACGCTGACACAATGGATAACAGATCCGCACACGCTGAGACACACTGACACAATGGATAACACATCCGCACACTCTGAGACACGCTGACACAATGGATAACACATTCACACAGGCCCGCACACTCTGAGACACGCTGACACAATGGATAACACATTCACACAGGCCTGCACACTCTGAGACACACTGACACAATGGATAACACATCCGCACACTCTGAGACACACTGACACAATGGATAACACATCCGCACACGCTGAGACACACTGACACAATGGATAACACATCCGCACACTCTGAGACACACTGACACAATGGATAACACATCCACACTCTGAGACACGCTGACACAATGGATAACAGATCCGCACACGCAGAGACTCACTGACACAATGGATAACACATCCGCACACTCTGAGACACACTGACACAATGGATAACGCATTCACACAGGCCCGCACACTCTGAGACACACTGACACAATGGATAACACATTCACACACTCTGAGACACACTAACACAATGGATAACACATTCACACAGGCCCGCACACGCTGAGACACGCTGACACACAGGCAGACATGCAGACACTCCCACCAGCTCAGTGCCTTCTAATCTCACCCATAAGCACACACGTGTACTGTATGTTACACACACTCCAGCACCCCCTCCCATGTTACTGCACTGCAGCACGCATGCTAGTGGGCATGCTGGGTAAAGGGAAAGGGGGGTACACAGAGATCATACCTTGCCAAAGCTGCTTATTCCAGAACGGGACACTGGGGCTTCAGAACACATCAGGACACGGACCCTCTTCTCCTCCAAACACTGAAACAAGAAGCAGGCCCCATATCCGGTAAAGCATGGAGCAGCAGCCCACTGCAGCACCACGGTGTCAAACCATTATCGGTACGCTGGGCCGGAGTTCACCAGGCCCTTCCCCTACTGGTGCAGTGGCACATTCCGAGTAGCGGTTCGGTAAGAGAGCGCTTGCTGTATAATTTGCGGTGAAGCCCCCTCAGGACTGCCTTTCTGGTGCGGTGCTCTGCCGGGGTGACGCCCTTGCAGTACACAGCTCAACATCACGGATTAGAATAGTACTGCTTTCTGGGCTGCACTGTCCCGGCAACATGTCAGCAAGGCATCAAGTGGCCGGCAGTATTCGCAGAGCTACTGCAGGGCACCGTACTTCAGCTCAAAGGCATCAGAATGCCCGGTATTTAGGCTCAGCAGTCAAAGGTTTTGCAATACAGAAGTTAAAAAGGCCTATTCAGTGTAGCAACACAGCGCATTATGTAGTGTTATATAGGTGGATGCAATACACTACGCCTTGTGTTATTTGTAACTGACATATTGTTCTCTCCAAAACATTACGGCAACATTTTATTATAGTTATATTCTGCTGAAACCTGTTTTGAAAAAAAAATGCACATATTGATCTTCTCAATGTAACTAAAAACATTCCCGACTCGCCGGCTCACTGGGGCGGAGCACGGCGCCGCGCTCAGTCTGACCACAAGGTGGCGATACTTCTCTTTCATTCAGAAGGTACAGGAACATTTGCAGATTTTATTTTTGTGTTATCATGGGTTTTTTGTACCCTCATCCATGTAGTCTGGTCTAGGTTACTGTTGTATTTGTGTATGATTTAAGGCCTGTTCATCTAAGTTATTTGTGTTTTTAATTTATTTAAAAATGTGATTGTACCTGGATGTTTTCTGTGAAAGAGTCCCAATCAGTGTTTTAGGTTTAATTTTTTTGTTTGTGGCTGTACCTGGACGTCACCCTGTTACCAAAGTCGCCTGGTCACAGGGGTGCAGTGTTGGAACAGGCCAAAACACGCAAATTTAGAAGTGTATGAGAGAACGAAAATTATGGCTTCTCGATGCGTCTTAAAAAGTACACAGTGCCCTCAATCATAAAACCATTTTTTTATTCGTAACAGTAACCAGTCCTATTCTTTGGTAGTGTTCCGAGACAACATTTTGAACGATAGAGAAATCCGAGAAGACTCGAGCCTATACGACGTCGCACTCCAATGACGTCACTGCGGCCGCCGCTGAAAGCTGCCTGCTGAGGCGTGGAGAGCGTGTTTTGGCTTAGTGCGGTTCGGACAGAGTGACGGGGTACAGCCCAAACCATTCATCTCTGATATCTGTTACATCTCTCTCTGATGGGACCACGAGTGGTCGCGCTGCGAATCTGCCTGTGTAATGTCCTAAAAAACAAGACCTTAAAAAGCATATTTTTTGATATTTATATCGATGCCTAAATATTTAAAGATAAGCTTTAAAAAAGCAAAGGAAATCTTGAGTTTATATATCTAGTTTCTTTTTTCTGTATAGAGATTATTAAAAAAAAAAGAAGCTGTCTTTCAACATGTGTTCCGTCTTTTCTGGTCTTTGATGTGATGAAAGAATCTCTGTGTGGTGGACCATGTGCTCAATGTCCACTCTTCCCGCCAAGCCATTTGTGTAAACTGACGAACCCCGGCCAAGTCGAAGGGTTCGGTTCAGGTGACCCCAGATAACCTCCAAGCAAAAGCTTCCCTGCAGACACAGTCACTCACTAATTGTTAGGCAGTGTTAAAAATAATTTTTACAGAAGGTAGGGAGTGTTAAATGCCTGCTAGCACCCTTTGTATTTGTCATAATTCTTCTGAACAGTTTTTGGTAGGCAGTAACTCCTACGATGAATTTGCTTTTGTCCTTCGTTAATGAACACAGCAGCCCCTCATCCACTCCTGCCTCTTGACAAGAGGTCAGTCACGCTGCTCAGCAGTTCGGACCCTCTGATCGGAGGGGGATCCAGCGGCAGTGAGAACAGCCGCAAACGAGGGGAGGCCGCTTGGCCCATCTGGACCATTTATTAGTCAGTAGCTAAGTAATTGTCCCAGGATCTCATCATCCAGCTGTTTCCTGATAGAAACCAGAGTTCTTCAACATGGCTGGGCGGCTCATTCCACACCCCCGCCTCCCTTTGTGTAAAGACGCGTTGCCAGTTTTAAGTGCACTTCCATGAATGAACTATTCTGCTGCGCCTAGGGTGGGGGTGTGGTCTTGTGTTAAGATCGTGCAGAACACTGAGATGTCTGAACTGTGTAGACTGGAGTGGTGGGCTGGTATGTCCATGCAATGTTTTTGATTCCTCGGTTTCTGGAGTCCCCTTTCCTGTAGCGCCATGTTGTGGAGGAGGTAAGTCACTGCCATTTGCCCTGCTGGTTTGAACTTGCATGCTGGGGTGCTCTTGAAAATGGGAGTAGCCAGGCTGAAGAAGAAAAAACATAATTAGGTTGATTATAATCCATTAATCAAACTCAGTTCCTTTTTAAAGGGACAGGGATTCAGGGCCTGATCCTAATCATGGTGATGGTTTTCATAATCTTTCCTGGTTGTTAACCAATGTTAATTATTTTTGCTGTGTTTGCTGTATACGTATGGGTGCACATACTTGTGTTCATTTGTTTGAAACCTTATTCTCTACCTTGAAACTGGAGCCTGAGGTTCCTGTAAGGAGAGAACAATTTGAAGTAACATGTTAGAAGCTCAGATTTCTGACTTGTCAGCTGGGTGAAACTTAAGTCAGGCTGGCTGCTCAGGGTGGAACTAACACAGGTTGAATGCTAGTGGAGTCGAAAAATCTTAGTTTCCAACGTCTCTTGAAAATCTGTGTGTCGCCTCTGGCTGTATTCTCACTCCCTACCTCTGCTGCTCTCTTCCTCGCCCCTGATCCACTCCCACTTTTCTTCCTCTCTCCCTGTGTGCGGGCAGGGTGGGGCTGTGCTGGGTGGCTTGTGTGGAGGGTGCATCTCTGGTGGGGCGTGGTGTCGTGTGCGACGTGCCCGGTGATTCCTGGTGATCTCCCTCCTCTGTCCCCCTGCCAGGACTCTCTCTGCCCCTCTCAGCTGATCCTGGAGGACGAGGGCCTGACCCGGATCGCCCACATGGTCCAGGGGCTGGTCGACCTGCCGCCTGCAGGACCCCGCCGCCCCTCCCGTCAAGAGGGCCCCTCCTGCGAGTGAATGCTGGGGCTGCCCTCCCCGCTGCCTGACTGGAAAGAGTCCCGCACTCCAGAGGAAGGAGAGGACAAGACTATCTGTGTTTTAGATCACGTTTCCTTTTTTTTGTTTCAAAGTTCCATGGTTCGCATGATTAGGACATCTGTTTTGGAGCATTCTTCAACTGTAGTTGTGAGACACACAGATCACCTGGATTACACCTGTAGTTACACTTCTGACTGGCTCTGCGCTTTAGGAAATATGAACTGTAACACACTCGTACATAGGAATATTGCCCAGGTTTAAAATAAAATGTGTTAATGTAATTATTTCAGTATATTTTAAGTGCCGTTCTGTACTGTGGTTGATCCTCACGAATGTGAAAAGCACAAACTGCAGTCAGGAGACTTACAGATACAGGCTGGTCACAGCATGCAAAATTCGCAAAGGCCGTTTCCCCCTGGCCAATGGAAGCAAGTCTTCAGCCCAGCGGAGGAGTGAGTTGTTACTGGTAGATGGGCCAAAGTTTGCGTGTGTGTTAGTGCTTTTGTCAGTTCCCCAGTTTTTGTTTATCACTGTATTTCTATCACCTAGGGTGTGGTTACAACAGTGTATCGGTGTGTTCTGTGCAGCGTGTGTAAGTCTTTGTCAGAGGCCACTGAAAAGAAACTTAAGAGAGAAGAGTAGAAGAGCTGGAGTGACATTAGAAATAATGGGTATGGAGGAGAACAGCAGAGAGCAGGGGAGGCTGGGAGATGGAGGAGGACAGGAGGGATGGAGGGAGCAGGGGAGCCTGCGAAATAGAGGACGGGAGGGATGGTACAGGAGAGAGTGAGGTAGACCAGTAGATGCTGAACGAGAGAAGGCAGTGAAGATAATGAGAGAAAGAGGGGATGAGGTGGGATTACAGACAGCAGAGCTGATCCAGGTTCATGATTAAAGCAAGTGCAGACTCACAGGTTAGGTGGTTTTTATTATTGCAACATGATTAAAGGCAGGAGTTGAGATTTGCAGTATTACATCATCTTGGACACAAAGGTTAATCAAGACCTATTGCCAAAGTGGTTTGAGGAAGTTGCACAGCCAGCAGTACTGTAACTAGAGAAAAAATGATCCACTTTTAATACTGAAGTCAGTGCCCTTATAGTTAAGAGGGAAAGATCTCTATTTAATGCTGTACTTGTCAATGCAACCAGCCCCTAGACTACTGTATAGAGTTTATTCCATTTATTTTCTTTGCTCATATCAGCAATAACAGTGCCAGAGGGAACAAAAAAAAAGAATTTTAGATCATGAATTCTGGTAACAAAGCAAAGAATCAAAATTCAGCTGTGATCTTAAAACAGACATATATATACACAAACATTTAAAAACCAAACAGTTCTTATTCATACAATAACACGAGTGAAATACAATCTCAAGACCTCAACGGCAGGTTTTGGGCTCCCAGTGGAACCCCAGCTCTGTCCCGCGGCCCGAGCTCTGGAAGCCCGGATTTAACTCGGGGGTGACAGCCCTGCTCCTGCACCCAGAGAGCATCAGATGCACCGGCCCCAGCACGGATTCCCAGCAGGAGCTTCTGGGATGCCTCCTCGCTGCTTTTCAACGGACAGCAGATTTCTGGACCTCCATGTTCAGGCGAAATCGTTCGCGCTCGGATGTGGGCGTCCTTCCACGCTCTCGCCAACAAGATGTGCCCGAGGGTGAAACTGCAGCTTGTCCATGAATCCTGCAGGGCCCTGGGACTGCGCGAGCACGAGCCAAGCAGACCCATGTCTCCATTCTGAGAATCCTGATTTTGTCAAAGCAGTGAGGAACAGCAACACACCTTTAGTTGGGACAGTGTGGATCACTTCTGCTGGATTCACCTCGGGTAGTCGCTAGTGCAGGGGTCTCCAACCCTGTGCCCCACACTGTACAGGGACATGGCATCATCAGTTCCTAAAGACCTGCAAGAATGGAACTGTGACCTGGAACTGTAAATAGCTGAATTAGAGCAATTTAATCTCATTTTGAATAAAAAAAATGAAGTGTCTTTTTCTCTTGAGGGCCAGAGTTCCCTAAATTAGCCTCCGCCCCATGATCTTGTGACAGCCCACACATACAGGCAACAGGATGTGGAACCAGGGAGGAATCCAAAAGTGAAACAGAAGACTTCCGAAGAAACAAAATATACTTATTGGCACTAATGATGTAAACAGGGCTCCCTTGTTTCCTCCCTCTTAAACCTCTGTCTCTCCCCCCTCGCCTTCCGTTTCTCCTCTTGCTGCCCAGTCGCAGGGGGTGGGGTCAGAGGTGAGAGGTCAGGGGTCGCTGGGTCAGTAGGTCGCGTCAATGGCGTTCATGGTGGAGTCCATCTCGTGGCGGAAGGAGACGCGGGCTTTCCTCGTGAGGAAGAGCTGACCACCCTGCGCGCCCTCGCCCTCGCTGCTCACCGAGGTCGTGGAGCACAGGCGCGTTTTGCCCTCGGGGGGCGCCTCTGGAGAGGAGGAGAAATGTCAGAGCATGCGCGTCAGTGGCCCAGACAGGCCATAGTCAAAAAGCGTTCGATTCCCATGGGCCTTATTGCACTTGTTACGTCCCCACTATGGCTCAGTCTCGGGGCGAATGGGGACTAACACATGAGCTTGGTTTAACGGACGGCAATACACAAACAAAAACAACACTAATGACACTATTCTACAACCCAATACCCTCTAAACCCGTCTCCTGCGAAAGGGGCGGCAAAGTCTTCCACCAGCTATCTGTCTGCTCCATCTGAACTAAGCTGTAATGGAAAACCCCCCAAAAAAAAAAACGTGGAAGCCACAACAATCCCAACCCTGCACCACAGCCAAGAAGACAAATCCGATACGTCTCGCGTTTTCGCCGTTTCTTCTTCTAACACCTCTCTTCCAAACACCCTCTCCAGACATCCCGTACCGGCATTTAAAACCGGACCGCTCTCTTCAACCAATCCAGAGACAGACCCAATTTAGGGACACGCCCACTTTCCAAAAATGGGAGGGGAGTCAAAAATTAAACCAGAATGTAACAGCATTGGATCACGGTTTCAGAGAAGCTCTACACAGCTTGAGTAAGGGGGGGGGGAGGCCTTCAATCATACCTTCCAAAGAAACCTGGATTCTCCCTACTCTGACCACCTCTTGGTGACAAGTTAGTCACTGATACATCCATCCATTCATTTTCGAACAGCTTCATGCTACTCAGGGCGAGCCGGAGCCTATCCCAGCAAGCAATGGGTAGCAGGCAGGGTGTACCCTGGGAAGGACACCGATCCATCACAGGGCCGAACTGACACACACTCACACCGGGGCCAATTTTCCCAGAAGCCACATATCCTCCCAGAATGCCTTAGGACTGTGAACCTGGGGCACCCGCAGGAGGACGCATACAAACATGCAAAGGGAGAACATACAAACTCCACACAGACAGCACCCCAGGAAGTGAGCCCAGCACTTCTAAAACCAGGGCCAAGCACACACCCGGGTCGCCACGCCCCAGTCCCTCCCCAGTCCCCTCTCAACTCATGCAGTACCATTACCTGACTGTGGGGGGCGCTCTGGCTCCTTGCTCCGGTCCTTGTCCTTGCAGCGGCGATACCAAGGGAAGCAGTGCAGCCCCTTCACACCCATCCCTGGAGAGAGGAAGACAGGGGAACAGTGAAGGAGAGAACGAAAAGATTCAGTCAAGCTACAGGGATGAATTCAATGTCCTCCAGGGTGTTCAAGTACTGTAACGTTAAAAAAAACCCACAAATGCGCGGCCACAGATGCCTTCAGTTTTTATGATCCATCTTTATTTCATTAAATCCCCTCAGGGGTATGTTGTTAAACAGAGAGAAACCGAGTTGGGAAAGAGGTAGACACAGGTTTTCTCCTGTGTTAGAACGCCTGTCCTCTCCGGTGAGACTGTGAAGACTCAGTCAGAACAAGCTGGCAGGATTAGAGTGTCACAGCGGCAAGACCTTACTGCATTTATTTATTTATTTATTTATTTTATCTCGTGTTCTATCTTTCAAACCCGTGCGCGTGACGCGATTTCTCCAATGACGAATTTGCACGCGAGGGCTTTTTTAAAATGCAGCACACACAAAAAATGCTTTTTTTAAAATGCAGCACAAAAAAAAGCTACTTGTTATGTTCCAAATTCACACCTTCAGGATAACAGCTTCTGAAAAAAGCGCGTTCAGCGCTTTCCTGTGTTAAGTGTAAGCCAGCCAGGCGGGGGTTTTAATTTAACACGGGCCCCAGACGAAAGCGATCTCGACTTCACCGACAAGAGCTCAAGAGCCGATTTCCGCTGCCAGACAGCGCGGCACAGCACGAGTTTTCGCTCTGAGGAGCCAGCGAGCCCGGATCTCTGCGCTCTTATCTTCGAAAGCCTGGCGTGCGTGTTTGCGGTGGATGACAGAGCCGGGTTTGACAGGAGACCTCGTCATCGTGCCGACAAACATGAATACATCGCAGACAGGTGAGACACCCTGCGAAAGTACCTTTAATTCTTCTCAGCCTTGTCTTTGAAATTGGCCCTTCGCACAGAAGCCCGTTCTTCTTGCAGGCCCTGTGTTCACCAGGTCTCCTCTCGTGTACCCACTACAGAGTCGTGACCTAAACTCTTCTGCAATGATTAAATACGTTGAATCATACCGTCTGCTCTGGAACCAGCTGTGTGCTCCAGATGTTTTGCGCAATGGTAAAGCCCTTAGGAAAACGTTAACAAACCGCTAATGTGTCAATATAACTTCATCACAAGCACTGTTATCTTTCAAAAACTGCCTGGGGGAGATTCTCTGGCTGCAAGATGCTTCTTTCCAGTTTGTCAGGTTTTTGGATTCTGAGAAACGCACAGGGGTGTAAACCAGACCTGCTGGTAATGTCTCTCTTCACCGGAGACATATCCTGCCTAGATATGTCCACATCTCCGTCAGCTATGAGGACAGGTATAGATTCTCCAGAGAGATCGGTGTCCACATCTCCCTCAGCTGTGAGGACAGGTATAGATTCTCCAGAGAGATCCGTGTCCACATCTCCCTCAGCTGTGAGGACAGGTATAGATTCTCCAGAGAGATCCGTGTCCACATCTCCCTCAGCTGTGAGGACAGGTATAGATTCTCCAGAGAGATCCGTGTCCACATCTCCCTCAGCTGTGAGGACAGGTATAGATTCTCCAGAGAGATCCGTGTCCACATCTCCCTCAGCTATGAGGACAGGTATAGATTCTCCAGAGAAATCCGTGTCCACATCTCTCTCACCTGTGAGGACAGATATAGATTCCCTCAAGGGATCTATGTTGACGCCTCTTTCACCTGCATGGACAGGTATAGATTCCCTGGAGGGATCTGTGTTCTATGGGCTCCTCTCATGGGGAACCTGTCTTATGCTCTTGTGTAACTAGAGAGGCACACACCGAAAGGCACAGGTGAGACAGTTTGGGAGAGAAAGAGTCGGCAGGACAGACATGTTCCAGCTCGCTGTGTCTGAATTGGGTCAGCCTGCAGAGGGGTGGTAAAGAGCTGCAATATTAATACATCCCCTCTCCCACCCTCCCCAAATAGACACTGGCTCACCAGTTAGGAATCCAGGGTCCTGGCACTGACTGCACTCCTGCAGACTTATTTTGGCCAGAACCAGGATCAGGCACAAGTCCCAGTGATGGACAGCGACCAGCTCTCTCCCCACAACGGGACGCCTTTGTGTGCCGTAAAAGGGACTCGAATTCCTCTCTTGCACTGAATCCCCAGCGCCTCACGGATCACTGGGCAAAGCCACTTCACTCTGGGCCCCCCGGTCCTCCTGCTTCCTCCCAGCACGCCAGGATCACTGCTGTCCTCGTGTCTAGACTGAGCTTTTCACTGTGCACCGCAAGGCATTAGGAAACAGCAGGGCCGTGCAGGCTGAAGCACCCTGCTTATCGAGCCTCTGTGAGCCAGTTCAGCTGCCCGGATCATGTCTGCCCCACCCCCAGCTATTTAAGCACATGAGCGTCGCCTTTCGAAAGTGGCAACAGAGCCGCCACACTCCGAGACGTGCAAATGCAGCACACTGCTCATTAGCGGCAAACTGTGTGGGGTGAAAAAAATGCCACAGCTGGTTGGTGTATACCTGCGATCTGGGGGTGTGATTAATTAATTGTGTTTCTGTAGTGCTTTTTGGCCCAAACAATTCCAAATCCTCTTTATATGCAGAAGGGGCCCCACTTCACCCCCCCACCCGTGTAGCGCTGCAAACAGCTGCCCTCCTGCACACAGGTCAGGGGGAGGAGGGAGACTCTGCTGCACCAGCTGAGTGAAGGGGGGGCTGTAGGGAGGCCAGACTGCACAGATCCAGGGTCAGCACTCCTACAGACAGTGTCCCGGGATCTTTCATGTCCAAACAGGACTGGATGTCAGTTTGCCGTCTCAGCCACCAGCTCCTGTCCTCTGTCCTCCCCACACAGGGGTGTTGGTTTGGACACGGTGGTCCAGAGGGCTTAAGAGTTCACCCATCACAACACTAACCAGGCCCAGCTTTGCTTCTCTGCTGACAGCTGATGAGACTGAGGCACAAGACGTTAGCAGTCCTGTTTGAGTATCTGTGATTAAAGCGTGCACACAGCTGTCCGCGCCGAGACATGTGGGGGCTGTCTCCCCTTAACACTTTCCTCTTTTCTTACCTGGGGAAGCCCAGGTCTTTGGCTTGGAGTAATGATTACATTGTCGATCACGGTGGCGTGGAGGCGTCCCATTCCATTCCTCCCTGTCTGGGGAATGCCGGTGTTAACGTGACGGGGGTTCAACTCCGTCATGAGGCGGCAGAAGATTTGTCTGCAATACAGGCTGGAGGTCTGTCTTACCGGCTCGTTTCCAAGAAGCTCCAATTGCCTGCTTGTTGAGTAGCTCCTGCAAGGTTCCCTGTGGGGGTGAGTGAGGCGCAGGGCTGCTCCGGGACCCGAGCTGGGAAACCGTTCGTCCGTGGGCGGGTCCCTTGCTCCTGCAGGCCGTGGGCTAGGATCCGCTGAGGACCGGGAGTCCCGGCCGTCGGCGTACTACCTCCATCCCGGCCCCGAGTCCCGCCCGCCCAGAGGCAGCGGGTCAGCCCCGACGAAGGCTGAGCGGCACAGATGTCAAGGAAGCAGACGGGTGTGCTGGGAAAGCAGCGTTTGATCCGCAGTGAGAGCAGGGGGCGCTGCAACAGATAAGCGTGAATTCCGTTTCGGGACTGGGGATCCTTCTGTGTGGAGTTTGCAGGCTCACCACTGTGTTTGCCTTGCCTCTGGCTTTCCTCCCACCTCCTGCAGTCCTGCTGGTGAGATTAACTGGCGTCTGTAGATTCTCCCACGTGTGTGTCCGTCCAAGATGCCATCCTGCCATAGAGCCTGCCCTTCTGGGATGAGTTGCCGGATGGCCACAGCCCCCTCCGAGGCCTGGCCGGGTCCTAATGGATGGATGAATCTTCAGCGTCCAATTTCAGTTGTGTGGTGTCTTAGTCCATGAGGAAAATATTCCCAAGGTGCCATGTGTATGTGGCCGGGGGGCGTGACCAAAGGAACATGCCGCCGGGGGGGGGCAGCAAGGTGCAGGAGGTCAGGAAAGTGTTATCGTCTCCCACACACCCCCCCGTCTCCAGTTGGGCAGTGTGGCAGTGGGAGCGAGTGGCGCCATGCCCGGAGTAAAAATACCCTTCAGAAAGAGCAGGGGCACCATGCCAGGGCAAACAGACGGAACAGAGGCATGCCATTAATTCCACAGAAAGAGGGAAACCGGCCATTTCCCATGGAGATCAGCCTGATCCTGCTTTCACTGGGCTGGGAAAAACACAAACCCTTAACCCTTGAGAGCAAAGACGCGCAGATTTAAGGGGTGAACTTCTGGTGCCAAACTGACTGATGGGACGTGGGCCGGTTTCCAAAGCTGTGCGTGTGAGCTGAATAAAATCGACCAGAAACCCTGCCGCTAGGCCTGGTCTCCAGACTCCCCAGCGGGTGTCTCAGTTACAGAACCTGACCCCCAGAATGAACCGATCATCTACTGATTCCACCCCTTCAAATCGATCGCTTTCAGGCTGCTGCATTCAGAGGTCTGATTCCTCCTGGCACAATTCAGAAGCAACTCAGAGCTCTTCTTTAGGAGCGGAAAACAATTAAAATAGTCCAATTAATGAAACCATTCCAACCCTCACGTTTTCATCTTTAACTACTTGACTTTTGCGTTTGCACCTCCGTTCTGTAATCAATGAATTGGCTTTACTATTGGTCTTAATTAGCCAATACGGCGGTTTGTGTCAAACACTGACAGATAGATGATGTGCAGTAGGGCTCATACACCGCAGTTCTTGTGATGGGAGTGTCCTTGACTGCTTGACTTCAGCTCTCCGGTGCTCCAGGACACTGGTGTTTTATAGGACTGATTAAATCCCCATATTCCTCATGACAAGCGAAGGCTTCATCTTGTCCAGCTGAGCAGTTATTGAACTGAATAAAACTCGTGTTGGTCCAGGTCTGGAACCAGTCGTGGTCCAGGAGGACTATGGTGTCTCCCACCCTCAGTCAGGACATGACAGGGTCACAGAATGGGAGCAGTTTACCAGCTTGTCCCAGCTTGTCAACTTGCTGCTCTAAAGAAGCCTAGCGTGCCTGCCGACAGGTGGACCAGGACCAGGACCGGACACCGGCCCGGTCTGAGCTCCTGCCCCAGCAGCACGCAGCTCCACAGGGGAACCACTGACGAGCACCTGCACGGCAGGGAGGAGTCACCAGCAGCTCCTCCACTCCAGGGCACAAAGGTTAAGGAGCTCTGAGTACAAAATCGAGAGGCGGCTAAAGACAGCTCAGTGTTGCGCAACAGGAGTGTCTCTCTCTCACACACACACACAAATTCCCAACACACACACAAATTCACTCTCTCTCTCTCTACACACACACACACACACTCTCATTCTCACACATTCAAATTCAATGGGCTTTATTGGCATGACCAGTGAATCGTAGTGTTGCCAAAGACAATAACAATTAACATTTCCAGACGCATGATAAAACATTCGACAACATTTATAAAATCCATTATTTTCTGTTCAGCGTTACTGAAGCTCCGACCCTGCGGCTGCGGCGCTATGGAGATTTTATGGACTAGGAGTTTAACTCGACGGAAGTTGGAAGCTGTATTGATTCTGGCAGGAGGTTAGATCTGTCGTTTGAGGGAAGAGCGGATGTCTTATTGTGGTTCTTGCGCGCTCTGTGGCGGACACGCACACGCGTGCGACGTGCAGAGTGTGACTGGGGGAGTCGGACACGGACAGGCAGGCGCACCTCCAGAAAGCAGAGCGCTCAGACGGATACAGTACGGGCTCGGCAGCCGCCGCCTTTCAGAAACACAGCCTGCTGCGGCCGTTTACAGGAGAGACTGTACCCCCCCCCCACACACACACTCGTTTAAAAAGTATTACTCGTTTATTTTTTCTGTATCCGCTGAAGCCGTCTACCTTTGGTACTCCTTATTTGGCAATTTGAGCTTTCCGCGGATCGTTTTTTTTTTTAAAAAAAACGCTCTTCTCAATTGCAAAAGCAGAGTTGAAGAAGAATAATACATTTAAGGGCAGAGGAGCGGTCGGTCGCGATTTCGGTTCTGTGTTTTGCACACCCAGTACAGCCGGAAGGCGATCGGGCTGGGGGGCAGAACCTTAGTTTAAGCGCGTGAGGACGCTCGAGATTCCCTGTACTTCCCGGAAGGAGCGTGGCGAAGTGTTCTGGGGCGGAGATCCTCGGTTCTGGTTCTGGTTCTGGAGAGTCGCTCGAACTCCCCAGTGGCTGGGGACACGGCCGGCCACAAGACCGATCGAGCCGAGGGCCGGTTCTGTTAACGGGTTATCGAGGGCGTGGGCGTCGTGACCGCCTGGATACCGCGGGGCTCTGCAGGACCAGGAGTGGGCTTCGTGGGCTTGTGGGTCAGTGTGTGACCCACTTGAACGCGCTCAGGGACGACCAGTTTACTTTCCGCGGCCGCGCCCTGTTGTCACAGCGCTCCAGCGGGACAAGAGGGAGATACTGTCCTTATAAGCGATATTAACATTAAGAATTAGGCGTCTCAAAGTCGGTTCCTGGAGAGCTTAGTCTTTTTTTCTTCCTGTTCCACGCTCCTACTCCGTTGCACAGTCGGTCTAATTAATTCATTAACTGCATGATTGGACCACTTCTAACCGGGTTCTGAGGTGATCTATAGCTAAACTCTGCTTTTAATGAAGTGAATGTATGTCCTGTGTAATCAACAAGGAGAATCCTACACGTGTCTAGTTTACAAGATAATTAGGTTAATTGTTTAATTGACTTCTGAGGCGGGATCAAAACTCACAAGACCCCAGACTCTTTAGATACTGAGTCTGTCCTGCGGTCTTCGGTTTTTTGATCCAGCCTGCGATATCGGTTAAACAGTTGACCTAATTATCTTGTCAACTGCACGTACACAACACGCAGTAGTCTTTTTCTTAAGGTCTTTTACAGCTGATTACACGTTCACTGCATTGCATCACCTTGGAGCCCGGTAAGAGGAATTGCAATCAAGCAGCGAATTAGTTTATGAGATTCTGAAACCCAGAATCCTCCAGAAACTGAGCGTGAGGCTCCTGCGCTAAATACAGGGCTGGTCAAAACTTTGACAGTGTCTACAAACCAAATAAAGGGAAAACGCCCCCCTTCTTTCCACTGCGCTCACGGGATCCCAGTCTGTGCGGGACATGAGGCATGTCCCAAATTCACAGTCTCGGGACGGACAGGGCTCCAAAGAGAAGTTTCACTTCATCTTACCTGTTGCAGGATAGAAGCCCACAGACAGCCAACCGGTTGGGTCTTCCGCGAGTACAAATGTTTAGAAAGCAAAGCGACGCAGCGTATGGGATTCTGCTGGAAAGAAAAGGAGTCTTCTTCTGCAACTCGGCGCTGCCTATAGGCTATAACTGGCCTGCTGTAAATCCTCCCCGGTCATGTAAGACAGATAATACTGGTATATGCGCCCCCCCGCACACACAGGCTGTAAGGGTCGGCCCGAACGGCAGCACGGAAAGATTTCTTGAGAGCGTGGAGCGATTTAGCTTTAAATAGCTAATCCAGGGAGTTTGGGCACGTGACTCCGGCTGGCCTGCACACGCCCCCTCCCTCCCGCCAGAGCACGAGCGCAGACGTTCCCAGCGCGCGTCCGGAGCTGTCTGCCCGCCGGGGCGCGCACCTCTCGGAGCCGGTGTTGGCGAAACGTGTTGTTCGATGTCCCCAGGCTGTGCCGCCGGGCAGTGACTTCTGAGAAGGAGCCTCCGCCTTTTTGACAGAAGATCGTTGTTTTTTTTTCTAAGAAGCGTATCGCTGAAGTCTCCTGCTTGCCGCACAAGTTTGTATCTTCCCAGAATTTAGCGTGTGTACGGTGTGCTGGTGCGATTTTTACTTGAACCCCGCAGAGACGGGTTTCTGTAATCCGCACTCGTGCCGACGCTCAACGGCAGAACTTAATCCCAGGCTGAACCCGCTGGCACTCGCAATTATATCTCCAGTACATCATCGCAGGCAGTTACCTAATTTCCCCTTTTTGTTTCTTAGTCATGGCATAATCAGACAGGGTTTGGCTCCGTGTAGGTTTAAGCAGGGAATTGTCCGCCGTTTGAACGATTCTGTCCTCCTCAAGCACAAAAGAGGAGCGCTGAGCTCACCCAGAGCTCTCCTGCCCTGGTTCTGCAGAGCCCCGAACACGGCTTCTAACGCCACATCTCCCTAAACCTCCAGTGACTGACAGCCTAGGAGCTCTTTTATAAGCCATTCATCAGTTAAGCAATGAAAGGGACACTGGTCTTTGGGGGCAGAAGTATTCAGAGTTTTGATCCACTGTCCTGCACTATCCTGGGACTGCTCTGTTTTCCCGAGCAGTGATCTGCTGTCCTGCATTCTGTTGTGACTGTGCTGTGTTTTCCTGAGCAGTGATCTGCTGTCCTGCACTCTGTTGTGACTGTGCTGTGTTTTCCTGAGCAGTGATGTGCTGTCCTGCACTCTGTTGTGACTGTGCTGTGTTTTCCGGAGCAGTGATCTGCTGTCCTGCACTCTCCTGTGACTGCACTGTGTTTTCCTGAACAGTGATGTGCTGTCCTGCACTCTGTTGTGACTGTGCTGTGTTTTCCTGAACAGTGATCCGTTGTCCTGCACTCTCCTGTGACTGTGCTGTGTTTTCCTGAGCAGTGATCCGCTGTCCTGCACTCTCCTGTGACTGTGCTGTGTTTTCCTGAGCAGTTATCTGCTGTTCTGCACTCTCTTGTAACTGTGCTGTGTTTTCCTGAGAAGTGATCTGCTGTCCTGCACTCTCCTGTAACTGTGCTGTGTTTTCCTGAGGAGTGATCTGCTGCCCTGCACTCTCCTGTAACTGTGCTGTGTTTTCCTGAGCAGTGATGTGCTGTCCTGCACTCTCCTGTGACTGCGCTGAGTTTTCCTGAACAGTGATGTGCTGTCCTGCACTCTGTTGTGACTGTGCTGTGTTTTCCTGAGCAGTGATCTGCTGTCCTGCACTCTCCTGTAACTGTGCTGTGTTTTCCTGAGCAGTGATCCGCTGTCCTGCACTCTCCTGTGACTGTGCTGTTTTCCTGAGCAGTTATCTGCTGTTCTGCACTCTCTTGTAACTGTGCTGTGTTTTCCTGAGCAGTGATCTGCTGCCCTGCACTCTCCTGTAGCTGTGCTGTGTTTTCCTGAGCAGTGATGTGCTGTCCTGCACTCTCCTGTGACTGTGCTGTGTTTTCCTGAGCAGTGATCTGCTGTCCTGCACTCTCCTGTAACTGTGCTGTGTTTTTCGGAGCAGTGATCTGCTGTCCTGCACTGTCCTGTGACTGCGCTGTGTTTTCCTGAGCAGTGATGTGCTGTCCTGCACTCTCCTGTGACTGCACTGTGTTTTCCTGAACAGTGATGTGCTGTCCTGCACTCTGTTGTGACTGTGCTGTGTTTTCCTGAGCAGTGATCCGCTGTCCTGCACTCTCCTGTGACTGTGCTGTGTTTTCCTGAGCAGTGATCCGCTGTCCTGCACTCTCCTGTGACTGTGCTGTTTTCCTGAGCAGTTATCTGCTGTTCTGCACTCTCTTGTAACTGTGCTGTGTTTTCCTGAGAAGTGATCTGCTGTCCTGCACTCTCCTGTAACTGTGCTGTGTTTTCCTGAGCAGTGATGTGCTGTCCTGCACTCTCCTGTGACTGCGCTGTGTTTTCCTGAGCAGTGATCTGGTGTCCTGCACTCTCCTGTGACTGTGCTGTGTTTTCCTTAGCAGTGATCTGCTGTTCTGCACTCTCTTGTAACTGTGCTGTGTTTTCCTGAGCAGTGATGTGCTGTCCCGCACTCTGTTGTGACTGTGCTGTGTTTTCCTGAGCAGTGATCTGCTGTCCTGCACTCTCTTGTAACTGCTGTGTTTTCCGGAGCAGTGATCTGCTGTGCTGCACTCTCCTGTGATTGCACTGTGTTTTCCTGAGCAGTGATCTGCTGTCCTGCACTCTCCTGTAACTGTGCTGTGTTTTCTGGAGCAGTGATCTGCTGTCCTGCACTCTCCTGTGATTGCGCTGTGTTTTCCTGAGCAGTGATCTGCTGTCCTGCACTCTCCTGTAACTGTGCTGTGTTTTCCGGAGCAGTGATCTGCTGTCCTGCACTCTCCTGTGATTGCGCTGTGTTTTCCTGAGCAGTGATCTGCTGTCCTGCACTCTCCTGTAACTGTGCTGTGTTTTCCGGAGCAGTGATCTGCTGTCCTGCACTCTCCTGTAACTGTGCTGTGTTTTTCGGAGCAGTGATCTGCTGTCCTGCACTGTCCTGTGACTGCGCTGTGTTTTCCTGAGCAGTGACCTGCTGTCCTGCACTCTGTTGTGACTGAGCTGTGTGCAGCAGTTCTCTTGAGCCCTGCACTATGGTTACACTGTCGGCTAATCAGCTTTATTTGCTGAGTTTCCAAGACAACTTGACACACAAACCCACAGAGATCAAGGGTACGTTGGCACTGTGGTACACCACACACACAGGCAGGAAATACACCAGCTTCTCTGGCAGCAAATCCAGTAGGTCCCAGAGGATCACTGGGAGCTGTCCATGTGGGAATGCATGGTAAAGGCATGTTGAATCCACATGCGAGCACTGCCAAATGACATTAAAACTGCACTGAAAGTGCTAAGTACTAAGGCACATGTATAATGGGAAGCTTCTTTAAGGCCAGTCCCTTGTTGCAAACTATCGTAAGATAATAACAGATATTATTACCATAATATCTGATAATAACAGAATACTCTTCTAGATAAGATGAAAGGGACACAGGTTACTCATTCACCTGCCTCTCTGTATCTCACAGCCTGGCAGATTCCTTTCTCGATTTCTAGGATGTTGGTCCAGTTTTGGGGAGCGCAGGGCCAGGCCAGAACTGGGGTCCCCTTACTCTTACCCAAGAACACGTCCTGCAGACACTGGGACAGCAGGAGCTGGCAGCTGGCCAGGGATCCACTCCAGCCCCCGTCCAATTCCGAACCCCCTCCAGGTCCCGCTTCCCTGTAGATCACCCCCAGAGCCGTGGGATCTGTCCTCCTGGACCGGGCCCTGACATCCCGCAGGATCTCCTTGATCTGGGCTCGGTTGCCACTCACAGGATGTGAGGGAGATGGACACACATGATCTCTGACACACCGACACAGATACACACACTCTCTGACACACTGACACAGATACACACACACTGACACAGATACACACACACCGACACAAATACACACACTGACACCAAGGGAGATGGACACACACGCTCTCTGACACACCGATACAGATACACACACACTGACACAGATACACACACACCGACACAAATACACACACTGACACCAAGGGAGATGGACACACACGCTCTCTGACACACCGACACAGATACACACACACCGATACAGATACACACACACCAACACAAATACACAGACACTGACACCAAGGGAGATGGACACACACGCTCTCTGACACACCGACACACCGACACAGATACACACACACCAACACAAATACACACACACTGACACCAAGGGAGATTGACACACACACACTGACACACCGACACAGATACACACACCAAAACAGATATATGCATACTGACACAACGACACAGACATATGCACATACACACTGACACACTGACACTGAGGGAGGTGGACACATACATGCAGACACAAACAGTCACAGAATTATATTTGATTATAGTTAATGTCTCAATGAAATGACTGATTGAGTGCTGTCCTGCTATCCAGAGCTGGGTGCTCTGGGTTAAATTCTTATTTTGCTGCCTGAGCTGGGCCTGTGCACTACTCTGCACAGCAATCTTTGCACCTTGCAGATTTTTTTGCCAGGTTTTCAGCTCTTTTGCTGTGCTTTAATCCTCTCTGCGTGCTCACAGAGCTACACTGCCACTCTGCTGTGAGAATTATGTGTTGAGCATAGCAAAGCCTTCACAAGGGGGTTGCATAGTATGTAGATACTGATGCAAACAATAGGTGTGTGCTAATTAGGGTTAGTTACTTATACAGAATCACGTCACAGCCACACATGAAAGAGATTTAGGTGTCTACACTGGACTGGGCAGTTTCATGTGACTTGAAACGATGTGGGTCAGGGCAGTGGAGGGTGGACCAGGGCCTGGACCGGGCACTGTCATGTGACCCGGGGCAGTGATGTGTAGGGCCTGGACTGGGCACTGTCATGTGACCCGGGGCAGTGATGTGTAGGGCCTGGACTGGGCACTGTCATGTGACCTGGGGCAGTGATGTGTAGGGCCTGGACTGGGCACTGTCATGTGACCTGGCCTCCTGGCACAGATAGGACTTGCTTTCTACATCTCCCTTTGAGCCTTTCTGCTTTCTGTGTTTCTCCTCTCTATAATTAACTTTTGCCTTTTTTTAGAAACTGCGGACAGTTGCTCAGGTCTCTCTTTAATCTCTTGCTATGCTTGATCATTAACTGGCTCTGGGGACTTTGGTAGGTAAACAGGGGACAGAGCAGGTTCAGCGAGGCATGTCGGAGACTGCTGGCCTGGCCGTCTGTCTTCCGCTCTGCGCGCTCTGTGCCTGTGGAGCGCGTCTGTGCGTTACACTGCAGTACTGCACTTTACAGAGACAGGCAGCAGTATTTCAGCTCTGACTTTCTACAGCACGCAGCGCAGTACACTGCAACAGAGCAGCTTACAGTATGTCACAGTACAGTAAAGTCACTACAGTGCTCTACCACATACCGATGCGTATTTCAACACGTATTTTGCTCGCTAAACCGCCCGCAAACGCTCCAGTGACGCACTCTGCTATACCGTAGCGCCTTATCTGTCCGCTCGTTCCTCCCGTGCGATAGTGTTTTAATTAGCCCGGCCTGAGCACCGCTCTCTCTTGCCCGCGTGCTTCAGACCTTCCACCGTGACCTCCGACCCCGCCTGGTTGCGCGAGGGGGCCCTTCCGCGTGCGTGCGTGCGTGCGGGGCGCGCGGCTCGTGTGCGTTCCGAGGCGAGTCCGGGGCAAACCGGCTGCGTTCGCCTGCAGCTGGTCTCTGTGCGACCGGGGCCCGCCGGAGCGAGGAGCGCGCGTCCCTGTTTCGCAACTGCCTGGTGAATATTTTCAAAAGGTAATGAGAACACTGTCCAACAAAGACAGCAGTTCTGTTAAACTGGCTCCTATAGAATTGGAACTGGTAGGGAATTCGACAAGGGTGCCCCATAAGCCCATCCCTGTTCTCGTTGGTTACACAAGTTATGGCTACCCATGAGGAAAGGGATGTGTTTCAGGGTATTCAAATGCAGGATAAACAGATGAAGTGTTCCCAATTGGCTGATGATACAACAATGTTTTTAAGAAACCATACAGAGGCTGAGAAGGCAATTCAGTGCTTACAGGCTTTTTCCTCCGTATCTGGTCTCCCTTGAAGTATCAAAAACCGTGAAGTGATGGCTCTGGGAGAAAGTGATGTCTTATCCACGTGCAGTATTCCTGTAAAAGATGTAGTTAAACATTTTGGTATCAAGACTTCCAAAAATCCAAAAAAAGTGATCTAAACTCTTCTCCTATTATGCAAGCATTTGGAAGAAGAAAAAACTTGACTCATGGTTGTTAAGAGACCTTTCTTTAAATGGTCGAATACTTTTGTCTAACTCTGAGTTTATGCTTCACTGGTTTTGGATGTACCACCTGCAATTAGAAAAGTTGATTCTAAACTTTTTAAGTTTATCTGGAGGAATAAACCCCATTATCTTAAAAAAATATATTATTTGTCATCCACGGGATATCTAATGCAATTTTGAAGATAAAGTGGAAACAAAATAATTCCTAACTTAACATTTCAAGAAGTAGGGGGTATAGAGTTATTACTTAACTGAAACTTCGATGGTGGAAATATCCCCTTGAAACTGGCCCATTTCCATAAACAAGTACTTCTTACTTGGTCACGTACACATAAACATATTTTTCCCCTCATAGATATGCCATCTGGAACAATAGATGAATAAATGTTAGAAATAAAACCTTGTTTTTTTTTAAATAAATTTGGTCAAAAGTGGTATAATGTTGGTTAAACAATGAATTAATGTTGATGGTGAAATATATAATTACACAGACTTTGTTAACAGATATAATATTTCTATTAATTCTGATCAATGTTTTAGTGTAATTAAGGCGATCTCTAGGGAAGTACGGAGTCTCTTAAGGAATTGTCCATTAGAAACCTTGGAAGAATTTACAGCTTGTATTAGACTACAAGGACAGGATATTTTGAGTTAGGGATGTAATAAGTTTTTAAGATCCCTATTGCAAGTTGACAGTATCCTGTCAGTTAAAGTCATCATCATTTGGGAAACATTGTCACATCTTTTGGGAATGGGATTGATTGGAAAAAAAAATTGGATGAGGTCGAGCAAATATTGTATATCTAATAAGGTTAAGGAGGTATCATATAATATAGTTAATCGTATTTACCCAGTAAAGACTCTTGTTGTGCAGAGATTTAAGATTAATGTACATGATAACTGCCTTTTGAGAAAGTAACCCTGAAACCTTATAACATTTATTTTGGTTATGTCCTGTTGTAAAAACCCTCTGGACTGATTTGCAAACTTATATTAAGAAAGAGGCTAATATTGATATTATTTTTTTGAAGAAATAGACATTATGTTAAGCTTCAGTCACATTGGGAATAATACGAAAATATCTTTTGTAATTGACCTAATTATTATTCTTGCACGTTATTATTTACATTAAGTGAAATGGTCTGGGAAGAGTCCCATGTTTTAACAGTTTAAAATAGCTGTAAAGGCGTCTTCACAGCCTATATCGAAATGTAAAAACACGAAAGCGGCGTATAAACTTTTTTCGTAGTTGTGTATTTGTATTGTGATATGTAGCCCTGACGATGTTTTTGCTATGTTATATGTACTGTTTGTTTGTATTGGTTTTGTTGTTGTTGTTCAAATAACGAGTAAAACAAAAAATGTTTCGCAACCGCCATTCCACCGCAGGGAAGCCCCGCCTTCACTGATATTTCTTCCCGATGGAGGAGTTCTGTAGATCCGAAAACAAACCGGTTTCCACCCGCCTCCGAAGGAGGGGGCCGTGCGCTCCAGCCGGCAGCAGGAGCTCTCCGATGAGTCCTCCGATAGTTGGTCTCGGAGCGGCGCGCGGGCAGGGAGAACAGTGAGCGCGAGGCCTCGCGGGGCAGAGAGAGGGAGACAGGCCGGCTCGTGCCGGCTGCAGAGCTGTGTGTTAGTCAACGGGCCCGTCCGGGTGCAGTCTCGCCGAATATGAATGACCCTGATATGAAACAAGTCAGACTCATCTTTGTTATACATCTTCAGTATAAGAGCAAATTGCGTTTAAAAAACAAAGGTCTGGCAGAATATGTGGTAGATGATGGTTTATATGCACACACTATAACTACAAAACGGGAAATGCTGAGCTAGAAGAGACAGCTCGTACGTAACACACTAGTAAGGGCCTGTGTAGAATGTCGTGCGCAGTTTTGGTCCCCACGTTACAGAACAGATACTGCCACTCTGGAGTCAGGCCAGAGACGAGTGAGTAGACACATCCCAGGGCTTGAGGGAGTGTCCCGCACTCACAGGCTGGAGGAACTGAGTCTCTTCAGTCTGAAGGGAGTGTCCCGCACTGAGTGGCTGGAGGAACTGAGTCTCTTCAGTCTGAAGGGAGTGTCCCGCACTGAGTGGCTGGAGGAACTGAGTCTCTTCAGTCTGAAGGGAGTGTCCCACACTGACTGGCTGAAGGAACTGAGTCTCTTTAGATTGCCTGTGGTGTGGGGCATGGGTGGGTATACAGAATGCAATATACTGTATGCGTGTGTGTTCTGACCTGACGTCTGGTGTGTGTTTCACTGTTAGGCTTCTGTGCTGACAGGAAGGCGGAGCCGTCTACTCTCGCTTCTAGTCCTGTGCCTTTTGGATTCCTGCTATGTGGTTCTGTTCTGAGGTCCAGTCTGACCCAGGTCTGCAGTGGGATCCAGTCTGTCCTGGTTCTGAAGTTTGATACAGTCTGACCGAGTTCTGCACCGAGGATCAGCCTGTCCCAGTTCTGGCTCTGAGGTCCGGTCTGACCCAGGTCTGCAGTGGGATCCAGCCTGTCCCAGTTCTGGCTCTGAGGTCCGGTCTGACCCAGGTCTGCAGTGGGATCCAGCCTGTCCCAGTTCTGGCTCTGAGGTCCGGTCTGACCCGGCTGTGCCGCAGTGCGAGGGGGAGAGCCTGACTCTCTGGGCTCGCCTGCACTGCCCCCGGGACCTGTCGCCGTCTCCCTCTCCCCCCAGCTTCCTATTCACACTTCTCCATTCCTTCTCTCTCCCTCCTCCTCCCCCTTCTCTTTCCTGCTTCTTCTGGCCCTGACCTGCCCGTCGTGGGAGGCCGGCGCTCCGGCGGGGCTGTTGTGCACATGTCCCGCTGTGTGTGTGTGTGTGTCCCGGGACGTGAGGAGCGCGAGGGAACAGCTTGTCCCTTCCAGCCTGCCAGGCTCTGTGAAAGACACATGGGGGGCCGGGGGGCTCAGGAAGGGGCTCCAGTTCAGCACAGGACTGTGTGTGTGTGTGTGTTTGTGCAGCTGCAGCTGAAGGAACTGCTCTGGCTGGAGCCGGTCTGTGTCGGGTTTCCACCTGCTGCTCGGCGCAGACGCTTCCCTCCCGGTGCCACAAGGGGGCGTCCCTGAGACGAGGAAGGTCGAGGAATGTTGGGGCTGGTGATTTATCAGAGGGAGCACACGCTGAGAGAGGGGAGGGTCAGAGAGAGACCCTCTGTCAAAAAAACCCAAATCACCCGGGGCAGAGACTCTGGGGGGATCATTGTGTGGTACAGAGCGGATCTCAGTCACTCCATACAATTAGTAAAGAGAGAAGAGTCACGAGTTTGGCTTAAAATCAAAAGAAATACCATCTGTACAGAAAATGAGGTCTTCCTGTGTGCTGTCTACATCCCGCCCTCAGAATCCCCCTACTACAGTGAGGGAATTCTCCCCAGTCTCCACACGGAGATCGGTCACTTCCAGGGCCAGGGAAACGTGCTGCTCTGTGGTGACCTCAATGCACGAACAGGCACACTGGCAGACTACACCAGCACACAGGGAAACACTCACATATTTGGACAATCCCCTCTGTACCACACACCGGTCACCTCACACAGGTGCAGCCATGACACCACGGTCAACAGCACCGGGCGCGAGCTGCTCCAGCTCTGTCAAGGGCTGGGCCTGTACATCGTCAACGGCAGGACTAGAGGGGACTCTCTAGGCAGGTTCACCTACAGCTCAGCTCTGGGCAGCAGTGTGGTGGACTACGCCATCACCGACCTGGACCCCTCCTGTATCAGTGCCTTCACTGTCAGGCCACAAACTCCCCTCTCCGACCACAGCCAGATCACACTCTACATGAAGAGGGCACACCAGCACAGTGACACACTGACACAGCCCAGCCAGCTGTATGACCTCAACCAGGCATACAGATGGGACACAGACAGCCTAGACAGATACCAAACTGCACTGGGCCATGACGAAATTCAGACACTGATGGACACATTCCTAAACACTCCGTATCAAACCAACAAATTAGGCATAAACTTGGCCACACAAAAACTAAATCACCTATTCCACAAACTAGCATCAAAATCTAAGCTAAAAACAACTAAATCAAAAAACTACCAAAAAACAAAAGCAAAAGAAAAGTGGTTTGATATGGAGTGCAAAAACATCAGAAATGCACTACAAAAAGTCTCAAATGAAAAACACAGACAACCACACAACACAGATCTGCGCCTCAGGTACTGTGACATGGTAAAACTTTACAAACACACGCTGAAAAAGAAAAGAAACACATACATAAACAAACAACTTGCAGAAATTGAGGACTCACTAAATCAGAACTGTTTCTGGGAGAAGTGGAACAACTTAAACAAATCAAAACCAGAAGAATTGGCCATCCAAAATGGAACAATCTGGCAAACATACTTTGAAAATCTCTATGAAAAGCTCCCAAATACAAATCAATCAGACCAAAACACCATTTATGAAAAACTCAAAATTTTGGAATTGGCTATCAAAGACAACCAAAACCCCTTAGACTCCCCAATCACTGAGCAGGAGCTACTGGACAAACTCCAGGCCCTCAGACCACGCAAAGCCTGTGGCCATGATGGAGTCATAAATGAGATGCTGAGACACAGCAGCCCAAAGTTGCAACAAGCCCTGCTCAAACTCCTCAATCTCATCATGACAGCTGGATGTTTCCCCGAGGCCTGGAACCAAGGACTGATCACGCCCATCTATAAGAGTGGAGATAAACTCGATCCCAACAACTACCGGGGCATCTGTGTGAACAGTAACCTGGGGAAGGTATTCTGCAGTATCCTAAATACACGAATACTGGCCTTCCTTACCGAACACAATGTCCTGAGTAAAAGTCAGATTGGCTTCTTGCCAGATCACCGCACATCTGATCACATTTACACCCTACACACACTGATAGACAAACACGTCCACCAAAAACACAAAGGAAAGATTTTTGCCTGCTTTGTCGATTTCAAAAAAGCATTTGACTCGATTTGGCATGAGAGATTGTTTTATAAACTACTCCAAAGTGGCATAGGGGGCAAAGTGTACGACATAATTAAATCAATGTATTCAGAGAGCAAATGTGCAGTGAAAATTGGAAACAAAAGGACTAAATTCTTCACCCAAGGCCGCGGGGTGAGACAGGGCTGCAGCCTGAGCCCAACACTGTTCAATATCTATATCAATGAATTAGCAGGAATGTTGGAGCAGTCTGCAGCTCCTGGTCTCACACTACACGACACAGAAATCAAGTTCCTGCTCTACGCAGATGACCTGGTCCTGCTGTCGCCCACAGAACAGGGGCTGCAGCAGAACCTGGCACTGCTGGAGCAGTACTGTCAGACCTGGGCACTGACAGTCAATCTGGACAAGACCAGAGTTATGGTTTTCCAGAAGAAAGCCAGACCTCAGGGAAACAGGTACAAATTCACACTGAACAACAACACATTGGAGCACACATCCAGCTACACATATCTCGGTCTCACCATCAGCTCTTCCGGGAGTTTTGACCTGGCAGTGAAGGCACTGAGGGAGAAGGCACTCAGGGCTTTCAACGCAATAAGAAGGAGGCTCTTCAACATCAACCCACCAACAAGAATCTGGCTCCAAATATTTGAAAGTGTAATCCAACCCATTGCCCTATATGGCAGTGAAGTGTGGAGTCCCCTCACAGACCAGGATTACACCCAATGGGACAAACACCCCACAGAAACTCTGCACATGGAGATCTGTAGAAACATCCTCTGTGTGCAGAGAAAAACTCCTAAAGACGGGTGCAGGGCCGAATTAGGCCAGTACCCACTATTGATAAACATACAGAAAAGAATATTCAAGTATTGGCTACACCTAAAAAACAGTGACCAAAATTCCTACCACCACAAAGCCCTGCTGAGCCCAAAACAGAGCCCCCTGAGCCAGCTGGTCCTGAGGCTCACCGACCTGAGCCACACCGACACTAACCAGCCTCAGGACAGCACTGCTAGAGCACCACAACCCAGACTCAACCACATCACAGCACAGATCAAACAGCAATATCTCACACACTGGGACACACACACACAAACACAACATAAACTGGAATGCTACAGAACCTTAAACAGACAATACACACTAGCTGAATATTTGACCAAAATAAAAAATAACAAGCAGAAACAGACCCTGACAAAGTACAGGCTCAGTGACCACAACCTGGCCATAGAAACTGGGCGACACAGGCAGACCTGGCTGCCCAGAGAGGACAGGCTGTGCTCCCACTGCCAGCGGGGAGAAATAGAGACAGAGGTGCACTTCCTACTGCACTGTGACAGATACTCTGGGATTAGAGAAACATTCTTCCCGAAATTCAGAAATCTAATCCCAGAGTTCCCACACCTGCCAAAACCACAACAGGTCCCAATCCTACTGGGAGAGGGAGGAGGGAACTCAGTTGATCTGGCAGCCCAGTATGTGATCTCCTGTCACAGCCTGAGGAACAGTGAGTCTGTCTCCCAATAATGCTCCAGCCGCCTACAGTATATGTCAATATTTTATAATATTTGTTGTCTTTGTTGTAAATGTCTGTAACATGTCTGTAGATTTTATTTTACTTCTATTTTTTGTTTTGTTCCATGTTAATTTTATTATTTTTATTTGCTTTGGCAACACTGATTGTACCCATCGGTCATGCTAATAAAGCAGCTTGAATTGAATTGAATGGAGAGGAGGGTCAGAGAGAGGGCTAAGAGAAGAGGGGGGGGGGGAGAGGGAGAGGAGAGTCACATCACAGCACAGATCAAACAGCAATATCTCACACACTGGGACACACACAAACACAACACAAACTAGAATTCATGCTACAGAACCCCTAAACGGACAGCACACACTAGCCGAATATTTGACCAACATAAGTAACAGCAAACAGAAGACTAGAAGACTAGAGAAAGAACAGTCGATGAGCAAAAGGACCACGGGCGTGTCAGACTGTTTTATTCTTTAACACTTTAAATCAGCTCAATACATACGGCAATATTAGCTCAGCAGAATCTTCATATTCTCTAAATGCTTTTTATATATACTCGGTATAGCAGAGGTGGCCCAGCTCTGGTCAACACGTCTTCTGTTTTTCATACTAGCTTTCGATCTTCATTGCCTAATTAAATGTACCCAGCTGAATGAATTTGATGGGACAGGACGGTGGCGCAGTGCTTAGCGCTGCTCCAGCTGAGGGCGGGGGCCCTGGATTGGATTCCAAACCTGGGGTGCTGTCTGTGTGGAGTTTGCATGTTCTTCCCTCTGTTTTCCTGTGGGCTTCCTCTGGGTGCTCCAGTTTCCACTCGCAGCTCACAGCCATACTGGTAGGCTAATTGGATTCTGGGAAAACTGGCTCTGGTATGCGTGTGAGTGTTGTCTGTGTGCCCTGTGATGAATTGGCATATCGGTGTCCTGTCCGGGGTGTACCCCGCCTTGCGCCTGTTGCTTGCTGGGATAGGTGCCGGTTCCCCCCTGACCCTGAATTGGATGAAACAGTTAGAAAACGGGTGGCTTAGGTGAATTTGAGAGGTGTCAACAGAACTCTGTGTGTCAGATGAGTTAATTCACTACCTTTCTGCACTGATTGGGGTGAGTGAGTGAGTGATCGAGCACTCCAGCGGGAGCAGCAGCTGGCTCTGGTCATCAATAACAGCTTGACGCACTGATACTGTCTCCCAGGCCTGGTTTTCTCTCCTCCCTGGACTTTACGACTTTATTGCAGCCGCTTAGTTGTTTAATGGTGCCGTATTAATGGCTGAGCCCCAGCTTCTCTCCCTGTCTGTGTGTCTCATGGAGAGCAAGCTGGGGTAGGCAAAAAGACAAATTCCTAATACAAGAAATCGTATACAGCCACTAAAGTGATCTTATTAGCACGGTGTCCCCGACTTCACCCACTCGACATAGTCAGGGATCAATCCTAGAGGAGTGTGCCTCTCCAGGACCAGGAGCGAATATCACTGGCTAATAATCACCGCTGGTTAAAGTGCTCTGAACGCAGGGCAATAATTACAGCCCATAGCGTCCCGTGATAATGGGGATTTCGGCAGTCTTGGTGCTGGTCGGTGTTGATGGTCGTCATGGGGTTTGGGATCAGTGCTCCGGAGCGCGGAATGCTCCGATTGGCCGCCTCCTCTTCCCTGCCTTGGCGTTGCGTTTGCGTGGCGTCGTGCAGGTTGGGCCCAGCGGAGGGCGGCGGCGCGGGCTCTCAGCTGCGCTCCCGGAGGTTCCCAGGGGCCCCCCCTCGGCCTCGGGCGCTGCTCTTCTCCGGCGGCCTGGCTCTGCTCCTAGCCAGGAGGACGGAACAGAGAGCCATCCCGTAGGCGGCGCTGAGGGCGCAGGCCGCGGCGTAGCAGGCGAACGCGATCCGCATGGCGGCCGCCGCTGCTGGAAAAGCACAGAAGACAGGCTTTCCGTTTCCGCGGATCTTGTGTTGTTCCGATGCTGGATCTTTGCCTGACCGTAGATCAGAGTTTTGAGACTGGAGGAAGGTTCCTCCTCAATCCCCTTCCATTGTGTGGGCACCTTCCTGTGTGCCCCCATACTTGGCCATACACAGCTCTTGTATATGCCATACCTGGGTGTGAGGAGCCATACACAGCTCTTGTATATGCCATACCTGTGTGTGAGGAGCCATACCTGGGTGTGAGGACCCGTACTTGTGTGTGAGGACGTGTACCTGGGTGTGAGGAGCCATACCTGGGTGTGAGGAGCCATACCTGGGTGTGAGGACCCGTACTTGTGTGTGAGGACGTGTACCTGGGTGTGAGGACGTGTACCTGGGTGTGAGGAGCCATACCTGGGTGTGAGGAGCTGTACTTGTGTGTGAGGAGCCATACCTGGGTGTGAGGACGTGTACCTGTGTGTGAGGAGCCATACCTGGGTGTGAGGACGTGTACCTGTGTGTGAGGAGCCATACCTGGGTGTGAGGACGTGTACCTGTGTGTGAGGAGCCATACCTGTGTGTGAGGACGTGTACCTGGGTGTGAGGACCCATACGTGTGTGTGAGGACACGTACCTGGGTGTGAGGACACGTACCTGGGTGTGAGGACGTGTACCTGGGTGTGAGGACACGTACCTGGGTGTGAGGAGCCATACCTGGGTGTGAGGACCCGTACCTGGGTGTGAGGACGTGTACCTGGGTGTGAGGAGCCATACCTGGGTGTGAGGAGCCATACCTGGGTGTGAGGACCCGTACTTGGGTGTGAGGACGTGTACCTGGGTGTGAGGAGCCATACCTGGGTGTGAGGAGCTGTACTTGTGTGTGAGGAGCCATACCTGGGTGTGAGGACCCGTACTTGTGTGTGAGGAGCCATACCTGGGTGTGAGGACGTGTACCTGTGTGTGAGGAGCCATACCTGTGTGTGAGGACGTGTACCTGTGTGTGAGGAGCCATACCTGGGTGTGAGGACGTGTACCTGTGTGTGAGGAGCCATACCTGTGTGTGAGGACGTGTACCTGGGTGTGAGGACCCATACTTGTGTGTGAGGACGCGTACCTGGGTGTGAGGACGCGTACCTGGGTGTGCCTGTACTTATGCCCATACCTGTGTAGACAGAGCGGTCAGCACTGCCCGAGTCTCTGGTCCAGTTTCCCTCTGTCCCCAGGTCACCCTGCTGGTCAGCTGTCCTGCTGCACCCTGTGTTGAAATAGCCAGAGCACCAGGCGGTGAGAACATCCACACACACACACACACACGTCACCTCAGCCCACTGAAATGAGTGCTGCTGATATATTTTGATGAAGAAAGCCTCTCGCGCTCTGCATCTTGGATCATGGTGAGTGGAGGGAGTGCAGAGGCTGAGAGACCCGCCCCCTCCCAGGATCCACTTGCCGGCCGACACGCTGCATGAGCTGCAGTCCGGCACAGCAGGTTCTCCGCTTGTCTTGTCACTGCGGGTCTGCGGCCACCAGGGGTCGCTGTTTCTCCCCGAGAGCCGGGAGAACCCTTGCTGTCCAACCCAACCCCAACACATCCACCTCAACCTTTACTAGTTACCCCACTGGGGGGCGCACCTCTACTGTTTGTTGTCCCTGTCTGTCCCTCTGCATGCTGTGCGTCTGTGTGTCTGTACATTTATGTGTTTCTCTGTGGGTATATTTGTGTATATCTCTGTGTGTGCATTTCTGTCTGTACATTTCTGTGTGTCTGTATTTCTGTGTGCTTGTATCAGTTTGTCTTTGTGTAAATTTCTGTGTATCTCTGTGTCTGTACATGTCTGTGTATCTGTGTGTGTGTGTCTCTCTTTCTTTGTGTATATTTCAATGTGTGCCTATATTTCTGTGTATTTTTGTGTCTGGATATTTGTGTGCATCTCTGTCTTTGTGTATATTTGTGTGTGTGCATCTCTGTCTTTGTGTATATTTGTGTGTGTATCTGTTTATGTGTGAGTGTCTGTATTTCTGTGTATCTGTGTACGTGAGTGTGTCTGTGAGTCTGTGTTCTTTGTGCAAGTGTCTATATTTCTGTGTATCTATTTCTCTGTTTGTGGGTGTGTTGATGTGCACAGTTCTCATCTCTTGGAACCTCTTGCGATAAAGTGAGGTCCAGAAAGGGACTGGGGTTGAGGGGGTCCCCCAGTGTGGGTGTTGTTCACTCTGCGCTTCCAGGAGTCTGACACAAGGTCCGATCTGCGGCCTCACCTGGCGGAACCGCGCGCTCGGTCGCCACGCTCTTCTCGGGGGGGTCGGCGGGGTCGGCGCTCAGGTGCTCCGCGCGGCAGGAGACGCGCACCCCGCGCCGCCAGGACTCCGCGCGCACCGTCAGCACCGCCCAGGCCGAGAGCGCGCCGCCCGCGCCCGCCCGCGCGTCCACGGGCTCCCCGTCCAGCAGCCAGCGCAGCCGCAGCTCCGGCGGGCTGAAGCCCCGCGCCCGGCAGAGCACCGTGGCCCGGCCCTGCTCCCTCAGCTCCCGGGCGGACGGCCGGTACACGGACAGCGAGGGGCGCCTCAGGGCCGGCGGGGAGTCTGAAATACAGCGGTTGAAAAGAATGAGATCGGGGCTGCCGGAGTCAGCGGCCTTGGGAACTTAAAAGCCCCAGAACTCATAGCGACGTCTCTAACAAAATATCATAACGGACCACATTTCCAACAGTACAGGTGTATTCCCTGATAAGAGGAAGAGAGCGTTTCGCCTGTGGAGCCTTCCGCAAGTGTGTGTTCAGGTCTCTTCACACACCTGAAGGAGGCTCCACAGCCGAAACGTTGTGTCTCTTTCCTTTTTCTGGCGGCAGGGAATAGACCTTTACCTGTTCCTTTGCAGCCTGCGCACGGTGACGCAGCTCCCCGCTTTTGTCGTCTTATAACTCCAACCCAACCCTTCAACAGCCTTACGGCCGTGTGCGTCCGGCGAGCTCACCTCCGTAGATGACCTGGGTGCCCGGGCCGAAGATGTACCTGTGGTTGAACCACACGGCGCAGTAGTAGACGCCCTGGTCGGCCGCGGCGAAGTTGCCGATGATGAGCGAGAAGCTGTTCCCGCCCTCGTCCTCCTCGATCAGGAACCGCTGGCTGAAGCCCGTGCCGTAGCTCTGCCGCGTGGGGCTCTGCCGGCTCAGCACGAACTGGAGCGCGCCCCCGCCCGCGCGCCGGTACCAGGAGCGAATCAGCGCGCCCACCTTCTTCCCGGTGCCCTCGAGCCGGCACGCCACCTTGGGGTTCCTGCCGCTCGTGCCGATGACCGACGGGTGCGGTTGCCATAGTTGCAGGTCGGGCTGGTCGTCCGCGCTGCACGATTGTACTAAACAGAAGCAGCTCGGCGTGTCAGGAAAGTAGCGACAGTCAAAAGGTATTGACATTAAGACAATCACAACTTAAGTGTTTCTGCAATGGCTCCATGTTCAGGTCAGGGAACACTCGCAAAGTGAGTCGAGAGTATAACAACACGCCGCGCTTTTTCTTTTTAACAGGAGGAAGATCAAATGCATTAAAGACGTCAAAGTTGTGTTATTCGGTTTTTGACCCCAGGTGGAAAGAGTTTTAAACGTCATTTTATCTGCAGTGCCGCAAACTACTGTTCAGAAAACCCCCTGGTAAAACCCGAAGGATGGATTTATTCTAATTCCGCTCTCCTGGTGTACCTGCTTTCCGTCAGTCTGACCGATCATCTCCCATCATACTATGATCTCTCCTAACGTCTTCCTATACCCACAAGGACTGTACTCCAACACCACTACACACACATGTAAGCCGAAATCGTACTGTCCCTTCGATAGCTCAGTAAAACTCTATCAGTCGTAATATTTATTAATCACCATACTATTTTTGCACTGTACCTCGAATTACCTTGCACTGTTTTTGT
The DNA here is from genome assembly GCF_055471065.1 of Atractosteus spatula. Taxonomy (NCBI): domain Eukaryota; kingdom Metazoa; phylum Chordata; class Actinopteri; order Semionotiformes; family Lepisosteidae; genus Atractosteus; species Atractosteus spatula. The sequence goes on along the minus strand of NC_142708.1, from coordinate 68,237,779 downwards.
CCTATTTTTTTTCCGTTTGCGGATTTTGCACAGTTTTTGATTACACGTTATGTTACTACACGTTACTGTTATTGTTATTGTGTTACTGTCTATTGTCTTATCTTCTGTCCTATTTATATACTGCACCTGAGTGACTCGCGAGAAACACTTTTCATTATACTATGCACCTGTGTCAGTATAATGACAATAAAGTCGAACTGAATTAAATGGCCGTTTTACCCGATCCGATCTTTCAGCCCGCTCCAGCCCCTCTCCCGCGGGTTCAATATTCTCTCTCTGTCCAAGGCGGCGGCAGGTACCGATACACCCGTCCTGCTCGTTTCACGTCGGAAAGCAGTGAATGTCGTGATGACTACCTGCGTGAATTCTTCAACCGGGTGATGAGACATTACAAGTGACCTTTCACACGCGTTGCAAACTCGGCTGTACATTTTTTTTTTTTTAAAAATCACAATCTTGGGATCGCAACTGGTAAACGGCGCACGCCGTCCTCCCACAAGGACGTTAATGGGGCGCGGAACAGAAGGGCGGAATGAGAGATCTCGAAACAGATCGCCAGATCAAATCACTGCAATAACATATTTGTGCTTCTGTTGGATTTGAGGCGATCAGATCCAATGTAACTAGCGAACGGTAGACATTGCCCGCAAGACATGGAGACTGCCAGAGCTGTTTTACTGGAAGGCAACAGGACATACAGTAAGGTAACGTTCTCCAGTCCTATAATTCGTTCGTTTGTTGGAAGTAGTAAAACAATGTTGGGGTGGGGGCAGGTAATCGAATCCAAGTTTATTTCTGCAGCAGCAACTGCTTGCAATGAAATGTCTTTTCTGCGAGCTCACAAGAATCAGGTGACGAAAATAAGGTTCCATAATAATAAATGTAATAGAAACGGAATAAAACTCAATGTGAGTGGAGCTGCTATGTGTCCATGGTGTATGCAATACGCACAAGTAGTGCGGTTATGCTGAATACAGTGAAAACTGTGTGTCCGTGTAGCCACGACAGGTGATTTGCTGAAGGAGCTGCAGGTGGGCTGTTCAGCGGTCGTATTGCCTGGAGGTAGAAGCTGTTCCGTAGTCTGTTGGACCTGGACCGAATGCTTCGGTACCGTTTACCGGACGGTAGGAGGGAAGACAGTCTGTGACTGGGATGAAGAGTACAGTGTATGGGCAAACTGTGACCCCGAGGGGCCCCTTTCCAAGATTTTTCCTAGGTCCCCCCCAAAAACGGCTGGCCCTGCAGATGGGGCCTCTTAAATAATACAAACGGATATGATCACTCTTAGGTTTAACCCCCTCCTCGCCTGTTCCTCTTACTCTAGACGTATAGAGGCCTGGGCCCTGTCTGTGTGTGTTTTCTCCTCTGCCGCGCTGGTCTCTGGGAGCCGAGAGCCGCCGAAGAGAAGCACGAGCGGACTGAGTCGGTCGGTCTCGACTGAAGGCGAGACCGGAGGAGCGCATTTTAAACAAGAAGAGAACCGGGATTACTGGCATTATCGATACCAATGATCGGTATTATCGTAGAGCTGATCAATACAACAACAAAATATGACTTGGTATTATTATATTCGTGATATAAATTAAGAAATGTGTGCTTCATAAACAACAACGACAATAAACTGAGCGTCGATTTGATAGCAAATCGCTTAATGGCGCAGTTTACTAACATATGGAAAATCCTTCAGTTTGCTGTGAAAGCGACGCTCATTTTCCTTATAAGCGAAAATGAATTTAATTCGCCTGTCGGTCAGTTGAGCTGCACTAATAAACCTTCGGCGGTCAAGTCTAGCTTTTCGAGTGCGCAGATATCTCTCTGTTCAGTGAAACCTCGACAAAGGTACTGATGATGTTTTAATTAGCGAGTTTATACAATCAAGTGTTTTATTTAATACAAAAAAAAAGTTTAAAAAAATTACAACACGACAGTTAAGACAAATTAGAAATTCCTAACGAAATGTGGATAAACTCTCCGGTGTATAGCTGAGATATTTGTTTCCTAAAATTAATGTATTGGTTAATGTGTTAATTAATAAACGCGAGGCAAGGAAAGCCACTTTTTTTACCTAATGCTACAGTAAAAAAAAGTGCTGGCGAAACAGGCCTGTGTAAAAAAAAAAGTTTATCACTAATTCTGCCAATTTGAAAAACCTTGTTACTATTAGTCTGGAATCTAAATTCTTCTTTGATCAGGGTTTAAAACGGAGAGAGAGCATTAGAGTAAGAAACCTGTCAAATTATCCCTTGACTTCTGTATTACACCTTTATAATTAATCCTATTTAGAGCTCATATTTATTTTTTGTATCCGACTTTGTTTCCTTTTGCAATATGGCGGGTTCTTCATCCGCGATCGATAAAGACTCTGCTCTCGGCAGGGCTGATGGCAACCGACTCTTAACTTTTCACTGATCGCGCCGCTCGGTTGTTAGAGATCGGTCGAATGAATAATGTGCGCGTGTACAGTATAGAACACGATTGTATTCTTACTAGAAGGCTTTTTCCCCCTCTGAAACGTTATGCGATTTTATTCCCTTAGCATTTACTGTGCCACGTATTATTATTAATGACTATGATATAATATAAAATCTTATTACAATAAAATAATAATAATAGCAATAAAAAGATTTAAAAATCAAATTAGACTCAAGCTGTACTAATTTGGTACATTTGGTGGTCCTTCTTGTTTTGATTATTAATACTTATAAATAGAATTCATCTTTATATACTTAATATTTACCTATTAAGCGTTGTTGGCTAAACAATTTTATAACGTTGGATATGATAAAAATATACAATTTTATTAGTATATCAGGGGAAGAAATATAACTAAACAATTCATTTAACGTCAAGAAAGTTTACTCGCTTTCTCCACCTGTAACGTTTGCGGGCTGTAAAGTCTTATTAATACATGGATAATTTTCTAATCCACATCAAAATTCGGCAACATGCGAACTCGCGACAATAGAAACTTTTCCGATATGCACTTACTTACTTCTTAGTGTACTCTTATTTATTAGCACAGGAAATATTTCCATTATTATTATTATTATTATTATTATTATTATTATTATTATTATTAGCTTTTGCATTCTGCCTACCAGAGCAGGCCAGAGCCAGGAGCACGAGCAGGTGACGGGGCGCAGTCATGATCGCCGCCGCGCGCCGGGGCTGCAGGGAGACGAGTGGCGACAGCGCGCGCGGGCGGCGGCTCTGTTACCCAGGCGCCCCCCGCCGACGCGCTAACGGCCGCAGTGCAGCTGGGGCAGGGGGCTTCACCAAGAGCAATGCGCGCCCGCCCTGCGGTTGTGGCAGCGCTGCCTGCTGCAGGTAAGATAAACGACAAGCAATGGGCTTATTCCATGCTGAAAAAAAGAAGAAAACACAGTGTTTCAGCCGTGGGGCATCTTCAGGTGTGAAGATACATTGTGTTCTCTTTCTTTTTTTTGTTCAGCATGGAATAAGCCCATTGCTTGTTCCTCTGCAGCCTACGCATGCTGACGCAGCTCCCCACCTGAACTAAGATAAACGACAGCCTCACGAGACGGAGCGACAGGCCGCGCCATGTTCCAGCCCGGCCATGTGATGTGGCCGCCTGCGGGCCAATGGACCGGAATCTAATCATATCAGAAACTACACCTCTGTATTATTGATAATTATGCATCTATCGTTGTGCTTTAATAGTGTTAAGGTATAAAACAACTTCATTAAAGACTGAGTTTTTTAACAAGAAAAGGGAAAAGTGTTTTATATATCACAGTACTGCTATAGGACAGCACTCAGGACAGCGGGACACTGCTGTAGGACAGCACTCAGGACAGCGGGACATTGCTGTAGGACAGCACTCAGGACAGCGGGACACTGCTGTAGGACAGCATTACACTGCTATAGCAGAGCATTAAGGGCATCACGACTGCTCAGACCATTGCAACTCTATGCATCAGAACACTGAGATCCTGATGATCCTGATCCTGGCGTTACGCATGGTTTTAAAATGAACGGGCTATAAGCTGGGGGGGGGGGGAGAGGGGGGAGTGAGTCATATCGGACAGCTGTAGGGGTGGGGACCCACGAGGGCAGAGCCGACCACATCCCTGCTCCGCCTCCTGGTGTAGAAGGATTGTCCCTGTTATTGGGGTTTTCTGAGAGAAAGGACAGGAGCTGCAGCAGGAAGTACACGCGTCTGCTGGGCCCAATCCCACTACTCCTCCGCCTCCCGCCCCCCCCTGTCTGGGGAGGTGAAGCCCCTCCCCCAACAACGGGCCTGGGTTCGACTGGGAGGGGGGTGTGACTGCATGCACCGGATTCTCTTTCCGGCTGGTCTGTCCTAAACCCTCTTCTTCCCACCAGATCCACACCCACCCCACACAGCCAGGCAACGTTTGGGTGCTGCATGCCCCCCCTCCCACTCTCTGTGTAAAGAGGCTCCACCCAACCTCAGTCCTAAAGGCACCGGTTCCACCACCCTGAGGACATTCAATTCCAGCCCCTGGGGACCCGCCCTGCTAGGGGCCACGGGCTGAACCGCCACACAGCAGCCGCTGGACGATTCGAGACCAGCCCGGGGACTGAACCTAGCATGAGGTTTCCAAGCACATCCAGGCAGGAAAGCAAACCGATCGGAGTAAGGAAAATGCCTCCCATTAATTCTCTAACATTCTCGTTCGAGAGCGATTTAGGCCTGTGCAGGGCCTTTTATTTTAGAAAGACCAGGTACCTCTGCTTCCTACCCCGTATGTGTGTGTCAGTTGCTGGGTGGGGCTCTGGGGGGTCTCCCTCATTCTGTAGAGGGAAGGCTGGGTGCAGGAAGTCCAGGACAAGAAGCAGCACTGAAGACAGTTTCTGTTTCTTTTGTGTATAAATATTTGTCTGGTCAGGGTCGCGGTCTGGGTCATTACTCTAAGTATTCCTGCTCAGTAATCCCTGAGTAACAGGGTGTTGAACTTATTAACTTTCAGGAAAGTGTGCATGCCGGACAAGCTGGTGTAAGCTGGAGTCAACACTTTAGCCTCTCTTCAATTAAATTATTCACACCCCAATCTTACTATATTTTTAAGTTCTCATGGGATTTTACTCAAAACAGGACTGCACCTGGACCTCAAAGGCTGGGGATACTGTTGGGATGAGTAATCACTACCAAGACACCCATTTCATTAAAGTTGGTTAATGCAAGCTCATGGCTTGTGCATATGTGGGGATTTGCAGCATCAGCTCAGTTATTTGACTGACCAGAGTGGGAGAGAAAGACCAGATGACCTTGCAGGGAAGAACCACAAGGGGGCGATAAAATCTCACTGAGGAGCAGGACTCTGGTATTTCAGGTACAAATGTTAATCGAAAAACACTGACCTGGAGTATTTATGGCACAGAGGAGGGGTACAGGCGTGCTCAGCTTGAGCAGAGGAATGGAGGAGGAGCAAGAGGAGACTGGACAACTGTAGTCCAAGGCCACCAGCTACACGAGGCTGATTAGTCTCCTGATGGAGGGAGGTGTGATTGAAGTCGAAGCAGAAGTGGGACAGCTCCTCTCTGGAAGGGAAGGGGCCGGCAGTCCATGAACCAGCACAGAGAGAGGAAGGACTAGATCCCGAATCGGCACCAGAGGAGTTCAGGAGCTCAGAGGAAGAGTCCAAGAGCAGATGGAGAGTACAGCTGACCTTTCTTCCCCTGAACTCCCATAATCATCAGCACCCCAGTGGTCAGTGCTGAGTGTACCCTCCCCTTGTCTCAATAACAGCACTGAGCCCTATGAGCCTGGAGAACACACTGAGGCTCTGCTCCACACCGAGCTCTCAACACCCTCCGGGCTGTGCTCATGGACTGACCTCCCCAGTTCACACCCCAGGTTTCGAACGGGTTCCAGTCTGGCGACGGACTGGCCCATTGCAAAATGCTGGTTGATTTTGTGATGCATTCTCTGTGGATTTTGAAGTGTGCGTGGGACACAGATCCACTTCCAGCTTGGTTGAACCCTCCTGGCAGGTTCTGGGTTACGAGCCCTGGCGCGTGGTAGAGCGTGTGGTGTCGATGACCCTCTCAGGGGTCCCAGGACCAGGGGAAGAGAACCAGCCTCATGATGTCCCAGATCAGCACCAGACTCCTCTTTAGGGTGGAGGCTCCTCTCTGCTATCTGGCCTCCTTCTTTCTACACCAACCCCCCCAGCGGAGGTGTGTGTGTGTGTGTGTGTGTGTGTGTGTGTGTGTGTGTGTCCACAGTGCTGTTCTCCTCTCACCTGACCACAGCTGCCTGTCCCAGTGCGAGAGCCAGCGCCGTCTCGCCCGCTCCAGGCGCTCACTGGTGCCCGTCGGGTTCTCTTCCTTCCGGCAGCCCGTCCCAATACCCTGTTGCCATGGCGGCGACGTCTGACGGCAGGCCTGGTGAGCTGCTGACCCAGAGGGGCAGCCAAGCCCCCGGTTATTCTCCAGCTGTAGCCCTGCGATTGTTCTCGGCCTCCCGAACTTTCTTCCTCACTGTGGGCAGGGGCAAGACTCGCTCGGACATCCCACACCAACCCGTTTAAACCCCCGTCACCGCCGCTTAAAGAGGAACGCGGGTTCAACCCCAGTGTTAAAATAGACGCTGAATACCCGGTCTTATTACAAAAGCTTTCTGCCTGAAGGCCGAGTGTCTGACTAAAGTCGTTTTCCACAACATAAACAGACAAACCGCCCTGCTGACGACGGGGCAAGGAGACCCAGGAACCCGAACAGGAAAGGGGGGGTCCGGAGGTCAGGTTCTTCCTGCAGCCTCGAACAGACCCCGCAGCCAGAAACAAACCACAGAATAGGAACCGCGTCCAGCGCGGAACACTCAACAGACCGCGAAAGAGACCATTCCCTCCAGAAAACGAAGCGACGCCAGCCCTCTGCCCTGAACCTTCATTCCGCTTTTCTCGACGAGGAACACCTGTGCGCAAGCCGGAGCACCCCGAGCGGAAGCAATTAGAGCCGGCGAACCCGAGGGCGTCCGCGCCCCCTTGTGGCTCCGAGCGGTACTACTGGCCCTCGTCTCCGTGCTTGATCCCGCCGCTGCGTGATGCGATTGATGTGGGCCAGAGATCGAAAGAAATCATCCTTTCTTTCAGCAGATCGATCACGGCACACAACACTGCAGTACCTGGCAGTTGGGGGGTGTGTGATTTGTTTTAAATTCAGATGTGGAAGAGTTTTCTACACATGGTGTGCGATGCACAGTTAAGCACTGACTGGATTAAACCCTCACAGTCAGCAGGCGTCTGAACAGGACGAGGAAGCCCCCCCATGACATGAGATGACAAAACCCCCTCAGCCAGGTTTTCACTCTCGTAACCCCTGAGCCTCTGCAGCTCCTGTGCTCAGCCTTGGGTGTCCACACTGGAAACAGCAGCTTCAGGTCAGGTCCTGAGACATGAAAAAGCTCCATTTTCAAGGACAGATTGCTGTTGCTCCTCGCCTGCAGGAGACTCTGGTAGTGAAATTCAGTTCCAAGATCTTCAGACCTCAGAAGCTCAAACCCGGGCTTGGATCTGTGCAGGTGATCGCATCACTCCTGTCTGGGAGTCGTGGAAATGAAATAAAGGAGCGTTTCAGGACTGTGCAGGCCTGGGCCTTTCCTTACAGAAAAACAGTGCCATCGTGTGGCCACACACAATATTGCCGGGTTGACAGACAAAGCTTCCTAGTCGTGGTTCTCGTCATCCCAGCGTCCGTACACCTCTGTTACCACTCTGTTGAGCCCTTAAAGTCAGGAGGTCCTGCAGAGGTCAGGTCCTACGGTCTCTCCAGGTCTCTTTAAAGCAGGGTTGTCCAGTCCTGGTCCTGGAGGGGTCAGTGTGTCTGCAGTCTCTCCAGGTCTCTTTAAAGCAGGGCTGTCCAGTCCTGGACCTGGAGGTGTCAGAACCAGCCCTGAGTGTGAGACACTACAGTGACAGGACATGACTGTGCCCACTGCTCACACCACCTGGGTCAGCAGGGAAGACAGACTTTGCTTCTGCTTAGACCTGATTCACACCAGTTTGTCAAGTAAGCAGCACCCCCTCTGTGACATTATTCACTGGCAATTTATTAAAACAAACTCCCAGCAGACAAACAAAACAATACACTCAGTAAAGCTAAAAATAACACTTAAAAAAAACATGATTACTCATCCTAATTACCCTGATCCCAGAGCAGAGGGTAAATAATTACAAATATAACCTTCTGATGGAAGCAAAAGAAATAAAGAATAAAGGAATAAAAAGTAAAAAAAAAACAATGACAGGGAGAGATGAGTCCATTCATGGTTAAACATCACAAGGTGCCCTGTATGGTAACTGGCATGAGGTCCAGTTTGATCTCTGGTCTTTCCAGAAAAGGCTGGACAAGATGCTGGGATCAGTAGATGTCAATAAACTGTGATACAGTCCACTGGTCTCCACTGGAGCTCCTGTATTACTTCATTTATGATGTACAGGAAACCCAGGAAGAATCCTGATGCACAACAGTTAGATCCACTCCAGGTTTTACAATGTTGTCAGGCTGACTCCCCCTCCACAACAAGGCGATCTGCTCCAGGTTTTGCCAGCTGCAGCTGCGATAATCAAATCTTTTGTCATCAGAATTTTCCGTACATGATCGGCTCCGGAATTCACGGAAGTTTATAGTGATGTTTCGAGTGGCATGCCAGTGGGATTTGGTCGGGAATCGTTTGGCTAGAGCAGTGTTGTCCAGTGCTAGTACACAGAGTGGGTATATCCTGTAATTCCGGGATGTCCGAAGTCGGGAAGGGCGTGGGAGACAGGATGCACACGTCACAGCTGTGTCCTCGCTCCATCTTCCCTTTTCCTCCCATTGTCTTCGCAGTCATCCAGACTTCCTGCTGCACACCAGCACGCCAGGCTTGGACGAAGGCTTCTGAGGGCAGGATCTTGGGGAAACCTGGGAGCTGAAGTCACATGTCCCCCCTGGCCCTCAGGAAGGCTTGGAAAACAGGATGAGATCCCCTGTATCTCCTGAAAGCAGGGAAATCAGTACTCCTCCCTCTTTATCTCTAGCTGTCTGTCTCCTCTCTCCCCTGTCCGCTTCTGTCCTCTCCCTTTCCTTTTCCCTGGGCCTCTCTTGTCCTCTCCCTGTCCTTTCTCTTCCCTCTCCCTCCCTTCTCTCTCCTCTCTCCTCCTCCCCTCCTCTGTCCCCTCTCTCCCCTCTCCTCTCTCCCTCTCTCCCCTCTCCTCTTTCCCTCTCTTCTCCTCTCCTCTCTCTCCCCTGTCCCCTCTCCCTCCCCTCTCCTCTATCCTCTCTTCTCTCTCCCCTGTCCCCTCTCTCCTCTCTCCTCTCCCCCCTCTCCTCCCCTCACACCCAGACCTTGCCCTTGCCCTCCCTCTCGCCCTCCTGCCCGCAGCAGCCGCCCAGGCCGCGGTGCTGGGAGGCGGGCAGGTTCTTGTAGACGGCGCGGCTGTAGGGGACGAAGCAGAGCCCCAGCTGCAGGTGCCTGGCCAGCCGGCAGTAGGCCGCCAGCGCCAGGACCAGCAGGGGGGTCACCAGCAGGAAGCCCACCACCAGCAGGGCCACACAGCCGGCGTCCGTCAGCAGGTCTGAGCAGTAGGAGTCCGAGTCAGGAGCGCGCACCTGCAGGGGGGAGAGACGGGTTAATACAGGGTATAACACTTGTCTACAGAGTCTGCACCGACACTGAGAGACAGGTTAATATAGGTCAATTCACACTACAGAGTCTGCACAGAGCCTGAGAGAGAGAGAGGTCAATACACACTACAGAGTCTGCACAGAGCCAGAGAGAGAGACAGGTCAATACACACTACAGAGTCTGCACAGAGCCAGAGAGAGAGACAGGTCAATACACACTACAGAGTATGCACAGAGCCTGAGAGAGACAGGTTAATACACACTACAGAGTCTGCACAGAGCCTCATAGAGACTGGTTAATATAGGTCAATACAAACTACAGAGTCTGCACAGAGCCAGAGAGACAGGTTAATACACACTACAGAGTCTGCACCAAGCCTGAGAGAGAGACAGGTTAATACACACTATGGAGTCTACACAGAGCCAGAGAGACAGGTTAATACACGCTACAGAGTCTGCACAGAGCCTGAGAGAGAGACAGGTTAATACAAGCTACTGATTTTGCACAGAGCCTGAGAGAGAGAAGGTTAATACACACTACAGATTCTACTGTCCACTCAGTACACTGAGGGTGAGGGATAGGAGAGAGGAGGGGAGAGCAGCTGATGGATCAGAGGTCAAAGACAGGCAGGGAGCGTTCTGCTGTGGAATGTGAATGAGAGGTGAGAGAGGAGACAGACCAGACACAGATCAGGAATGTGTCCACACACACAGTGACACACACGCACTCGCGCCCTTATCAGTACACTGATACCACACACTGAGAGAGGAGAGGAGGAGAGGGAGAGAGAGGAAGGGGGAGTGATGTAGGGGGAGAGGAAGAAAGGGAGAGAGGAGAGATGGAGGGGGAGAGGAGAGATGGAGGTGAAGAAGGGGTGAGAAAGAAAAGTAAAAAGACGGGATGAGGAACCGAGAGATTTGCACACACACACACACACACTGTGGTTAATGACATTCAGACCTCTTGGTCTCCAGCTGTAGTGCGCTGGAGTGGCCCTGCCCGACCTGCTGGGCCTCATGCTGTCTCTGCTGGTAAAGGACACCTGGGATCTCTGGCTCTGGCCCACACAGTGCAGCACTGTGGGGAAGGGCTGCCCCAGTGTCTGACCAGTCAGGAGACAGCAAGGAGGACAGACCTGACAAAGTCCAGGCTCAGTGACCATAGACAGACCTGCCTGTCCAGAGAGGTCAGGCTCAGTGACCACAGACTGGACACAGGCAGACCTGGCTGTCCAGAGAGGACAGGCTCAGTGACCACAGCCTGGACACAGACAGACCTGGCTGTCCAGAGAGGACAGGCTCAGTGACCACAGCCTGGACACAGACAGACCTGGCTGTCCAGAGAGGACAGGCTCAGTGACCACAGACACTGGACACAGACAGACCTGGCTGTCCAGAGAGGACAGGCTCAGTGACCACAGACTGGACACAGACACTGGACACAGACAGACCTGGCTGCTCAGAGAGGACAGGCTCAGTGACCACAGCCTGGACACAGACACTGGACACAGACAGACCTGGCTGTCCAGAGAGGACAGGCTCAGTGACCACAGACTGGACACAGGCAGACCTGGCTGTCCAGAGAGGACAGGCTCAGTGACCACAGCCTGGACACAGACACTGGACACAGACAGACCTGGCTGCTCAGAGAGGACAGGCTCAGTGACCACAGCCTGGACACAGACACAGACAGACCCCTGTGTCGTACCTTGGAGTGACAGAGTGCTCCGAACACCACCATGACAGTGGCGGGGGCCAGGATGGTCCCGAAAATCAACGCCACCAGCCCGGCGTTGATGGCGGCGACGACCAGGTTCTGGGCCGTGACCAGCACCGAGCAGGCCCAGCAGTCCAGTGAGCTGCGCAGCTCCAGGGGCGGGTCGCCCGTCTCCGCCGCCGAGTAAGGGGGGGGCACCACGACCGCCGTGCCCGCTGCCGTGCCCCCCGCGGGGCCCCCTGAGGCCGAGAGGGAGGCAGCCAGGGGGCGCTGCCCCTCGGTGCTCTCCAGCTCCAGGGTGTTATCTCCTGTCTCCAGGATGTCAGTCATGGCCTTGGGGTTCTAAGAGGAGGATGGAGGGAAGGGTCAGGGAGGAGGGGGATGAGAGACAGAACGAGAACCTGTGTTCTTCACTCGTGGTTGCCGCCTGCGGATCGGCAGGCGCTTCTTTACACAAAGGGTGGTGGGAGTGTGGAACAAGACTCCCGTGCATGTTGCCGGAGCCAATACCCTGACTTCCTTCAAGAACAAGCTGGATGAGATCCTCAGGTCAATTAACTACTAATTACCAAACGAGCTAGATGGGCGAAACGGCCCGCTCTTGTTTGTGGTCTGTCTTGTGTTATCTGCTTTCATGCAGCACAGAACAACACACAACAGGATTCATGTTTTAACCCCTTGGAAGGTTGTGAGAGGTTTGTGAGAAAGGCACAGTCCTCGACATGATCAAAACTCAGACCCAGTGCTGTGGCCTTGAGGCAGGATGGGCTTCTGTTAACAGGGAGACAGTGCACATTGAGGGAGAGCTGGTCTGAATGGGTGATTAGACCTCAGAGGCAGTGAGATTCCTCATGAAGGAATGGCAGGGACGCCTGCATCACTGACAGAGCAGCAGCCGGGTTTGCTGTTGCTTTACTCCTCTCTCTCAGACCACCTGTATGCGAGTGTTAAGGTACAGTGAGCACTCAGGACGAGACCTGCGCCAGCTAGACTCCTCTGTGCTGTGAGAAGACCTGCTGCCTGCTCAGTAATGCTCCAGTCCTGCAGGTACCATCTCCCCCCATCGGTCCTGGATCGGCTGGCCAGAACATCAACACCGCCTGGCCTTTGTGTACAAAAACCCTGCGCTTCCTGTGCAGATTGTATCACCCCTCAGCACAGTCCACACTGTCTTCTCCAGTCTCCCTTGCTCCCTCACCTGCTGGGTCCAGAGGCTTGTAAACCCGCCCAGTCTAGCCCTAATGAGCCCCAGCCTCTGCAGTACTCTCCCTCCCTACTGACGGGAGCCCAGACTCATGAACTGAACCCCCATTCCCCCAGCTGCCCCTCTAACTCCTCATCAGCCCAGAGGAGCAGCTAATCCCACTGCCTCCGAGTGCTAATTACCCATTCAGACCTGTTGTTCCTCATTGTGCTGCTTCTCCTAATTAACAGGGGCAAATCCTGACTCGAGGGCACAGCTCCGGGCTGGGGTTTGGAGCCAAGACGCTGGCTTTCTAACACCCAACTCATGCGGCGCCCCCTGTAGATTTCAGGTTTTTTTCACAAGAGATTAGATTCACAAGATGTAACTTTGCAAAGCAGCTCTTAAACCTTTACTTGTGTTTGCTTTGAAATGCTTGGAGCAGGTTGCAGAACTGCTCCAAGAACCCCCAAGCGCAGCGCAGAGTCCCACTGTCCTCCCGCAAGAGTCCAGCTGACACTGCAGCAGGGAAGGCTGGAATACTGCCTCTGGGACAGGGGTTGTTCCCTGTCCAGCTCAGGGGCAGTAAACACAGCTGGAGGTAACCTCTTCCCCGCCAGCTGGACGCTGGCCGTCAATGCTCTGCAGAAGCCGTGCTGTGTACACCTCGCTGTGTCCTGAACAAGTGAATCCACTTGAACGATTCACGCCCGCCGGCCGGGGTGAGGTGAGAGGAATTGCTGGCGGATCAGTGCAGTTTAGCACTCTGTTCGTCATGCTGAAAGCATGAGTAAATACATCTCAGCCTTAAATCCCAACACACATTACAGCCACCTGCAGACAAGTCAGTAGCACAAAGCCATGCCGTGGGCTGACTGTCTTATTGATTCAGTGGCTCACGTTGCGAGACTGGAGAGGAACGGGCAGGAGGAGTGAGCCAGTGTGCCCGTCTGCTGGGCGCGGGGGTGCCCACCGGTCGTGCTTTCGGACACCAGCAGCCTCTCGAGCCCGGGAGCCCGCGCGGTGGCGAGGCGGGGAGGTCCTGACCCCCCTCCCCGGGCCCAGCAGCCAGACACGGTCAGTCTGTGCAGGCAGGAGGAGGCTCGATGCAGGACACCCCAGTACGGTACTGGCGGCTCCACATCAGCAACATCAGAATCCGAGCCCAGAAGAGGGCTGGGGTGTCAGTGTGGCCCCTGCGCCCCTCGCCACCGCACAGCCAGAGAAGGAGCGCTCACACTCACCGCGTCTCCGGGCGGCAGGAGCGCGTCCGTCCCAGCGCAGCGCTGCGAATCCAGGTTCTCCGCCACCTCCGTCTCGGCTCTGCCCCTCCGCTCCGGACTCCCTGTGGCTTCTCCCCGAGCGCCTGTGCCTGTGCCTGGCTCTGTTCCCTCCGTCCGGCTCGCGGGAGGGTGCGGGATCACCTTGTCCTTCCCAGCGGTCCTGGCTGCCTCTGGCAGAAGGGGGAGAGGATAGGCGGCTGTGTTGTGGGGAGCTCTGGCTGTGACGCACTGTCCCGAGCAGGGCTGTGGTTACAATGCCCTGCGTGTTAATTATAACAGAGTGTTGCTCTCTCTCTCTCTCTCTCTCTCCCTCCCTGCCCCTGTTCCAGCTTCCTAACAGGCACACCTCTCCCTCCCTGTCCCCTCCCCCCCCCCTCCACTGGAGCTGGGGGGTTGGTACAGCGGGGATCTGAGATAACCTGACTGGAGTGGGAATAAGAGTGGAATCTGCAGAGGGAGCCGGGAAAGGAATGTGTATTTAAAGTGCCAGGGAAAGTTTTCCAGCCTCCCCTGCGCGTGCTTCCTCAGAGGAGTCGGTCTGCCGGAGGTTCCCAAGGGTCCGCTCCTTCCCAGCACGATCCGCGCACAGCAGAGGAATTAGGGAAGAGAAGGAGAAGAGTCCGGCTGAGACAGCACGCTGTCAGCACGCTGAGACTGGTCTGCTACTGCCTTACGGAATCATGGAAATAGGCTGGGCTGTTCTCTATGCGTTTAGGTCTCTCCTCTAAACCAGTGCTGTTTTGGAAGTGGGCAATATCAGAAATGAGCAAGTTTTACTTCCGATCTTCTGTGTCCTGCCAGGGCTGGGGGGTGGCCCTGCAGGCGTCCCAGCTCCACATTCCTGCAGGGAAAATCCCTTGGGAAAGGCTTTTAGCTACGTCAAAGACAGCAAATACCCACCCCCAGGTCAGCCAGGTCGGCACATGCTGCTTACACTAATGTCTTCCTCTTCCTCCTAAATCTTCCTCCCTGACAAACTCGGCACAGGAGGGGGATCAAGCTGAACTCCCAGTCATGTCCCCCCCTCGCAGGCACAGGCACAGTTTCTTCCGCAAGCCAGGACGGTCCCCGGGAAGCAAAACTGCCGGAATTTCAAAAACCCACGGAGAAGAACAGGGAAAGACATTGTCGGGAAGGGACCTGTGTTTTATACAGTGAGCAAACCAGGCTGAGTCTGGGGGAGACAAATCTCCGCTCGGATTCACCCATTTCTCCCTGGATTTGCGCTGATGCGGAGCGACACAGGAGTTAATCCTGAAAGAGAGGGGGTCAGTGGGGGAGCGATCAGCAGTGAAGATCTGTTCCTGTGCCCAGGGAGGGGAGAGACTGAGAGGGAGGGGGGAGGAGAGTTTTGGCAAAAGCCCCCTACTCTCCAAAAGTGATAAAAACACAGCAGGATGAGGAGGGAGGCAGGGAGAGTGGGAGAGTGGGAGAGGGGGGGAGGGGGGTACTTTCTTTACATCTGATCCGTAAAAACTGAAAACAAATCACTGGTGACAGAACAGAGGGGGAGGTAGCGTTCTGCAAAAACATACTCTGTGTACAGAGAAAGACGTCAAACACAACTAAGCAATATGTCACTAGGAATAACAGCCCCCAGGAATGAAGTGTCCTGGAAGGATTATGGAGTGGTTAGTGAGAATTTGGCTTAACCCTCTTGCCTGAGGGCCGGCCTCTTGGCCACAGGATGAGGAGGCAGGACCCCCCTGCAGAGTGAGGAGTGACCAGGGGGCAGCTGCAGAGGTGGAGATGTGGTGGAGGAGAGAAGGGGATCACCTACAGTATTTATAGTGTCTTAGAAGAGGAAGTGACATCAGGAGTGATTGCTAATTAATGCCAGTCGAGTCTGATTGAACTTGGTTGTTGCCGTCTCTCCCAAACATTACACTTACAAACACCATTCAGAATAGAGGACTGGCTCAGTGACCACAGCCTGGACACAGGCAGACCTGGCTGTCCAGAGAGGAAAGGCTCTGTGACCACAGACTGGACACAGAAACTGGACACAGGCAGACCTGGCTGTCCAGAGAGGACAAGCTGTGCTCCCACCTCCAGCAGGGAGAAACAGAGACAGAGGTGCACTTCCTACTGCACTGTGACACATATTCTGGGTTTAGAGAAACATTCTTCCTTAAATTCAGAAACCTAATCCCAGAGTTCCCATACCTGCCAGAATCGCAACAGGTCCCAATCCTACTGGGAGAGGGAGGAGGGAACTCAGTTGAACTGGCAGCCCAGTATGTATCCTCCTGTCACAGCAGAGGGAGAGAGGCAGACAGGGAGAGGAGAGAGAGGCACACAGGGAGAGGAGAGAAAGGGAGACAGGGAGAGGAGATTGAGAGAGGCACACAGGGAGAGGAGAGAAAGGGAGACAGGGAGAGGAGATTGAGAGAGGCACACAGGGAGAGGAGAGAGAGGCACACAGGGAGAGGAGAGAGAGGGACCCGCCCTCAGAATCCCCCTACTACAGTGAGGGAATTCTCCCCAGTCTCCACAGGGAGATCGGTCACTTCCAGGGCCAGGGAAACGTGCTGCTCTATGGTGACCTCAACGCACGAACAGGCACACTGGCAGACTTCACCAGCACACAGGGAAACACTCACATATTCGGACAATCCTCTCTGTACCACACACCGGTCACCTCACACAGGTGCAGCCATGACACTACGGTCAACAGCACCGGGCGCGAGCTGCTCCAGCTCTGTCAAGGGCTGGGCCTGTACATCGTCAACGGCAGGACTAGAGGGGACTCTCTAGGCAGGTTCACCTACAGCTCAGCTCTGGGTAGCAGTGTGGTGGACTACGCCATCACCGACCTGGACCCCTCCTGTATCAGTGCCTTCACTGTCAGGCCACAAACTCCCCTCTCCGACCACAGCCAGATCACACTCTACATGAAGAGAGCACACCAGTACAGAGACACACTGACACAGCCCAGCCAGCTGTATGACCTCAACCAGGCGTACAGATGGGACACAGACAGCCTGGACAGATACCAAACTGCACTGGGCGATGACGAAATTCAGACACTGATGGACACATTCCTAAACACTCCGTATCAAACCAACAAATTAGGCATCAACTTGGCCACACAAAAACTAAATCACCTATTCCACAAACTAGCATCAAAATCTAAGCTAAAAACAACTAAATCAAAAAACTACCAAAAAACAAAAGCAAAAGAAAAGTGGTTTGATACGGAGTGCAAAAACATCAGAAATGCACTACGAAAAGTCTCAAATGAAAAACACAGACAACCACACAACACAGATCTGCGACTCAGGTACTGTGACATGGTAAAACTTTACAAACACGCTGAAAAAGAAAAGAAACACATACATAGACAAACAACTTGCAGAAATTGAGGAGTCACTAAATCAGAACTGTTTCTGGGAGAAGTGGAACAACTTAAACAAATCAAAACCAGAAGAATTGGCCATCCAAAATGGAACAATCTGGCAAACATACTTTGAAAATCTGTATGAAAAGCTCCCAAATACAAATCAATCAGACCAAAACACCATTTATGAAAAACTCAAAATTTTGGAATTGGCTATCAAAGACAACCAAAACCCCTTAGACTCCCCAATCACTGAGCAGGAGCTACTGGACAAACTCCAGGCCCTCAGACCACGCAAAGCCTGTGGCCATGATGGTGTCATAAATGAGATGCTGAGACACAGCAGCCCAAAGTTGCAACAAGCCCTGCTCAAACTCCTCAATCTCATCATGACAGCTGGATGTTTCCCCGAGGCCTGGAACCAAGGACTGATCACGCCCATCTATAAGAGTGGAGATAAACTCGATCCCAACAACTACCGGGGCATCTGTGTGAACAGTAACCTGGGGAAGGTATTCTGCAGTATCCTGAACACACGAATACTGGCCTTCCTTACCGAACACAATGTCCTGAGTAAAA
This sequence comes from Atractosteus spatula, assembly GCF_055471065.1. Classification (NCBI taxonomy): domain Eukaryota; kingdom Metazoa; phylum Chordata; class Actinopteri; order Semionotiformes; family Lepisosteidae; genus Atractosteus; species Atractosteus spatula. Next base: position 68,220,083 of record NC_142708.1, on the reverse strand, counting down.
GTCAGATTGGCTTCTTGCCAGATCACCGCACATCTGATCACATTTACACCCTGCACACACTGATAGACAAACACGTCCACCAAAAACACAAAGGAAAAATTTTTGCCTGCTTTGTCGATTTCAAAAAAGCATTTGACTCGATTTGGCATGAGAGATTGTTTTATAAACTACTCCAAAGTGGCATAGGGGGCAAAGTGTACGACATCATTAAATCAATGTATTCAGAGAGCAAATGTGCAGTGAAAATTGGAAACAAAAGGACTAAATTCTTCACCCAAGGCCGCGGGGTGAGACAGGGCTGCAGCCTGAGCCCAACACTGTTCAATATCTATATCAACGAATTAGCAGGAATGTTGGAGCAGTCTGCAGCTCCTGGTCTCACACTACACGACACAGAAATCAAGTTCCTGCTCTACGCAGATGACCTGGTCCTGCTGTCGCCCACAGAACAGGGGCTGCAGCAGAACCTGGCACTGCTGGAGCAGTACTGTCAGACCTGGGCACTGACAGTCAATCTGGACAAGACCAGAGTTATGGTTTTCCAGAAGAAAGCCAGACCTCAGGGAAACAGGTACAAATTCACACTGAACAACAACACATTGGAGCACACATCCAGCTACACATATCTCGGTCTCACCATCAGCTCTTCCGGGAGTTTTGACCTGGCAGTGAAGGCACTGAGGGAGAAGGCACTCAGGGCTTTCTACGCAATAAGAAAGAGGCTCTTCAACATCAACCCACCAACAAGAATCTGGCTCCAAATACTTGAAAGTGTAATCCAACCCATTGCCCTATACGGCAGTGAAGTGTGGGGTCCCCTCACAGACCAGGATTACACCCAATGGGACAAACACCCCACAGAAACTGCACATGGAGATCTGTAGAAACATCCTCCGTGTGCAGAGAAGAACTCCTAACAACGGGTGCAGGGCCGAATTAGGCCAGTACCCACTATTGATAAACATACAGAAAAGAATATTCAAGTATTGGCTACACCTAAAAAACAGTGACCAAAATTCCTACCACCACAAAGCCCTGCTGAGCCAAGAGCTGAGCCCAAAACAGAGCCCCCTGAGCCAGCTGGTCCTGAGGCTCACCGACCTGAGCCACACCGACACTAACCAGCCTCAGGACAGCACTGCTAGAGCACCACAACCCAGACTCAACCACATCACAGCACAGATCAAACAGCAATATCTCACACACTGGGACACACACACACAGACACAACATAAACTGGAATGTTACAGAACCTTAAACAGACAATACACACTAGCTGAATATTTGACCAAAATAAAAAATAACAAACAGAAACAGACCCTGACAAAGTACAGGCTCAGTGACCACAACCTGGCCATAGAAACTGGGCGACACAGGCAGACCTGGCTGCCCAGAGAGGACAGGCTGTGCTCCCACTGCCAGCGGGGAGAAATAGAGACAGAGGTGCACTTCCTACTGCACTGTGACAGATACTCTGGGATTAGAGAAACATTCTTCCCTAAATTCAGAAATCTAATCCCAGAGTTCCCACACCTGCCAGAATCACAACGGGTCCCAATCCTACTGGGAGAGGGAGGAGGGAACTCAGTTGAACTGGCAGCCCAGTATGTGATCTCCTGTCACAGCCTGAGGAACAGTGAGTCTGTCTCCCAATAATGCTCCAGCCGCCTACAGAATATGTCAATATTGTATAATATGTCTTTGTTGTAAATGTCTGTAATATGTCTGTAGATTTTATTTTACTTCTATTTTTGTTTTGTTTCATGTAAATATCATTACTTTCATTTGCTTTGGCAACACTGATTGTACCCATCGGTCATGCTAATAAAGCACCTTGAATTGAATTGAATTGACAGGGAGAGGAGAGAGAGGGAGACAGGCAGAGGAGAGGGAGAGAGGCACACAGGGAGAGGAGAGAAAGGGAGACAGGGAGAGGAGATTGAGAGAGGCACACAGGGAGAGGAGAGAGAGGCACACAGGGAGAGGAGAGAAAGGGAGAGGAAATTGAGAGAGGCACACAGGGAGAGGAGAGAGAGGGAGACAGGGAGAGGAGAGGAGAGAGAGGGAGACAGGGAGAGAGAGAGGGCAGGGGGAGGAGGGAGCCTCTCACCTCCAGAGTGGTCAGATTGGCTGTGAGAGGACAGGAAAAGAGGGAAGTGAAAACAGAGCAAGTAACAAACACAGGAAACAAACGTAGCTGCCAACTCACCCGTGAAAACTCCCATTCTCTCCGGGGATCTCTAGAAACACAGAGCACACACAATTACACTCGCCTTTCACGGTCGGGGAAAGCACGAAAGGAGAAGGCAACCGGTTCCACACCCCCACCACCCTTTGTGTAAAGAAGTGCCTCCTGTTCTGAGCCCTACACGTGCTCCGTGTCAGTTTCCACCTGTGCCCGCTGGTCCTTGTTGCAGCGTGGAAGTACAGTCCTCAAAGTTGACTTTGTCACTCAGCTACTGAGCCATCTGTAGCAGAAATAGGAGAGAAGACCCTTCAGAGCAGACCTGCCCTCCTCCAGTGGCTAACACAGTTGCAAACACTCCGCTTTATTTCAAAGCAGCGTTACCGCCATCCTGCCTGAGCCGGCCATCACTCAGAATGCTGCTGGCCGGCCCTGCTCGGCAGCGAGACAGGAGGCCGCTGGGGAAAACCTCTGTGGTCTGTTCGAGGTTCCATTGCTGAAACTGCTGCCTCCTTCAATGCAGCTGAAGCACATGAACCGGCAGTGTGGGGGGGGGGGGGGGGCTCTTGTGAGGTCACTGTTGACAGCCTGCTTTATCACAGCACAGAGTGTCGAGATAAAGGTCAGGTCTGCTGCTACTTTCCAGTTCACAAGAATCATGGGATATACTATGTGCTAGGCCATTCCTACTGCCTTGGATGGGATGGACCATGCCATTTTCCAGCAGTTTGGGAAGGTAAGCATATTGACCTTTTTTTTTCTACTGCAAGACATGAACCAGCAAGCAATTACCCTACCAGGAAGCAGTCCAGCACAGTTTTTTTTTTTAAATGCTAACTGGGGGCTCTCATGCTGTATCACACAGGATTGTTTTTTTTTGTCTGACCTGAGCATCTAGCAAGATTGGGGCCATCAGGGGCAGCAGCAGAGCCCTCTGCGTCACACTGCGCTGACCGCACAGATCCCGGGTTCCTGTCCTCCGCGGCCCTGGACACCCTGGCTTGCGGAGAGCCGCTGGCAGGCCCTGGCAGCCAGGGCACTGCGGGGGGGGATGAGGCGAGAGTGGACACAGGTACACGCGTTGATCAGGGTCACGGAGGCAGCCCAGTGCTCACAGCAGCGCTCTGTAAGCAGCATGGATCCAGGACGCAGAGAGCCCAGGACAGCGAGGGCATCTGTTTCACTTCCGAGGTTCACAAAACCTGAAGGAGGAATTCACGCTACACCTCTGCCTCCCCATATACACGTGACCGCTGGCCAAAATATGAGGTACCAACTCCCCAAGGCAAACATTGGAGACGTTAATACACATCTCCCCGTGTCTCTGTCCAGATGTTTGAGATCTTATCCACAGGCCACCAGGTATGCAGACTTTCAAAACAAGAAAACGCTCTTTCTCCTGTATAGTCCAATTTTAACTCTACTTCATCCAGCCAGTTTAGAAAGACAGGGAAACGGATCAGCAACTTTCTTTTAAACTAGAAGACTTTCTTCAGGTTTTCTTTCCTTTTTGTTTGCTAGATGGTGACCAGCCTGCCTCAGCCTCGTGACCTGCTCTCTATGAAAAGACAGCAGGAGCTCAGGTTTGCGTCACCTTTATCCCAAGTACAGCCCTTCATCGGCCATGGCCTGCTGGGAAATGTAGTTTCTCCACCCTTACAAGCTTCCTGAACTACAGAATTAGTTCTGGGGGCATGATTGCGGGGGGGGCGGGGGGGGGTGAAAACTCTGACATTGCACAGGCCCATAACAGACATTTTCTATACATATCCTACTACCCTGTCACACAATATATGACTGGCTTATGGAGCTGAAGACAAGATCCCATCGGGATCAATCAGAACAAGCCCCAAGATCTCAAACCTATGTCCAGTCCAATCCCGCACATTCCCACCACTGCAGACACAGGGTGGGGTTGGGCTGTACATGCTTCCTTACTTGAGCATTACTCTCCCACATTCTGCCAGAGCTGGTTCTGCCTCACACATGGAACGGGAGTGTGTGAGTACCTAATATTTTGGCCAGTGGGAACTGATCACCTAAGCTTGGTACTTGCAGACATCGCCTCACTGGGCCTGGACCCCGACGTGATGGCGGAGTGAAGACAAAAGAACAGAGAAGTTGAACTTCAGTCAAATGTTTATCAAAAGTTTTTATTATTTAGAATAATAATAGTAGTAATAATAATAGTCACACAAATTCACAAGTGTAAGAGAAATCTGGCTCAGCTTTTCCGTGTGAACATTTTTTTTTGATAACAGTGCAGTTTCAAATAGATGCCGATGGAGGATAAAAAGATGTGTATTTGCAAAAGGAAAAATACAATTCCTGCCAAAAGGAAACCAGGAGACAGACAGAGAAGGAAAAAGGATCTCATGTCCAACAACTGCAGCCCATCTAAATTCATTAGCTTCTGAAAAACAGTTAATATCACTTAGTCATCTTAGCAAAATGCCCTAGAAAATAAAAAATAATAATTTTTGAAATACAAAGACAGCATTCCATCAAATGAGTTCTATGGGGCCCTGGGGTCTATTTAACAACAGGGAAGGTAAAGTTTTATATATATATAATTTCTATATACTGGGGGACAGAAGGAGAGGCGGAGCACCAGTAAGAACAATCCTCTCCAAGCACCCATTCATCAAATACAGGTTAATAAGAATTATTATAATAACAATAGAAAAGACCTTTCAAATTTCTGACATCCCTATTAAAAAAAAACAATGAGAGAACCATCCATATCCAATAAATAGAAGAAAAAAACAATATATAAATAAAACAAAACAATTTACATTAAAATCTTGAATCCAGAAAAACAAACCAAAAAAAAAAGAAACACAATTCAACAATCCCAACAAAATAGAGGAGGTAAAATGATTTTTCACTAAAAAATAATATATATGATCACAACAAAGGTGAAAAAAGACCCAGTGTGATAGCTAATAGGGTGATACCATGACAATTCAATATTTTAAAAAAGGAAATCAGATCCTATTATGCCAACATCACGTCTTTACAACACATATACAAGATTCTCTAAGACAAAAAAAAAGATTTCTACAACCCGTATGTTTTTAAGCATTCCAAACAATTGTGTGTTTTTTTTAATTATTAATGCTTTAGAAAAATGTTCTCATATCTCTATTATTATTCTTTTTTACTTTTTATGTAAATACAAGTCCCAAGGCCAATGTGGTATATAACTAGGCTGTTCTATTCTTCAGATACAAAATAAATAAAAAAAAAACAACACTTGAACAGAGAACAAAACAAAATCTAGAGAGAGGAAAAAAAAACAGCATTTACAAAATTCTGGGATCTTAAAACAGAACAGAGCAACACAGGAAAGAAAAACAGCCCTCAGTGCCTTTCTGACCACACGCGCTCCTCGTCGTTTACACAGAGAGGCGTGTCCCACAGGCCCCTCCCCCGGACACACCCCCCTGACCAGTCTCTACGGCAACCAATCCGCAGTCACAGAGGGAGGCGTGCTCACTGGCCAGTCCCCAGACAGGCTTCTCTGGGGGTCTCTACGGAAACCAGAAACCCAATCCACAGTCACACAGAGGAAGGTTATGTCCACTGGCCACGTCCCAGACACGCCTCTCCGACCAGGCCATTACAGAGAGCCACCCCACAGTTAACCCAGGAGGCGTGTCGACAGGCCCCTCCTTCCGGATACGCCCCCCTGATCAGGCTGAAGAGGAAACGAATCCACAGTCGGCGGGCGGGGCCAAAACGAGCAAAAGGGTGTTTATTGGCTGATGCGGCTTTGTAAACAACACTGGAGTAAACGGTTTGATTGGCTGTTCGGCAAGTATTAGCAGTAGTTGTAATACAAAATACCAAAAAAAAAAACCCCAAAAATTATACCCCCCCCAAAAAAATAATAAATTAAGAAAATGTTTTCTCCTGGCGAGCAGGAGCCATGTTTTGGTTATGGCTATGGACACAGAAGAGACTTCCTATCGTGAGCTGGGCGTCGGTGCCTGTAAGCGAGAGAGAGAGAGAGAGAGGAAAGGGGGTCAGAGGGAACGGAAGAGAGCCTCAAGAACAGCACACAGTATTTGCTTTGCCAGCACAATCCTGGTAACTTTCGGAAACCCAGTTATTGTGAGGTTAATTACACCCCGTACTTATCCATTCCGAGAGTCCGCTCTCACGGAAAGCTGCGTGTTCGTCCTGGAGCGAGGCTGCAGTTTTTGTCCCCGTTTCTCGCAGCTTTTCGCTACAGCAGCCGAAGAGCAGAGGCTATCCCGACAGGACCTCCCCCCTCCCAGCACGACGCACGCCTGCGTTGGCAGACTTGCGCCAGCCCGGCTAACTACTCTACCAGGACAGACAGGGCGATGAGCGTGAACGAGCATGAACTACTGTCCAAGAGCTCTTCCGTGCCTATCCTCTAAACTGTAACTACGGCTCGATTCTTATACGGTACAAAGGGCTTCATGGTTTTCATTTGTGAGTAGTATTTTTTTCTGTACAGATCACCAAACTCGTTGCAAATGTAATGTTTAGTATCTTAGGACAAATCAGTAAATCTCCTATGAGGTACATGGCTGTACCAAAATCAGCTGTAATCTCAGATGGGTCAGTTAATGAACCCTCATATCCAGCAGAATTTTAAAAACTTCTAAATTGATCAGTTTATTAAATTATTATATCACGAACGCTAACTGTGACACCTGAAGACGAATTGTACAATTGTTTGTATCTCTGTCCTGTCACTTGAATCTGCTTTAGCCTACTCTGGTCCTTAAAATCCAGGTCACTGTCAAAGAGCTCCGGTGCTTGTCTGCCACACCGGCCCAGGCCCCAGGACCGAACCGGGAAGGTGATGCAGGCAAAACTATCCCGGGGTTCGAGGCGGATGTCCCCCGCAGGGCCTCACCAGAGTGAAGCTGTCGTAGACGCTCATCAGCTCCTCCATCTTGTACTGCTCCAGGACCACCACGTTGGTGAGGTTGGTGCTGCGCTGGCGGGCGCAGTCCTCGCAGTGCACGACGTAGGTCTTCCGGCTGCCGTTCTCGCTGGTCACAAACAGGATGTTGTACACCTCCACCTGGCCCGGGGGGGGGGAGAGAGAGACTGCTAGAGCACCACAACTCAGACTCAACCACATCACAGCACAGATCAAACAGCAATATCTCACACACTGGGACACACACACACAAACACAACATGAACTGGAATGCTACAGAACCCTAAACAGACAAGACACACTAGCTGAATATTTGACCAAGATAAGAAACAACAAACAGAAACAGACCCTGACGAAGTACAGGCTCAGTGACCACAGCCTGGCCATAGAAACCGGGCGACACAGGCAGACCTGGCTGCCCAGAGAGGACAGGCTGTGCTCCCACTGCCAGCGGGGAGAAATAGAGACAGAGGTGCACTTCCTACTGCACTGTGACAGATACTCTGGGGTTAGAGAAACATTCTTCCTGAAATTCAGAAATCTAATCCCAGAGTTCCCACACCTGCCAGAATCACAACGGGTCCCAATCCTACTGGGAGAGGGAGGAGGGAACTCAGTTGAACTGGCAGCCCAGTATGTGATCTCCTGTCACAGCCTGAGGAACAGTGAGTCTGTCTCCCAATAACGCTCAATATGTTTACAGTATATGTAAATATTTTATGATATGTCTCTGTTGTAAATGTCTGTAATATGTCTGTAGATTTTATTTTACTTCTATTTTTTGTTTTGTTTAATGTAAATATCATTACTTTCATTTGCTTTGGCAACACTGATTGTACCCATCGGTCATGCTAATAAAGCAGCTTGAACTGAATTGAATTGAATTGAGAGGGAGAGGGAGAGGGAGAGGTCAGCCGCCGGCCTGCTGTGTTTGTCAGGAAGCCCCGAGCTCACGAGCTTGGCGTCCGTGTCTGTGCCCGCCCGGGCTGACCTCCGACAGCCCCCGCGCCGCAGCAACAGGATGTACTTCGAACGCAGCACACCTCTGCTTCCTGGGCAGCAGCACGGGGCCGCTGGCTGTGTGTGAAACCGAGGGGGGGGGGGGGGGATCTGGTGCACATGGAATAGGAGCCACAGGGAAGAGATCAGCGCAGCGTCTGGAGAAGAGCGGAGGGAGGGGACCCGGTTGTGTGCGCGTGTGTACGGGTGTCTTCACGCGAGACGTGCACTGGGACTCTGAGACACTCACATCACACTCGTTGCAGTAGTAGGCTGGCTCGTCCTTCACGCGGCTCTGATACGAGATCTTCTTCCCGGTCACTACCAGCTGGTCCCGCAGGATCTGGGAGTGCTTCATTGATTGCAACAGGCAGTGCCTGGAGGGAGGAGGGGGCACACAGATGTTTTACATGGCTTTCCGATTTTCACCTGCCCTGCCCAGCACTCTCTTGCTCCAATCACTTTCCAGCTGTCCTCCTGTCTCTTTCTCTCTGTCCCCACTCCCTTGACAGCCCCCAGTCTCTCTCTCTCTGTCCCCACTCTCCTGACTGCTCCCAGTCTCTCTCTGTCCCCACTCCCCTGACTGCTCCCAGTCTCTCTCTCTCTGTCCCCACTCCCCTGACTGCTCCCAGTCTCTCTCTCTCTGTCCCCACTCCCCTGACTGCTCCCAGTCTCTCTCTCTCTGTCCCCACTCTCCTGACTGCTCCCAGTCTCTCTCTGTCCCCACTCCCCTGACAGCCCCCAGGCTCTCTCTATCCCCACTCTCCTGACTGCTCCGTCTCTCTCTCTCTGTCCCCACTCCCCTGACTGCTCCCAGTCTCTCTCTCTGTCCCCACTCCGCCGACTGCTCCCAGTCTCTCTCTCTCTGTCCCCACTCCCCTGACTGCTCCCAGGCTCTCTCTCTCTGTCCCCACTCTCCTGACTGCTCCCAGTCTCTCTCTCTCTGTCCCCACTCCCCTGACTGCTCCCAGGCTCTCTCTCTCTGTCCCCACTCTCCTGACTGCTCCCAGTCTCTCTCTCTCTGTCCCCACTCCCCTGACTGCTCCCAGTCTCTCTCTGTCCCCACTCCCCTGACTGCTCCCAGTCTCTCTCTCTCTGTCCCCACTCCCCTGACTGCTCCCAGTCTCTCTCTCTCTGTCCCCACTCCCCTGACTGCTCCCAGTCTCTCTCTCTCTGTCCCCACTCTCCTGACTGCTCCCAGTCTCTCTCTGTCCCCACTCCCCTGACAGCCCCCAGGCTCTCTCTATCCCCACTCTCCTGACTGCCCCTTGTCTCTGTTTCCAATCACCCCTGACAGGCACCCTTACTTACTTGATCATCTTGTAGATGTCCGGGTCAGTCACCTTGACAGTGCGTGCGATGTTCCAGGACACGTGGATCATGGGGACGATGGACTTGACGTTCTTGACCTCGTTCCACTCGTAGCGCTCCAGGGCCAGCTGGTACTGATAGGCTGGAAGGACAGGGGCACAACTGCAGTGAGCAACAAGAGACTTCACCAGAGAACCCTCTTGAACTGTTGTCCTTCTCCATGTTTCTCCACGCCCTGTTCTAAAGTTTGGTAGATAGCTCTTACTGGTGTAAATTTGTATATTACAAATAAAAATCAGACCATTATTAACTCGTAAGCAGAGCAGTCCAGAGTGCTTAGTCGCAGCAACATTAAGTAACACGCTGGGAGAAATGGGACTCTGTCACTGGACACAGAAACCGGTTCCCTGCTCAGCGCAGAGCCCTGAAGAATCACAGGCCCTGCGCTGAGAAGCTGGTTCCCTGCTCAGTGCTGAGCCCTGAGGAATCACAGGCCCTGCGGTGAGAAGCTGGTTCCCTGCTCAGCGCTGAGCCCTGAGGAATCACAGGCCCTGCGCTGAGAAGCTGGTTCCCTGCTCAGCGCTGAGCCCTGAGGAATCACAGGCCCTGCGCTGAGAAGCTGGTTCCCTGCTCAGCGCAGAGCCCTGAGGAATCACAGGCCCTGCGCTGAGAAGCTGGTTCCCTGCTCAGCGCTAAGCCCTGAGGAATCACAGGCCCTGCGGTGAGAAGCTGGTTCCCTGCTCAGCGCTGAGCCCTGAGGAATCACAGGCCCTGCGCTGAGAAGCTGGTTCCCTGCTCAGCGCAGAGCCCTGAGGAATCACAGGCCCTGCGCTGAGAAGCTGGTTCCCTGCTCAGTGCTGAGCCCTGAGGAATCACAGGCCCTGCGGTGAGAAGCTGGTTCCCTGCTCAGCGCTGAGCCCTGAGGAATCACAGGCCCTGCGCTGAGAAGCTGGTTCCCTGCTCAGCGCAGAGCCCTGAGGAATCACAGGCCCTGCGCTGAGAAGCTGGTTCCCTGCTCAGCGCAGAGCCCTGAGGAATCACAGGCCCTGCAGTGAGTGAAAACACAACGGCAGACTCACCATTGAGCGGTCCCACGTTCCAGGCGATGTTGTTGCACCAGCCCACCGCCTGCACCCAGTGCACAGTCCCAGCGTTAATCCACACCAGGTCACCGGGCCGCTGGATGAACCTGTACACCGGGATGTTGGCCTGGTACAGGTCCTCTAAGACCGGCCACCACGAACCCGTCAAGTAGTCCACCCCGTGCCTGAGGGGACGAGGGAGACAGGAGTCAGTCCCACAGGACAGACCACAGGGCTGCTTGGCTGTTACTCAGCACTACCACTGCCACAAGCTAAGCCCACAGGCAGGACTGGAGGGCCTGATCTAGAAGGAGGTGCTATGGAAAAGATTTCTGCACATGTGCCTGTCTCTGAATTGCAAGGGAGGGAGTTTAAACTGCACAGCGTACCTGCAAGGCCTAAATGACAATACTGTGAAGCGATTATTGAAAGTTCTGGACCCTGCTGTTCTGGAACCAATGCAACAATCAGTGACAATGTGTTTTAACAGGCTTGAAGGGACGTTCCATGGCGAGAGGTCTGAAGCAGGTCTGTCTTAAACCCAGTTACATGAGGGCCTGGTGCCTTGTTTAACCTAATTAACTGCATACCTGGATCAGTGCCCACCAGGATACGAGGTGTTTACAGGCAACTGTACCATTCATGGAGATTTTAGATAGATAAGACTTTATTGATCCTGAAGGGAAATTGATTAATTCCCCTCTTAATAGTACAAGAGCTTAAAAAATGAGCAACTAGGAAGATAATTGGGCTAATTGACTGCTCAAGTTGGCAGGTTGGAATAAAAGACATCGATTCCTCCTGGTGTAAAGAAAGTGAGGAGACAATGAGGTGGACTTGACTTAAAGATTTTAAAATCCAGACAGGCCACTGACAAAGCTATGCTAGTGCCCACCCTCAGCATCGAGAGCTGGACACACGTCTTTACGTAGAGGGTGGCAGGTGTCTGGACTGAGCGCCCAGTCGGGTTTGTGACCTCCCGGGCGCGGGTGGGGTGGCCAGCTGGAGGACTCACTTCTCGCAGAAGTCGCTGATGGCCTCCCAGTAGCTTTCGTGCACCGCAAACCACTCACAGTCGCCCGGCCCGATGTTGATGTTCACCGAGCAGAAGTTGTTGTTCTCCTGGTGACCTGCGGAGGACAGCGAGGCGGTCAGACGGTGAGGAGCTACGCCCTCGTGCGTGCCCAGGCATGGCACGCCGCCCGTGCCACTTTCACGGGGGTCTCGCTTACTCTGATGAACTGCATCCCTGGGTCAGTGCCCACCAGGCTACAGATGTTTATAGCCAACTGCACATTTCATGGAGGTTTTGATATATCAGTAGTAAAAGAGCTTCAAAATGTGCAACGAAGAAGATAATTAGTCTAATCGTTTAATAGATACAAGTTTATGTGGGCACACAGAGGGGTTCCCAGTCCCGGCGCTCAGCACTCAGTTAAACACCGGAGCCATCAACTGATCAACGAACAGGTTTCATTTGGGCTCTTTCAGCCTTTTTTATTTCCTAAATATGAAGGAGGTTGCCTTTTAACCACTGCGTTTCTTCTGTCGTGTTTCTTGAATTAAAAAACTCCAGCCTTTCAGGAGAAAATAAACGTGCGAGTCATCCAGCTTGGAAACCAGCCGGTGTGGGGAACCCCTAGTTTATAAGACCCTGACCTTCAAGGGGGGGACATGAGGCTCTGCGCCCCATTGAGATGTGAAGGTCCTGGTCTGTCAGGTGTGAACCCTCCTTCAGAACCACCTGCGTCTACCCACCAGGCGAGGAGGGTAAACGCATGAATTCTGGAGCAGATCTTGTGTAGCATGATGTGGTGTGGCGTGATGTGACAGGGTTTGATTTGGTGTGAACTGATGTGGCATGATCTGGTTTGAATTTGGTGTAAATTGATGTGGCGTGATTTGGTGTGAACTGATGTGGCGTGATGAGGTTTGATCTGGTGTGAACTAATGTGGCATGATGTGATGTGGTTTGATCTGGTGTGAACTGATGTGGCGTGATGTGATGAGGTTTGATCTGGTGTGAACTGATGTGGCATGATGTGATATGGTTTGATCTGGTGTGAACCGATGTGGCATGATGTGATGTGGTTTGATCTGGTGTGAACCGATGTGGCATCATGTGGTGTGGTTTGATCTGGTGTGAACCGATGTGGCGTCATGTGGTGTGAACTGATGTGGTGTCATGTGGTGTGAACTGATGTGGCGTCATGTGGTGTGAACTGATGTGGCGTCATGTGGTGTGGTGCGGCGCGTGCAGCGTGGTGTACCTGGCGTGCGGCTGCCGGGCACCTTCATGTAGAGCTGCACGGTGTTCATGCCCAGGATGGTGTGTCCCACGTGGCTCAGCATGTTCCCGCTGGACGAGACGCGCATGAAAGCCGGCAGCTTCAGCAGCTCCTGCAGCTGCGGTTTCCACCTGCGCAGAGCGAGCAACGCAGTCAGCAGAGGAGGACACGGGGGGCGAGGGCACGGGCTGGCCACAGTGTACGACAGCACGCAAGGATGAGTGGCCTGTGTTTCCCTCTAAATACCGCATTCACCACCACTCAGCAGCCAGCAGAGTACACTAGCGCCGGGTTAGTTTGTCTGCACAGAGAAGCCGAAAAATCCAGAACACTGACAGAATAAGAAGAAGGTGCCTCTTCTTCCTGACATTTGTGCCACTTCACATGAAGCTGCAATACACAGCGCTGGCCAGCAGATGGAGACAACGTCCCACCGCAGCCAGCTGGAGCGAAAGTTCTAGAAGACGGGAAGAGATGCACTTCCTCCTCGAGGAAAGGCTCTCCGAGCGCAGAGCCTTCGGCATTCCAGAAGTTACCTCGCCTCACAGCGGGAGGAAAAATCAAAACAAAACACTTGCACTTCCCCTAATTCTGAGCAGCCAGGTGAGGAGTGAATGAAAGGTCTGGTAAACTGAGCAGGGCGTTTTATAGCGAAGGCTGGATGAGGCCGGCAGACACGGGATCTCCTGCAGAAATCTGCCGGATCCAGATTTAAAGCTGTAACATTCGCTCCCAGCTGCTGGACAACAGGGACCTGCCAGTTCATGACTATCCTTCTTCAGCTCCTCAGCAAGTGAGAGTTCCCCCTGTCTCTTGTTAGAAAACAATACCGGAGCTGTACAAGGCTGGGCTGTCTTTCACAAAGTCTGCACTCACCTTTTTGGGTCAGAGAGGTCGATGTTCGTGCCAAACTTTATTATCTTGCCCACGGGCTTCTGATCCAAATTACTGTGGTTACAGAGAGAGGGGTTAATACAGACACACTGGACATTACAGTCCATTAACACTGCACTGAGAGAGAGAGAGGTTAATACAGACACACTGGACACTACAGTACATTAACACTGCACTGAGAGAGAGGGGTTAATACAGACACACTGGACACTACAGTCCATTAACACTGCACTGAGAGAGAGGGGTTAATACAGACACACTGGACACTACAGTCCATTAACACTGCACTGAGAGAGAGGGGTTAATACAGACACACTGACTGGACACTCCGGTAGCTTAAAACACCGCACTGAGAGAGAGGGGTTCATACAGTAATACAGCACTTAGTAAAGTCCTCAGGAATTGGAGGTATACCTGTTGGATGTGGGCTCTGGGGCACTGACAGGCTCCTCATCATCCTCATCCTCCTCTTCACTGCCTTTCTCCTCCTAGAAACACAAAGCACACACGGGTCAGGATGAGGTGAGCCAGCTTGCTCCCAAAACCGCACTTCGTTACTGGTAAATGTATTACATTCTGGTGAAGTTTGGCTTGAAAAGACTGATTTAATAACTACACGCCTTAAAAACTACGAGCCACTCCTCCAAATTTCTCTCAAACCTCTGTGCCAGGTCCCACATGGAAGAGACATGAAGCCCGGCTCTTATCTGCATATTCTTCTGGAGTACTGGGCATACTGGGAGAACCAGGAGTACTGGGTGATGGTGGTGTACGAGCGGGCCTCACATGCAGGCTCTCCTGGAAGAAGGACGCCTGGTACTGGGCGTACTGGGAGTACTGGGAGATGATGGTATGGAGCGGCTCTCACTTGCAGGCTCTCCTGGAAGGAGGACGCCTGGTACTGGGTGTACTGGGCGTACTGGGAGATGATGGTATGGAGCTGCTCTCACCTGCAGGCTCTCCTGGAAGGAGGACGCCTGGTACTGGGCATACTGGGAGTACTGGGAGATGATGGTATGGAGCGTCTCTCACCTGCAGGCTCTCCTGGAAGGAGGACGCCTGGTACTGGGCATACTGGGAGTACAGGGAGATGATGGTATGGAGCGTCTCTCACCTGCAGGCTCTCCTGGAAGGAGGACGCCTGGTACTGGGCGTACTTGGCGATGGTGGTGTGCGACCGGCTGCTCTCGCAGGGCCAGGTCTGCGTGGAGCCGCTGGGGTCCCAGTTCTCGTCGGAGGGCTGCTGCACCTGCGTCCTGACCTCCACCGAGTGATCGCCGTTGGCCTCCACCAGGGACTTGGTGGAGAACAGGCCCAGGTCTGCGGACAGGGAGGGAGGCCGCGGTGAGGAAAACAGGAAACGGAGGGACTCCCATCTGAGCCAATTAAGGTACCCTGACCTCAGCTGGGGCAACCCCAGGAATCTGCACATGAAAACTCACGATGGACATCAAAATGGGTGCTGGGGGCTTTACTGCAGACCTTTTCCTTCCTGTTACTGTTAACAAGAATCCCAAAACCAAAGGCACCGTCCTTTTTAAAGTCTACAGTCCATCAGCTAAACCCCCGCAGGAATGTACATTTTCCCCCCTTCACCAATAATCCAGTAATGAACCGAGTCCATGTGCAGGATCAACTGGGCGTTCTGGCGCCCTCTGGTGGCCGGTCAGCCGGTATTGCGGTGCCTGCCCAGACCAGCCCGCCACACAGGGGCTCTCTCACGCACTCCCGAGCGCCTCTGCCCCCTCAGGCGAGGTGTCCCAGTAAGGTGGCGCTGCGAGGGCGGGGGTACTCACTGAGTCGCAGGGAGCCCGCCAGGCCGCGGATCACAGTGATGGGGTTCTTGGGGTCGGTGCAGAACTGCAGCAGAACCGGAGAGAAGGCGTCCCGCTTGCTCTCCAGCTGCAACGAGGAACACGGGACAGGGGGGTCAGACCTGCTCTGCGAGAAGCGTGGCAAGGGTAGACAGAACAGACCCAGTGGCCAAAACATCAGGACCCCCCCCCGCCAAAAAAACACTGCGCTTGACAGGGACCAGGAGATGTGCTTGTGCATCCACATGGCTCTGAAAACCCAGCCCCACTGCACTTGTCAGAACTGTCTGTTCCACTGAGTCCACCAGCATTCTGCAGGACTGACATGTGCTGGGATTGTTCCTCAAGTTCCTCAAGCCCAACCTGGCCCTGCCTACAGCTCTGAGTATCTACGCCCTGGACTTATTTTCCCAAATATATTCCATAGGCAGAGCATTTGAGCATTTTACAGTACTGAATGAAATAAAGAACAAAGTCCATGAACATCCTACATCATACAGTGAGAACTAACACCAGTGAACACTCCTGGCATCATCTGAACTGGACAACACTGGAAGAAACTCAGTCCAGCTCATCTGCAACTCCTCAAAACAACTCCATCACTGTTGTCTAAATTCTGTTCTAGTGTAGTTCTGAAGATGACCAGGAGAGGGCAGTACAGCTTCAGGAAAAAGAAACTGGTGTGCTTTGAACTTGAAATTGTAGACATTCAAGCAATAGCTGTCCCTCTCCTCTCACACTCACCCTGAATTCACCAGCACACACACATACTGTCACACCTGACTGTACTGTAGACACTGCTAGAGCCACTGCTGTCCCTCTCCTCTCACACTCACCCTGAATTCACCAGCACACACACACTGTCACACCTGACTGTACAGTAGACACTGCTAGAGCCACTGCTGTCCCTCTCCTCTCACACTCACCCTGAATTCACCAGCACACACACACTGTCACACCTGACTGTACTGTAGACACTGCTAGAGCCACTGCTGTCCCTCTCCTCTCACACTCACCCTGAATTCACCAGCACACACACACTGTCACACCTGACTGTACAGTAGACACTGCTAGAGCCACTGCTGTCCCTCTCCTCTCACACTCACCCTGAATTCACCAGCACACACACACTGTCACACCTGACTGTACTGTAGACACTGCTAGAGCCACTGCTGTCCCTCTCCTCTCACACTCACCCTGAATTCACCAGCACACACACACACAGTCACACCTGACTGTACTGTAGACACTGCTAGAGCCACTGCTGTCCCTCTCCTCTCACACTCCCCCTGAATTCACCAGGGCACACACACACTATCACACCTGACTGTGCTGTAGACACTGCTAGAGCCACTGCTGTCCCTCTCCTCTCACACTCACCCTGAATTCACCAGCACACACACACTGTCACACCTGATTGTACTGTAGACACTGCTAGAGCCACTGCTGTCCCTCTCCTCTCACACTCACCCTGAATTCACCAGCACACACACACTGTCACACCTGACTGTACTGTACACACTGCTAGAGCCACTGCTGTCCCACTCCTCTCACACTCACCCTGAATTCACCAGCACACACACACACAGTCACACCTGACTGTACTGTAGACACTGCTAGAGCCACTGCTGTCCCTCTCCTCTCACACTCCCCCTGAATTCACCAGGGCACACACACACTATCACACCTGACTGTGCTGTAGACACTGCTAGAGCCACTGCTGTCCCTCTCCTCTCACACTCACCCTGAATTCACCAGCACACACACACTGTCACACCTGACTGTACTGTAGACACTGCTAGAGCCACTGCTGTCCCTCTCCTCTCACACTCACCCTGAATTCACCAGCACACACACACTGTCACACCTGACTGTACTGTAGACACTGCTAGAGCCACTGCTGTCCCTCTCCTCTCACACTCACCCTGAATTCACCAGCACACACACGCACTGTCACACCTGACTGGACTGTAGACACTGCTAGAGCCACTGCTGTTCCTCTCCTCTCACACTCACCCTGAATTCACCAGCACACACACACTGTCACACCTGACTGTACTGTAGACACTGCTAGAGCCACTGCTGTCCCTCTCCTCTCACACTCACCCTGAATTCACCAGCACACACACACACAGTCACACCTGACTGTACTGTAGACACTGCTAGAGCCACTGCTGTCCCTCTCCTCTCACACTCCCCCTGAATTCACCAGGGCACACACACACTATCACACCTGACTGTGCTGTAGACACTGCTAGAGCCACTGCTGTCCCTCTCCTCTCACACTCACCCTGAATTCACCAGCACACACACACTGTCACACCTGATTGTACTGTAGACACTGCTAGAGCCACTGCTGTCCCTCTCCTCTCACACTCACCCTGAATTCACCAGCACACACACACTGTCACACCTGACTGTACTGTACACACTGCTAGAGCCACTGCTGTCCCACTCCTCTCACACTCACCCTGAATTCACCAGCACACACACACACAGTCACACCTGACTGTACTGTAGACACTGCTAGAGCCACTGCTGTCCCTCTCCTCTCACACTCCCCCTGAATTCACCAGGGCACACACACACTATCACACCTGACTGTGCTGTAGACACTGCTAGAGCCACTGCTGTCCCTCTCCTCTCACACTCACCCTGAATTCACCAGCACACACACACTGTCACACCTGACTGTACTGTAGACACTGCTAGAGCCACTGCTGTCCCTCTCCTCTCACACTCACCCTGAATTCACCAGCACACACACACTGTCACACCTGACTGTACTGTAGACACTGCTAGAGCCACTGCTGTCCCTCTCCTCTCACACTCACCCTGAATTCACCAGCACACACACGCACTGTCACACCTGACTGGACTGTAGACACTGCTAGAGCCACTGCTGTCCCTCTCCTCTCACACTCACCCTGAATTCACCAGCACACACACACACACACTGTCACACCTGACTGTACTGTAGACACTGCTAGAGCCACTGCTGTCCCTCTCCTCTCACACTCCCCCTGAATTCACCAGCACACACACACTGTCACACCTGACTGTACTGTAGACACTGCTAGAGCCACTGCTGTCCCTCTCCTCTCACACTCCCCCTGAATTCACCATCCTTGCCATCGACGGCACGTCTGTTCCGCACATGAACTAGCTAATGGATGACTGCAGGGACTTACGTAAATGCTGGGCGTGGGGGGGTTGAGCTTCTCCCGGGGAATGAGGTCAGTTCCTATGGACGGCTTCACGGAAAACGCAGGCAGCAGGTAGGACTCCTTAAACTTTCCCTTCACGCGAGCGTTCCTGTGGGAGGAGCGAACCAGAAATGCCCGTTAGCCCGTCTCCCCGACGTCTCCTCAGCGCCCCTGGCCCCGCCCTGACCCCGCCCCTGGCCCCGCCCCTGGCCCCCGCACACTCACTTGCAGGCGCGGACGACCTCGGCGGCGGTGTTCTGGATGGTGACCTCGGACAGGGGGATCCTCTTCTCCTCCACCTCGGAGGCGATGAAGGTCTCGCGGTCGCCCCCCTCCACCTTGATCAGGCGGATCTTCAGCTCCTTGGGGGGGCCGTCCGACAGCGCCTTGAGCTTCAGGAAGTCGGCCGCCCCCAGCGAGCCCGTCCCCGTCCCCGCGGCCGTGCCCGCGCCGGCCTTGGCGCTGCCCGGGGACGTGCCCCCCGCGGCGGCAGCGACCACGGCCGACCCGCCGCCGTCCTCCTTCCTCCTCTTGCCGGGCTCCCCGGCCCTCTTGGCGTCCGAGCGCGGGGAGCCCCCCTGCTCCTCCTTCATCTTCTCCCGTCCTCTCACCTCCTTGCCCTGCAGGTCCAGGTTGCCCAGGACCTGCCGGCTCTTCTTGTCCTTGTGCGGCTTGCCGTCCCTGCCGTGCCTCCGGCCGGAGCCCGAGCCGGAGGGCGAGTGCGAGGAGGGCGAGGGGGAAGCGGCGGCGGAGGAGGAGGAGGAGGAGGAGGAGGAGGAAGACATGTCGTCCCGCTTGCGGTGCTTCTTCTTCCTGTCCTTCCTGTCCTTCCGCCTCTGATGTCCGCCGCTGCCCTCCTCCTGCTTCCTCTTCTGTCTCTTCTCCCGCTCCCGCTCCCTGTCCGTCTTCCTGTCCTTGTCCGTCTTCACGCGGCAGGCGCCCCCCGCCGGGATGGGCTGCCGCGTCAGCAGCACCTCGCAGCTGCGCCCCAGCTCGGCCAGCGAGGCCTCGGAGATGGTGGTCAGCTTCAGGTCCATCCCGAACGGGGGGATCTCGGCTCTCGCCGGGCCGCGGGCCAGGGGAGGGGGGGTGGGGCCCCCCGCGCCCTTCCGCTCCTCCGCCCCCTCGTCCGGCGCCCCCTCCTCCGGCGCCCTGGCCTCGGCTCGGGCCCGGGGCTCTCCCGGCTGTGCCGCGGCCGGGCCGGCTGAGGTAGGTAGCGGAGGGGCGGCAGCGGCGGTCTGCCGCGAGAGCTCGGGGCCGAGCGAGAGCGAGGAGGAGTACTTCACGCCGCCGTGGGGATTGGGCGGGGGTCTCCCGAAGGGGCCGCCCCGGTAGGCGTACTTCTGGCTCTCCAGCATGGAGGCCAGGGGCTTGAACATGCTGCTCACGCCAGTCTGCTGCAAGTGGGGCAGCCGGGGAGGCGAGGAAGACCGCTCCTCCTCCTCCTCCTCCTCCTCCGTGTCCTCCTCCTCCTCCTCCTCCTGGGCCGACGACCCGGGGCTGGGCCTGGCGAGCTCCGGGAAGCCGTACAGCTTGGCCAGGTCGCTGTGGCGGTAGTCCGAGGTGCCGGCCCCCCCGGCGGTCCCGCCCCGCGGCTGCTCCTCCTCCTCCTCCTCGCACACCGAGGACGCGCGGCTGCAGGAGGACGCCAGGGAGCCCTGCCGGCTCAGCACGGGGGGGCTGGTGTGGCGGCTCCCGCCGCCGGCGCCGGCCCCGGCCCCGAAGTCCTCGCCCGCGCCCGCCCTCAGCGCGGGGGGGCTGCGCTCGTGGGGCTTGGGGGCCGGGAGGAGGCTGGGGGCGCCCAGGCAGCCCCGCAGAGGAGCGGCGGGGGAGTAGGGCCCCCTGGTGGCGTCGGCGCCCTGGTACAGCTCCTCCTCCTTCTTGATGGACTCGTCCAGCATCTTCATGATGTTAGCCAGGCCGTCCGGCAGGATGGTGGACAGCGGCTCCTCCTCGAACTGGGGGTCCCCCCCCTGGCTGTCCGAGTCGCTGCCCGGGTACTTCTGAGCTGCGCTGCTGTTAGGCACGGGGCCGCTCTGGGCCGGAGTCTCCTGGGAAAAGGCCGGGAAGAGCTTCTCCCGCTCCGGCGGCGGCTGTGCCGGCGGAGCCGCGGGCGCTGGCGCCATGAAAGAGCCGGCGTCTCCCCTCGCCTTCCTCTCCCGCTCCCTCGCGGCGTCTTTGGCTAGGACGGGCTGTTGCATCAGTAAGCCGGGCACCTTGTCGGCCGGGGGGCAGTAGGGGGGGAGGGCAGGAGGGGAGGCGATCCCTGAGGTATGTTCAGAGTCCACACTGCTGCCCCACCTCGGCCTCTCCTGGGAGAACTCCGCGCCCCGCAGAGGAGGCGGTGGCGGCGGCGGCTGCCTCTCGGAGACGGGCGAGCTGCCGCTGGGGGCGCTGGTCCCGGCGCCGCTGCCCCCGCTCAGCCAGGGGTAGGAGGGCGCGGGCGGCGGGTGACCGATGGGCAGCGCCGGCCCCGGCTGCTGCCTGTCCCCCTCCGGGGCGCCCATCTCCCCCGAGAGGAGCCGCTCCAGGCTCTCGATGGCGTTCTCCTCCTGGGCCCTTCTCCGGCCCCCCTGCTCCCCTCCCTCCCGCCGCTCCTCCACCTCCTCTTCCTGCTTCCCCTCCTCCTCCAGCTCCCTGCGCCGGTCCTCGGCCAGCACGTGGCCCTCCAGCTCCGCGTCCAGCTTGTCCAGCGCTTCCTCGATGCTCTGGGCGCTCTTCTTGAAGCGCGGCTCCGGGGGGCCCGGGTGGCTGCCGGGGCCGAAGAAGGGCGGCGCGGGGCCCAGCTGCTGCTGGGGGCGGGGCTCCGGCTCGTACAGGCGCCCGCGCTCCCCTCCTGCTTTCAGCCCCGCGCCGGCGGGGGCGGACTGGGCCGGGCCGGGCTGGGCCCAGCCGCCGCCCGCCGCCCTCAGCGCCCCGCCGCTTCTGGGCGAGGGAGAGCCGGGGGGCGGAGCCACTGCCGGGCGGGCGCCCGCGCCGCCGCCGTACAGCCCGGCCTGGTGGGGCTCCGCGGCAGGACGAGAGCCGGAGGTGATCACCGGGGCGCGGGGCGGCGCCTGCTGGGGGCTGAGGTGCTGGTGCAGCGCTGGACCGGCCAGGGGGGGACCCCGGCCCTCTGACGTCCGCTGCGGACCCTGAGATTCCAGGCCGTGACCTTGGTACTGCCCCGACTCCTGCAGGGGAACAGAGCGACACCCCGCCGTTACTACTCCCCTCGTGGGTCACAGGCGGCTCGCTGAAAGAGAACTACAGACTGAAAGAGAGGTGCTGTCATCCAGCTGGGATTTCAGCTCCCAGTTTTCCCACAACGGAAACTTTTAGAGCTGGAAAACCTATTAAAAAGACAAGGGGGCTGTGCAAACAGCACCAATGAGATTGCAAGCTGTCACTTAGCCAAAGCCGACAGCATTTCAGATGGGTTTCGTATGAGAGACGTGCCAAAGGTACAGCATCTTTAGTGCGGAAACGCTCTTCCTTGGGAGCTGCACAACCTCAAAACAATAGTTCTTACCAGGCATTTGCTGTTGCCATGTCTGCCCTGCGGTCTCCAGCCCTCGTTGGTGGAGGAGGAAGAGGAGGAGTGGGTGTGGTCCAGGCCCCGGTGAGGTATTCCAGCAACACTGTTGCCGTGATGGGGCCGGTTGCCGCCGCTGGTGTTGCTATGGGCGTCCTGCCGCTTCTCCTGCAGCGGTTGCTGGGGCGGCGGTTGCTGTGGCAGCAGGCGAGGGTAGTGGGGGCTGTAAGGCACGCCGGTGATGTTTGCTGGTGAGAGGCCGGGCCGGTGGACCCGTGGTGGACCCTGCTGGCCGCTGCTGCCGCCCGCTCCCTCGTGCCTCGGGGGGGCCCTGGGTTCCTGGTTCCGGGGGTCGCGCAGGCCCCGGCAGTGCTGGGAGGAGGCTGGGTGCTTGCTGCTGGCGTCGCCCTGAGTCTGGCTGAAAGGAGGCGGGTGGCTCAGGCAGGGCCCCCCCCCGTTGGGCCCGGTCTGGGACGAGGGCAGGGCCTTGCCGGGGGGCGGACCGCGGCCCAGGCCGTAGCCCGGAGCCGAGACGGGGGGCAAGGGGCTGGTGGGGGAGAGGGGGTACGGGGCAGTGCTGGGCGGAGGGAGGTGCTTGTAAGAGTATGCCCCCTGGACGGGCTTGGGCGCCTCCTGCTGTTGAGAGAAGGAAATGCGGACATGTCGTAACACCATCATGCACCACGCACGGCTCTTCCTCTAATCTAGCTGGGGTTTCTAAATCCACACGGAACAGACTCCAGTATGTCCAAAGTTCAGCAACCAGAATCATGACCAGGTCTAGTGCCAGTGATCACATTACTCCTATCCTGGAGTCCTTGCACTGGCTTCCTGTCAAGTTTCGTATTGACTTCAAAATCCTCATGCTCACCTATAAGGCTCTGCATGGCTGGGGACCTCAGTACCTGTCAGAGCTACTATCACCCTACTCCCCACCTCTATCCGTCCCCCAGGCCCGTCTACACTCTATGGGTGACGGGGCCTTCTCCTGTTATGCCCCAAACCTTACCTGGTTCCGTTCTTTACCCCTCTGCTCCTTACTGTATTCAGTACCGCCATCTACTATCACCTCTCATTGTGTACTCTTATTGTGCATATCATGCGTTTCTTTTTTTATTGTCATTCTGTAAAGTGCTTTGAGAAGCCACCTTTAAAGGCACTATATAAAGTTTTTTATTATTATTAATCATCACCATCATCATCATCTAATGGAACGAAAATCAGTTTCTGATTCACTGAGCACTGGGACCAGTCGTTCCCTTACTGCGAGCTCCCTCAGTGCCCACGCGGGCACCTGACACCCGGGTTCGAGGTCTTTTCACTTGCAGGCCGTGGGCCCTGCGTCGAGCTACGATCAGCCGGTATCTCACTATCGCTGGCGGCCCAGCAGCCTTCCTGCTGACTCACCTGGAAGTCTGGGGGACTGGTCTTCCTGTCTGGGGGCGGCCAGGGCGACCCCCCCTTGTGCAAGGGGTTCCAGAAGCCGGGCTTGGGGGGCTGGTAGTGGGGGGCGGGGGGCAGGGGGGCGTGCAGGGGGAGCCCAGGCATGGGCAGCCGTTGCAGACCTGCATGAGGGACCTGGAAGAGGGGGAGGGAGCATTTTCTTTTACTCTTTAAAGGTTAGACTTCCACAGCAGTCAGCAACTTCAGGCAGACTGAGCCAGGTGAGGGTGAGAGAGCAGGGCAGGGGGCAGAGCACAGAGCACAGAGCACAGAGCACAGAGCACAGAGCACAGAGCACAGAGCACAGAGCACAGAGCACGATCTGGAAACAGACAGGAGCGAGGAGGCTGGGAGACGGACGAGGACGGGGCGGGAGGAGGAGGAGGAGGAGGAGGAGGAAACACAGCCAAAGATCCGAGGGACGAGGGTGGAGGTCCCAGCTGCTGGACTGACCTGCTCGGAGCTGGAGCTCCTCTTCCTCTTGATGGGGCTGGGGGTGTCGTCAGCAGGCGGCGGGGTGCCCAGGTGGTGCAGAGGCGGGGTGTGCTGGATCACGGAGTGGTCCCCGTGGGGCGCCGGCCTCTTCCCGGGGTAGTTCCTCGACTGCCGGGCGAGAACAAGGACAGGGTTTTTTTGGGGACGTCTCTGGGACCAGTGCCCTCTCCTGCCCGCCCTGCAGTCACCACAGAGCGCGGCGCCTCGTCTGTGCGTCTCCGTCTGCGTCCCGTGACGGGAACCGGCCCCGTGGCATCACGGCGAGCGCTCTGCACTCCGAATCCCGCGATCCGAGTTCAAATCTCGGCGGAACCCGAGCCGCAGCTCCTCCATATAAGCATTCCATTGCGCGTGAGCACGTGACAAACCGACTGAACGGATCCAACCCTCTGCTCAGAATGCAATAACATCTGGCTCAGGGGTGCTGGAGGGCCCCCGTCTGTAGAGGTCAAGCAGTGCGTGTGGGCACCCTGCCCTGCGGGCCCACGTTCAACTCGGTTCAATACTGTCTTGCCAAGTTGACAAAGCCGATTGGAATTTGCTCCGGTGCTGCCCAGATAAAAACAGCATGAGCAGCAACAGTCACGTGACACGCACACACACACGCACACACGCACGCACACACGCATGCACACACGCACATGCACACGCGCACGCGCACACACGCGCACACACGCGCACACACGCGCACACACGCGCACACACGCGCACAGACACGCACAGACACGCACAGACACGCACCACCCGAGATCTGGAGTCTGTACCTGCTGCACCAGGCTCCAGACTTCGCTCAGAGGGGGCAGGTTGCGAGGACGGTGCTGCTGGTGGGGGCTTCCATACTGCGAGGGCGAGAGAGAGAGAGAGAGGAGAGACGTTGCTGTTTGCCCCGTGCTCTTCCCAGCGGCCGGCACGGCCCGGACACACTGCCCTCCGCTCTTACCCTCAGCAGCTGGCCGGCCCGCGTCGCCAGGTGGCCGAAGGCGCCGTAGCCGCTGTGGCGCGTGGCGCTCTGGTAGCAGTGCGCCGCCTCCTCCAGCTCCTGCTCCGACTCATACAGCTGGCCCAGCTGCTCCCAGAGCTGCGGCTGCCGCTGGTCCCTGGACAGGGCCTGGACCAGCCGCTGCAGGACGGCCAGCTTCTCACCGCGGGCGGCCGGGCTGGACAGAGGGAAGCGGAACACGGGATTAGTTAGGGCTCGGAGTTGGGGGGGGGGGGGTGCATGCTGGGAGGGCTGGTGGGACGCGTGGCAGCACTCACCCGCTGGAGAAGAACTTGCTGGGGTGGTTGAGCCCCATCATGTGACCTGGGGGCAGGTGCGGGAGGAGCTGGGATGGGCCCACGCTGGAGGAGCACCTGGGGAGAGAACGGAGGAGAAGCCCCGTGACGTCAGCAGGCCTTCGCATACAGGGTCACAGTCACCTCACCTTCTCCCTGCCTCCCCACGGGCCTGCCAGTCTTCTTTCCTTCAAGCTCTCCCACCCCTCCACCGTGCCTACCCGCACGAGTCCTCGGACCCCAGCCCACTGCCCACTGCCTGCTACCCCCTGCTCGCTGCTCGCCTGCCCGCTGCCCCCTGCTCACTGCTCGCCTGCCCTCTGCCCACCTGCTCACCTGCCCACTGCCCCCTGCTCACCTGGTTGGAGGTGCCCATGGCCGGCCGCCCACGGGTGCCCATGGTCCCCGGCTCAGGCCGTCCAGAGGAAAGGAGTCCCGTGTGCTGCGCCCTCCGAACTGGTCCGCTGTGTGATGCATCCAGCCTGGGGGACAGGGAGGAGAGCACAGCAGAGAGGTGACTCTTTCAGCTGAGCTCCTGACAGTTCTCACTGGGGGGACATAGGGCTGCCCCATCGCTCTTCCTGTCCATCACTGCTCCCAGCTGCTGGTCCTTGTTTCCGTCTGGAGTCCCTGACCTCCGCTGGACTGGCTTTGCCAGTAAACTTCGCTAATCTGGACCACACCCACCTCCAGAGGGAGGATCTGCAACTCCCAGCTGGCAGCCCCACTGAAGCTCAGCAGGTGTGAGCCTTGCCAGTACCTGGATGGGAGACCTCCTGAGAAAGCTGAGGCTGCTGCTGGAAGAGGTGTTAGTGGGGCCAGCAGGGGGCGCTCACCCTGCGGTCTGTGTGGGTCCTAATGCCCCAGTATAGTGACAGGGACACTATACTGTAAAAAGGCGCCGTCCTTCAGATGAGATGTAAAACCGAGGTCCTGACTCTCTGCGGTCATTAAAAATCCCAGGGCGTTTCTCGAAAAGAGTAGGGATGTAACCCTGGTGTCCTGGCCAAATGTCCTCCCGGCCTTTACCAGTCATGGCCTCCTAATAATCCCCCTCTCTGAACTGGCTTCATCTCTCTGTTCTCCTCCCTACTGAGATCTGGTGTGTGGGGAGAGTACTGGTGCACTATAGCTGCTGCTGCATCATCCAGGGAGTCCCCATTAGCTGTAAAGCGCTTTGAGAGGAGTGTCAGGAATGATTATTAATCATTCACGGCTTGTCCAGAGAGTCCGGCGTGTCCACTCACCTCACTAGCTGCGTCTGTGAAGCCCTCCACTGCAGCACTGTGTGAGCACCGCTGTGGCAGTCCTGAGTGAGAAAAGTAGCACCTCTGTCTGTCCTTCCTTCTGCCTGTCTCTCGCCGCGCGCTGCTCGACTTCCCGCTCTGAGAGGACGAGAGGACGAGAGGGGGTGAGTGAGGGGGGCACAGCCAGGCCAGGACCGGACCACGCAGAGAGGAGGAGAACCCAGAGGATCAGAAGCGCAGGGCGAGACAGAGACACCGCCGGGAGGGAGTCCGGAGACTCAGAGCGAGGCGGGTGGGGGGGATAGAGACAGCCAGGCCCATCTTCCCGTTCTGCCCGAGCCACACAACAAGTCCTTTTCACCTCGGACTTTAAAAGTCAAGGCTGAAACCACTACAAAAACATGTAATCATTAACAAGCTGAGACCGTATACGTTGTAATGTTTAACAAGTGCTCCGAACTGCACAGGCTTCGCACAACTCCAGGATCACCCGGCTGTTCATAACGACGAAAACACGAAGCAGGAGTGGCTTTGAAACGTACGAACTGGAACTTGACCGCAGGTGTATCCATGTTTTTTATGGGGGTGTGGTGGGGGGGGGGGGGGGGGGACTGGAGGTCAGGCTTGGGCTCCAGCTGGCTTATCCGTATCCCATCAACCCAGACCGTGCCACAGCGCGCGCGCTCGTCCTCGTTATCTCCGCCTCGTTATCTCCGCAGCAGATGACGGGAGGCGCAAGTAGGATCTCGAGGACAAGAGCGACTCCAAAAAAAACCCAGCGAGTCTAAAATTAAACCCCGCGTGCACAGAGACGGAACAGGCCGTGCTGTAACAGCCACCCCCGCTCCTCCTCTCTGTCACACTCGAGCTGCGCGCCCGGCCCCGCCAGCCCCGCTCTGCTCTGAAAATAGAGAGCTGGCGGCTATTTTAAGGCACTCCTGCTATTTTAGAGGTCCTGCTCGGAGATTCGGGGGGGTGGGCGGCGCACGATCGCGCAGCTCCGGCCCACGCCGGCCGAGAGACGCGTCGGAGCAGCTCTGCTCCTCCTCTGCTCCATCTGCAGCGCTCCTGGATCATCCCACTTCCTTCCCAGCCCCCTTCCCAGCAGGGATGCCACTCCGTCAGCACCGAGCGCTCCGTGCGGGAACAACACCCTCTTAGGATGCAGCTTCTCCGCTGTGAGAGCAATCTGACTGGATAGAGTACCTACAGTGCCAGTACAGCATGAGTTACCTGGGAACGAGTCCGGAATGTGACATCCCTTGGATTAAACAAATCCAGGTTGTAGATCTTGACTTGATGTCTGAATTTAGTGAAAAAGATCACTTTGTTGCTTGCTAGTCTTTCACTGTAAGGTGCTGGTGTTTTAGACATAGGAAACAAACTTTGTTTTTTTTAGAGGATGTATCCTTTTCCATTGGCGGATCGCTTTTATTTATACTGCATCTGTCTTTTTGGCACCTGGCTTTCAGTGTGCTAGTGATATAGTGACTACTATAGTAGTGCAATATTTTGTCGAATGGGACACTATAGCCCTGGTATATAAACCTTTCCTTAATCGACACTGATTACATTAAAGCAGGCAGTCTTGCTACAGGCCATTATTTCACATTTGATGGTCAATATCCATCAGCAGATATGAATTAGGTTAATCTACCCCGACTGCCCACTCAAACACTCACTCATTCGTATCCTGCTGCTCCAGACCTGGTCCAGAAAAGAGCCAATGGACACATTCCTGGCCTCACAGCCATGTCCCACACTCTCTAGTCTTGAACGCAGGAGACTATGAGGGCCCCCCAATTTCACATGTTGAAAATGAAATGTCAACAGTGAGACAGGAACCAGAGGGCACAAGCGGGACCTACAGGGAAGCACCTTTAAAAACGAGAATCGGAGGCACTTCTTTACACAAAAAGTTGTGGGGGTTTGGAACAAGTCACCCAGCCATGTTGTTCAAGCCAGTAACCTAGCTTCTTTTAAGAAGAAAGCAGGATGAGATCAAGGGATCAATTAGCTACTAGCAACCAAATGCACTCGGTGAACCTCTTGCCTGTGACCTTTATGCACTGAGCAATGAAAAAGAGCAGCTGGCTCATGAATGTCAATTACTGATCATGGGAGCAGTCTGTGCTAATTAGAGATGCGCGGGTCGGCCTTTTTTTTTTACCCGCCCGACCCGATCTAAATCTTTTTTTTTTAACCCGAGCCCGCCCGACCAGCGGGAGTGGGTCAACCCGCACATCACTCGTGCTAATGAGGCCCAGTACAGTGTTTATTTGTCTGGCACCAACAGCAAAATCAGATTAAAGTCAAAACTATGTCACTTGAGCTGTGGATTTGAATTGAGTTTAGTTGAATTGCATTTCTGCGGTACTGTAGCGCCTGCCTAGGTGGCGGATCTTCTCGGTGGGGACAGCCCAGCCTCGGTGCGCCCGCTAGCAACGGGGAAAAAGTGAATTCTAATGGAAGAAAACAACGGCTTAAATATCAATTCAGCCACACCGCCATTCTGACCCACGTCACTGAAGCTTCTTCACTGATGCTTCGTTGACTCATCAGCTTCACTCAGCTGCGATTCCTCCACCTACGCGCGGTTTACTGCGGGTCTGCTGCAGGTGCAACTGGCGTGGTGATGCCCAGTGCCAGCCCTGACCCAGGTAAGCCCCCCTCTTCCAGATCCGCCGGCAGCACAGCGTTTACCCCCTCCTGCCCCCCTGTACAATCACACAGCTCAGCCCCTGTGCGGCCAGACCCCGCCCCCCGACTGGAGCAGAGCCCCTCCCGATCCACCGGCCACCGTCACCGGGCAGGCCCTGCGGCTCGGGCAAGAAAGAGCACGGACCCGACGCTCCGCTCTTCGGAGCGGACCTGCGGCGCACGCTGCAGAGGAAAGGACTCCTGCCCCCGAGTCCGGCTACCCCAAACTGCCTGCCAGTGTCACCCCACACCTCACAAATCTGAGATCCACCCCACATCAAAACCCTGCCTTTGAAAGCCACAGACACAAACGGACATCACTGCAGAAAACGTCTGGAGTCAGCCAGACGGGCCCGCTGTTTGGAACACAGTCGGAAAGACACTTTGGCTTTCCTGGGTTTCACCTGGAGGACAAGCCTGCAACAGCTAGAAGGCGCGGTGCTCCTACCTCTCAAAGCAAGCCTCGATTCAGCTCCGCCAGCCAATCATCTCTGTTCGTCTGTCTCTCAGGCTTCACGGAGTCTGGAAGAGAAGAAGGGGCAAAGGTCAGGTAGGAGGCCACTGCACGATCACCGCCGCCATCTCTCCTCGGCCCAGGGCACCGCTCCTCTGCCGTTCCAGTGAGATGTATGGATACAAGCGCTGTTTGTCTGTCTCATCCACCATCCATCCCAAAACCACCCATCCCGGAACTACAGGGCACAGGGCCCACCCTGGAGGAGACTGTCGGCCCACCACAGCGGGGGGGGTGGGGTGGGGAGGGACAGTCTGGAGTGCCGACCGAACCCAGCTGGCACTTCTTCCGGGTACGACAACACAGCGGAGATCTCAGAGGGAAAACAACACCAGGAGGAACGTGGGTGCAGATCCCCCACACAGACAGGTGCCCTGGGGCTGGGATCCGAACGCAGGACCCCTAGAAACACACATTTCAACTATAGACAGACCGAACAGCCCCCCCACCCAGCCGGGACAGAAAGTAACAATGGGATGCCTGGAGGGCTACCACCCCGAGCTGCAGACGCCCAGTCCCATACAGTTCCCCAGCCCGGGTCTTCCTCATTGCGTCTACACCAGGGCACAGACAAGTCTACAAACAGGGCGAAGAAAACATCAGAGAAGCTACGGCTCATGAAACACTCATGCCCCAGGAAATCAAGCGGCTACCGAGCAGGGGGACACGCTAGCCGGACCGTGTGGGCTCCTCTCGTCCTGCAGACACAGACATCGGGGCCACGAGCTCCTCGAGCCGTGTCTGGCCTGTGGCACCTGCGGGGGAGAGCAGGGGGAGCTCACAGCTCGCTGCTACGGCGTGGTGGGCCGGACGTGGACAGGAAAAGCCCTCTCTCACCGAGAGGCGCAGGGCTGACACGCTCCAGTGGCGTCACTGCGTCGGGTTTTACCGAAAAGATTTAACCCTTTCACGCCTGGCGGAGATGACAGAGCGAGAGGGCGGAGGAGGGGGAGGGGGAAGAAGAGGAGGAGGAGGAGGGGGGTGGTGGTGGTGCGGTGGGTGTTCCGGGGTGACGTTTTCGGGAATTTCTCTTGCCGAGCGGCGTCACTCTTTATCTGTGACTCAGCGTGGTTTGGTAAACAAACAGGAAGTTCACAGCAGCCAGCCCGGCACGAAAACAGGGGAATCCACAACCACAGCATGAGTTACCAAAAGAGAGAACCTCTTGGAGCTCTCTGATCGCAGCACCGCCTCTGCGGCGCAGGCACGAGCACACACGCTCGCCCCATCACGGGCCAGAGAGAGGACCGGCGTCTCGCCACCATCCTCGATCTGGACCGACCACTGGCCGGATTGGACCCGCGCTCTCGGGCTTGGGCCAGCTCACGGAGAATTTGGAGAAGGGGGAACTCTGTGGTTTCCAGAACCATTGCGTCAGCGAGAGAACGCCCCCGTTGCATCTTGACGGCAGAAACCAAAACCCCTTTATTTTAGCCAAAATCCCCCCCCCCCCAACCCAGAGTTTCCAATCACCAGACCAGGTGTGCGTTAGCAAAAATCCCCCCCACCTCCTACCACAGTTTGGTAAAGTCTGGTAATTCTGGCAGGGCAGGTACACAGCGAAGGAGTCTGAACCACCACACAAGCATTTGGCACTGAACTGCTGAATTGCTCCCTGATCAGCCATCACACACTCCCTGACATCACCCGTGCCCGAGCACAGATTAATACACACACTTGTGTCATGGCACAGGTTATATATAGAAGCTGTGTCGTGTAGCTCACGATTTGTAACTGTCTCGACTACCAAGCCCAGCCCAGCCAAGTTTGGGATCCCGGCCAAACGAAAATGAAGCTGAGAAACAAGTCTCTTTTGCTAAAAATAGGCCGCTGCGCTGTTTGCATGCGCGAGATCGTGAGCGAGAGAAAGAGCCCCACTGTGCATCGAGTGCAGAGAGAGAGTCACTGACTGCACTGCACTGACAATCCCCCTTTCACAGACACAAACACAGCAGGTGCACTGCAGCTCGCAGGCTTACGTAATGGGCCCAGCTCAGGAATTGCTGAAAGGAAATGTGACGGCCAGCAAACAGGAAGAGACCGTGGAAGATGTACTTGACGCATCTCTTGAAAAGATGTGCAATTTTTTTAGATGCAAAATTGTTTCCAGGCTCCTGTTGCTAGTGGGTCAGGCTTCAGTCTTCAGGGTGGAGTTTACAATCCACATGTAAACATGCACACACGCGCACACACACACAAAAGACCACCACCAGGACACGGACTGCGGTTTCTCTCTCCTACTCCTTCTCTCACTGCAGGTCAGAAACGGATCTGCGTTCACCATCTGTCCAAGAAGTGACACCTCATGACACCCTCTACCTCTCCACAGCTTGGCGTCCTGCGACACCCAGGTCTCTCCAGCTATAACCCGGCACAGCTTGGCGTCCTGCGACACCCAGGTCTCTCCAGCTATAACCCCCCACAGCTTGGCGTCCTGCGACACCCAGGTCTCTCCAGCTATAACCCCCCACAGCTTGGCGTCCTGCGACACCCAGGTCTCTCCAGCTATAACCCGGCGTCCTGCGACACCCAGGTCTCTCCAGCTATAACCCCGCACAGCCCGGCGTCCTGCGACACCCAGGTCTCTCCAGCTATAACCCGGCACAGCCCGGCGTCCTGCGACACCCAGGTCTCTCCAGCTATAACCCCCCACAGCCCGGCGTCCTGCGACACCCAGGTCTCTCCAGCTATAACCCCCCACAGCTTGGCGTCCTGCGACACCCAGGTCTCTCCAGCTATAACCCCCCACAGCCCGGCGTCCTGCGACACCCAGGTCTCTCCAGCTATAACCCCCCACAGCCCGGCGTCCTGCGACACCCAGGTCTCTCCAGCTATAACCCGGCACAGCCTGGCGTCCTGCGACACCCAGGTCTTTCCAAGAATAGTACTGCAGGCCACAGCATCTGTGAGCAACACCTTCAAACTTTTCAAAGATACATCTCTTTCATCTCACTTGTATAGGTTGAAGTCTTTGTGTAACAACTAAACATTTAGTCCCTCAGGGTTTCACAAGCGTCTTCAATCAAAGGAAAACTAATTAAGGCCATAATTAATTCAAATAAGTAACTGACCAACAAGCAGCAGATCCTCAGTATCATCTTTGCAGGATCTGCAGGAAATGCACAGTTAATCCATGTGCTAAATGGAGATAAGAACAGTTATGCTAGTGCCTGCTGCTCTAACCAGGGCTCAGGGATTTCTGAACAGCTCTACTTACATCAGACGTGCTGCACCTCAGATGAGAGGTTCGTACAGTGGAACACAGTTTTTCAGCATTCGTGTACAAGAAGCTGTTTATGACATACACACTGTATGTAAGAGAGCTTCCTCTACTGTTTACGGGCAACTCAGAGACTGCAAGAGTATGACCTACTTGGCACAGATATAGAAACCCCAGGGTTGCGTGCAAACGGTATAAGGTTGCTTTGCTTAAACCAAAACACACACAAACCCGACAGATACTTAACGCTTCTGCTAGTGTCACAGACCCTGTCTGGTGGGGAAAAAAAATAAAGGTTGTGCTACAAGCAGACAGGAAGAGCATGTGAGAGATACAGGAAGTGGGCCTCAGTTGGCAAGTATGTGTGTGGAGGGGGGGGGGGGGTGTTTCTCTTCCTGTGGAACAATGTTTCTTCCTTTCTTTCTGAAATCCAATCTCTCCAGCCTAGGAATATCTCATCCCTCCAGACACACATCATTTTCATTCTATCAGCAATTCGGCCTGAGTGGGCAAGCCAGCTAAGATTATACATAACCAGAGCAGATGCTGCCTTCACCACATCTGTCAAGCACCTTTAACTTCAAGCTCAACTTTAGTCACATTCACACTCATCTCCCTCAGATCTGTAGATACAGTAAAGACACTCAGTCTGATCATCTGTATCTTCACATTCACACTCATCTCCCTCAGATCTGTAGATACAGTAAAGACACTCAGTCTGATCATCTGTATCTTCACATTCACACTCATCTCCCTCAGATCTGTAGATACAGTAAAGACACTCAGTCTGATCATCTGTATCTTCACACTCACACTCATCACCATCAGATCTGGAGAGACTGTAAAGACACTCAGTCCAGCTCATCTGTATCTTCACATTCACACTCATCCCCATCAGATCTGTAGAGACTGTAAAGACACTCAGTCCAGCTCCTCTGTATCTTCACATTCACACTCATCACCATCAGGTCTGTAGAGACTGTAAAGACACTCAGTCTGATCATCTGTATCTTCACATTCACACTCATCCCCATCAGGTCTGTAGAGACTGTAAAGACACTCAGTCTGATCATCTGTATCTTCACATTCACACTCATCCCCATCAGATCTGTAGAGACTGTAAAGACACTCAGTCCAGGTCTCTGTATCTTCACATTCACACTCATCCCCATCAGATCTGTAGAGACTGTAAAGACACTCAGTCCAGCTCATCTGTATCTTCACATTCACACTCATCCCCATCAGATCTGTAGAGACTGTAAAGACACTCAGTCCAGCTCATCTGTATCTTCACATTCACACTCATCCCCATCAGATCTGTAGACTGTAAAGACACTCAGTCCAGCTCATCTGTATCTTCACACTCACACTCATCACCATCAGATCTGTAGAGACTGTAAAGACACTCAGTCCAGCTCATCTGTATCTTCACACTCACACTCATCACCATCAGATCTGTAGAGACTGTAAAGACACTCAGTCCAGCTCATCTGTATCTTCACACTCACACTCATCACCATCAGATCTGTAGAGACTGTAAAGACACTCAGTCCAGCTCATCTGTATCTTCACATTCACACTCATCACCATCAGATCTGTAGAGACTGTAAAGACGCTCAGCCCAGCTCATCAAATAAGTAACACAGAAGCAGCAGGAGTCAGAAGGTCAGAGACCAAGAAACAAGAGAGAAAGCAAGAGAGGAAGGTAGACAGAAACACAGAAAGTAAGACAGAGTGGGAGAGATAAAACAGCAAGAGAAAGACAGTGAGAGAGTGAGTAAGAAAAGAGTTTCTTGCAGTAAAGGAAGAATACCTGGAACAGCGAAACCAGGGAGGCCCACACACCAACTGTGTCATCACATTCCTGTCAAACTGGGAGTTTCACAGCAGACTGGAGAGGGGAAGTCGTTTCCCAGTAACGCCCACCCGCCTGCCTGCAGCACTCTCGAACAACAACACAGGATTCCTGAAACAGCGCAGGCTGTACAGGCCAGCGTGACGGAGAGCACAGTCAGAACGGCACCCATTCACAACCTCGCACGACGGCAGGCGACAGGGGCTTCTCCTGCGCTGGGCGGTACAAGAAATCCAAGCGCATCCCTGCTGAAACCGAGTCAGACCTCCGGGCTGAGGCGAGGGCGCCAGCGGGCCCAGCTGACAGGTGGTCCGGTCTGTGGGTGCCGACTGGCGCTCCGGGCCCGGCCGCATGGCCACAATCTGTAAGCAGGCGGCAGTGCCGCGGGAGCTGCTCCCTCTGCCCGCGGCTCAGGACAGCGCCTGGCTGGGGAAAGCAGTGAGCTCCCACAGACCGCCTCGGGGAGATCCGGTCGGCCCTGCTTCTCCCAGGCTCCTGATTCTCCCTGCCCCAGCACGCCCCAACCGCCTGAACATCTGTCCGACTGCGTGACCCTCTGCGTCAGGCCCTGTGTGGCCCGCGCAGGGTCCGGGCCACGTGGCGCCCTGCTCCTCCTCGTGCTCGGGGCCACCAGCGAGACCTCTGCCGGCTGTGTGTCGAGCTCTCGGTCGCCCAGCCGAGCTGTTAATCCAACTCTTCTGCTTCGATTAAGGCCGACTGGAACTCGGTCCCCCGTTTCCTACCAAGTGGCCCCCCCCCAGACCCACAGTCCAGAACCCCTAGCGCTGCTGCAGCCAGCTTCAGCATCCCCCCGGCAACGGAGTTACCATGGCGCCAGGCTCAGCAGCGGTCCGGACCCCGCGGCGACGCTGGTGTTTGCCGGCAAGCCGCGTACAGCCTGACCCACATACCCTGCGCTCAGCAGAGACGGAAACACTCTGTTTCTCTTCACTCTTTCAGGGACAGACCAAAGCCGCTCAACAGCAGCAGGATGAAAGCAAGCTAGCGGGGAACAGAGGAGGGCTGAGGAAACCCAGCCCTTCTCTGTGTCTCGAGGTGCCCAACAGCGGGTGGCTCAAGAAGGAAGTCACCAGGGCAATTATCAGTCAACACTCCGATTAACCTAATTCTGAATGCAATGTGCTTTTCCGGGAAAACGGGGGGAAATTTTCATCCCAATTCCTGTTGACGAAAAACTGCAGGCTTGTGTATAATTTGCCCTGCCGAAGGAGAAAAACATTTGTACGCACATGGTTACCTGTGCCATCTTTCGCATCACGGCAACAAGCTAGAAATCTCCAGCACCTGCTCTGGCTTCAGCAAGAGTCTCCTACCAACACCTGGAGCGGAATTGCCAGCTGTGCAGCGGGAGTGATTTAGAACACTGTAAAATCGACGTCAGGTTATACAGTGTCGTCAGGCTGATCCCCTCCAGGTTTCACCAGCTGCAGGCAGCTCTTGAACAGAAGCAACAGCAGGTGCTGGACACTTCACCCCAGCAGTAAATACAAATGCAGCAAGTATCAACATGCACACAAACGATACTTAATCTCTTTTTCTCCGTGGCACCCCGCAAAGCTCAGCAAAGCTGGAATGGATCCGACAGCTGTGGTGCAAAATTCAAATCCAGTTCTCTGAGGTGACGTCTCCAGTTCGTCAGCTGACCTGTGTGGTCTGTTGCGCATCTGGGGGGAAGTGTGGTGCTGACACACACTTTCAGGGGAACTCCATACTTTCTGTTTGCTCTTCCAGCGTCACCAGCAGCATCCTCAGTTCCTCCTTCCTCTCGACAGGCACACGTCCCTCCTCTGACACACGGGCCGAGTCAGACTCCCCCAGCGGCCCCCCCACGCACGTGGAGTCATAGCTACGTGCTCATACGGCCACAAATTCCTAATGCACTGAGCCTGGATGTCCCAGGAGCTCTGAACACTAATCCGCCAAGAAACAATGTTAACTGCATGGCTTTCACTCAAAGCTGCACATTCTTAACGAGCTCTGATGGAGCCGCCACTGAGAGCAACGTGTCCACCCCCCACCTCTGCCACCCATATTTGCCCATGATGCCTCTCCAAAGCTTTAGCGACACTCACTCTGGTGAGAAAACAGGACTGAAGCCGATCAAGTGAACTCACTCTCATTAAGACATGCGACTGCAAACCCAGGAGGACCCAGGATTTAGACTGTCCCGTGTCGGACACAAGGACTCTGGCTGTCTGGTGCGTTACGCGCGATGATCATCTCAGACGAGATGTCTGTAGGGTCCACAGGCGCGATCAGTCGCTACTCCTCCCAAACACATCCCCCACCTTGTTTGCTGGGGAACTGGGGGCAGAAATCAGCCGCCGGCTGTGCCGCCTCACCCGGGTTCAACTCCCATCGTTATGTCTCGCGGCTACAGTGCGGTGCTGCAAACCCAGGCCCGGCCCGGCGCTGGGGCAGAGGGGCAGCACGAGGAACGCGGGGATCAGCATCTTTTCTGTCTGACCTCTGACCTTTCCTGCAGGGCCGGAGGAGGGGGGAGAGAGAGAAGTCAAGAGGAAAGAGAGACCAAAAGAAGGCAGAGAGGAACAGAGAGAGGGAGAGAGCCCGGTTTCCCAGCCGCAGGGCTGAGTTCCCGCTCAGACGTGACTTCGGTCAGGCCAGTCAGAGTGAAAGTGGCGCGCAGGGGAGATGAAGACAGGAGACAGAAGACTCGAGGCCGCTGTCTCTCTCTCACTCATGTGTTCTGTGCCGTCACGGCGCACGGTGGAAGCCTCTGTCGGCTGCACACGCACACACGTTTCAGCCCGCTCGCCGCCGCGTCCCGGAACGCCACACGCCCACCGGAACAGAGATCGCACCCTCCTCACGTGAAAACAGCGCGGCGGCCCAAGAGGAGAGGAGCAAAAAAAAAAAAAAACAGCTTTAAAAGAAAACCCGAAAACCGCTCTTTTCTAAGCTGCGGACTCAGCAACTGCAGCTACAAGAAGTGAAAGAGGTTCTGGGAAAAAAGGCAGCATGTGTCACCCCTGCCCACACAGGTCTAGTCAAGAGACTGTGAGACACAGGGCGGTGATCTACACCTGCCAGCCTGGCGCCCATGCAGGTGCCCACAGTGTGAGGGGAGCTAGTCCTGCCCTGCCAGTCTGTGTGCCCGTGCAGGTGCCCACAGTGTGAGGGGAGCTAGGCCCTCCCTGCCAGTCTGTGCGCCCGTGCAGGTGCCCACAGTGTGAGGGGATCTAGCCCTGCCCTGCCAGTCTGTGCGCCCGTGCAGGTGCCCACAGTGTGAGGGGATCTAGCCCTGCCCTGCCAGTCTGTGCGCCCGTGCAGGTGCCCACAGTGTGAGGGGATCTAGCCCTGCCCTGCCAGTCTGTGCGCCCGTGCAGGTGCCCACAGTGTGAGGGGATCTAGCCCTGCCCTGCCAGTCTGTGCGCCCGTGCAGGTGCCCACAGTGTGAGGGGAGCTAGCCCTGCCCTGCCAGTCTGTGCGCGCGTACAGGTGCCCACAGTGTGAGGGGAGCTAGCCCTGCCCTGCCAGTCTGTGCGCGCGTACAGGTGCCCACAGTGTGAGGGGAGCTAGCCCTGCCCTGCCAGTCTGTGCGCGCGTACAGGTGCCCACAGTGTGAGGGGATCTAGCCCTGCCCTGCCAGTCTGTGCGCCCGTGCAGGTGCCCACAGTGTGAGGGGATCTAGCCCTGCCCTGCCAGTCTGTGCGCCCGTGCAGGTGCCCACAGTGTGAGGGGATCTAGCCCTGCCCTGCCAGTCTGTGCGCCCGTGCAGGTGCCCACAGTGTGAGGGGATCTAGCCCTGCCCTGCCAGTCTGTGCGCCCGTGCAGGTGCCCACAGTGTGAGGGGATCTAGCCCTGCCCTGCCAGTCTGTGCGCCCGTGCAGGTGCCCACAGTGTGAGGGGATCTAGCCCTGCCCTGCCAGTCTGTGCGCCCGTGCAGGTGCCCACAGTGTGAGGGGAGCTAGCCCTGCCCTGCCAGTCTGTGCGCGCGTACAGGTGCCCACAGTGTGAGGGGAGCTAGCCCTGCCCTGCCAGTCTGTGCGCGCGTACAGGTGCCCACAGTGTGAGGGGATCTAGCCCTGCCCTGCCAGTCTGTGCGCCCGTGCAGGTGCCCACGATCTCGTGATGTGCAAAGAGCCTAAAACTAAGGACAGAGCGTGTATGAACTTGGATGAACGACAGGGGTCCCATTCCTCGGCGCGGGTTACGGGAGAACTTTCTCCGGCTTGTGAGCAGGACATCGCCCGCAGAGAGACGCACCGTCTCCCGGTCTGGAGCAGGAGACGCCCCACGCCACCCCCGCTGCCCCCTCGCCCCCGGAGCTCGGGACATAAACGGCGCACGAAGTAAAGGACTCGGACTCGCACCACAACCACACGCGTGGTCTGCGCCATTCGAAGTAATATTACGAGCAACCCAGCACTTTCACACAGACCAGAAAATATTAGCTTGCTTTTCCGTAACCGAATCAACACCTTTAAAAAAAAAAAACCGACCGAAGAGATGTACGCGAGAACATCTATAGCTCCGTGGCTTTTCTGCTGAGTGCGCTCGCAGCCAGCGGGACGTGAAGCCATTAGTCCCGGTTACATCACCACGGCTCGGCGCGTTTTCCACTTTCACTCCGTCACGGTCTCGGAGGCGGCCCGTCCCCCGTCTGAGCGCGGCGACGCGGGTCTTTCAAAGCGCCAGCAGACCGACGGGCCGGCCGGCAAATCGGTACACTTGCGCACCTGGCCGAGCGCGACAGGTGTCGGGGACGCCGCAGGGACACCAGACCGCACTCGCAGTACAGCCGGGCAGCAAATAGCAAATACACCCGCCCCCCCCCCTCTCCCGTCAGTGTTTCCAAGTGTGCCGTGGGAAAGATGTCTCACTGCACGAACAACACTCGCAACTCGAGATCATCTAGTGGCAGGAGCGCTGAATCACAGCTGCCGGCTCTCGACCCCGACGCCCGGCGACACTTTTCCTTCGCCTGCCGCTCCTGCATTTTACAGGAACCGCGCGCACGAAGGAGCGGGACCGAGATGCGGGGAAACGGCTCTTTAATTCTAGGAACCTCGCGGGGGAAAAAAAACAAAAAAAAAACAAAAAACTCGAGAAAAAAGAACTGCTCCGTCTCGAGAGGCTTGAGCGCGTGCTTCCCCTTCGCAGCGCTGTTTCTGAGAAAACAAATCGCGCGCGCGTGTGTGCGCCCCCCCCCCCCAGCCACTGCCGTCACGACAAACACGCAAACCGCGTAAGAAAAAAAAACAGTCCAGAGGGTCCCCGCCCCTCCGTCTCGCAAGTTTACTACTCCACCAAAAAGTAAGGCGTGGGATCCGATTACATCACAGAACACCCCCACACGCAGCCCCTCCCCTGCCTCCCACGATCACACGTGGGCTTTTGTTATGCCGCCGCACATCTGAGAAGCCAGACCCCACGGACGTGACGAGGGCAGCCGTCAGGCTAGCTTGCAGAAGAAAC
Organism: Atractosteus spatula; assembly: GCF_055471065.1. Classification (NCBI taxonomy): domain Eukaryota; kingdom Metazoa; phylum Chordata; class Actinopteri; order Semionotiformes; family Lepisosteidae; genus Atractosteus; species Atractosteus spatula. The sequence goes on along the minus strand of NC_142708.1, from coordinate 68,179,657 downwards.
GGGGCGATCCGCTGAAAAGGGGTTTCTCATCAGCCATTCAGAAGGAAGGAAAGCGCCAGATCAGCACCCGGGTGATCCACGTCTCCGTCCCTTATCGCAACCTCTCATTGCCACGCAATTAGCTGACTTGGCACATATCAGAGCCCCCGTTTCCTTCTGAAGAGTTTACTACAGCCCGGCCGGCGGCAGCAGAGCAGCCGCCTGTTCACAGCGCCTGGGCTGTGAGCCCCGAAAGGGTTAACAGCAAAAGGAAGCCAGCTAGTCTTCCGCTTTTTAAAATAATAGTATTTAACTCCCTGCCCAGACACAGATCACCCCCTCCCTGTCTTCCTGGAGCCGCGGTGCGAGAGCGCTACAGCCAGGCATTGCTATAGTAACACAACCGTGACCTACCTGCCTTTCCCACTCGTGTCCCGAGTCCTCGGCAGAGCGCACCTTCACTGTCCCGGGTCTATTTCACACTTCGAGGTACCGGGACACACCAGTTCACCCCTCTCCACACACACATACACACACAACCCCTCAAGGGTTCAGCTGTTAAACCCGATCGATTTGCATGGAGTTATCTACCGCGCCGTCAGTCCACCCGAGGCGACAGCTCGGGTCAGGACGGGCTGTCGAGCGATCCGATCTGTATCCAGCTGCTGTACTGTACTGCACATCAAAACCCGCTCCCGGACATAGCTCTTTCAGAAGGCTCCGTTTAGAAACTGATCCGCGTGGTTTTAAAACCAAACACAAACACACAGACACATGGAAACGAAATAAGTTGCTTCAAAGACGAAACCTAACAAGACACCGCGCTCTTCTGCTCCGGCAGCTAACGCCGTCCAGAAACGAGACGGACCGGCGTTTCTCGCCCGCCGGCGGGGGAATCGCGATTAGTGTGTATCCCGAGTGTCGTACCGGCTTGAATCTCAGGACAGACGCTAGGATCCGGGCAGGCGCTGCGTGTGCTGGAAGAGTCGCCTTCTCTGTCCCTCGGTGCCGATACGCCGTCTCCCGGTTCGCTGAAGGCAGCAAAGGTTTCCAACAGCGCGGCGAAAAAGCCGGCGGAAGGCAGGCAGGCAGGCTCGGAGTGGATAGAAGAAAATGTGATCGCGCCGGGTCTTCTGTATCCCTCTGTTGTGGAGCGTGTTACCACGGGTGCTGTAGTAGTTTATTCCTGTCCGTGGCTGTGAGTCAGTATCGTAAGGGGGAGAGCGGGGGGGGTGATGTGTGTAATCGGTAAGATTTCTTTCTCCCCCCTTTCTCTGCGCTCCGTCGGCTCGGTCGTGTTGCCTTTAAATCGCTGTTAAAAGGACATGCTGTCTGCTTGCGTTCCAGCTTACATCATCGCGCACTCAGCGCCGACAATGCCCCCGACTCGCCCCGCCCCCCGCCTGACGTCACCTCCCGGGTCCCGCCCTCGCCCTCGGAATTCCCTCGGAGCCACGCGGCTTCCGCTCTCTTGTTTTGTTTTTTTAAGGTGGTCCGGCATCACGACACATCCGCCTAACCGCAGCCGGCGCGGTGCTTTTCGGCGTGCGTGTTTTTTTTTTTCGCAGCTGGAAAACCACGTTCTGGCTTAGCTGACGTTCCAGCCGTGGAACGCCGATCCAACACCCGCATTTGTGCATCTAAAGATTTAAAAAAAAAACCCGAAAAAGAAAGTAATGGCGTTCAAGGCAAGGTTATGAAGCTTCTGCAAAAACTGTGACTCGGGACGCCTGTGCCGCTTGTGCGCTGCTGGGTCACTCCGCTTTGGGACATCCAGTGTCCTCGGGTATCGGCCCGGATCTCCAGCTCTCCGGCTGACCTGTGGGCTCCAGCTCGTCTTGGTGGCGCTTGTCCGGAGCAGGACAGTGACCAGCACGTTCACACGTCTGAGGGGGGGGCTTCTCCACACTGCGGGACAGTGACCAGGAGAGTGAGCAGTGACCAGCACGTTCATGTATCTGGGGGACGCTTGTCCACACAGCAGGACAGTGACCAGCGCATTCATGTATCTGGGGGACGCTTGTCCACACAGCAGGACAGTGACCAGCACGTTCATGTATCTGGGGGACGCTTGTCCACACAGCAGGACAGTGACCAGCACGTTCATGTATCTGGGGGACACTTGTCCACACAGCAGGACAGTGACCAGCACGTTCATGTATCTGGAGGATGCTTGTCCACACAGCAGGACAGTGACCAGCGCATTCATGTATCTGGGGGACGCTTGTCCACACAGCAGGACAGTGACCAGCACATTCATGTATCTGGGGGACGCTTGTCCACACAGCAGGACAGTGACCAGCACGTTCATGTATCCGGGGGACGCTTGTCCACACAGCAGGACAGTGACCAGGTGTGACCAGCACGTTCACACGTCTTGGGGGCGCTTGTCCGGCACGCAGCAGGACGCCCTGGGGCTCGAACCCAGGACAGCAGGCATGTCGACCCAGACCCTGCAGAGCCACCCCAGGAGCCAGAGTGCTCGTGCGCGGTGATGCCGCCCTCTCTGTACCCTCTGCCCTGTACGCGCCAGAGTCTCCCGGCTCTGACCGCAGGCCACCCGGCTTCAAGGCCGTCAAGCACCTCAAGGAGGGGAGCAGATCAGCGCGGCCAGCGCCAGGCCCAGGGGAACAGAAATCAGGAGCAGCAGGGAAAAAAAAAGAGCGAAGGACAAGCAGGGGGAAGAAAAGGAAATCTGAATTTTCCATGACCTCAACGAACCGCCTTATCACACGAACCGGCTTGGTGCACAAGAGGCCTTTATTTAGAAGTGCCGCTGAACACAAATGCAAATGAGATTCGCCCAGCGAGGAGAGGAGCGCTCCGTCACAGGCAATGTGAGCAGCATGATTCAAAGACGAGGAGGGCGGGCGGGCGGGCGGGGGGGGGGCGGCTGGGACTCCGTGTTCCCGGCCAGACGCTGGATCAGCCTGTAATGTCACGCGCTCCTGCGGCCAGCTTCCCCGAGCCGCCAGCGCGGGAAGGGGCCCGGATCCCGCTGCAGGCCCGCGCCACGGGACCCGGGAGGAGGAGGAGGAGGAGGAGGAGGAGGGGGGGGGCTTCCAGCTTCGAGGGGCCAGCGGCCAGGCAGGTCCGGGACGGCACTGATTAAGCTGCCCGTGTGTCGGCTGGAGTTAAACCGGCTGATTTTGTCTCGCCAGGGACACAGGCCTGGGCCAGCGCAGCAGCCTTTCGTGCCAGGGACACTGAAGCAGAAAACCGAGAGAGATCTCGGCTCGAGCCGCAGCAGGGCCTCGAGCAGCGGTGCTCGAAGACTCGAGCACCAGGTGTTAGTTGGGCCCAATGAAGTCGACAACAGCCAGTGTTACTGGTCATCAAGAGGGGAGCTGGAGACCTGTGGGCACACTGGACCCCTGCAGGGTCCTGCTCAGTCCAACACCAGACCTAACCGCACATGCTCCAGCTCTCGCTTCTTCACTGCCTGCAGCGGTCTTTCAAAGGGATCTCATCCAGTACTCAGTCGAATCAAAGGAGCCCCCTCAACCTTCACAATCGGGACCTGAGGGTCCCCGAGACAGAGAGTTAGGAACTACCGCTAGCCTCCTCCCTCACGCGGGCACCCCCGGCACACACTTCAGGAGTTGGGGTTCATCACGAGATGGGGAACGGCGTTTGCCAGGCGAACCCCCAGATCGGGAGGTCCTGGGGACCAGACCGAGAGTGTCCACACTGCCCCCTCGTCCCAGGGGGCAGGACAGACAGCGTCCACGCTGCCCCCTCGTCCCGGAGACAGGACACTTTCAGCTTTGCGCTTGAGTGGTGGAAGCACGACGCGCAGGTCAGGCCGCTCCTCCGGCCTGCTCTCAGCTTGGCGGCACTGCTCTGTGCTGGAGAGGGCGCGAGCGCCGGGGCAGCGCCGAGCCAGCTGGGAGCCCGGGGGGGAATCCTGGCTGCCTGTTGCCTGGGCGGGGGGGGGCTGGGCACAGCCTGACACACACAAGTCCTCCCCAGGGGGTCCGGCTCCCGCAGCGCGCTCCTCTCCTCCGCTAGTCACAGGGCGAGCCCCGGTGCCAGGTGTGACTCCGCCCGGCAGAGCTCATGCAGAGTAGTGAAGTAGTGAGGCTCGGGCCCTCCCCTATGAAAATCACACTGGCCCCCCAGTTCCTCTTCCAGTGACTGTAAGGGCCCGTCTCGCTCTCCGCTGTCAGTGGCCCCGAGGAGAGGGCAGACAGGCAGACACGACAGAGCTAGGTACCCCCGGCCCCCCCCAGGCCTGCCCGTTCTGTTTCAGGCTCCTGGAGCGCCTTAGTAACCGGGCACGGCCTCTTAGTAACCACTCAACAGGCCTCTAAATAACTTCAGCTGTCACACACCTTGTTACTTCTGGGACCAGGGGTGTCATCTAGGGAGAGGGCCAGCTCTGCCACACAGCCGTGAGCAGGCCCTTACAGAAGGTACACGGGGAGCACTGTACCACCTGCTTGCAGAGAGATACCCTCTACCGTTTTAACACAGGGCTGCATTAAGACATGCGTGTGTTTGTGGGTGGGTTTTTTTAAGCGGTGCATTATTCCACACACACACAGTGACAGTGCTGCTGATCACACACCCTGCAGACATCAGGCTCTCACCCCTGCCAGCGGAGGCTGGAGGGGGGGTTTTGACCCGTGTGCGTGCACAGCGATACGGTACGTGCAGAGGGTGATCGCACAAGCGTGCATGTGTTCAATTCTCGAGCAGTGAACAGTCAGGCTCCCTGGCGCCTGGGCAGGAGTGCTGGTGTCCCTCAATCTCTCATGGCGGCAGACAGCACTGGGCTGCTCTGTGTCCCCAGTTCTAGACTGCCTCCTGCAGGCCAGCCTGTACTGCTCTCATTCTCTCTGCTCTCGGAGCCCAGAGACTGTGCCAGTTTGTAGGTATGCAGTGCAGTCAGTATGCACGCACACTGTGTGTGCAATGTGTGTGCGCAGTATCAGTGTGTGTGCATTGACAATGTGTGTGTGTTGAGCATCAAGTGTGTGCAGTGTCACTATGTGTGTTGCGCGTCAGTGTGTGTGCATTGACAAGGTGTGTGTGGAGCATCAGTGTGTGCAGTGTCCGTATGTGTGCCCAGTATCGGCGTGTGTGCAGTGTGCGTGTGCATTATCAGTGTGTGTGCAGTGACAATGTGTGCGTGGAGCATCAGTGTGTGCAGTGTCAACGTGTGTGTGTGTGTGAATGTGCACTGTCTTCACACTGTCGGGGACTAGATTTGAAAACACTGTGCTCCTCCCCCTTGACAATCTGGCACTCCCGTGCATTAATTCAAAGGTACAGATTTAGGAGCTGCTGCAGTCCAGGAAACCAGACAGAAATGTTCTAGTTTGTAGTGCTGTTGTTCAATGCTCCAACTACTGAACTACAGAGTCAAATAAAGGGAAACTGAGCCAAATGCTCGTTCTTGCCTGCAGTTTATACTGCACCCACTACAGTAAAAACGGTATTTATGGCATCTGTAAACTAGGTAAATCTGTGATCTCAAATGTAGTTTCAGATTCACATTTAGAGTTGCTATGTTACAGAACAGATACTGCAGCTCTGGAATCAGTCCAGAGAAGAGCATTCAGGCTGACGGAACTGAACATTTTATTCTGGAACAGAGAAGAGTACGAGGGAGAAACGCCCAACATCACCCAAGCCACTGTCAAAGTCAACCCAGTGGAATGTGCACTGAAACACGAACCAGAGAGCACAAGTGGGGAACTATGTGGAAGTGTATTTAAAACTGAGAACAGGGCACTTCTTTACCCAAAGAGTTGTGGGAGTGTGGAACAAGCTATCCCAACCTAGAAACAGCTGGAGGTTATCCTGGGACACAGCACAGCACATCGACCCGCTGGCCAATTCCAAGCTAGGAAGGTAAAAAGTGTAAAAAAATATATCTGCACAAATCCCACGGTGCTGTACTGTATAGTGCAGCACTTTAACAGGGGCACGGACACGCCTCCCTCCAGCCGCTTGGCACGGCCACTCGAACGCCTAACATCGCTGTGTGCCGCAGAGGATACTTTAATTAAAATCAGCCAGGGCCGATTAACAACTGGGATACAGGGAGGCAAACGGAGATGAGAAAGCTCATTTTCACACTCAAGCTAAAAATAGATGCTCTTGGCTGGCAAAAAGCCATAGATCCCTCACTTTGAGAGTGCTGTTATGTGACAATTGTATAACACACTAGTGAGGCCTCATGCAGATTGTTGTCCTGGTCTCCACGTTACAGAACTATACTGCTGCTCTGGAATCGGAGAGCCCGGAGAAAAGCAATGAGATGCATCCTGGGCGGAATGACAGGCTGAAGGAACTGAACCTTTTTAGTCCGAAGCGGAAAAAAGTACGAGATACAGACCTCTCCAAAGACACCGACAAAGTCAACCCAGAGGGCTTCTTCAGAATGTGCACTGAAACACGAACCAGAGAGCACAAGTGGGGAGCTACGTGGCAGTGTATTTAAACTGAGAACAGGGCGCTTCTTTACCCAAAGAGTTGTGGGAGTGTGGAACAAGCTATCCAGCCAAGAAACAGCAGGAGGAGATCCTGGGATCGCTTAGCTACACAGGCTGGATGGGCTGAATGTCTTCCTCTCGTTTTTAACTGCTCCTATATTCTTAATACCTACACGTTTCTGTGAATAATTGAAATATAGTCTGTCGAAGTAACTCTGTAACGTCAAGTGTTTTGATATGGAAACATTTTTTTTAAATAAATAATTCCGGATAAGGATGGCTAAGGTTTCTATCCAAGTTTTCTTCTGCTGCAGAGCCTTGCACAACAGGACCTCTGGTTCCATATCTAATTCATCTAATTCCGGGGGGGCGGAGCACAGGGAGGGTCAGTTCCTCTCACTCTGTCACAGGGTGTTAACAGTCGCAAGCGCTTAATCGCGCTGTCAGAGGGCGGCAGACTCAGACAAGCCCGAGGTTCTTGTCCGGACCACAATCCCCACAATGCACTGGGGAAAGAGCCGCCCTCCCGGGTCCTGTGACCAATTGAAGGATGACATCTGGACGAGTGACAGTTAAAATCCAGGAAGCAGAAGTTGCCTGTGTTGGTCTGTACCTGATGTTCAGGAAACACGAGATGTGAGCTGTTTGTGCTGCTCCAGACAGAGAGGGGGAAGGAAGTGGCTGACTGTGGAACTTGTGAGATTGGGAAATGCTGCTGTGAGGTTCTAGAGGATGTCAGGTTTTTGAGGAAGAGACTTTGGGGTGTATTTTGACACCGGTAAGGATGTGCAAGAGTGAAGTCAGAGGTTGAAGAAGAGCTGGGTGTTTGTGTATTGTTGGGAGTTTTCTTCCACTGTAAATAAAAGCACTTTTTTTTACCATATGGCTGTCTGTTTCCCCGAGACCTGCCTCTTAAAAATAAAAAAAGGGGCGGAGTGGTGGCTCTCCGTGGCTAAGGGTCTGCGCCTGTGGCTGGAAGGTTGCCGGTTCAAATCCTGCGGCCGGCAGAGGAATCCTACTCTGTTGGGCTCCTGAGCAAGGCCCTTAACCCCAGCTGCTCCAGGGGCACCATATAAATGGCTGACCCTGCGCTCTGACCCCACGCTTCTCTCCCTGTCTGTGTGTCTGTGTGTCTCATGGAGAGCAAGCTGGGGTCTGCGAAAAGACAAATTCCCAATACAAGAAATTGTATATGGCCAATAAAGTGATCTTATCTTATTACAAGCCAGAGATCAGGCCCCCTCCCAGCCGGCTACTGGCAGAGAGCCAGGAGGAGGCTGGTGGTCACAGCTCACAGCTCCCAGCTCCACGGGGGCGCAGTGCGGGGCAGTAGCAGGCCGGGAGGGGCCTGATCTCTGCCCGTTCCCAGGTGTGTCCTAACATCCTCGAATCGCAGTGGCTGTCAGCTTGGGTGGGCTCTGCAACTGACCTGATCTGCGCGGTCTGAGCCAAGAATGACACTGTATAATTACAGCAGGAGAACGCAGCACCTGCTGGCCTGTCCAGCACAACCCCGGCTCTCTGCGCTCAGATCACTGATGGGCCCTACGAGGAGGGGCCCGAGTCTAAATTTAGCATCTTTGTTCCTTCCTTACAAAAGCCCTGTACTCACAAGGACACATCTGCTGCTTGTGACTGTTCTGTTGGGGGGTGGGAAGGGCCGAGACCCCCAAGGCCTTTCTGGGCAGCCGTTTGAGGGGGAGGAGCTGTTCTGTGGCTTCTCTCGAGCTGGTGGGCGATGTCGATCCTGCCTGGCACGGGCTGCGTGTGTTTTCAAGTTTGGCTTCAGATCCGGCACCGGTCTGAACAACAGGGGCTTGTGCTGAGTCAGCCTGTGTGCCGTGCGCGGAAAGACAGATGGATCTACTTTCATGTCCACCGCACCCTCGGTCCCCCCTCTCCTCCTTCCACTAATACTTTCCCGAGCTGAGCTGGAGCGGGACCCAGCTCCCTGCCCCAGGAATCCCTCTGCTGGAGCTCCTCCTCTCCCCCTTTCCCAGTCCCCGGGATTCCCGAGTGGCTGACTCACGGCTGCCTGCGTCTCTGCGCCGCGTGCCCGTGTCACGCGCGGGCTCCCGCCGCGGAGGATGAGAGGTCCGGCGGGTGAGTCACGGCGCTGAGGAAGTGGGGAAGAGTACAGCCAGTCCTGCTGACACATCCCCCCTCCTCCTCCTCCTCCTGCTGCTGATGAACTGCTGCCGGTGCTCCCGGGCACACACAATGCCAGACCTCCCGCACCTCCCTGTGGTGCGCCCTGCTTGTGACCAGAACGTGCACGAGTGTGCACGAGCGTAGTCAGAGCCTGGAGAAGAGCAGGGTGCTTGTGTACTGTGTACTTCCCTGTGAACAGCCAGAGCTTGCAGAGAGCCTGCAGGAGGAGGCCGGCGGTCACAGGTGACGCAGCTCCACTCCCAGCATGCCGCGGGGAGACGCTGATGAGGGGGTACGAGCCGCCGGCGCGAGGTCCTGCTGCTCTGAGAGCGTGTCGGCGCTGGCGGGCGCCACCATGTAATTTGCCCGCCCCGCGGACAGGAGCGGGCTCCTGGCTAAACGCTATTTACGGCGAGGGAAGGCGCGCCTGCCTGAGCAGGGTGCCTTTAATCCCCGGACAGGCGCGATGACGGCCCTGGAGACGCTCAATGACAGGGTGGCGCGGTCTGCCGTCTGTGCGGGCGGCGGGGCTGGGAGAGGGAAGGTTCTCGCACGTGCGCACACACACGAACACACAAGTGCACGGAGCGTGCACTGTACCGAGCTGCCTTCCCAGCCGACCAGCTCACCAGCCTGGGCTGGTTTTCCTCCACCGAAAGGACGAACAAAACCCCGACTCGCTGTTACCATGCGTGCTCGGGCCTCTCGCGGTCCGGACATGACCGCCACCGGGACCACCCCGGGCGTCTCTGCGTCATCCCTACACTCAGCCTGGCTGGGCATCCTCAAACTTAGAGGGTGACCGACTGCAGCAGGCTGGCAACACCCTGCCACACCTGCGCATCAGGACTTACAAACGTCAGCCCGTAATCACTGGATCTCACTCATGTTGGCACGGATGGGCTTCAGGTCCCCACTCCCACAGTTCTTGGTGCCCAGAAGTGCCAGCCTGCCTGCGTTACGACAGTGTAGCTGAAATATTGATCCCCTCGCCCGTTTCCGATACCGATAATACCAGACTTTCAACTGTGTACCAATCCATGCATAAAAAAAACAAACTTGCAGCACTACAGGTGTTTGCTGAAAAGATCCCAATCGGAATGATCAAACAGGATGACGCTCACTACAATAATCCCACCGCCTGCCCATGCCGAGCGGGGTTCTGTGCGCTGTCCGAGGTCGGCACGTTTCAGAGAGAAGACGACAAGAGCTCAAGACAGAGAGAGGTCAGAGCGCAGCAGAACAACCGGAGAAAAAGAGGAACAGAGACCCGGAGAGAGAGAGAGACCAGAGAGTAACAGAAAAGGGCCGAAAGAGGAAGAGAAAGTCACAGATCACCCAGAAACAGGGGTCGTCAGGTTTTGATGGAGAGAAGCAGGGAGCCAGTGAGCGAGAGGAAGAGGACAGAGACAGGTAGAGACTGACAGCCCCCGGGGACTGAGACCAGGGGTCCAGTGCGACACCGGCGCCCCCGTCCCGGCTGCCCTCTCTGACGCAGGACACACAGCCGTCTGTCCATCCTGCACTGCTCCCATCCTGCCTCTCTCAGGGCCTTCAGGAGGTGTGGATCTCTCCCCCCTGCTGATCTGTACAGCTCTGCCCTCAGAGCCCACATTCAATCCTCCCCTCCTCACTCCTCTCACCTCCTCTCCCTCCACCTCTTCTCTGTCTCTTCTCCTCTCACCTCCTCTCCCTATATCTCTTCTCCTCCTGTCCCCCACTCCTCTCACCTCCGCTCCCTATATCTCTTCTCCTCCTGTCCCCCTCTCACCTCCTCTCCTTCCCTCTTCCCCTCCTGTCCCCCTCTCCTCTGACCTCCTCTCCCTCCACCTCTTCCCCTCCTGTCCCCCTCTCACCTCCTCTCCTTCCACGTTCACTCCTGTCCCCTCTCCTCTGACCTCCTCCCCCTCCACCTCTTCCCCTCCTGTCCCCCTCTCCTCTCACCTCCTTGCCTCCCCCCTTCACTCCCGTCCCTCCCTCCTTACCTCTCCCGTTCCTCCTGTCCTCTCTGCTCCCTCTGTCTCCTCCTCTCCCTGATGGAAGACCCTGTTTTCCCTGAGATGCTCATGTCCCCTTCTTTGTTGGGCAGCTGTCTGTCCTGCTACACCTGCTCCTAAACGTGCTGTGAAAACAGCCCAGGGAGAGTCCTCAAGCTGTAGAGAAACAGGCCGGCCTCCAGACACTGACGTGTTCCCTCCTCCTCCCTCACACACTCCTCCTGTCCCCTCCTCTCCTGGCTCCCTCCGTACTCTCTCCTCCTCCGGATACTGCACGAACACCAGCTCTCCAGCAGGTCCCACAGGGGGGCAGGAACAACAGCAAAACCCAATACCCACTCCAGCCCAAAGGCAGCGAAAACCGAGTCTTCGGGAAACAGAGATCTGCTCTCCGGCTGGACTTACCTGGACAGGTGATCTTGGGAGAGATGGGACGCCACTCTCTCTCTCTGTCCTTCTCGCTCTCTCTGCCTTTCAGCGGAGCAACATCTTCCTGGCTCAGTCAGCGCATTCTGAAACGGAAGGGCAGGTTTCCGGTGAGACCCCGCGCTGAGCTCACCGATTCTCGCAGGGTGGGGGGGGGGGGTCTGCCGATTCGTCCCCTCAAACACCTCAGTTCCACCTCGCCCCCCCCTCCGCGGCCCGCGTCCAAAGCTGAAGAGATCAAGTTCCTTCGTTCCGCCCTCAGCAGGCGGAGCTTTGCAGGACCCACTGTTTCTTAAACACGCAAACTCTGGAGGCTGTGCCCTCCAGTCCTCCGCCTGTGATCCGAAGGAACGCCAGCCCGTTCACGGAGCAAGCCTTCCACCTGCTGGTCCCGCTGTCTGGACCAGAGAGGGAGAGACGGGAAAACTCGACAGGAAGATTTTTCCCCTTCTTGCAGGAAGCAGGACTTTGTTCCGTCACGCATTTTTCCAGGACGCCCCCACGACAATTCCACCTTCCTCACGCGCAGGACCCACACACTTTCTGACACACACACACACGCTTTCTCACAAGCAGCACACCTGCTGTGGCGGCTGGGCGGGGCTGATATCGTTCACTACGCTAACCCCCCCCCCCCCTCCTCCTCCTCCCCCTCTCCTCTACCTCGTCAATCTGATTTCCTGGCAAACCTTTATCATGACTTTCCATTTACCCATCACTTCCTCCCCTCCGCCACCCCGGGCGGCCCGGGCTCCAGGCTGCCCCACTTACCCAAATGGAAGCAGCCTGGCTAAACGCTGAGGAGGAAACTGAGGGGCACACGAGGGGGGGGACCCGGCTCACCCCAGGGGGTCACACAGGCAGAAACTGAGCGAAGCGGCACTGCAGGAAGGCCAGACTGCGCGGAACGGAGTGGGATCTCACCAGGACACTGGGATCACACCCAACCCTCAGGAACAGCCACTGGGATCTTTACTCAAATCAAGCTACAAGACGGTAATGAGGCTGAGAAACAATTTCCATGTGCTTAACTGAACTTTGACAGTGTTCTTATAATGATTTCAATGTTTTCCCACACAATACTACACAAATCTTTACAGATTTCACTGTGCTTGACTCCACTTCACTGTGTTTTTACAGCGATTTCACTACTGTGTTACTGTGATGCTGCACTTTCCTCATGGAGTTAATATCCATGTGTCTCGACTCTGTGTACCGCAGGATTTTCAAGAGGCCTGCACCAGCGGCACTCAAACACAAAAAGCAGCTTCAGAACTGCAAGTTACCTCGTCAAGAGCTCGAAGTCTCACCTCAGATGTAAATGTCACCGTGTGGGAAGTGACAAACCCAGCAAATACCACCAGGGTCACATCTCACCGCACTGCCCTGGTGTCAAACCAGCCACGTCCCCAAGACACTGAGAGAGAGAACTGAGCACTGAACACACTGCAGCCCAGCACCCAGACACTGAGATACTGACACACTGCAGCCCAGCACCCAGACACTGATATACTGAACACACTGCAGCCCAGCACCCAGACACTGAGATACTGAACACACTGCAGCCCAGCACCCAGACACTGAGATACTGACACACTGCAGCCCAGCACTCTGACACTGAGATACTGAACACACTGCAGCCCAGCACTCTGACACGGAGATACTGAACACACTGCAGCCCAGCACTCTGACACCGAGATACTGAACACACTGCAGCCCAGCACTCTTACACCGAGATACTGAACACACTGCAGCCCAGCACCCAGACACCGAGAAACTGAACACACTGCAGCCCAGCACCCAGACACCGAGATACTGACACACTGCAGCCCAGCACTCTGACACCGAGATACTGAACACACTGCAGCCCAGCACCCAGACACTGAGATACTGAACACACTGCAGCCCAGCACCCAGACACTGAGATAATGAACACACTGCAGCCCAGCACCCAGACACCGAGATAATGAACACACTGCAGCCCAGCACTCTGACACCAAGATACTGAACACACTGCAGCCCAGCACCCAGACACTGAGATACTGAACACACCGCAGCCCAGCACTCTGACACTGAGATACTGAACACACCGCAGCCCAGCACTCTGACACCGAGATACTGAACACACTGCAGCCCAGCACCCAGACACTGAGATACTGAACACACTGCAGCCCAGCACCCAGACACTGAGATACTGAACACACTGCAGCCCAGCACTCTGACACCGAGATACTGAACACACTGCAGCCCAGCACCCAGACACTGAGATACTGACACACTGCAGCCCAGCACTCTGACACCGAGATACTGAACACACTGCAGCCCAGCACTCTGACACGGAGATACTGAACACACTGCAGCCCAGCACTCTGACACCGAGATACTGAACACACTGCAGCCCAGCACTCTTACACCGAGATACTGAACACACTGCAGCCCAGCACTCTTACACCGAGATACTGAACACACTGCAGCCCAGCACTCTGACACCGAGATACTGAACACACTGCAGCCCAGCACTCTGACACGGAGATACTGATACACTGCAGCCCAGCACTCTGACACTGAGATACTGAACACACTGCAGCCCAGCACTCTGACACTGAGATACTGAACACACTGCAGCCCAGCACTCTGACACCGAGATACTGACACACTGCAGCCCAGCACTCTGACACCGAGATACTGAACACACTGCAGCCCAGCACCCAGACACTGAGATACTGAACACACTGCAGCCCAGCACTCTGACACTGAGATACTGATACACTGCAGCCCAGCACTCTGACACTGAGATACTGAACACACTGCAGCCCAGCACTCTGACACTGAGATACTGAACACACTGCAGGCCAGCACCCAGACACTGAGATACTGACACACTGCAGCCCAGCACTCTGACACTGAGATACTGATACACTGCAGCCCAGCACTCTGACACTGAGATACTGAACACACTGCAGCCCAGCACCCAGACACTGAGATACTGAACACACTGCAGCCCAGCACCCAGACACTGAGATACTGAACACACTGCAGCCCAGCACCCAGACACTGAGATACTGAACACACTGCAGCCCAGCACTCTGACACCGAGATACTGAACACACTGCAGCCCAGCACCCAGACACTGAGATACTGACACACTGCAGCCCAGCACCCAGACACTGATATACTGAACACACTGCAGCCCAGCACCCAGACACTGAGATACTGAACACACTGCAGCCCAGCACCCAGACACTGAGATACTGAACACACTGCAGCCCAGCAACCAGACACAGTGATACTGAACACACTGCAGCCCAGCACCCAGACAACGAGATACTGAACACACTACAGCCCAGCACTCTGACATCGAGATACTGAACACACCGCAGCCTAGGACTCTGACACCGAGATACTGAACACACTGCAGCCCAGCACCCAGACACAGTGATACCGACACACTTCAATGTAACTCGCAGGCTGTGTGTGTCATGAACAGAGCGATCTGTGCCTGAGCAGGCCTGCCCTCGGGCTGTGGGAGAGAGAGCCATGAGTCAGGCGCTAGTCAGTCCCGCTGGAGTGAGCGCAGCACTGTTCCGCTCCCCAGGGCTGTGAGCACGCCGCAGCACTGCCGCTGCCCGGTACCCCAGAATAACCAGGCTGCCCGCACACTCCCAGGGCCTGTGCACTCCAGCTCAGGCGGAAGGAGATGCCTTATCGAGCAGAATCGCCCACATTCCTAATCAATTCGCTCCGTCTGCCGACAAAAGCTCGTGCCGGTCGGCGTCCGTGGAAAAAGGAGATCCAGGATGTGGATGCTCAGCGGAAAAGAAACATCGTGGAAAAGAGGAGCGGAAAGAAGCCAAAACATGGGAAGGAAGCAATGAAGATTCACTCCAAACAACTGTACATAAAGAATCCAGACGTTATTACTGAACAAATAGGAAAGAACGCACACGAAGTCACACAGCTGCCAAGACCAAGACTTTGCTGCAGCTGAAGAATCATACAGCAAAGGGAAAACAGCGCTCAGAGCTCAGCAGAGCCTTCCTGCAGCTTAAGTTCCCTAGCACCTCAAAACCCTCTCCTGAAGGGCACCCCGACAGATCTGCTACGCGCGCCAGCTTGCACAAGCACGATGGCACGCAGCCCGGAGGCTCACTCATTCTGCCAGCTACATTGCACAGGCAGAGGCGGATATCTCCTCTGCCCGCTGTGTCCTCTACACGCTGACCACTCACTGCCGCCGCCATTTACAACCTGGCTGTAGGAACCCCCTGCAGTCTTTCAGGAGTCACCTCAGTCCTGTCAGATCAGTCGACTGTGTGCACCTGTGGGAGGGCCGTCACACTCTGGAAGATCATCAGGCCAGGCTGTAAGGCTAATCTGCGGCCATGCAGAATGACACATCGGCCACAGACTTGTGCTTCTGGCACCAGGACTGTTTAGTTCAGTTTCCGGGGAAGGTGAAAGCGCTGTTGTGCCAAAAACAACCTCAGGTTGCATCAGGGCTTAAGCACCGTCGTTTATACACACACCCAAGCGTGCACCTGCTCTGGTTACACAGGCCTACACACCTGAATCACGGGCACACCTGATGAGGAAGCAACTCCCCAACCAACCCACAGACACGCAGTCACAGACCCCCGGCCGACACTCCCTCACCTGCGAGGAATGAACGAGGGAGGCTGCCGCAGGGGGGAAGTTGGGGGGCAGGGAGGCGTGACAGCTGGCACATACTTGCACATCAGAGCGCGGAAGTTTGAGATTATAATTTGACCTCCTCCCAGACTTCTGTTTACCAGCTCCTGCTGCTGCTACCAAATCCCTGCCGTGCAGCAGACTGGAAGAGGTCTGTGCAAACGTGAAAGACAGTAGGAATTCCTCTGGGACTCCTCACTTTCTCTAAAAGTGGTTCAAATACCAGGAGCCTAGCTCATCACATCTTAAAATGCGTCTTTGCGAGATCTGAACAATTGAGCAATGCACTTGGCTCCACCGCTGCCCTGCTCCTGTTGCACAACTGCTTGACCCCTCCAGACCTCATCAGCCGCAGAAGCAACATGTAGGGGCTGACGATTTCAGGCTTGTGATCATAGTTTTGCAGGCTTGTGAGAAAGTATCCTGCTTGGCTTTTCTTTTCTTGCTAACCAGTTTCTTGCCAGCAGCCATATCACCCTGCAGCTCACGACTGGCAGCCCACCGAAGCTCAGCAGGTGTGAGCCTGGCCAGTACCTGGATGGGAGACCTCCGAAAAAACTAAGGCTGCTGCTGGCAGAGGTGTTAGTAGGACCAGCAGGGGGCGCTCACCCTGCGGTCCGTGTGAGATACTGCCCCACGGACCCTAATGCCCCTACTAATGCCCCAGTATAGTGACGGGAACACTATACTGTAAACAGGCGCCGTCCTTCAGATGAGACGTAAAAACCGAGGTCCTGTCTCTCTGTGGTCATTAAAAATCCCAGGGCGTTTCTCAAAAAGAGTAGGGGTGTTACCCTGACATCCTGGCCAAATTTCCCATTGGCCCTTACTAATCATGGCCTCCTAATAATCCCCCTCTCTGAACTGGCTTCATCACTCTGTTCTCCTCCCCACTGAGAGCTGGTGTGTGGGGAGAGTACTGGTGCATCATCCAGGTGGGGCTGCACACTGGTGGTGGTGGAGGGGATCCCCATTACCTGTAAAGCGATCTGGGTGGAGTGTCCAGAAAAGCGCTTTATAGGTCTAAGAAGTTATTATTATTATTAGCTCCATTTTCTATAAATGACCGTAGGACAAAATAGTAGAACACAAAACCATCCCCCCTTCTCATCGCCATTACACAGCACTGTGCTACCCCCCAGCGGCTTGGATACACCCGTCGCAGACTTGTAGACGGTCATGCTAAGAGGAGACCACTGGGATTCAAGGCTGTGGACAGCACTGCAGCTCACAGGCTCCCGCGCCCGACCACAGGGGGGTGCTGCAGCACGGCAAGCCGGGGATAAGCAGGCGGACTCCAGCCCACCCGCCTCCAGTGGCACTGGGCCCTGTCTACTGTGGGCCAGGACCACGGCCCAGACCAGACCGGCCCGATCCGCACCCAGAGCCAGCAGGCTCACCTGCCCCCTGGGGGTTCACAGCGCGGTCTGCGCCACTCCTCCGGCTGGTACCTGCACCGCTACAGCAACCGTGAGCATCTCGTTACCCCCACTGCCAGGCCTCTCCTCGAACACCTGAGGCTTCCCAGACAAAGAATACGAATATCACGCCAGTGTTGCAGATCTCTAAACGGCATTAACTAAGCAGCCCGGTCTTCCACAGGCAGACACTTGGATGAAGTTTATATGCTGATCAGACCTAACTCCTGCTGTCGCTTTAAGAGCCCAGCAACATTTCCTGGGATTTTCTTATGTTTTCCACCCCCTTCTGTGCTCCAGAAACCTCTTCTTATTTGATTCCCCCGGCATTCCGGCTTCTCTTTCCTGGTGTGTGTGTGGGGGGGGGGGCCTTCACTCGCCACTTCAAAACAAAGAGTCAGCCCGAACGAGCCTGTGTTCCACATTCCACGCCTGCGCGGGACAGACGCTCCCCTTTCTGCTGCTGCCCGTGGTGTTTTGAACATGAGAAACCAAAGTCTTTTTAAGTGTTAGCCATAAAAGCACACACACTCAACCAAGAAGAAACAAATTGCTTCAGTCTGCCTTTCGGGATAACAGGTCTCTAATTAGGCTACACTGCCTTGACAAGTCTGCACCACGGCCGCCTCCTTCCTGCCTGCCTGCCTGTCTGTCTGTCCGCCCGCCCGCCTGTCCGTCTGCCTGTCTGTCTGTCTGTCTGCCCGCCTGTCTGTCTGCCTGCCTACCTGCCTGTCTGTCTGCCCGTCCGCCCGCCCGCCTGCCTGCCCGTCCGTCTGCCTGCCTGTCCGTCTGTCCGCCCACCCGTCTGTCTGCCTGCCTACCTGCCTACCTGTCTGTCTGTCTGTCTGTCTGTCTGTCTGTCTGCCTGCCTGCCTGCCTGCCTGCCTGCCTGCCTGCCTGCCTGCCTGCCTGCCTGCCTGCCTGTCTGTCTGTCTGTCTGTCTGTCTGTCTGTCTGCCTGTCTGCCCGCCCATCTGTCTGCCTGCCTGTCAGAGACAGAGTGGGAGGTAGTCAGGAGCAGGAGATGGGGAGTGGGGGAGAGGGCTGCTATATAAGCAGGCCGTGACCTTTCAGTCCGTGTCAGCACCAAAAGGTCACGGGCAGGCTGCTGCACTGCTCTGGGTTTTGAAACAGACAAAGCGCTGTCAGATCTCAGATCTCCGCGCCGCCACGCAGGAGGCTGTCATACAGAGAGGGAGGGAGGCGGCAAAGCCAAGTGATAAAACAGAAAGCCAAAGAGAAAGAGAGACCTGCACATGAACCCCAGTTTACAGCCTGACTTGTTTTTATAGACGAGGTCTGATGGTTATTAAAGTGCTTCCAAGTTGGAACTAAAGAAAATTGGCCAAACTGATAACAAAACAAAAAAAAAAAGTTTTCTTTTTTAAGGCAGCATGTATAGTTTCTGCAGAACCCCAGCTGGTCTGAGACCAGCAGCCCTGACAAAGTAAGGGCACAACACCAGGCACAAAATACAGCATGCACCAACACCTCATCTTCCAGCTGCTGACATCACAGGCTGGCGTGCAATACACAGGGGCAATTTCCAGTTTCCACAGAGCGTGGAAGCACAGTGGTTTATTCAAAAGAAACGACTGCCTTTACTACAGCACTGCGATATAACCTTAAAGAAATACAAAAACGCACGGGCGCGCACACGCGCGCGCACACACACGCTGGACGTGCAGGAGCTGCTGGCTGCCGGGCAGGTGCTGCGGAGAGCGGTTTTGGCAGAGGAGAGGCCCGCGTTGAGCCCCGATGCCCGTCTGGAGAGAAGAGGCGGGGGCAGGCAGGCTGCGGATACGGGCTCCGACACGCTCAGAGACAACGATGGCACGGAACGGCGCATCAGAAGGGCAGGGGCAGGATGGGAACAGGCGGAAAACAGAACGCCCGGAGGCGCGTGGCTTCGGAAAAACACAACGGGTGCCAACGGCAAGATGTGGAACAGGACCTGCAAGGTCAGGCTGGCACAGCCTGCGGAGGGGGGCCGGCCCAGGGCACACCTGGGGCCAGCTCGCACAACACTCGTCTTGCAACTGTGTAATCTCCTCTCTGTGGCATCTAATTAGAGGAATGAAACAGCCGAAGACAAAAGTGGTGTGGTTTTACTCTCTTTGCTTCTTGCCCGGATTAGGATCCTTAGCAGACTGAGAGATTGATCTTATGATGACGGGGGCAGTGCTGCGATGGCACGTTTTTTGGAGCTGCTGAAATACAGTATAATGTGCAGGAAACATCTGTTCATAAAGGTATCACCATGAATCGAAAACACGTTGGGAGAGTGAACTTGTACTCTCAGGGTTAAAAAGGTTAAAGATTCTGGTCCCGGGATATTAGTGCCTGCTAAGCCTGCTGGTTGCACTAAGTGTATCTGCAATCAGATGTTGTCTAAAATCTCGATTATGGTTCTTGAAAAGATTTCATTTGGAAAGTTTACTGGGGCGCTCGTTACTTAGGGTGAATGAATCACTCATTTCTGAAGAGGGACCTGGTCTTAGGAGGCAGCCAGTCCCATTGAACCTATGTAATTAATTGGGACGCAAAGTCAATAAACCTGTTTTCTATTTTCCCAGATCCCGAGCAGTTGCAAAGCTGGTCCTTAAATCCACCGGGACTGTGGCTTCAAAGCGAGTGTGGAGAAGCCTGCTCTTCCTGTGTCTTCGCAGACCAAAGCGCCCAGCTCTGGAGCTCCAGATCAGGCTCCTCTCGTTCACAGCTTTTCTTAGGCTATTTCATTTTTTGTAGAGAAGCAAGAATTCCGGCTTCTCTCTCACGGGTTCCAAGATCAAACCAAGGCGAGCGACAGGGTGGGGTTAAGATCGCTTTTCTTTCCAGAAATCACACATGAGTCCCACATGTGCCCAGAAGAGAGAGGGTCTCCTTGCTGGAACTGTGGAGACCACACACACACACACTGAAACAGAAATGGATGTATGTGCTTTTGTATACCTCCACTCTACACTCCAATGTGTTTTGTGTGATAAAGCCTGAGGTTCAAAAACCCTGTCCTGCTTAAATTCTCATCGGATCTGAAGCACAATATCATGTTTTTTGTTATACTCTCTAATATCTGAGTATCAGGGTTACATAACATTGCATCAGCATTAGCACAGAGTGAAAGGCTCCGATCACAGTGTTCAAAAGAAACAGAATATGCACAGTATACAAACTGTGCTGAACACTGTTAGCCCAGAGTGAGAGCACTATATATTGTACTGAACACTGTTAGTCAGGAGTGAGAGGACTGCTACATACTGTACTAAATACTGTCGACCCAGAGTGATATTAGTATATACTGTACTGAACACTGTTAGTCCAGAGTGAGAGCACTGCTACATACGGTACTGAACACTGTCAGTCCAGAATGAGAGCACTACATACTGTACTGAACACTGTCAGCCTAGAGTGAGAGCACTACATACTGTACTGAACACTGTCAGCCTAGAGTGAGAGCACTACATCCTGTACTGAACGCTGTTAGTCCAGAGTATTGAACTGCGTGTGTATGGCAGTGTGTGAAGCCTATATTGGGGTATACCTCTATTGCTTGCCTTGGTACTGCCGTGTTATACAACAACAGGAGGAAAGCTGAGGGTGGAGAAAGTGGCAGCCGGCCTCCCCCTGCCCGCCCCTGCCTGACGTCCCGGCCCACGAACACGCCAGGGCTGCTTTAAAGGGCCCGGGCCGTGAGCTCAGCGCAGGCAGAGGGCCGGGGCTGGCCCCGGTCCAGGGCGTGTAACTGGATCACTGAACAGCTGGCTGGCCTGCTGCAGGCGCCGAGCTGGGGGGGGGGAGGAGGGGCCAGGCGAACCACGGCCAGGGAGCGTCTCCAAACTCCTGCCCCTAGAGCACGCGTGGACAGAGCCTCTCAACAGGCATCCTGGTGCTTCCTTTGGGTCGGAAAAGGAGTCATGGGACTGGCTGCTGCAGACGCACTGGTCCCCGTTACAACTGCACTGCACAGCTCTCCCATCAGGAGTCACTGCGCCACCCAAGACATTCCCACGTGCGGCTGCACCGCGCTCGCCAAGTCACGCGCCCCTCCCCGACCCGGCACTGCTCGGACCCAGCTGCTCCCCACAGCCAGGACTCGGACCCTCCCGGGCCCAGCGGGCACGCCGGCAGACCCAGTTACCGCACACACACATACTGCAAGCTGCTGAGACCCGCGGTGTGTGAAAGTGTGTGCCCCTGCGCTGTTCTGCTTGGCACCCCCTGAAGCGGGTCACTGCCATCCCAGCTCAGCCCACGCCTGCCGGGCTGGGGCAGCGCTTCCACACGAGAAGCACTTCCACCCGAGCGAAAACCGGGAATTTATCGTGCCAGTTTCACACCTGTGATGCAAATGTCTTTGGGAAGGGGGTCCGTGTCAGCAGAAAGTGACGAATTACTTTTAATGAAGAAAAACACAATACAAAAGGAAAAGTACACAACGAGGGACTTTTCTGTTAATGACTCAGCGCAATGTTGTAACTGACCAGAGAAAGACAGAAGTAATGAGAGCTGCTACAGTACAATACACAATACAGCGCAGATACTCTCCTCCAAGACACTGTACTGACACTACAGCACAGATACACTCCTCCAAGACACTGTACTGACACACCGCTACAGCACAGATACACTCTTCCAAGACACTGTACTGACACTACAGCACAGATACACTCCTCCAAGACACTGTACTGACACACCGCTACAGCACAGATACACTCCTCCAAGACACTGTACTGACACTACAGCACAGATACACTCCTCCAAGACCCTGTACTGACACACCGCTACAGCACAGATACACTCCTCCAAGACACTGTACTGACACTACAGCACAGATACACTCCTCCAAGACCCTGTACTGACACTACAGCACAGATACACTCCTCCAAGACACTGTACCGACACACCGCTACAGCACAGATACAGTCTTCCAAGACACTGTACTGACACTACAGCACAGATACACTCCTCCAAGACACTGTACTGACACTACAGCACAGATACACTCCTCCAAGACCCTGTACTGACACTACAGCACAGATACACTCCTCCAAGACACTGTACTGACACACCGCTACAGCACAGATACACTCCTCCAAGACACTGTACTGACACTACAGCACAGATACACTCCTCCAAGACACTGTACTGACACTACAGCACAGATACACTCCTCCAAGACACTGTACTGACACTACAGCACAGATACACTCCTCCAAGACCCTGTACTGACACACCGCTACAGCACAGATACACTCTTCCAAGACACTGTACTGACACTACAGCACAGATACACTCCTCCAAGACACTGTACTGACACTACAGCACAGATACACTCCTCCAAGACACTGTACTGACACTACAGCACAGATACACTCCTCCAAGACCCTGTACTGACACTACAGCACAGATACACTCCTCCAAGACACTGTACCGACACACCGCTACAGCACAGATACACTCCTCCAAGACACTGTACTGGCACTACAGCACAGATACACTCCTCCAAGACCCTGTACTGACACTACAGCACAGATACACTCCTCCAAGACACTGTACTGGCACTACAGCACAGATACACTCCTCCAAGACCCTGTACTGACACTACAGCACAGATACACTCCTCCAAGACACTGTACTGACACTACAGCACAGATACACTCCTCCAAGACCCTGTACTGACACACTGCTATAGTACACACATTCCTAGAGATGGAGTCAAGAGCTAACTTGAGATGGACACTGAAGGATATGGAGCAGGAGGAGATAGAGAGATAAGAAAGACAGACAGGAACAGTGAGGCCCACTGGTGAAGAGTGCAAACAGTCTCCTCTCTGTCTCTGCCCCTTTCAGAAGACTTCAGGAAAGGATCAGGTTGCTGGCTGTGTTTGAAAGACAGACACAACAGAGCTGACAAGAGAGGTCAGCGTGCACTCACTGCCCCCAGCCCTGGGTCTCCCTGCACTGATTTACAGACACACACCCCTCGCCCCCTCTCTCCTGTCAGAACTGCTATACACATACACATCCCTGCCCTCCCCTCTCAGCACTGCGTTACACACACACACACCCCTGCCCTCTCCCCTCTCAGCACTGTGTTACACACACACACACCCCTGCCCTCTCCCCTCTCAGCACTGTGTTACACACACACACACAACCCTGCCCTCTCCCCTCTCAGCACTGTGTTACACACACACACACCCCTGCCCTCTCCCCTCTCAGCACTGCCCTAGACAGACACACACACCCCTGCCCTCTCCCCTCTCAGCACTGTGTTACACACACACACCCCTGCCCTCTCCCCTCTCAGCACTGTGTTACACACACACACCCCTGCCCTCTCCCCTCTCAGCACTGTGTTACACACACACACCCCCCTGCCCTCTCCCCTCTCAGCACTGTGTTACACACACACACCCCCCTGCCCTCTCCCCTCTCAGCACTGTGTTACACACACACACACCCCTGCCCTCTCCCCTCTCAGCACTGTGTTACACACACACACCCCTGCCCTCTCCCCTCTCAGCACTGTGTTACACACACACCCCTGCCCTCTCCCCTCTCAGCACTGTGTTACACACACACACACCCCTGCCCTCTCCCCTCTCAGCACTGTGTTACACACACACACCCCTGCCTCTCCCCTCTCAGCACTGTGTTACACACACACACACCCCTGCCCTCTCCCCTCTCAGCACTGTGTTACACACACACAGCCCTGCCCTCTCCCCTCTCAGCACTGTGTTACACACACACAGCCCTGCCCTCTCCCCTCTCAGCACTGTGTTACACACACACAGCCCTGCCCTCTCCCCTCTCAGCACTGTGTTACACACACACAGTCCTGCCCTCTCCCCTCTCACCACTGTGTTACACACACACACCCCTGCCCTCTCCCCTCTCAGCACTGTGTTACACACACACACCCCTGCCCTCTCCCCTCTCAGCACTGTGTTACACACACACACACACCCCTGCCCTCTCCCCTCTCAGCACTGTGTTACACACACACACACCCCTGCCCTCTCCCCTCTCAGCACTGTGTTACACACACACACACACCCCTGCCCTCTCCCCTCTCAGCACTGTGTTACACACACACACACACCCCTGCCCTCTCCCCTCTCAGCACTGTGTTACACACACACACACCCCTGCCCTCTCCCCTCTCAGCACTGTGTTACACACACACACCCCCCTGCCCTCTCCCCTCTCAGCACTGTGTTACACACAGACAGCCCTGCCCTCTCCCCTCTCAGCACTGTGTTACACACACACACACCTGCCCTCTCCCCTCTCAGCACTGTGTTACACACACACAGCCCTGCCCTCTCCCCTCTCAGCACTGTGTTACACACACATACCCCAGCCCTCTCCCCTCTCAGCACTGTGTTACACACACACACCCCTGCCCTCTCCCCTCTCAGCACTGTGTCACACACACACAGCCCTGCCCTCTCCCCTCTCAGCACTGTGTTACACACACACACCCCTGCCCTCTCCCCTCTCAGCACTGTGTTACACACACACACCCCTGCCCTCTCCCCTCTCAGCACTGTGTTACACACACACACCCCTGCCCTCTCCCCTCTCAGCACTGCCCTAGACAGACCCACACCCCTGCCCTCTCCTCTCTCAGCACTGTTACACACACACACACCTGCCCTCTCCCCTCTCAGCACTGCCCTAGACAGACACACACACCCCTGCCCTCTCCCCTCTCAGCACTGTGTTACACACACACACCCCTGCCCTCTCCCCTCTCAGCACTGCCCTAGACAGACACACACCCCTGCCCTCTCCCCTCTCAGCACTGTGTTACACACACACACCCCTGCCCTCTCCCCTCTCAGCACTGCCCTAGACAGACACACACACCCCTGCCCTCTCCCCTCTCAGCACTGTTACACACACACACACCCCTGCCCTCTCCCCTCTCAGCACTGTGTTACACACACACACCCCTGCCCTCTCCCCTCTCAGCACTGTTACACACACACACACCTGCCCTCTCCCCTCTCAGCACTGTTACACACACACACCCCTGCCCTCTCCCCTCTCAGCACTGCCCTAGACAGACACACACCCCTGCCCTCTCCCCTCTCAGCACTGTGTTACACACACACACCCCTGCCCTCTCCCCTCTCAGCACTGCCCTAGACAGACACACACCCCTGCCCTCTCCCCTCTCAGCACTGTGTTACACACACACAGCCCTGCCCTCTCCCCTCTCAGCACTGCCCTAGACAGACACACACACCCCTGCCCTCTCCCCTCTCAGCACTGTGTTACACACACACACACCTGCCCTCTCCCCTCTCAGCACTGTTACACACACACACACCTGCCCTCTCCCCTCTCAGCACTGCCCTAGACAGACACACTCGCTCTCCAGCACTGAGCTACAGACACCCACCCTCTCACAAACACCGGCCTCCGCGATGCATCTGGCTCGAACCTTTACTGCCCCACGGCACAGCGTCCCGAGAGCAAGCTGAAGGCACAGGGAAAGTGCCGACGGGCGCGGTAAAAAAATGATAAGACAGAGCAGGAAGCACAGTGAAAAGAGAGTGAAAACAGAGGAGCAAGCAGAGCAAACGAAGGCAAAAATCAATTTTTGATGAAGTAAAAGCTCAGTGGAATCATGGCAGGTTCAGCACAAACAGCTCAGCCCACAGCGCCGAGGAGAGGCTGTCTGCACCTCCCCCAGTCTCCCGGCTCAAGGTGGCAGACTGCTCTGTCTGCCTCGCACGACACTTTTATCTCCTCCCTCACACATTGGCCTGCAAGCATCCCATTAAAATTTCTTATCAAATGTGTTTTGACTGCAGCTCCGGACAAACTTTCTGCTGCAAGTCACCGTCCTCGCTGTTAAATAGAACTCCTCAGAAGAATGTGCAAGATGTTTCCAGGGTAGGGAGGAAGCAAACCGCTGGCGCAGTGCTCAGCCATCTGCCCAGCACCCCGAGCTGTTACAAACATTCACGCTCTCCCGCCCAAAAGGTGGAAGTGTCCAGTTTTCCTGCACCCCACCTTTCAACCACAGCCTTCCACCTGAACGTCTGAGCCAGACCCTGCACAGGGCACTGCACACATCCGAGCTCTGCCGCTCACAGCGCTGACGTGTTGGTGTCTGCTCTGCGTTGTGCTTGGTATTGTGCCGCAGAAGCACAGCCGATCACAGAAATCAGGATAGCTCTCTTGTTATCTTACTCAGGTAGAAGCGGCTTAGATATACAGAGCACAACGCAGCTTCAGGGGAAGGGACAGAGGCGGAGATGTTTCTGCAGCCAGGGTCTCTGCTCATCACCCCTCTGGGAAGCAGGCGGGGCTCAGTGATGCCGGTGTGCCGGGAGAGAGACTGTGCCCCAGGGGCTGAAGGGCGCGTGGGCGCAGCCCGTCTGTTCCCTCTGGCGGAGGCAGGCCGATCAGGTTAAACCTGTCACCGAGCAGAGCGCGGCACACGCCAGGGCACGCCGCAGCCACGCGGGACGCCCACCGGACATGTCCGAGAGCACAGCGAAGCTTCTATCCACAAGCAGTGCGATCGGCGAACACGTTTAGCCATGCCCCTCGGACCACACCTACACCCTCTACCTCATTATGAGTTCTTATTTATTGCACATCTCCAGTCATTGTTTACACGTCTGCATTGTTTACATTCAAACTGTTTGCTTATACACTGTCTACTGTTTGTATGGTGTCTTGATGCACTGTCTGCACTTTGTGTTTTTACACTTGTTTTAACAATCGAGAGACTTTCTGTCAGTAAGAATTCCGTTGTACCAGTACATAAACCGGTTACATATGACAATAAAGCTCAAGTTCAAGTGCACACTGAGAAACCACAGGCCCGCTGAAGCACAGACCTGCTCCGCCCGCGGGAGCGCTGGCGGTGTCCGTCACCCAGCCTTCGCCAGCGCCGCAGGCCTCACTCCAGCCAGCGTGATCCGTGGGCCGCCGAGCCCCTCCAGGACCAGCACTGGGCAGCCCTGGGTGGACACAGCTTCCAGAGAGCCAGCTCCACACTGTTTCAAGCCCGCAGGACAGGAAGCCCACATTGCTAACAGTGTAAAAACGGCATCTTGCACAGCCAAGACATGGACTGGGACTGACCAACGCACTAATCGCACTGTAGAAGCCGCCTTCAGTCACTGAAGTCAGGGGGCTGAGAATCAGGTCTTGCCATTCCAGGTACGTGACTGGGTATTTTGCTCTATACTCCCACACCTCTTTGTGTAAAGAAATGCCTCCTGTTCTTATTTCTAAATGCACTTCAGCCTAAACGCGACATTTAACCCGAGGTCCTGTTGTCCACAACTCTGCAGGAGCAGCTGTTGCTCACGCTGTAGCTCACTCGTGAGACTCTGAATGATCCGTCATCGTCCACCCGCCATCAGGAAGCTGCTGCTTCCTGTAAATCCAACTCGGAGCCTAACCCAGGAGCACGAGGAGCTTGGCGACACTACACCCTGGTACGATGCCACTGCATCTGTACCAGAGTGAACCGACTGCGTAGCTGTTGGACGCTATGCGAATTCCTAGGAAGCCAGGTGCACTTATCCGAGAAGTCAAATCCGAAGCCGTAGTCTAAGAAGGAGAACCGGTCACGAAGCCAGGAGATCAGGAAGAACAAGTTAAGAAGCACTGGTCTGACGTGCAGACTCAATCAGATAAAATCCCTTTATTGGCCATTTACAGTTTCCTGGATTAGGAATTTGTCTTTCTGCATACCCCAGCTTGCTCTCCATGAGACACACAGACAGGGGGAGAAGCTGGGGGTCAGAGTGCAGGGTCAGCCATTTATAGAGCACCCCTGGAGCAGCTGGGGTTAAGGGCCTTGCTCAGGGGCCCAACGGAGCAGGATTCCTCTGCCGGCCGTGGGATTCGAACTGGCAACCTTCTAGCGACAGGCGTAGGAACAGAGCCACCGCACCGCCCCAGAACGACTCTGGTGGGGCTCGCACCCACAACTTTTGCATGACTTCACCAGGTCACTGTCTAGAAGTCCAACGCGCTATCCGCTGCGCCGCAGACCCTGCTGCACTGGAGCGGGTAAGCAGTCTTCAAGTAGTGTGGGATAGGACAGTCAGCCCAGGCGATGCTGTTAGTGGCAATTAGGAGCCGGTTAGCGTTGATTAACGGAAGCCGAGTCTAAATAACGGTGGCGTCTCCTCGGGGCAGGTGGGACCATGACAGCATCTTAGCGCACACTCAATCACACAGGGCCCACCTGGACACACCTGGTGACCAAGGCCACATCTCTGGGAAGAGTGTCAGGAAGCTGCAGAAAACCCATGTGAACACAGGGGGAACATGCAGCCTCCACACGCAAGAGTCCACAACCCAGGATTATACCCAGAGCCCCGGCCGCAGCGCACACAAACAAGCCAGACCCGGACCGAGCGCCTGGCCCACTGGTCAGTGCTCCGGTTTCAGACAGGGACCTCCAGCACCGGCGGTGGCTAACCGCATCACTAGAGCCAAACAAGCAGCCGAAAAAACAAACAGTGAGGGAGAATAAAGCTGTTGAGATTTGCATGTCTGACTTGTCTCAAACCAGGTCTATTCCCCAGTGTTAGAAGTTACAGATCTTATCGCCAGTCGCTACCGTGGAGCGGTGGCTCTGTGGCTCAGGATCTGCGCCAGTGGCTGGAAGGTTGCTGGTTCAAATCCCGCAGCCGGCAGAGGAATCCTACTCTGTTGGGCCCCTGAGCAAGGCCCTTAACCCCAACTGCTCCAGGGGTGCTGTATAAATGGCTGACCCTGTGCTCTGACCCCAGGCTCTCTCTCTCCGTGTCTGTGTGTCTCATGGAGAGCGAGCTGGGGTCTGCGAAAAGATAATTCCTAATGCAAGAAATTGTAAAGGGTTGATAAAGTGATGATATTATTATTATTATTAGTAAAAGTCTCTGACAGCTCTCCTCGGCCAGGCACACTTTGCCAAAGCTCCTCCGCAGTTGTTAACTCTCTGCAGGACAGGCCTGCAGGTCTTGTGCCCCGTTTTTGAACGACGTTTGGCTGTTTGAGCACCCAGGAAGACCCAGGCAGTGAGCGCGTCTGTTTCATTCAGAAGGTGGCCGTCCTGCTGGTGACGCGCCTGTCTGCACCGCTGGACCGTTTCCGACAGCGGCCCCCCCCCCCCCCTCTCCCAGGACAGGCGGCTTGGGACACAGCAGAAGGAAGTCTTTAAAACAGGGCGGAGAAGAAGAAGCAGCCCCGCGAACCGACAGCGCAG
Organism: Atractosteus spatula; assembly: GCF_055471065.1. NCBI lineage: Eukaryota > Metazoa > Chordata > Actinopteri > Semionotiformes > Lepisosteidae > Atractosteus > Atractosteus spatula. The sequence goes on along the minus strand of NC_142708.1, from coordinate 68,150,317 downwards.
ATCGGCAGGAGAGAGAGAAAGTGTTCCTCCGCTGGAGAGCGCGTCGGGCGGCGCTACAGGAACCACGGCACGCAGGCCGGTTAACTGAGGACACGCGCTTCCCCGTGGGATCGCACACAGGAGTCCCCGAGCCACAGGAACGCGGCATGTGCACGCACGTCGCACAGGAAACCCCCCGTCTCTCTCGGCCTTTGAACTAGCTGTCAGCTGCCCCTTCCGCCCGCGCTCCCAGCGTCTGGCTGCGGAGCAATTAAGGGGCCAGTACTGGTGGCGCTTGGAGACGTAGCAGTCAATACGGGGACGGGGACATGAATTTGCAACAGCAACAACAAACGGGGTCTTCATTAGCATATCTGTCTCCCTGGGGCAGTGAAACGACACTCCGTGTCCGACACGCGCGCACGGCCGCGAGGAATGCGCCGGGCTGCACGGACACATCGCGCCAGGCGCCCCGGCGCACTCAATCAAGCTAAAGGCCCCCCCCATTGTCACCAGTCTTTCAGCGCTCAGAGCCCCCCCTCCACCCAGCTCTGCGAGTGAATGCACAGCCTCTCTTTGGGGGGGATGGCAGCAGCGCCATATCCGCGTCCGCACGTTGACAAAAGCCCGAGACGGGCTGGCAGGCTGGAGCCGCGCTGAGCACAGATCTGCCCCCCCGTGCCCGCTCACTGGCGTTGTTTATAGCGCTCTCACAGGGGGAACACACTACTCCAAAGGCGCCGCTACTGCTCGGGCTGTTAAACCGCCCCCCCGCCAGCTGTATCAGATCTCCATGCTGCATTCATCAACACAACAGTCTGCGACCCATTCAAGTTAAACACCGACTACATGCGCCCTCTCTCTCTCTCTCTCGTGGTGAAAACATCTGGAAGAAGCCTCCGTGCAAAACAATCGGCGTCATCTCGTAACGAGGACGTCGGCAGACCTCACGCGGCAGTGCCCCTACAGTCAGGATTCTGCTTCCGGTAACCATTAATTAGTTAATTAAGCAGCTCCTAGATTTGACTCCGGAGTGAAAGGTAGCCGCGGCTCCTTCAGCTAATAGAGAACAAGCGCCCCGGCGGTTCGGGGAGGGCAGTCGCCGAGCCGAGCCGCGCTCCCACCCCCCCGTCCCGGAACCGCGGGCGAGCCGAACACGTCTGCCGGTGCCGCGGGTGGAAGTCCTCGCCGGCACGGGTGCGGGCTGCGCGCAGGCGCCGCCAGCTGCCCGAAATGCCCTCTCACCCCCCCTCGCCACCACACAGCACACAGCACTCAGCACTCAGCCGCGGCGGCGGACAATCACACGCACACTCACGCGCAGCCCGGCAGGTCACCCCAGCGCCGGGGGCACCGACACGTACAGGACACGCCACGCCGGCAGTCACGGAGCAGCCAGGCGCACATACCTGCACAGCCAGCTTGCCCTGCGCGCACCGGGGCAGCTGTGTGCGCCCTGCCTCCTGCTCTTTTGTTTCTGGGGGGGATTATCTGCTTGTTCTGCATCGCAAAGGGAGCTAAATATAGCCTGCTAGAATTGTAAAAAAAAAATGCCAAGCAATAATCAGGACGCCTAATAACTAATAAGACCCCAAGAGCACTTAAATTAGCCCACGGACCCATCTAACCAGCTGAACCCACGGACAGAGAGAGATGTGGAACTGGGAGAGCAGATGAAGGTAAAAATGTCCAGGGATAGTCGAGACTCGGAGAGATCCGATCAGGCAGATCAACGGACGTGGATATTTAAATCACCCGGACATGGCATTTAAAAAAAAAAGCTATTTTTTTTTCCTCCTTGCAGGAACACATTACTCTGCAACACAAGCCAATCCAGCAAAACAGCAAGAGGGACTGAGAGGCAGAAAAATCACTTTCTTTCAGAACAAAGAATGCAAAGGGAAAAACACCAGAGCTATGTATTCCTGAACGCAGTTTGGAAATCCTGCTTCTATTCCATAACTGGAATGTTTTTAAACTTACCTTCCTGCGTCTCCTGCATTTAAAAACGAGAAAAACACAGCAGTTGTGTCTGTCTAATATTTCCCCTGCTACACATCCAATGCAAAAAACAAAACCACAGAAAAAAACCGAAGACCCCAACTTAAAACACTCTTGTCCTCTGCCTTTAATGAGAATATGGACCAGGTCTGGCTGGAGACGTGTTTTAATAAAATCCCCCAAAAATGAAAAGAAGATGAAGACAGTCCAAAGGATGCCACAGATAGGAGAGCAGAAAAAAAAAAGCAAAGCGTGTGATTTCTCAGTTTAAAATCCACTCTTGTTGTGCTAAGAGAGTGTGTGTGCTTCCTCCTCTTTCTTTCTTTCCTCCCTTCTCTCTCTCTTTCTTTCTATCTCACACACACACACACTCTCTTTTCTGTCTTTTTTTTCCTCTCCACTCAGTAGTCAAACAAAGAAAGGAAAGACACAGCACACACAGAAAGCAGAGCGAGAGAGGAAAAAAAAAAGATCGCCCATCCCCCCACTAGAAGCCAGCCTGCTTCAGTTTTTTTCGCCTGTCTCTAAACAGCCCCTCCCCCTCCCCTCGTAACCCCCCCCAGTCGAGCTGAGCCTCGCTTTCAGCAGCCTGTTCCACCATACTGCTCCCTCCCTCTCTCCCGCATTGAGCGCTGTGACGCGCCGGAGTGCGGGGAGCCAGGCGTCTCCGCTCTCGTCCGTCTCCCGGCCCCGATTCACAACCGGGTCAGGCGGGAGCCGGCAGCGGGAGACAGGGAGGGACAGGGACGCCGTGCCGCGCCGGATTATACAGGTTCGCGGACGCGGACAAGGCGCTCTCTGCAGCTCCGTGCGAGCGCTCCGGTGCCGTCTGTGTGTCGGCGTCACGCCGGCGAAGCTCGGTCCTCACAGGGAAAGCGTGAATTAGAATCTGGGCAGGAGAGAATCGGGGGGTGGGGGTACACCGGAGACAGCGAGGCTCAGCGAGGGGAAGCCGATGGGGGTGAGCCCCTCACACCGTCCCCGCGGACAGCTGCTCCTCTCGGAAACAAGAGGAAAGGGACGCAGACCGGGGGAAGAGGCGCAAGCTCGACGGAACCCTGCTGCCCCGATCCGGGAGACGATTCCGGCAGGGGAGAACCCCAGAACGCAATCCAGGCCCCCGCGAAGTAATACCAATGGTGCCCTTTCGCTTTCGGATGGGGCGGAGGCCGGCTGAGCTGAGCCCCCGTCTGACTGACACCAAGGGTTCCGAAGCCCTTTTTCTAGGGCACAGATTGGACTGATTGCATGATAAAGGGACCTGCTGTCAAGACGACCTCGAAACGGACACTTCCAAGTGTCTTTTCAAGAGCGCACACAGGTCTTATGCTGAAAAGAGAAGAGAGGAAACGGAGCATTTCGGCTGCGGAGCCTTCTTGGGGTGTCACGCTCCACAGCCGAAACGTTGTGTTTCTTTTCTTCTCTCTTCAGCGTGGACTAAACTTTTACTTGTTCCTTTCCAGCCTACGCATGCTGACCCAGCTCCCCGTGCGAACTGATTTTTAGAATGCTGGCTGGGTAATGTGGCGAACTGCAGTGTATGTCAGTGGTGTGAACTCGATTGACCACACTGTGAGACGGAGCCACTTAACGTCTGAAAAGCTGAGGACAAGACGTTTCCTCCCAGGAAGCTCTGCAGACCAAAAAGCAAGGACATGACAGCTGTTGCTCTCCCATAATTCACTGTGGCCCTTGATGTCAGAGAGCGCACATTCCCCAAGGCCTGGTGAATTGCTAATCTAGTGCCCGTCCATAAAAAGGGTGAGAAAACTGACAAACAGTCATGATGGACCAATAACTCTGACTTCTATCACATATAAGGTTGTGGAATCAATTATAAGACCAAGAGAGTCACCTACATGGGAAAAAAGATCTTAGAGCACAGTCTAAACGTGGGTTTAGAAAAGGCAGGTCTCACACAGCACTCCTGTGTGTGTGTTCGAGTTCTTTGAACAAGCAGCAACAGCAATGGATAAGCACAGGGCACGTGACATGGTTTGTTTCAATTTTCCGAATGCTTTTGAAGATTAGTTTAAAAAAATGAATAAAAGATAACATATTCGTGAGCACTGAATTCTCAAATTACAGGAAGGAGTGCTAATGTACGGTAGACAAGTCCAGGGTTTTGCATGGAGATACCAAAAACAAAGTATGAACTATAAAAAATACAAAATGACAAACAATGAGCTTGTATAAAAAAAGACTTAGGTATTTATATTGACATATCATTTACATATCAGTGAAAAAGCATACAAAATCTTAGGAGATATAGTGCAGAATTTTAATCAAGGAATGCTATGTTAAAATTGGTATGATACACTAGTAAGCCCCCATTTAGAATATAGTGTAGAGTTCTAGTCATCATGTCATAGAAAATATTATGTGACTTTAATTCATTCAGGGCATCCAGATCCACTCTGGAATTTAAGGGAACGTCGTGCACTGATATGCTGAACAAGCCTCAAGATATTTTTGACCTAAGGAAGGACAGCAGTGTCTCCAGCACAGTCAGGTGTGACAGTGTGTGTGTGTGCGTTGGTGAATTCAGGGTGAGTGTGAGAGGAGAGGGACAGCAGTGGCTCTAGCAGTGTCTACAGTACAGTCAGGTGTGACAGTGTGTGTGTGTGCGTTGGTGAATTCAGGGTGAGTGTGAGAGGAGAGGGACAGCAGTGGCTCTAGCAGTGTCTACAGTACAGTCAGGTGTGACAGTGTGTGTGTGTTGTTGAATTCAGGTTGAGTGTGAGAGGAGAGGAACAGCAGTGGCTCTAGCAGTGTCTACAGTACAGTCAGGTGTGACAGTGTGTGTGTGTTGTTGAATTCAGGGTGAGTGTGAGAGGAGAGGGACAGCAGTGGCTCTAGCAGTGTCTACAGTCCAGTCAGGTGTGACAGTGTGTGTGTGTGCTGGTGAATTCAGGGTGATTAAGAGGTGACGTTAAGTGTCAGTAAACACACAGGGTGCATGTGCACATGTGAGAAGGAGCCCACAGGGGAGCACCATGCTTAAAGCAGTAGTAGTAAGTGCAACACCACTCCACTGAGATGAGAGGTAAAAGTGCGCTAAAGTATGCTAAAGTGGTTAGCCAAAGCAAAGCAGGGTGCACACTGAGAGAACACGTGGTACAGCAGAGCCGATGTCTGCTCCGCAGGAGTGCTGAAACCGTAAGAAAGCTGCACGAGCAGCACGAGCAGCACACCAACGTCGGCCGCATGCTTCCAGACACCTGTGCACGTGCAAGGCTGGGTGGCTTTCTTGTGCAGGTGTGTGGCTGAGACAGAGGCGCAGCTCTGCAGAGGATGAGAGCCGTGTGTGGAAGACTCCGAGTGGGTGAGTGGGAGAGTGGGAGAATGGGAGAGTGGGAGAATGGGAGAGTGGGTGAGTGGGTGAGTGGGAGAGTGGGTGGGGATGTGTGCAGGCGCGTCTGCTCCTGCACTCCGGCAAACATCCCCCAAAATCAGGCCACTGCGTGAGCACTACAGGTGGCGAAGGCTCAGGGAACACCCACAGCCTAGAGACGGTCCTCCACAGAACGACGAGACGAGACGAGAAGGAGACAGAAGGACAGAGGCTCAGCAGGCATCGGGACCGAACACACAGCGGCAGGAAACAGACCAGCCCTTAGCCGAGGGAACTCTCGAAACAGCCTGCCTGTGCCGTGATCGAGCCTGCTGCTGGGATCTGTGGTTCAGCCCCTTGGCTCTGCTTTAAGCAAACAACATCGGCCTCTTCCTGGCCACCACTGACCCCAGTGCAGACCCGGGGTCAGAACGCCACGTCTGAGGGAGACTCTCTGATGCAGTGCAGTCCCACTCAGGGGCTTGGAAGCACAGGAGAAACGGGCAGGGATGTCTTCATGGACAAAGAAGCCCAAGAGAGGGAAGAGGAGAGCTACTGTAGCTCACGACTGGCAGCCCACTGAAGCTCAGCAGGTGTGAGCTTGGCCAGTACCTGGATGGGAGACCTCCTGGGAAAGCTATGGCTGCTGCTGGAAGAGGTGTTAGTGGGACCAGTAGGGGGCGCTCACCCTGCGGTCTGTGTGGGTCCTAATGCCCCAGTATAGTGACGGGGACACTATACTGTAAAAAGACGCCGTCCTTTAGATGAGACATAAAACCGAGGTCCTGACTCTCTGTGGTCATTAGAAATCTCAGGGTGAAAAGAGTAGAGGTGTTACCCCGGCGTCCTGGCCAACTGTCCCATTGGCCCTTACCAATCATGGCCTCCTAATAATCCCCCTCTCTGAACTGGCTTCATCACTCTGCTCTCCTCCCCACTGAGAGCTGGTGTGTGGGGAGAGTACTGGTGCATCATCCAGGTGGGGCTGCACACTGGTGGTGGGGAAGGGGATCCCCATTACCTGTAAAGTGCTTTGAGGGGAGTGTCCAGAAAAGCGCTGAATAAGTGACAGGAATTGTTATTATACATTATAGTCTGCATCTGCCCCATGTGTGATCTGCGGAGCGGTAAAACTCATCTGAAGGCTGGGGGGGACTCGAGAGCTCAGACTGCGGGACCCCAGAAGAAGTGAAGGCGTGCTGTTGATGGACGGGGCAGGAAGGAGGCAGATGAAGCAGAAGGGAGGAGGGGAAGGAAGATGAAGAGGAGAAGGACAGAGGAAGGACGAAATGAAGGAGAACGAGGTGGAGACAGAAAAGGAGGAGGACGCGATGCGGTACGACACGGGAAATACTTTATTGTCAGATCTCTCAGAAATGAGTTTTGCTTTTACGCGTACGCAGACTTACAAGAAGCAAAGAAACCGTACAAACATAAAGGAAACAGGAACAAGTAATAGGTTTATTCCATGCTGAAAAAAAGATGAAAGAAAACACAACATTTCGCCTGTGGAGCCTTCTTCAGGTGTGTCTCCACGGCCGAAACATTGTGTTTTCTTTCTTCTTTTTTTTCAGCATGGAATAAACCTCTTACTTGTTCCTTTGCTGCCTACGCATGCTGACGCAGCTTCCCACCCGAACTATAAAGGAAATAGTACAGATGTTCATGAAAAAATCAATATAACATGACATAAAAGACGTCAACCCATACATCGGTCATTACACGTCCTTCCCACCGGAATCTGCACACCTTCCTGGCCCACGATCACCCTGAGCCTCAATAACTGCACACTCCCTCTTCACTGTGCACACAACACTCATCGCACTCGCCCAAAGACCAACGCTATGCTATTGATCGAGTCCTCTGAATGTGGGGGAAAGGCATTGCTCATTTCGTTAGGCCCGCCGTGAGGGAGGCGGGACTCTTCATGCAGAACGAGCGAGGGGTCAGAGGAGACCCCACCAGCCGGCCCCAGTGCACCCCGAGTGTAAGCAGCTCCGGAGCTCTGCTCTTGGGGCCGCCCTGCTGACTGAGAGCACGTCCTGCTGAGTCTGGACATCTCGGCCCTTCTGGGCTTCAGAAAGACAAGGAGGAGGAAGGAACCACTGGAAGACGCAGGGAGGCAAGGAATGCGCCAGAGATGAAGTGATGAAGAGGGCGGGGGAGGAAGAGGAGGAGGCCGGCGAGTCCGAAAGGCCCGCGCAGCGCTGGGACAATCCGGGGAAAGGATCCGGACACCGGCCCGCGCTGCAACGTCTAGTCTCTCGGCTCCTGTTCTCCTCAACCTTTCCGAGCTTCTCCAGGGCTCATTTCCCAGGGCGGATCCGCACGGCGCTCGCGAGATAGAGCCGAGTTCCAACAAACGGCGTTATGAATTATGTATTTTTAAAATGTAATAATCCACCCGGAGCAGCAAGCCTAATTAATTGGCAATTAATGTTTAACTGGCTGCAGCTGTGTTCAATTAATGTTGAAATCAGCGCTGTCCCCGCTGACAGCGTTTCTGTTCTCTTCTCCTTTCGCTGTTGTATCATCTACAGCCAAAGAAGAAAGGAGAGAGACGGAGATGGAGAGAGAGAAGGGGATTCCTGCTCTCTCCCGCTGCAGAGCTGTTTCACTGGGGCTGTGCAGCCCTCTTTGAAGCAGCAGCAGCAGAACAGCTGGGAAATGGGTCCAATTAAGTCAATAATGAAGCTGATTTGAGTCGTCGGGAGGCGCGTTGGAATGAAAGCCTGCAGACACACTGGGACAGCCCTGCCGCAGGGAGCAGCTGGAGCCCTCCCCCCCACACGGACATCAGCAACACAGAAGTCCCAAGACTTGAGAAGAATTTTTAAGTATCTCAACAGATTCAAGATTCTCTTAAACTACGCCTGCTGGCCAAAACCACACCACTATCAACAAATATATTCATAGGCACCATGAATATATCCACTCCCAGCTCTCTCTATCTCTGTCTCGAACCCTCACCCCTCCACTCCCAGCTCTCTCTATCTCTGTCTCGAACCCTCACCCCTCCACTCCCAGCTCTCTCTATCTCTGTCTCGAACCCTCACCCCTCCACTCCCAGCTCTCTCTATCTCTGTCTCGAACCCTCACCCCTCCACTCCCAGCTCTCTCTATCTCTGTATTGAACCCTCACCCCTCCACTCCCAGCTCTCTCTATCTCTGTCTCGAACCCTCACCCCTCCACTCCCAGCTCTCTCTATCTCTGTCTCGAACCCTCACCCCTCCACTCCCAGCTCTATCTCTGTCTCGAACCCTCACCCCTCCACTCCCAGCTCTCTCTATCTCTGTCTCGAACCCTCACCCCTCCACTCTCAGCTCTCTCTATCTCTGTCTCGAACCCTCACCCCTCCACTCCCAGCTCTCTCTATCTCTGTCTCGAACCCTCACCCCTCCACTCCCAGCTCTATCTCTGTCTCGAACCCTCACCCCTCCACTCCCAGCTCTCTCTATCTCTGTCTCGAACCCTCACCCCTCCACTCTCAGCTCTCTCTATCTCTGTCTCGAACCCTCACCCCTCCACTCCCAGCTCTCTCTATCTCTGTCTCGAACCCTCACCCCTCCACTCCCAGCTCTCTCTATCTCTGTCTCGAACCCTCACCCCTCCCAGTTACAGCTCTGTCTCATCCTTTAGGTCTAGAACTTCCTCTTCTGTCTCAAAAGTGTTAAACACCCCATTCTAAGGCTCTCTGTAGCTATAAAAGCACAAACAATAAAAATCTAAAAAACACACTAAGAACAAAGGAGGTTTTTTACACTCACACTTCAGCAGGATCTATTTTAAGTCTAAATGAAAACAAACTACCCTTTTCATTTGAATAAATGGGGCTTGTTCCTGTGGTCATCAGATCTGCTACACTTTCTAGTGCATAATGAAGAACGGCCCTGTGCAGTGCACTTATCTTTCATCTGCTCAAGTCCTCCTTAAACAGAAGAGGGCCGTTAAAAAGAACGTTAATAAAGCTGTAAAGCAGGAAATCAGCAGCTCCGAACCATGACAACCAACACTAACATTGTCAAAGCTCTATACACTGACACAGATCTGCACACTGACACTGATCTATTTACAAACACTTCTGCACACAGACACAGCTCTATACACTGACACTGGTCTGCACACTGACACAGCTCTACACACTGACACCGATCCGCACACCAACTACTGCACAGACACTGATCTGCACACTGACACTGATCTGTACACTGACACTGATCTGCACATTGACTACTGCACAGACACTGATCTGCACACTGACACCGATCTGCACACTGACACCGATCTGCACACCGACTACTGCACAGACACCGATCTGCACACTGACACCGATCTGCACACCGACTACTGCACAGACACTGATCTGTACACTGACACTGATCTGCACACTGATACCGATCTGCACACTGACACCGATCTGCACACCGACTACTGCACAGACACTGATCTGCACACTGACACCGATCTGCACACCGACTACTGCACAGACACTGATCTGCACACTGATACTGATCTGTACACTGACACTGATCTGCACACTGACACTGATGATATTGATCTGCACACTTGATGACTCAATTACAGTCTTCAGTCTTCAGTCTTCCCTTATGTGCTGCTCTATACAAATACACCATCAACCACACCTAACTATTAGCTGAGAGTTTTGGGAGGAAGGCCATTTGACATCACTGCAGTGCTGGGATCCTGTGCGATTCCCCAGGATCCTGCTAGATTGAATGTTTCTCATTAGGCTATGTGCCTCCCTTCCGCTTTGAATGAAAGAGTTTCTTGACCTACTAAGAGCTGGAAAGGAGAGAGAAAAGAAGAGGGAGAAGCAGCCGGGCAGAGAAAGGGGGATGAAGGAAGAGGCAGAGTGGGGAGGAAGGCAGAGAGGGAAGGGGGAGCCCTCTTGGGGGAGCACAGCTGGTCTGCTTTTCACAGCAAACGGGGGGCACAGCAGCTAGTGCACGCGGGGCTGCGGCGTCCTGTTGAATATTCACACAGTTAGTCACCGGTGGCTGCAGAGACGCTGAATGGTCCTGGAGCAGGGCCACATGCCAGACGCACAATGGAGTCAGGTGGTGAGGGGGTCTCCCTGCGCGCGGCTCCCCAGCTCTCTGAAAGCGTGCCAAGCAGGCCGCACGTCTCCAGCAGCTGAAACCCAATCGCTCTCACAGGGTGTAGGGGCCACTTCTCCACTTTTTCCCATGGAGAAAGAGAGAGAGAGAGACTACTCCTGTGTGTATGAGTGTGTATGTTTTTCACGGGGAAAGCGTGCAACTCTGTTTCCACGGGGGAGCGTGCGATTCAAGGCGTGAGACGGCGCTGGCGCTGGCGGGAGTGTACTGTATGTCCACGAGCGTGCGTGCATGTTTGCAGATGCAGGTACTGCAACACGGGCCTCTGCTAATCGACGAAGTGCACCGAATGCCGTCTGCTAGGCCACACTGATCTGCGAACTGCAGACTCTTCTAACTGAGCTCGCTGCTCTCCTCCAGCACGCCGTGTACCAGCCCCGGTCCTGGGCAGCCGCAGCCCAGCGGGCGCTGAGAGTCACCCTTCCAGACCAGGACCGGGGGAGCTCATGTCAACTGCACAACTGATTCAATCCTGGCTGTCAGGAACAGCCCCAGGTTGCTGGGAACTTCCCTTCAGAGTCACTGAAGAAATCAGCTGCTTCAGAGCTCAGGACGAAAGGGTTCGATTGACGGGGTGAATTTGGGTAGAAGGGGTGCCCACCCCCGTGCTGGCAGGCCGCTGGCCTTGCAGGCACAGCACTGCAGCAGCAGTCGCAAAGGACGTTCAGGCAGGCTCGACGGACACGGGACTCGACCTCCGAGCGAGCTGCCTGAGCCAGCAGGGTAACCTGAGCTCTCGGGGCCACTGGGACCTGATTGATTACATTCTAATTTTGTGAAAGCCAGCATGAATTATACAGTAAAACTAAATATGGCACCACATCTAAACGTGTGTTAAATGCATCTGTTAAAAAAAAAAAGCATTTCAATTCAATACCCTTGGATAAGCCCGCAGTTCTCCAGGTACAAGAGCACAAAAAGAGCTCAGATGACCTTCACAACATGGCGGATCTGATAGTGATGAAACCGCCTGGTTCCGAACCCAAACCCAGCCCGAACCCTCCCCTGAGACTCACTCAGAGACACCCGGGCCGCAGCTACAGGACAGAGTTCAACCGGCATCTGACAGCACTGCTCCTGCTCAGTATTAAATTATCGCTAGTTGCCGGAGGGGAGGGGCTGTACCTCCGAGCGCAGGCCCTCTGCGCTCAGACGCCGGGCGAATCTGATACCTGCACCCCATCTGCCACCCGGGACAGGAGAGGTGGGGGGAAGGTGACGGGGGGTTAGGGCAGGAGTTCAGAGAGAGAGACAGGAAAGGAGGGAATCCAGGGGAAAACTGGACTTCCGTAGGTTACAGACTGTTTCTGCCTCGTACTGACGCTTTTTTGTCAAATCAACAGAACCAGCCGTGTTGTCAGCGCGCGGGGTGGTGGGGTGGTGGGGGGGCTGGCCTGACTCTCGCTCCGGACACGGTTCAGTCAGGGGGGCCGCTCCTGCTACAGAGCCCTGCTCCGGCTCGCTGCTCTCTCTCTCTCTCTCTCTCTCCCCCCGTGGAGCAGACTCTCATTATCTCTGCCCGGCACTCTCAGCGAGAGCCCTATCGACCGGCCGGTAATGGCAGGGGACTCTCAGACCGTTACCAGAGCCCCGCCGGAGCCCGACCCCTAATGAGCCGTCAATAATCTATTAGGAGCAGACACATCTCTCCTGCCTTCATCACGGCGCTTGGCCACTTGATTTCATCTCGTTCGACTGTTCCTGGAGATCTGCAATCAGCAGTTATTTCTCTTTTTACCCCTCCTCCTCCCTCGCCTGCCCATTCCACCCCAGAGCCCCGGATTTCTGCCAAACTGGGACGCCCCCCCCCCCCCCACCCCCACCCCCACCGGACAGGGAAAATGGGGGCCGAACCTGGACACGAGAGGGCAGGAAACGGCGACAGGAAATTGGGGAGCCATGTGAAACTGTGAAAATGCGGCTCTGTTTTCTCACACAATCGACAAGCAGTGACCCCAAACACCACCGAATCGGGGCCTGTCACTAGGTCACGGCACAGTGAATGGACATAAGCTGTGAACCTTGTGTTACATGATACACTTTCTGTAAAGTGAAAAAATCCTTAGTATTGCTCTAAGTGTATACCATTCTCTCACTGATTACTCTCACTGAGCTCCTCTGTGTTTGTTTTAAACTATCCTCTAGGTTTTTCCATGCTGTGTCCACCTCACCTCTAGTGTGACCAACAAATACTATAAACTTGTGCAAATACTACAGTATTCACAAATTATAGAGACTAATACTGTACAGCAGTCCTACAGAGACACTGACGCTGTACACCAGTCCTACAGAGACAGTGACGCTGTAGACCTGCCCAATACAGAAAAATAACACTCTTTTGTGCCAACTATCTAACACACAGTCAAAACCGATCAGCACAGGTGGCAGCAAACACCTTCATTCATTAGCTCCAGCAGTTGTAAGTGAACAACGACAAACTTCCATCAAAGAAAACCTCCTTACTGGTGAAAACATGCACTTTCATCATTCCTTAGAGGCAGATATGATCTTGTTCCCAAGTAAGGTACACAGAGTGAACAAAAAAAAACGCTTTACAGACCCAGCCGCACGGTTTTATAAAAGGAGTGCTGCTTGATTCAAGGGGAGAGTGAAAACCAATGTGTTAGAAACAGTCTCTAGTCACAGGTGTTCAATAAGTGAAAACACACCAGCTGAAGCACTTTGGAACAGCAGTACTGGCTCTCTAAACCCAGGCCGTTATTAAAGGGCATTAGCCTCACACACCCTCTGCTGTTATTATTAACATTATTGATAACCTGTGTTCTTATTAATGGCCGTGTCGAAGCCCAGATCGTGGTGTGGAGCTGGTGAAGTGGGCTGTGGCACACAGTGAGACACTGCGCAAGGTCTCTGGGCTGTGAGGGACACCGACAGCCGAAACAGGACGTCTCTCACCTGTCCAGACCAGCTCTTCTCCCGCCCATCTGTCCGTCTGCACCCCCAAGACAGAGAGTTCCACGGCCCTGTGGGACAGGAGAAGGACAGTGTGAATTCTCTCTGTCTGCGCAGATCCAGCTTCGAACCCGTGTCGCCGCTCGTAGTTCTGATGGGCCCAGTGCACACTGTCCACTGCATCTCACAACGCACTGACAACAGGCCTTGTGGCAAACGCCCCTGGACTGCTTTCTCTGAGGGCTCTCTGAAGGGAATATTCCAAAACCATGCTTTGGGAATAAAAACAACAAAACAAGAGACTTTCTCCCGTGCACCATGAGGTGGTCTGCTTTGACTTTGAGAAAACATTTGCTGATGAAACTCTCTCTTGCCAGTCCCCAAAGAAGCTCTTCGTAATGTGCTGTGTTATGGTGTTGTGTGCACAGTGTTGTGTGTACAGTGCAGTGTTTTGTGTACAGTGCTGTGTGTGCAGTGCTGTGTGTGCAGTGCTGTGTTGTACAGGGCAGGGTTTTGTGTGTAGTGCTGTGTTGTACAGTGCAGTGTTGTGTTGTACAGTGCGGTGTTGTGTATGTAGTGCTGTGTTGTACAGTGCAGTGTTGTGTGTGCAGTGTCGTGTTGTACAGTGCAGTGTTGTGTGTGCAGTGCTGTGTTGTACAGTGCGGTGTTGTGTATGTAGTGCTGTGTTGTACAGTGCAGTGTTGTGTGTGCAGTGCCGTGTTGTACAGTGCAGTGTTGTACAGTGCAGTGCTGTGTTGTACAGTGTGGTGTTGTGTATGTAGTGCTGTGTTGTACAGTGCAGTGTTGTGTGTGGCTCTGAGTTGCAAAGCTCAGTGTGCAGAGCTCTCTCCCCCTCCTCTCAGATACCTTCACTAATCCTCAGAGAGTCAGGGTACTCGCCCGGGCTTGTCGGCGTATCTCACCGACTGACAAGAACAAGCAGAGATGCTGCTGTGGTCTGCTATCTTCTTCAAAGTCATCAAGTCATCAAACCGCAGTAGCAGCTCCACTGTCCCTCTTCAGAAACAAATAAGCAATATGGATAATATGGATGCCACCTCTGCCCCACAGCCCCGAGAGAGGGCCTGCAGTTCCAAACGCACAGCAGCACCGCTCCTGCACACAATCTCTGAAATTCGGGCTCTATTAGCTTTGCTTTGGTCACAGGAGTGATTAGTAATACAGAAATAAATCTTACTTACTGGTAAGCACAAAAACACGAATTAGGACGAGGAAACCAAACCAAAACACTAAAAGCTATCCAGCGAATAAAAACCGAATCTTTACATATTTAATAAATATCATCCGACAACTCTCTTCCTCTTGCTCATTTGTTTTCAATAGACGCAGTCAAACAATTCTGAGGTCCTTGCCATCAACAGCCATGGCTCCACCAGCTTCCATGTCTGTTCTCAGTGTGACCCCGGACATAGACCCCCTGAGGAGGCCATCTTTACTCCTGGCACTCACATGCACACACAGTGTGATCTGTCCTCAGCAGTGGTGTCCGACCACTGCATGATAAACCCAGCTGCCAGGAATGCCTTCAAGATCTGGTTGGACTGGAGTAGCTTGGCACAGAACAGGGATACAAAAGCAGTGTCCACAAAAGAACCTGAACTCACTACCTTCCAGATGGGAATCTGGATCCTCCGAGCCCCTAAACATTACTGCCCTACACTATTCCTGAAACACAGAGCAGTTTTGGTCATCTCTAATAATAATTCCTGACACTTATACAGCACTCTTCTGCACACTCCACTCAAAGCGCTTTACAGGTATTGGGGTCTCCCCTCCACCACCACCAGTGTGCAGCCCCACCTGGATGATGCACCAGTACTCTCCCCACACACCAGCTCTCAGTGGGGAGGAGAACAGAGTGATGAAGCCAGTTCAGAGAAGGGCCATGACTGGTAAAGGCCAGGGGGAAATTTGGCCCAGGCCTCTCATGTATGTGTGTGAGTTTATGTGTGAGACACTGCTCTTAAAAATACAATTAAACCACCCAGGTTACTTGTTCATGATTAAGGTGTTACAGGATTTGAAAGGAAAATTTGAAAGTGCCATCCTGTGACAGTCAAGCCCCCTGATCTTGAAAGATTTAGCCACAAAAGCCTTATTTTTGGCAGAGAGAGAGAGAGAGAGGTGAGCACAGGTCAGTGACTTTTAGGCTCGTGACCAGATGTAAAGACCCAAAGGCGACCCGATTCGACCCACAGAAACCCGGGACCTGCCAGCGCTGGCCCGCCCTCTCCCAGCTCCACAGCAGTGGAGGGGGCCAGGAGATTCCACTGCGCATCCTCACAAAAGTGCACAGCTTGCATTTTCCTTCCCCCTGAGGCCTGTGTTTGGGAGGCAAGGAACTCTCTTGCTCCCTTTGAAGAAAGGGAGCTGAACTATTTACCTAAGACAGCAGCGGGCCCTGCTCTGAGCTCAGCAGCTCTCCGCTCACAGTCTGCCTGACAACAGGGAGGGGAGCGCCACTGTGACAAAGTGTGCGTGGGGAAGGGGGGGTTAGAGCCGGGCCATGTGACAAGAACCCCTTCCCACGTCCACAATGCCCACCTCTTGCAGACCGACCCGCACTGCTTCGAAACACAGACTTGAAAATACATTTGTGGAATACTCCGCATGTCTCCTGCCTCCTCCCGACCCCCACCTCCCCCCCGAATCCTCAACTCCACCCCTCTGTTCTTGCAGCTGAGCAGAGTTGGTACATTCCGCCAAGACCTCTCTCCATATGAAATGTGCCCCAGGCTCAGGCTGTGTTTCCTAACAGGCTCTCTGACGAGGGGGGGAGGGTGTGTGTGTGTGTGTATGTGGGGAGGGGGCTCTAGTTTATTTTTAGCAACGTCATTTATATTCATTAAATGCCTGCTCTGCGCAAGCCAGGCCCCTTTCCCTCGATGCACTGAGCAGAGTGTGCGCGCCCCAACTTCTGCAGCACCTCAGGCTTCATTAACACCTTCGTTGACAAACTGTGAAAACTTGGGCTTTACAAAACAGGAAAGCAGCAGACTCTGCACGTACAAATCCCCAAATCAGCACAGCTTCACTGAGCAGCCTCTGCCACCGCGAGCTTGCTCTTTTCTCAGGGGGTGGCTGCGGCCTTGCGAGGGAAGAACGGGGGGTGTCCCTCGGGAATCTGCTTCCAGTTCAGTTAGAGTTCTGGGGGGACAGCAGGGCGATCTGGAGTTTTTCTCCCTTTCCAGAGCTTGGACGCAAACGCACACGGGGACGAGAGAGGAAAGGCATGATCCTACATGAGCCGTGGGGAGAAAACGGGCCGTCCAGAGCCAGCACACAGCACAGCACTTGGACAGGGACAGGGGCAGGGAGTGGGACACGGACAGAGACAGGGACAGCGACAGAAAGAGAGGCAGGGACAGAGACAGGGACAGGGACAGAGACAGAGACAGGGACAGGGACAGGGGCAGAGAGTGGGACACAGACAGAGACAGGGACAGAAACAGAGACAGAGGGAGGGACAGAGACAGAAACAGGGACAGGGACAGAGGCAGAGGCCGAAACAGAGACAGGGACAGAGAATGGGACAGGGACAGAGACAGAGAGAGGGACAGGAATATGGACACGGACAGAGATAGAGAAAGAGGCAGGGACAGGGACACAGACACAGACAGGGACACTCTCGAACCCTGTCTCCCAGCGATCAGCCCTCGAAAGCAGAGACGCGAACCGAGCCCGCTCCTCGTCAGAGTGTGGAGGGGAGAGGCAGACCATGAAGTACATGGAGCGCCTCTCCTGCAGTTCCCCACAGACGAGCAGATGCTTGCTAGCTCACAGGATTCAAGAGCTTCCTGCTGCACAATCATCTCCGAAGACACATGGACAAAGGAGTGCAGTGTAGTAAAACCACACTTGTTTAACTTAAGTCAGCGATTAACCTCTTTCCAGAGAGGGGGGCAGCCACACTTCCTGCAGCTGTGCGTCCAGTCCAGTTTCGTGGAGTGGACACAGCTGGGGTTGCTAGGAGACCAGCGCGGGGCACGTGCATGGCCTCCACAGTAGGGGATGACCTTTGACACCTGGGGGCTGGCCCGTGCCTCTGCGGTAATCGCTCAGGGAAGGGGCGCGGGCGGGCGGGCACGGGCAGTGGAAAATGCGCCAGGTTTTTACCCTGAGGTCCCTGGCTGACTGGACAAGGTGGCTCCCAGGCCGAGCCCCTCCGCGCTCTGTACCCCCATCCCCCAACACACACCTGTCTGAGCTCTGGCTGAGTGTACCCCACCCCCCAACACACACAACCCCGACACACACCGCTCTGCGCTCCGGCTGAGTGTACCCCCATCCTCCAACACACACAACCCCGATACACACCACTCTGGGGTCCGGCTGAGTGTACCCCCACCCCCCAACACACAACCCCGATACACACCACTCTGAGCTCCAGCTGAGTGTACCCCCATCCTCCAACACACACAACCCCGATACACACCACTCTGGGGTCCGGCTGAGTGTACCCCCACCCCCCAACACACAACCCCGATACACACCACTCTGAGCTCCAGCTGAGTGTACCCCCATCCTCCAACACACACAACCCCGATACACACCACTCTGGGGTCCGGCTGAGTGTAACCCCACCCCCCAACACACACAACCCCGATACACACCACTCTGAGCTCCAGCTGAGTGTACCCCCATCCTCCAACACACACAACCCCGATACACACCACTCTGGGGTCCGGCTGAGTGTACCCCCACCCCCCAACACACACAACCCTGACACACACTGCTCTGCGCTCCGGCTAAGTGTACCCCATCCCCCAACACACACAACCCTGACACACACTGCTCTGCGCTCCGGCTAAGTGTACCCCATCCCCCAACACACACAACCCTGACACACACCCCTGCGCTCCGTCCCGTCTGGAGACGTCCAGCCTGACACCCTGGGACTCTCTGCCAGGGCTGACTGCCCCCCCTGCCCCTAGCCCAGCTCCTGAAAGCCTGGGCTAATACCCGTTCTGAAATATTAATGGAGTCTCTGAAGGTCACTGCTTGCCATCTGCCTGGGCTCACTGCAGGAGCAGCTCCAGTAAGGACACAGAGCACAAGCTGGGCGGCTGGTCCTCACAGGACAGGAACCCCCCACGCTCCCCCGTTCTTCAGCACCACAACGCACACATCTGTATCTGCACAGCCCGGGCAGGGAACACACTACGTCTCACGAATCTGACACTGCACACACAAGAAGGGAGATCAGGCACGGCTCTCAGCCAGACTGGTCAAGGTCACTTCTCGGCGTTGAGCCGCTGTTTCGTTATCTTGCTGAACAAGCTCCGCACGTGAACTTCAAAGGAGCCACAGCTATCACCTTTATCTTGACTGCTGCGGCGGACAGGGCCCTTGTACAATCAGGAGAACTGCAACAGTATCAAATCTGGCAGGGTCAAAAAGAATTCACCTGGAAGAGGCCCGATGTCTAGAATATGTGATTTTCCATTTAAAAAAAAGAAGTTTCCAGCTCACTTTCATTTGCTCACTTCGACTGCTGGACCTCTTCGTCCACACTGGAAAGGCAGGCTTTCGGGGGTCGGGGACAGGGGTCAGGGGTCAGCTGTGTTTGGAGGAATGGCAGGCGGCCGGTGTTTTCGGGGTGCGTGGGGGGGCTGGCTACAGGTCAAAGAGTGAAGTCCAGCTGCTCGCTGGGTACGCAGTGTCACCAGAGAGCAGCCGACAATCTGAATACTCCCATTTAAACCCAAGAAATCCCTTCCTCCCAACTCCTGACAATTTGCCTGAGAATACTACATTACTGTTTCTATCGCCCAGTGTTTATTTTTAGATTGCTTGTAAGATTATTTGAATGAGGTCAATGAAACAAGCCACCATCAAGCCCGGTGCCAGAAGACGTGACTTACTTGCTGAGGGACAGGCCGACACACTGACTGACTGACACACTGCCACGCTGGCTGGGCCAGTTTCTGGGATAGCTGCTGCACTCAGCCCAGCCCCAGGAGCAGCTCAGGAAGAGGACTCCAAAGCAGATTAAAGGAGACCAGCTGGCTGTCCTTCTGTGTCTGCAGGTTAGCGCTCTTATCAGCGGATTAGCGGAGATCTGGCCTGTCAGCAGCACAGGCAGGACTCTTACTGACACCTGAGGCAAGCCCTGCCCGCGGTCAGACCCTGGCGCGCATCTGAGGAGCCGCCGAGGGAGGGAGAGAGAGAGAAAAGGGAGAAGGAGAGACAGACAGGAAAGAGGACAGGGAAGGACAGGGTCAAGGAGGGGGACAGAGATGGAATTTGGCAAAGGAAATGAAGCAGGAGAATGAGAGAGGGTTATACAGAACTCAATAGAACTGGGAAGATGGCATGAAAACGCTTGTTCAGAACAGTGGATGCAGACACAGGAGCTGGGACTCTGCATCCTCCACACAGTTCGGCCAGAGCCCACTAGAGCACCTCAAACTCCTCCAGGCCCTGGCGAGTCCAGCGTCAGTGACTGATCAGTGCAGTTCCACGCACAGCATTTACCACACTGGATAAATCACCTGGCCCTGGTACCTTCACACGCACAAGCTGGGCTCTGACGGGCCAGCCGACTGCCTGCACGCTCTCACACACGAGGTAGAGGACACACCTGTAAGACGGGGCATCCTGCACACTTGACAGCAGCCCCACAGCTCAGCCCATCTAGAAGCATTTAATACAGAAACAAGAGGGGTTCTATACTTGCTGAATATCGCATTGTGGGGGAAAACACCAGAGTGCAAAGAGGAATAAAAAAAGCTTAGAGGTCACCTGAATTCCCCTTCTTTCCGGGACTGTCTCCCCCGAACAAAATAAACCCCGCTTACACTGGGTTTCCTTGCCTTCCCCCTTGGGGGGCGTTTAAAAACTTCTAAAACTCCACTGACAGCCCTAAAAGCCAGGTTTACGGTTCCTGTTCTGTCCAGTCTTTGTCCCTGCAGGAAAGAAAGATCCCGACCTTTCCAGGGGACAGCCAAGACCGCGAGGGCCGTGAAGAGAGACACTGGCTGCCCTGCACACCCTGCAGACCTAACCAGAGGGCTGCGGACTGAGAAAGGCTCAGGCGAGGCTCCTCCTCCGCTGTCCCGCCATGGCAGGTATCGCTGCCGACGCCCTTGGTACAGACTGGCCTTTACCAGTCCTGGCCTCCTCATAACCCCCCTCTCTGATCTCTACAATCCTTCAACATGTGGTAAGTGAAATCTTGACCAAAACAATAAATAGGTTGCCACTTTAAACTACTGAATGACCAGTTTGTTGTTGTAAATATCACCCTGCAACTCACAACTGGCAAGCCCCTGGAGCCCAGCAGGTGTGAGCCTGGCCAGTACCTGGATGGGAGACCTCCTGGGAAAGCTAAGACTGCTGCTGGAAGAGGTGTTAGTGGGGCCAGCAGGGGGCGCTCATCCTGCGGTCTGTGTGGGTCCTAATGCCCCAGTATAGTGACGGGGACACTATACTGTAAACAGGCGCCGTCCTTCGGATGAGATGTAAAACCGAGGTCCTGACTCTCTGTGGTCATTAAAAATCCCAGGGTGTTTCTCAAAAAGAGTAGGGGTGTTACCCTGACATCCTGGCCAAATTTCCCATCATGGCCTCCTAATAATCCCCCTCTCTGAACTGGCTTCATCACTCTGTTCTCCTCCCCACTGAGAGCTGGTGTGTGGGGAGAGTACTGGCGCACTATGGCTGCTGTCGCATCATCCAGGTGGGGCTGCACACTGGTGGTGGTGGAGGGGATCCCCATTACTTGTAAAGCGCTTTGAGTGGAGTGTCCAGAAAAGTGCTATATAAGTGTAAGCAATTATTAATTATTATTAAATACTGAGTGTGTTTAGAAGTAATATGATCACTGTGAGACTTCCAGGCAGTGTGTTCGATAGGCAGTCATTCTCCTGTTTGTGCGATGCCCTTTTTATCCTGGTGTACTGGGGCAAACTGGTTTCTGGTGTACAGCTCTCGGTGAAAGGATGCGAAGCGGTTTTGCAGTTAAACTCTTCTTGGGTGATGTTTCTTCAACAGGAGTCTGGGCCAAGTATCCACACGCTCAGCCACTGCTGCTGCGAGACGGAGGGAGAAGCAGCTGGACTCGTACCCAGGACAGGAAGCTCCTGGTCAGCGGCCAGGGACTGGGGGGGGGGGCTGGGGGGGTCTGGCCCTGTGAAGGGACTTTGCCGGGACTGAGTCACGGTGCCGCTCACCAGAGCCGAGGAGGGAGGGTTCAGTCGGTCAGAGAAAAGTCTCTGGTATAAAAATAGCCCCTGTATGGCATCCACGGGCTCTCTCAGACACATCGCACAAGTAAGACGCATCAGACAACAACGCAGGAGAACAGCAGCCTGACTCATCTGGCCTCCACAGCCTGTGACGTCCGGAGGAGAGAGTGTTTCCAGTGTGTCTCCCAAAAACCGAGCTCTGTCTCGCTCTTGGTGGGAGCTGGCCCTGACTCACCGGTCCACAGCTCCGACTACCAGTACAACGCATATATCACAACACCCTGCCACTGCAAACACACCCCCTGTCTCCAGCTTCCTGCAGTTACACCACGATTACTCCATTAGCTTCCTTATGCCTCTGTTTCCCCTGAGATCTATGAAAAGAAACAGCTAGAAGACACCCTCAGATGAATCTCCTTCCAGCAGTCAAACATCCTAGATAGGCCACATAGAGCTTCTACAGATATAATGATTATAGAACACCTTCCCAAGTTCTTTATGTGATTTTAATGAGCTGACTTTGAGCATGAAGGGATACCACTGTCTACAGTACAGTCAGGTGTGACAGTGTGTGTGTGCTGGTGAATTCAGGGGGAGTGTGAGAGGAGAGGGACAGCAGTGGCTCTAGCAGTGTCTACAGTACAGTCAGGTGTGACAGTGTGTGTGTGTGCTGGTGAATTCAGGGGGAGTGTGAGAGGAGAGGGACAGCAGTGGCTCTAGCAGTGTCTACAGTACAGTCAGGTGTGACAGTGTGTGTGTGTGCTGGTGAATTCAGGGGGAGTGTGAGAGGAGAGGGACAGCAGTGGCTCTAGCAGTGTCTACAGTACAGTCAGGTGTGACCGTGTGTGTGTGTGCTGGTGAATTCAGGGTGAGTGTGAGAGGAGAGGGACAGCAGTGGCTCTAGCAGTGTCTACAGTACAGTCAGGTGTGACAGTGTGTGTGTGTGCTGGTGAATTCAGGGTGAGTGTGAGAGGAGTGGGACAGCAGTGGCTCTAGCAGTGTCTACAGTACAGTCAGGTGTGACAGTGTGTGTGTGCTGGTGAATTCAGGGGGAGTGTGAGAGGAGAGGGACAGCAGTGGCTCTAGCAGTGTCTACAGTACAGTCAGGTGTGACAGTGTGTGTGTGCTGGTGAATTCAGGGTGAGTGTGAGAGGAGAGGGACAGCAGTGGCTCTAGCAGTGTCTACTGTACAGTCAGGTGTGAGAGTGTGTGTGTGCTGTTGAATTCAGGGTGAGTGTGAGAGGAGAGGGACAGCAGTGGCTCTAGCAGTGTCTACAGTACAGTCAGACGTGACTGTGTGTGTGTGCTGGTGAATTCAGGGGGAGTGTGAGAGGAGAGGGACAGCAGTGGCTCTAGCAGTGTCTACAGTACAGTCAGGTATGACAGTGTGTGTGTGTGCTGGTGAATTCAGGGGGAGTGTGAGAGGAGAGGGACAGCAGTGGCTCTAGCAGTGTCTACAGTACAGTCAGGTGTGACAGTGTGTGTGTGTGCTGGTGAATTCAGGGGGAGTGTGAGAGGAGAGGGACAGCAGTGGCTCTAGCAGTGTCTACAGTACAGTCAGGTGTGACAGTGTGTGTGTGTGCTGGTGAATTCAGGGGGAGTGTGAGAGGAGAGGGACAGCAGTGGCTCTAGCAGTGTCTACAGTACAGTCAGGTGTGACAGTGTGTGTGTGTGCTGGTGAATTCAGGGTGAGTGTGAGAGGAGAGGGACAGCAGTGGCTCTAGCAGTGTCTACAGTACAGTCAGGTGTGACAGTGTGTGTGTGTGCTGGTGAATTCAGGGTGAGTGTGAGAGGAGAGGGACAGCAGTGGCTCTAGCAGTGTCTACTGTACAGTCAGGTGTGAGAGTGTGTGTGTGTGCTGGTGAATTCAGGGGGAGTGTGAGAGGAGAGGTACAGCAGTGGCTCTAGGAGAATCTGCAGCATTATCAGGTGTGAGCAGCATGTTGATGCAAGCAGAGGTCAGGCAAAGTTACAGAGTGCTGCGATTGTGTGCCACCCTGAAGGCCCTGGACAGCCCCAGACTGGAGGCTACAGTGAAACACAACAGAAAAACTGCCACAGCTACTGCTGCTCACTGCTGAGCATCACAATGAGCCCTTGTGTCTCTGCTGCAAGCAGACAGCACTGGAGCACGAGAGGCCGGCTGGGTTTTCTGTGACGGCACTCCGGCGGCTATAATGGAGTATTTCACTGTGTCTCTCTACTTGGGCTGAGACTGGAGGCCTGGAAAGACCTGCAAAAGCTGGGGGAGGGGAGGGACTCACCTATTATAACCCTGTGCATTCCTGCACAATAAAAAAAACCATCTGTAGGAAGACAAGAGGTGGGGGCAGGCGAGAGTGGGAACAATCCCGCAGGGTGAATAAGAGGTCTCATCACTCACCCTTTCACAACTTCAAAGGCTCGCTCACAGCCGAAAACCTGGAGCTCAGGGAAATAAATCCCAGCCCGTCCGTCTCTTATTAACCTTCCCACGGCCCGTCACTGTACCAGGACACACCACGGCACTGCCCGCCGATACACGTCCTCCACTGGAGACATCTGCTTCTACCCTGATGACACTGGGATCTACGACACTTGACTGTGCTTCTACCATCATTTCACTGTACTTCTACCACTGTGAATCCACTGTGCTTTACTGCCCTCTGCTTTCACTGCGATTTCACCATGCTTCACTCCACTTTACCGTATGATGACCGCGGTTGACCGTGCCTTCCTGCTCTATTACCAGGACACTGCAGGAAGAGAACCTCATGCTCTGTACGAGCAGGCTGTGCAAGGCGGCCACGCTTACAGAGGGACTCTCCAAGCCTCAGCGTTTAGCTCCTGAAATCAAGTTTCATTTCCCTGACTGTACAAGCTCCAGAGCCCAGATCTATCAGACAAGCATCTGCGAGAGAGAAACTGAACAGATCTGTGTTCTCTCGCTCAGCCATGATATGGTGGTTCCGTTACATCACCCACGGCCTGAAGCTGGGAGACCAGCTGTGCTCCGGCCCGGAAGACTTGTTGTGTCTTTGTTTTCGCTGCGATCCCGTTCCCTGCCTCTTCCCCCGCCGCAGCTCCGGGAATCAAGCGTGGAGCCGTGCTCCAGCGGCCGGCTGAGCGATGGACTCTCTGCCAAGGGTACCGGCGGAGCGCGGCCCGAGAGACGCCCGCGGACTCGGGCCAGCGCCTCGACCCGGTCCGGCTCGCTACGCAGCAGCTGGCCGCCGGGGGCACGCGAGGCCAGGGGGTCCGCAGTACCGGACACGATCGCGACGGCTCCCTCGGGTTCCAGAGCTGCCGGCCCCCGCGTGCGGCTGTGTGAAAGGCTGGAGCCCCATCTCTTCAGCGACTCGGTCACCAGGGCGGGACAGTGAACACCAGCTCTCCCTCCTGCTCTAAAGGAAGCTTTTCCAAGTTTGACACTGAGAGGAGACAAGGTTGGGGCTGTCTAGCGCAGACACAACTACCTTGTGTTACAAACTAGAAAACAAAACGCTGACGTTGGCCTGTAAAAAAACATTTTCTGGCTTTTCAAGCAGTGTGTGTCTCTGTGTGTGCTGGTGAGTGTGAGAGGAGAGGGACAGCAGTGGCTCTAGCAGTGTCTACAGTACAGTCAGGTGTGACAGTGTGTGTGTGTGCTGGTGAATTCAGGGTGAGTGTGAGAGGAGAGGGACAGCAGTGTCTCTAGCAGTGTCTACAGTACAGTCAGGTGTGACAGTGTTTGTGTGCTGGTGAATTCAGGGTGAGTGTGAGAGGAGAGGGACAGCAGTGGCTCAAGCAGTGTCTACAGTACAGTCAGGTGTGACAGTGTGTGTGCTGGTGAATTCAGGGGGAGTGTGAGAGGAGAGGGACAGCAGTGGCTCCAGCAGTGTCTACAGT
This sequence comes from Atractosteus spatula, assembly GCF_055471065.1. Lineage (NCBI taxonomy): Eukaryota > Metazoa > Chordata > Actinopteri > Semionotiformes > Lepisosteidae > Atractosteus > Atractosteus spatula. Next base: position 68,124,874 of record NC_142708.1, on the reverse strand, counting down.
ACAGTCAGGTGTGACAGTGTGTGTGTGCTGGTGAATTCAGGGGGAGTGTGAGAGGAGAGGGACAGCAGTGGCTCTAGCAGTGTCTACAGTACAGTCAGGTGTGACAGTGTGTGTGTGTGCTGGTGAATTCAGGGGGAGTGTGAGAGGAGAGGGACAGCAGTGGCTCCAGCAGTGTCTACAGTACAGTCAGGTGTGACAGTGTGTGTGTGCTGGTGAATTCAGGGGGAGTGTGAGAGGAGAGGGACAGCAGTGGCTCTAGCAGTGTCTACAGTACAGTCAGGTGTGACAGTGTGTGTGTGTGCTGGTGAATTCAGGGGGAGTGTGAGAGGAGAGGGACAGCAGTGGCTCCAGCAGTGTCTACAGTACAGTCAGGTGTGACAGTGTGTGTGTGCTGGTGAATTCAGGGGGAGTGTGAGAGGAGAGGGACAGCAGTGGCTCTAGCAGTGTCTACAGTACAGTCAGGTGTGACAGTGTGTGTGTGTGCTGGTGAATTCAGGGGGAGTGTGAGAGGAGAGGGACAGCAGTGGCTCCAGCAGTGTCTACAGTACAGTCAGGTGTGACAGTGTGTGTGTGCTGGTGAATTCAGGGGGAGTGTGAGAGGAGAGGGACAGCAGTGGCTCTAGCAGTGTCTACAGTACAGTCAGGTGTGACAGTGTGTGTGTGTGCTGGTGAATTCAGGGGGAGTGTGAGAGGAGAGGGACAGCAGTGGCTCTAGCAGTGTCTACAGTACAGTCAGGTGTGACAGTGTGTGTGTGCTGGTGAATTCAGGGGGAGTGTGAGAGGAGAGGGACAGCAGTGGCTCTAGCAGTGTCTACAGTACAGTCAGGTGTAACAGTGTGTGTGTGCTGGTGAATTCAGGGGGAGTGTGAGAGGAGAGGGACAGCAGTGGCTCTAGCAGTGTCTACAGTACAGTCAGGTGTGACAGTGTGTGTGTGCTGGTGAATTCAGGGGGAGTGTGAGAGGAGAGGGACAGCAGTGGCTCTAGCAGTGTCTACTGTACAGTCAGGTGTGACAGTGTGTGTGTGTGCTGGTGAATTCAGGGGGAGTGTGAGAGGAGAGGGACAGCAGTGGCTCTAGCAGTGTCTACAGTACAGTCAGGTGTGACAGTGTGTGTGTGTGCTGGTGAATTGAGGAGGAGTGTGAGAGGAGGGGGACAGCTGGTGAATTCAGTTTGTGCGTAGAAAGAAACAATCTAGTACCCACATAAAGAGGTGGGCACTAAATTTCATTGTTCTGTTTTCTAACAACTCAGCAATAACTTTTGGGCTCTACCGACAAGCTGTCCTACGGGGCTTGGAACCCAAGCCTTGAGCTCTCAGACTGCTGACGTCTCAGAGACAGATGTGCTGTACAGAAACGAGCTTGGCTACACGCACACAGCCAAGTCACAGACACAGTGTCAGTAAAAACAACACAACCACCTCCCAGAGCCAGCACCCAGGCTTAACCAGGCTCCCAGAGGTTTCTGGGGAAGAAAGAGGTGCAGAAGTAGGCAGGCGTTTTGAATTAGGAATACGGAGCAGTGGTCAGGGCGCGGAGAGGAGGGTGGAATAACAGCGAGACTGGCTCCTGGCTCAGAGGTCAGCTGAGTTCACAGTCTCACGCTCAACATGAGCAAGGTTGTAAAACAGGCCCTGAAAATCACTACCAAATGCTGCTGCCTAGGTCCTACCATGAGCCAGAGCACAGAGACAGGGCAGAGTGGAGGGGGTGGAAGAGATCCACACAGAGACAGAGGCAGAGACGGGGAGAGATGGGGGAAGACAGAGGAGGATAGATAGATCGATTTATTGGCCATATACACTTTCTTGTATTAGGAATTTGTCTTTTCACTTCCCCCAGCTTGCTCTCCATGAGACACACAGACAGGGAGAGAAGCTTGGGGTCAGAGCGCAGGGTCAGCCATTTATATAGCGCCTCTGGAGCAGCTGGGGTTAGAGTTGGGCTCAGAGGCCCATCGGAGCAGGATTCCCCTGCCGGCCGCAGGATTTGAACCGGCAACCTTCCGGCCACAGACCCTTAGCGACAGTGCCACCGCTCCGAGAGGGAGAGAGACAGAGGCAGGAGGAGGAGGTGGGAAAGAGGTGTCCTCGCTGGGAGAGGCTCACTGGGGACGGCGAGAGGACCAGGTCCGGGGAATGGGACTCGAGAAACCACAAGACAAAGACGGGAAGAGAGACAGAGAAAACAACAAGCAGAGAGGGAGTGAAAATGGACAGCAGAGGACGAGAGGGGGGGGGGAACGACACAGCCACCACAAGGAATGCCAGCCCTCCTAACACATCTGTTAAATCTTGGCTCTGTTTTAAAGTACATAAACCTGGAGAAAAAAAAGTATAATAGAAATGTTGTTTTAGTAGAACTGTGCCCCTTGTTTCAGCTCCACACACACTGACACAGTCGCGGTAATGAGGCAGGCTGAGGACACAGCAATCTGCCAGACTCATACGGCACACAGCTAGAACAACACACAGTGACACACACACTGAGACACAGAGCCGCTGTAATGAGTCAGGCTGAGGACACAGAGATCTGCCAGACACATGAGGCACCCAGCTAAATCAACACACTCGCAAACAGACACCTACAGGGAGCTGCTGTAATGAGGCAGCCAACACACACCGACACACTCTCACACAGACACACACAGAGCTGCTGTAATAAAGCAGCTAATACACACACAGGTAACACACACAGACTCACACACTCTCACACAGACACACACAGAGCTGCTGAAACAAAGCAGCTAATACACACACAGGTAACACAAACACTCACACACACACAGAGAGCTGCTGTAACAAAGCAGCTAATACACACACAGGTAACACACACACACACCGACCCACTCTCACACAGACACACACAGAGCTGCTGTAACAAAGCAGCTAATACACACACAGGTAACACACAAACACACTCTCACACAGGCACAGAGAGCTGCTGTAACAAAGCAGCTAATACACACCGATGTGAGATTAATATTATAGTGTGTTTTTGTCTGTAATTTTCAACACAACTACCATGGTAAAAAACAGCAATACAAACGTCTTCTAAATTACAAGAAAACACTGTGAAGAGACCTTTCAGCCCACCTAGACTGAGTTCAAGCAGGGAATTATCCGACCACCATCCTACTGGTTTTACTGCATAGATAAATGCCTCAACTCTCACCACTGGCCACATTGCTACCAGTTCGACCAGTCCACCCTTGTAGTTGTTCCTATCAGTACCTGTACCTGTCCACAGGTATAACCGCAGCTACAATTCCCCCAGTCAGGAGAGCCTGATCAAGAGCAGATTCCTAGTTCTGGGTGTTAAAAGTGTAAGCACATCGCCTTCCGTGAAAACGTGCGCTCGGCAACATGATGACAAAACGATGGAAATGTCTGCGCGTCTCCTGATGGGTTCAGCCCTGCGCCGTGTGTGACTGACTGCGACCGCGACAGCGTCTGCGCCGTGTGTGTCTCAGAGTCCCTCTGTCAGCGTGTGTGTGTGTGGTATTAATATACTATCTTGGCTGGAATGTCATCGGAAAAGGCAAAAAAAAAAGTTGACAATTCGATACGATAATGAGAACCACCGTTCCCACTTGGAGTCGCTACCCCTGCTAATGAGAAAAACTGAGGCCAGCTTTAATCAGATAACCGCAGTGAGGCAGGCGGGGCTGCAGATACCAGACTCCCCGGGCATGGCTGGGGCTTCTACCCACAGAATTCCATTAGCCCACACAGAGCGCTGAATAACCCGGCAAGTCACTGAGCAGGACACTGACTGAAACAGGGGGAAGAGAGAGAGACAGGGAGAGACAGGGAGAGAGGGACAGAAGGAAGAGAGAGAGAGGGATAGAGGGAGTGAGAGAGAGACAGAAGAGAGAGAGAGACAGGGAGAGAGGGAGTGAGAGAGAGACAGAAAAGAGAGACAGGGAGAGAAGGACAGGAGGAAGAGAGAGAGAGACAGGGAGAGAGGGACAGGAGGAAGAGAGAGACAGACAGGGAGAGAGACAGGGAGAGAGAGACAGAAGAGAGAGAGAGACAGGGAGAGAGGGACAGAAGAGAGAGAGACAGAAGAGAGAGACAGGGAGAGAGGGAGTGAGAGAGGGACAGGAGGGAGTGAGAGAGGGACAGGAGGAAGAGAGAGAGACAGGGAGAGAGGGACAGGAGGAAGAGAGAGAGAGACAGGGAGAGAGGGACAGAAGAGAGAGAGACAGGAGAGAGGGAGTGAGAGGGGTAGAGGGAAGAGAGAGAGACAGGGAGAGAGGGACAGGAGGGAGAGAGAGAGAGACAGGGAGAGAGGGAGTGAGAGAGAGACGGGGGAAACAGACTGAGGACGAAGCAGGCAGAGAGACAGGGACAGAGGGAGAGAGCAGACGTCTGACAGACAGAGGAGGGCCTGGCGGCTGGAGAGCGCCGTGAAAGCTGAGAGAGATGACAGGTCAGAGAGAGTCAGAGAGGGGGGAGTCTGCTCAGCTGGGGCCGCTCCGCTCTCCTGGCTCTGTCCCAGCTTTGTCCTTGGCCTCCAGGGAGAGCGCAGCCTGGCTGGCAGGGAGTGAGCAGCCGCCGCTGGCCAGCCGCCAGGCCCACACCGCAGCACAGGAAAAGCCCAGGCTACACAGGGGAGGAGCAGGCCCAGTCGCCGTCAAAGACACGCGACAAGACGCCAGCCCGACTGTCATGCAGGTCTTCGTGGGACAGTGGGTAACAATGATTAAGAAGAAAAAGTCCTGCTGAGGCACTGAATTAGGTCCAGATAGTTTTTTTTGCCAGCAACATAAAGTGAAAAGCTAACTTAAAAGTTACTGTCAACAACATACAGAGGCGCAATCTACACACAGAAATCCAATTAACGTTTTTCTGTCTCAATAATTGAAAACCACCAATTATCAAATCCACCCATAACTGTGCATAATGAGTCACCTGCCTGTGCTCCATCATAAATCTGCCCGAAGTCACAGGGAAGCAGAAAGGGGTGATAGTGAGAAATGTCACGTCTGGCGCAGTGAAGTCATGATCACCACTTCTCCCCCCCAACAGCCTGCCTTTCATCTGCAGCGCACAATGCCCCCGTTGCCGTGGCGATGCCATTAGCAGGCTGCCACAGTGACAGGGCCTGTTGCCGGGGATGACATCACAGTTTGAGATGATGGTGTGTACAGAGGACAGTCCACTTCCACTGCAGCTGGAGGTGTGGGGCAGAGATTTTCAGAACTGACAGCCCCCCCCTCCCCACCCCTCTGTGGCAACCCGTATGAAGTGTGTTTTGAATACACAGAAAGAGAACAGAAATTCTCTGCTTCCCTTCGTTTGTGATGGCAAACCCCTTTCTTCAAACACCGGACCTGTCCTGGACCAGTTTAATCTCAGCAGTTAAATCACTGACCGATCAGAGAGACACCCCAACGTCTCGGCTGGACTGCAGCCCCTCGGGAATCTGGACTGGAGAGTGATCCTGTTCCAGATGCTCCGAGACTAGACTCTCCAAGGGACTAAAATTAAACAACACTGGATCTGGGGTTGCTTTAAAGCACACCCTGGTTTTGAGACACAAGACACCGTCAGAGGACACAAGTGTCCAGGAAGGAGGTAAACCTACATATCTGCTCCTCAAGAGCAAGCAGTCCAGCTGTAGATCTCCCTCACACATCAGCACTCTCACACCTGTGCTGGAGGGTCAATCTGGGCCAATGAAGCCTTAGTTGAGCTAACTGAAGCCTCTTCCCGAGGTCTGGTGAGGACCTGCTGTCCTCCAGGGGCAGAGCTGGGCAGCCCCGGTCACCTGCTGCCCACTGCAATCACTGGACTGCAGCACGGGGCTCTCGAGGCAAGGCCGCAAAACACACCCCCAGCAGAAGAGAAAGATCGCAGCAGCGCCCCACGAACTGAGGCAGACGCCTGGCACGTGACCCGGTCTGGGACCTGCCGGACAGCGAGGGGCGTCCCTCTCCTGTCCCGCTGCCATCCCTGCCCACTGCAGAGGTGCTGGTCCTGCCCGACCCGGCGTCCAGGGGACCGAAACCGTCCCCACGGACGAAGACGAGAGAGAGGGAAGGACAAGACCGAAAGAGTAAAGGGGAAAAAAAAGAACAGAAGAGTGGAACCGAGAGAGAAAAGGAAAAAGGCAGTAGGAAGAAAGCAAAAAGGAAGAGACAAAAAAAGTAGACAGAGAGACGATGAAGAACTCTCCCTGGGCCTGCTCAATGCTCAGAGACAGCAGCACAGCGGGGGTGGGGAACCTCACTGTCACTGACACTAGCTCCCCGGATTGAGTTTCTCTTCCCCACCCTGCCTGTCTCTGGGTGTCTGCGCCAGAGAGCCGGGCAGGGCTAGGGTTACCACTACAGGCTCCATGCTGCCCTGCCACTACTGCTGGAGCTCAAGGACACAGACCAAGTGAGGAGGCATGGACAGGGATCTTAAAGAGACACCAGGCACTGACTCTACACCCCCCACCCCAGGACGGCCCAACTGACATATCCTGAGCCATACTGCAGGCCTCAGTGTGTAGAGTGTGTAGGGGTCTGTAGAGTCAGGACTGAGCCTGCAGTATGGCTCAGGATATGTCAGTAGGACTGTCCTGGGGTGGGGTGTGTAGAGTCAGGACTGAGGCCTGCAGTATGGCTCAGGATATGTCAGTAGGACTGTCCTGGGGTGGGGTGTGTAGAGTCAGGACTGAGGCCTGCAGTATGGCTCAGGATATGTCAGTAGGACTGTCCTGGGGTGGGGTGTGTAGAGTCAGGACTGAGGCCTGCAGTATGGCTCAGGATATGTCAGTAGGACTGTCCTGGGGTGGGGTGTGTAGAGTCAGGACTGAGGCCTGCAGTATGGCTCAGGATATCTCAGTAGGACTGTCCTGGGGTGGGGTGTGTAGAGTCAGGACTGAGGCCTGCAGTATGGCTCAGGATATGTCAGTAGGACTGTTCTGGGGTTGGGGTGTGTAGAGTCAGGACTGAGACCCATTAACTACCATGCACAGTCTAAAACATAGGTAATGCATTACCTACATCAACAACACCGCACAATTTACAAGACCTACAAAGCATTTCCTGCATCAACAACACTGCATAACCTGCAAGACATACAGTGCACAATCCACATTAACTACAGCAGTCTTAGTCAAAGTAAAAGACAACAGAAATTCAGGGCTTCTTAATGAAGTACAGTGGCACAGGTAAGCACAAGAGAACAGAAAATGAACCATATGGCTTTCTTCGCAGAGCAAGTGTACTGTAAGATGGAGAGAAAAAGCAGAGAGAAAGAGAAAGGGAGAGCCGAGGGAAGAGCACACAGAGGTCTGTTTTGACTCGGTGCACTGGTGAAAGACGTGAGAGAGAGGGGAGAGGAGGACAGAGAGGGGTTCCTCCTCTGCTCCAGTGCGCCGGTGAGCCTGCCAGCGAGGGGAGAGGGGAGGCGCACACAGGAGCGAGCCTGCACCGGGGCCGGCTGGTGTAACCGCCACTCACCGCGCCGGGGCTGCGGTGCCCGCCAGAGCGCGGAGGAAGGAAGAGAGAGGATCCGCGCGCGGGGAGACGGCTCTCGCTGACAGGCGCTCCTCCAGCACGCCAGCGCCTCGCTTCTTTAAACCACTCGTGCAACTGCAGAGCCCAGCTCCACCACGCGCCCCGCGGCACAAACTGCCACAGGTGTGTGACCCTGATACAGCACCTGCCCCCCGCACACACACAGCCTCCCAGGGGCACCGCACAGCCATTTCCACAGTTACACTGTGTTTCCACTGCAATCCACCTGGACTAATTGACTTTGACTAGGGGCTTACACTGGTTTTGCCCTCACTGAGATTCCACAGCGCACTGGCACACTGGATCAGGAGAGCTCTAACGCAGTGCTCAGTACAGCTCTGACACAGTTACACAGCGCAGTGCTCAGTACAGCACTGACACACACAGTTACACAGAGCAGTGCTCAGTACAGCTCTGACACACAGTTACACAATGCAGTGCTCAGCACAGCTCTGACACACACAGTTACACAGCGCAGTGCTCAGTACAGCTCTGACACACAGTTACACAGCACAGTGCTCAGTACAGCTCTGACAGTTACACAGCGCAGTGCTCAGTACAGCTCTGACACACAGAGCAGTGCTCAGTACAGCTTTGACACACAGTTACACAGCGCAGGGCTCAGTACAGCTCTGACACACACAGTTACACAGCACAGTGCTCAGTACAGCTCTGACACACAGTTACACAGAGCAGTGCTCAGTACAGCTCTGACACAGTTACACAGCGCAGTGCTCAGTACAGCTCTGACACACAGTTACACAGCGCAGTGCTCAGTACAGCTCTGACACACAGTTACACAGAGCAGTGCTCAGTACAGCTCTGACACACATTTACACAGCGCAGTGCTCAGTACAGCTCTGACACACAGTTACACAGCGCAGTGCTCAGTACAGCTCTGACACACAGTTACACAGCGCAGTGCTCAGTACAGCTCTGACACACAGTTACACAGCGCAGTGCTCAGTACAGCTCTGACACACAGTTACACAGCACAGTGCTCAGTACAGCTCTGACACACAGTTACACAGCGCAGTGCTCAGTACAGCTCTGACACACACAGTTAGACAGAGCAGTACAAACTCTATAACACACTGGCTAACACAGTGCAGTAGAGATGTAAGACACTGCACAAGACCGTAACTGTGTGAAGGGAGATACAGCACGAGCCAACCACAGCTACAGAGGGTTTCAGCATCGACCTTTCTGAGTGCAAAAAACTGAGCAGCTTAACCATCAAGCCGAGGGCGTTGTCAGCCCAAGCACTCTTGTGGCCAGTAACCAGCGGCACAGGAGGAGGAGTGCCAACCTTCTGTTTATATGAACTGGGAGGGATTCAACATGCAGCAAATGAGCACTGGAACCAGCAGCCTTTGGTGGGTTTTAAACACCTCCCAGTGTGTGAATATGTACATGCCAGGCAAGCCCCTGAGCTCACTTCACAGCGAGGGGCTTTGGTGGCTGAAGAGTTTCCTGCCACCGACAGTACTCGGCACTCCACTGCTGGCCTGCTGGAGCACGTAGGCACAGCTGCCTGGCCTGCTGCCCTCCTCCAGACCGCTGCCCCACCGCGCGGCACACCTTTCACTGCAGCGCCAAGGACTCCGGCGTCCCCCGGCCCACAGCTAACAGCAGGGTTAACACGCGGTCCCGCGCACTTCAGCCACCAACAACCAGTTCACCGCGGCCCACGTCCTGCCCTTCATAGCTGGCCCCCCTCCCCCTGTGATTTTGCACTGCCTTGCCCTTGCCAGGGTGTTTCACTCTGTGTGTGTGTGCTCTACAGGCGTCCTCACGATGCAGCCGCGCTACAGCTCTCAGACTGATCAGCGCCCGACTGCGGCACACTCCCAGCCCAGAGAACCGCACCCCTGCATCAGGAGATGGACCTGCCAGATGCAAGGAAGGGTCACTTCCCTTCTCCGGAGTGACAGATGAAGTAAACTTGAACTGGATTCCCTAGGAGGACACTGCTTGTTAAACTTCTTACTCTCATCATGGAAAAACACCTTGCTGGACTGGCCTGTCTGACTCCACGTTATGCTGAAATAAAGAGAAACAGCGTTCCAGCAGTCCCACCCCGTCCAGGAGACACAGCGCTGCCAGGCTCCGCCTGTACAGGTCTCAGCCCTGAAGGAGGCTCTTGCAGGGAAGCCTGCGCCAGGCTGCTGCAGATTTCCAAGTTTGCGCCTTTAACCCTTACAAGTAAGCACAGAGACCTCGTATAGAGCAGACGGGAGAAGCTGAGATACCCCTCGACAGGACTGCTTTCCCCTTTCCTCAGCACACCGCAGCACAAGAGCCCTGCGGCTGGGATCATCCGCTTCCTTGAAATGGGCTTGCTCCAGGGGAGATCGACAGGGGGACACATAGTCCGCACCGAACAGACGTCCTGCACAGGGACGTGCCGAGAGCCCGCGTGGGTCTGGACAGATGGAAAGACTGACAGGCAGGTGGGAAAGGGGATTAGGGAGCTGGGGACAGGAGGAGTCACTTCCTCAGGCAGGGACACGGTGCCACAGCCAAGGCTGAGGCCTCCCACTGCCTTCCCAGACTTCCTCTGCCTCTGCTGCTCCCGCTCCCTGCGGATCTGCACAGCGCTGGCCCCTCCGCCTGCCCTCTCCTCTCTCGCACACACACACACACACACACACACGCACGGCCACTCTCTGTGCCCATCTACCCCTCCGACTGCAGCCCCGGTACGGGCAGGCACACGGCTCACGCCGACACCGGGTCAAAGAGCCGGCCCTGCACGCCCAGCCTGCAGCGGATCCCTCTGCTTCATTTCAAACGCGGAAGCGAGCCTTTCATCCAAGAACAGGAGCACTGAAACAGAGGTAGCTCCAGCGGCAGGGGCACGTTCCTGCCCGGTCTCCGTCCTTCCGAATCGCAGCACAGGGGATCGCATGTCAGACATCACGGTCGTACACATGCTCGCTCGCAGACAGAATATTAAGATTTCAGAGTTACAGCTACAAGCGCTGCAGGCAGAAGGCACAGCCGTTTCTAACAAACTACAGCACAGCACCAGGCTGCCTTTACAGAATCACTACCATGTAACAGTGAGAAAGCAGAGTCTTCGCTCTGGACGAGAGCAGAGAGCCCGACACTCGCTGGACTCCTAAATCCCAAGGCTTTCTTCAAAGTGACGGCTCTGAGGTATCAGAAGGTGCACACATCGCTCATCTGTATCGGAAACAAAGCTATTTACTGTGTACGCGGAATCAATAAAGTCTGCGAAACAATCCTGATCTGCGAGCGCTGCCTCTTGTCGGTTTATTGAGCACTCGCTCGGCGCGGCCAGCGGGACACGAGCCGCTCCAGTGAATGCAAGGAGTTCATGACGTGTGAAAGAAAGACGCCCCCCCAGTTTCCTCCAGTCACCTGCCCTGGTGTCACTGGCACTGCCGACAGCTTCCTAGCCGGCACCCCCCGCCATCCACAGACCACACCGTCCACTTCATGGCACCCAGTTTACTGTCTGGACCGTCTGTACGTCAGCGCAGCCACTGTAAGGCACAGGGCAGCCCCAGACGTCGGGAGTCTCGTCAGGAGAGCAAAGCAACACCCGACTCCCCATGAAAAGGGCTGCTGATCTTCTCGCGTTCGACGCAGCACAGCAGAAGCAAACCGGAGGGATGCTCTCCAACGTCCGGCAATTATTCGTCTTCAATCACAACTGAGGGTGGGAGCAAAAAAAACAAAAAACAAAGGAGGAGAGAAAACGGACAGGGCCCGAAGTGGCCCAGCTGTGCAAGAGAGCCAGCCGCAGCAGGCAGCTCTCTCGAGCCGGGCAGTGGCGGTCAGACACACGGCCAGCAGCCCTCCTCCAGAGCCGCCTGCAGGAGCCCAGCCCGGCCCGGCCCGGCCCAGCAGCGCTGCGAGGTGACTGGCCAGAACCGCTCCCCCACAGGTCCGGCGCCAGCGCGGCCAGGGCACAGAGTTGTTTTTGGAGCAGCGGCACAAGTCTGGCTGAGGTGCGGGGCGCGTCCTTCCCAGCAGGGGGGGTCCCGGGGGGCTCCCCCGAGAGAGCCCCTGCCCGAGAGCATGGCTTTGGAAGCTGCAGGAAGGCTTCAGCCCTCAGACTGAAGAGGAAGTGAGAAAGAGAGAGAGAGGACAGCAGAAAACAAAAAAAAGCACCCAAAACGGCCCACCCTCCTCCCTCCCTCTTCCTCCTGCCACACGCCACACCAGCTCTCCACACATAATGACTCACCGGCTTTATCCCGCAGGACGGGAGCGGGGATCTATCAGTCCTGCCTGTCTCTCTCGCTGCAGCTCCTGGCTCGCGCACAGAACCGCAGGAGACCCGCAGGAGCAAGGAGCAGGGCGAGCCCCAGGGACAGGGAGAGGAGGGGGGAAGGACGGACAGCAACCCTCACATACACACACACACACAAGGCGGAAGCAATATGTGAGGGCAAAGGACAAATTAAAAAGCTCCTTCCAGCAGAAAACATAAAAAGGGGGTTTCTATTTAAAAAAAAAAGGAACATATGTTTGCAAGCAGGGAACAGGGAGGGGAAAAAAAAAACGAGAAAAAAAAACGCACCAAACGATAAGGCGTCTTGAAAGCCCCAGGAAGGCAGCCTGTGTCTTATCAGTGGTGTAAAAACGCACATTCCTGCCTCTCCTCTCTCTCCCGCACTGCCGGGCCAGCCCCGCTGTCACTCTGCCTGCGCTTGCTGGAGTAGGGCCAGCGCAGCACCGCCAGCTATTTTTAAACCTCCACATCGGGGGGAAAAAAGGGCATTTAAGTCTTTCCTTGCGCAAAAAAAAAATGCACGATCTTCCACGTTTTCCACGAGCCGTGAAAGAACGCACAACGGAAGCAGAACCATCTCTATAAGCGCCATTAATACAGAATATCTCCAAGCACTGCACATTTCAGCTACAGCGGGCCCCATTGATAAAAATGCAAAACCCCATGAGCTCCATCTTTAGAGTCCACAGAATATACCTGCAGCAGCGAGTCCTTTTAAACGCCTTGTGCCTGTGACAAAGATCAGACGGGTCTGCAGTCACCCTGGGCTGCCATTCTGATACTATTGGACTGCGACTGCGATGACCTCTTTATTTCTCACGCATCTCAAGAGTTGGACTGAATTATTACTCCACTGACCTGCACTGTGTATCTGAACTATTGTATCTGTGCACTGAGCTGTGCTGAGCACCTGCTGCAGATACTGTTATTACTGCACATACCTGCGTTGTGTGTTTCAGTTTATGCAGGGCCCCCTGGAGAAGCACGTCTGCCAAGCAAGTGAATAGGAAAAAGTACGACACAGCTTGGTCTCGTATGCCACCTCTCACACAGGCTACCCGTGTGTGTTACTGGACACAGGGAAGAGGGAATGATGTCCTGTGTGTTACTGGACACAGGGAAGAGGGAATGATGTCCTGTGTGTTACTGGACACAGGGAAGAGGGAATGATGTCCTGTGTGTGTTACTGGACACAGGGAAGAGGGAATGATGTCCCGTGTGTGTTACTGGACACAGGGAAGAGGGAATGATGTCCTGTGTGTGTTACTGGACACAGGGAAGAGGGAATGATGTCCCGTGTGTGTTACTGGACACAGGGAAGAGGGAATGATGTCCTGTGTGTTACTGGACACAGGGAAGAGGGAATGATGTCCTGTGTGTTACTGGACACAGGGAAGAGGGAATGATGTCCTGTGTGTTACTGGACACAGGGAAGAGGGAATGATGTCCTGTGTGTTACTGGACACAGGGAAGAGGGAATGATGTCCTGTGTGTTACTGGACACAGGGAAGAGGGAATGATGTCCCGTGTGTGTTACTGGACACAGGGAAGAGGGAATGATGTCCCGTGTGTGTTACTGGACACAGGGAAGAGGGAATGATGTCCCGTGTGTGTTACTGGACACAGGGAAGAGGGAATGATGTCCTGTGTGTTACTGGACACAGGGAAGAGAGAATGATGTCCCGTGTGTGTTACTGGACACAGGGAAGAGGGAATGATGTCCTGTGTGTGTTACTGGACACAGGGAAGAGGGAATGATGTCCCGTGTGTGTTACTGGACACAGGGAAGAGGGAATGATGTCCCGTGTGTGTTACTGGACACAGGGAAGAGGGAATGATGTCCTGTGTGTTACTGGACACAGGGAAGAGGGAATGATGTCCTGTGTGTTACTGGACACAGGGAAGAGGGAATGATGTCCTGTGTGTGTTACTGGACACAGGGAAGAGGGAATGATGTCCTGTGTGTATTACTGGACACAGGGAAGAGGGAATGATGTCCTGTGTGTGTTACTGGACACAGGGAAGAGGGAATGATGTCCTGTGTGTATTACTGGACACAGGGAAGAGGGAATGATGTCCTGTGTGTATTACTGGACACAGGGAAGAGGGAATGATGTCCTGTGTGTGTTACTGGACACAGGGAAGAGGGAATGATGTCCTGTGTGTATTACTGGACACAGGGAAGAGGGAATGATGTCCTGTGTGTGTTACTGGACACAGGGAAGAGGGAATGATGTCCTGTGTGTTACTGGACACAGGGAAGAGGGAATGATGTCCCGTGTGTGTTACTGGACACAGGGAAGAGAGAATGATGTCCCGTGTGTGTTACTGGACACAGGGAAGAGGGAATGATGTCCCGTGTGTGTTACTGGACACAGGGAAGAGGGAATGATGTCCCGTGTGTGTTACTGGACACAGGGAAGAGGGAATGATGTCCCGTGTGTGTTACTGGACACAGGGAAGAGAGAATGATGTCCCGTGTGTGTTACTGGACACAGGGAAGAGGGAATGATGTCCCGTGTGTGTTACTGGACACAGGGAAGAGGGAATGATGTCCCGTGTGTGTTACTGGACACAGGGAAGAGGGAATGATGTCCCGTGTGTGTTACTGGACACAGGGAAGAGGGAATGATGTCCCGTGTGTGTTACTGGACACAGGGAAGAGGGAATGATGTCCTGTGTGTGTTACTGGACACAGGGAAGAGGGAACGATGTCCTGTGTGTGTTACTGGACACAGGGAAGAGGGAACGATGTCCTGTGTGTTACTGGACACAGGGAAGAGGGAATGATGTCCTGTGTGTTACTGGACACAGGGAAGAGGGAATGATGTCCTGTGTGTGTTACTGGACACAGGGAAGAGGGAATGATGTCCTGTGTGTGTTACTGGACACAGGGAAGAGGGAAGCTCTGTGCATGAAACCCTGGGTTGTGTGTGTCCAGAAAGAAAGCCAGGAGGAGATCCAGGCCGGGGGAAAGGAGGCACGCACAGCTTTGTGAAGCAGGAAGCGGGCACAGCTGCCAGCCCTGACTCCGCACAGCGCTCAGTGATGACGCGGGTTCCTGAGTCCGCAGGACTGGCAGCACAGAAGGACGAGCTGGAGACCGTTCACTGATGGATTCAAACAAGACCTGCAAGCTGCCAGCAGGCCTGCCATCTCCGGCATTCCCCTGCCAGCACAACTGCAAAACAAACTTCTCGCTGTAGAGTTATTTTAGAAAACGAGGGCAGACTTCTGTCATTTAATAACCCTTCATGGGAACCTCCTGTTTTTTTTTTATTTTGTTTTTTTTTTCCCCTTCTGCTGTTTAATCTGCAAGGCAGCCAGGGAGAGATTTAAACGCAATGCTCTGTCAAGTTTCTCTACCTCTGCTGAACTAAAGAAAAAACACAACACCCTTGAGACGGCTGAAACCGGACTCAAAATGCCCAACAGCGCATGTGTTTGGGAAGCTGCTGATCTGCGCCCTCTTACTTCAGTTCTTTGAGTGAAAAAGGGGGGGCAAGCATTGGGCATCTAGAGGCAGATGCCAAGTGGTCAGGGTCCAGGTGCTGTCACCCTGGGAGGTTCCTGGTTCAAATCCTGTCTCGGGCTGTGCCCCCGGCCCTCCCCTCTCTGACCGGACCTGAACCGGACCAGGGATCCTGGTGTCAGAGAGCCGGCAGGCGTCCGGGCGGGTTAATCAACGAAACCGACGTCCCAGGATGGACGGGCGAGGGGGATCACCAGCCACAGAGCGGTTCAAAAGCACTTACAGCGCGAAGACGCATCAGGGGAAGGACCTTGGCGCGGGCACCGGGCCCCGGCACTCCAGCGTCTGCGCCTCCAGATAGCGTGCGGGGAGCTCCGAGCGGATCTGCGCGCAGTGACCCGGCGGAGCAGAGGAGCGGCAGACCGTGCCGGCCCAGGCGGCCGCTGAGCGGGGCCGCTAACCCTATTGAAATGCCGTTCGGCCCCTGCTGCTGGGCCGCGGGAGGCTGCAGCTCTTTGCCTACGTGACGCCCGGCGCATACCTCGCTCAAGCTGGCATTTTTTTATCACCTCATTGCGTCGAGCCCACCCCCGAGAGCACGAGTCTGAAAGGGCTCGCCGAACGGCAGCGTTTCATCCCCTGACACAACAGCATGAAATATTCAGTGAATTCCCCACGTGTGCGCGTTGCACGAGCGCGGAACTATGGGGGGGGGGAGAGACAGCGAGAGAGGGGACCGAGGAGGGAGGCGAAGAGGGGAGAAAGAACGAGAGCAGGAGGGGGGCGAAAGAGAGGGAGCGAGGGGGAGAGAGAGGGAGATTGAGAGGGGAGCCAGAGCACAGCTGACAGCTTGCAAGCAACTCCCCCTAGCAACAGCCACCAGACCGAGGCCTCCCATTGGCCGGCCGGCTCCTGGCATCACAATGTGGTAAAGGCCCCTGAACCAATGGGAAGGCCCTCCTGGAGAGCTTCTGCTTCAGGATTCCGCTTTTGCCATGGCAACAGCATACTGCCTCACGCTCAGAGGCATGGCTGCAGCAGAATGGAGCCCCCTCTGGAAAGGCCGAGGAAGCTGAGCCTATAGTTTGCTTCCATCTCTTCTTTTTTGTTTCTTTTTTATCCCCAGCACTCTTGACATTTAAAGCAATAGCTCTCCTTTTTCTTGCAGGAGAAAGGCAAAACTCCAGCTCTGGTCTTATTCGCCTGGCCCATTATCCCTCTGCCTCTCAGAAAAGCAAGTTAAGGACTCGTGTGAAAACAATACTACTACAATACTTTTAGGAATGCCAGCCTCTTTTTCTTTATCAGAGGCTGCTTTTGTCCAGGTGCATTCTTTCTGATTAACCACAATGTCAGCCGCTGCAGTGCATTAGTCACGGGCCTCACTCCGATCCCAGCCACTTCGACGCGGAAGGGCTTTATTGGGATAAACGCGTTCAGATTCGGACGCTCTGCCGTTTCCCACACTCAGCGTGCTCCACATGGGCCCACACTCCTACCGCTCTGCAGGGACTTGGCCTCTCCTCCCTGAACTCTGACCTCCAGTCTGCCGAAAGGTCAGAGGTCACGGGGCAGGCAGACGCCTGGAGAACACGCAGGCTCCACACACGGGCAGACGGGGAGAGAGAGCGCGTCCCAGGACACCGCGCACGACGGGAAGCGATCGCATTCGGGCACGGACAGGAGGGCGGCTTCAAGCTGGGGTCACGCCAGGCGCTCTGGGGGGGGGGCAGCGCGGCCGGAAAGACTGCTCCCCGCCAGCGAGTCCGCGCCCTGACTGCTGAGCAGTGCAGAGAGCGGAGCGTCTGTGTGGAGTCTGCGTGTTCTCCAGGTGTGGGCCCAGTCTGCGGGGGAATCTCGGTCGCGGGCGGTTCGCTGGCCGCCCTGGCCTCCTCCTGGCGTGCGTGTACAGGGGCTTGCCTGCGTGCACTGCCGGGTTTCCCAACAGGTAGTAAGACTGCAAGCAGCCAACCACAGCAGACGCCTGCAGTCACCCAACCGGCCGCAGGCGAACAGGCAGCCACTTGAATAACCACTGACAGGGCGCACCGGCGCCCTCCTGTCACTCTGCACTCTCAGGACACACACGAACAGCGCCTCAGCATAAAGACCTCCTGTCCTTGTGTTACTTTCGTGCAATCTGTAATTGTACTGTAAATAGCCATTGTATCATTAATTGTATCGTAATCCCTAAAAACGTCTGTCCGTCTACTCTTCTACTGCCCCTCTTAACCAGCTCGAGAATAAAGCATCTCCGCTGTCTGCTGCACTGTCCGTGCACTGATCAATAAACCTTGACTGACTGACTGAAGGTGTGCGGGAGAGTGGTGCAGCACGCTGGCACGTCGCCCTCTCCACACGCGGTCGAATTTGAAAGAGCCGGCTGCGCGCGGACCGCAGGGCCTCGGTGAGTCATGCGTGCCGGGGTGGGAGCCGGGCGGAGGTGCCGGGCTGTTATCTGATCAGAGGGGAATCAGGCCGATGCCTTCATTGTGTTAGCAGGTGTGTGTGTTGTCTTAGGGGGGGGGGGGGGGTCGCTGGGGTGTGACTTCTTTTGTTGTTGACAAGGGGGAAATTAGGAAATGGGGCGGGAAGGGGGTGTGAAAACAGGAAAGCAGCAGTTTATTTTACACATTCATTCCCAGCCCCACTGCCGCCCCCCTCGCGGGCCCCTGCTCCCTGGACACACAAAGGCAGGCCGGCAGGCCGGCAGACCATCCCATCCCGCACGGAGCAGGGATCGCTGTCAGCGGCTCAGGAAGTGGAGGGACAGGAGTCCGAGAGCGAGGCAGGCTGTGTCGAGGGCCGAGGGGGGGAGAGAGGGAGCAGGGGGCAGCAGGGACGGTGGGCGGGTTACATCAGGTCACAGGTTTATTATGACTGAGGTGGGGGGAGGGCACTGGCTACAGAAGGGGGCCTAGTTTTGGAAGGGTGGGATGCAGGGAACACAGCAGAAGACTGCCCCCTTCAGGACAGTGTTGGCGCTGCTGTGCTACCGGGCTTTTTCCATCCCGTCTGTGCCACAGCTTCCCGCCGCTGGCGAAAGTCAGGAGCGGACAGCGCTGCAACGGGCACAAGGCTGACGGCGACACAGGGCCTGGCTCTGACACAAACCACTGCAAGACCCCGGGTCCTGACTCGCTGTGGTCTTAACAATCCCAGGGCGTTTCTTGAAAAGAGTAGGGGTGTTACCCCGGTGTCCTGGACAAATGTCCCCCTGGTCTTTACCAGTCATGGCCTCCTAATAATCCCCCTCTCTGAACTGGCTTCATCACTCTGCTCTCCTCCCCACTGAGAGCTGGTGTGTGGGGAGAGTACTGGTGCATCATCCAGGTGGGGCTGCACACTGGTGGTGGTGGAGGGGATCCCCATTACCTGTAAAGTGTTCGGAGTGGAGTGTCCAGAAAAGCGCTATAGAAGTGCAAATATTGTCATTATTGTTGTTGTTGTTGTTATAGGGAGTCACACTGGACAGCTGTGCCCACGGGAGTGAATGAGAACAGTGCAAGACCCAGAGCGGGAGCCTCAGGGGACAGGACACTACCCAACGTCCTCCTCTGGTCAGTCCTCCAGTCCCGCACCGGGCCCACGAGACGGGCGTGGAGGCAGCGAGAGAAGACACCCCGGGGGAACGCCGAGCCCGTACGAGGCCCGGGCGCGACGCCTCGGGCCCGGAGCTCGCCCGCTCCTCTTCCGGGTGGGACCGGCAGGAGAGAGCCCGGCCACTCTCGACTCGGCAAGCAGGGGTCCCTGCTGCTGCGCCCACCGCTCTCCCCCTCGGAGGCACCGCGTCCCTTCTTCTGCACAAAACGCTCCTCCCCGGAGTGGGAGTCTCCCAGAGCCCTCGGAAACTCACTGCGCCATCATTGTCACCTTTCACTGCCGTGCTGGTCCCTGAATCTCTCTCTCTCTCTAATCCACCTTCTCTCCTGCCCCTCAGTCGCTGCCCTGCCCTGCACACTGCCCATTGTCTTATTCATTATCGAACTGGAACTACCAGCTTCAGCTCCGGAGCCGGGGTGGTGTCTGTGTGGAGCTCGCGTGTTCTCTCTGGTGCGAGTGTGCGTCTGTCTGTCTGCCCTGCCTTGAGCCTGCTGCGTGATAGGTGTCACAACCGCACTAAATCAGACACGAGCCCTTCCCAATCACCGCGAGCGCCGACACACTAATTATCCAATCACACTGCTCGCTCATCACCACCAGCGCACTCAGTACTGGTTTTACAGTGGAGCTCTCCGTTCTCGTCTTCGGATCCCTGTAGCTGTCTAATTCCTGGACCTCCGGCTTCCCGACCCCTGTTACGGCTTTGACTCCGGTTCCGATTCCTCGACTGGGCTAAGCCCACCCGGCTTTCTCCCTCAAACCCGACGCCTGAAATTCACCAGCTGTCGCATAGGGTCCAGTAATTCATCACTGCGGCAACATCGCCGTTACAGTAGGCCCTGGCTGACCCGGAAGCAGAAGAAGATGCTAGAAGATGGCTTGATGAATAACAATGTTGTTGCTCTACATGTTATGACTTTGACAGCACTGTAACTTGTTGGTCATGCCAGATCAGATAAGATCACTTTACTGGCCATATACAATTTCTTGTATTAGGAATTTGTCTTTTCGCCTACCCCAGCTTGCTCTCCACGAGACACACAGACAGGGAGAGAAGTTCGGGGTTCAGAGCGCAGGGTCAGCCATTTATATGGCGCCCCTGGAGCAGTTGGGGTTAAGGGCCTTGCCCAGGGGCCCAACGGAGTAGGATTCCTCTGCCGGCTGCGGGATTCGAACTGGCAACCCTCTAGCCACAGGTGCAGATCCTTAGCCACAGAGCCACCGCTCCGCCCCAAGTAAAACCAGTGGAATACCAGTAAAACCTGTGGAATCTGAACCCTGTGATCCTCTCGTCTCCCTCTTGCTCTCCGTCCCTGTCTGCTCTCCCTCACTGGCTCACTCGCCCTCCCTCTCTCTGCCTCTGCTCACCGAGTGTGCGAAGTGATCTTACCCTCCTCTCTCGCTGACACAAAGGCTCCCTCACACCCCTGCTCACAATGAGGCCCTTGGTCTGAATGATGGAACCCCTTTCCCCCCCCCCCTCCTGCCTCCTCCTTCACACAGTTCCAGTTCAATTCAAGGGGCTTTATTAGCGTGACCGATGGGTCCAGTCAGTGTTGCCAAAGCAAATAGAAATAACAAAATTAACATGAAAGAAAACAAAAAATAAAAGTAAAATAAACAGACATAATCTACTCGCTCTCACTCGCTCTACAGTTCGAGAGCTACAGTTACTCACTCGCTCGCTCTCTGCTCTCACAAGGCCCCCCAGTGCTGTATCAGCCAGGGGAGGGGAGTGGATGACCCAACCCACTCACCGCCCCCCCCCGTGCACACCCTCTCCCTCTCCCTCTGGGACGCTGGGTTCCTGTCTCCCCCTGCCGAGGTGTGTGCGTGTGTGTGAGGAGATGGTCTGTTCTGGCTCCCACACCTACGGCTTCCTGCCCCCCCTCCCGCCCCAGCCCCATTTCCTTGGGTAGGCGAGTGCTATACATCTGCTGGCTCAGGAAAGGAAGAGAGAGGGTCCAGTGCAGCTTGTTCCACACACCCACCACCTTTTGTGCAAAGAAGCGCCTCCTGTTCTCTGTCGTATGTGTAATTCCCTCTCCTGCCTGCTTGTGTCCAGAGGATCCTGTTCCTCTTGAACCCCAGGTATAGTCCCAGGGGATTGACAGGACACTTCTGTACATTTGTGCCAAGTCTGCCTGGTAGTCTTCCCCTTCATTTCAAGATTAAAATCTCTTCAGCCTGCCAGTGCCAGACTCTCCTTTATGACCAAGGGTTCAAGGGCAACTGCAGCCCCAATTTCTCAGATCGGTTATGAAACCTCGGCAGCTAAATAACTTCATTGACAGTACAGAAAAATTTCTAATTAAGCACAAAACCGTAAACTTTAATAAAAGTAATGTAAGTTGCCTCGTTGTCGCAAACCCCGGGTCTCACCATGGGCGAGAACGAGAGTTCCCTTGAACCGTGACGTGATGCAGCCCTTCCTGCTCACTAGTCCCTGTAATGACCAATGTCGTGCGATGTACAAGCGAATAAGTACAGGCTGTGCACCTGGAAATTCACCGCAGAAAAGACCCAACGAGATCTGCACGCAGAGTTAACAAGGAAGTAGCAAAACCGTCTTGAAGTCAAGAGCAATATTTCTATTTCTATCTAGCCTGCTCGTTCACAATGTCACAGAGCCTCTTCATGTCACCAGAAGCTTTGTTGCCTCGTTCTGAATCACAGAATATGCTGCTGGAAATTTCATCTATGTTATGATGTCAATTGGAAGTTGTACAAGTTACTGCGTACATTTTAATTTTACTGTGGTTTGAAGTGCACTCGTCAATGTCGATTCTTCCTAACCCTGACATATCACAGTAGCGTTGCCGTTCCCCTGTAACTCTGTTAGTTAAGGCTCTGTGTGAACTAGTTCCACAGCAGTAGTTGTCTTTTTCATTCACTCAGCTGTGATTGTTCACAGCCCCTTACCTGATCACTGTTTAAACCTGTCCAAACCAGCACTGTGAGTCTGTGGTTTCCCTGTGATTAATCCATGTGCTGACTTTGTCACAATTTATCACAGTTTGAAACATGCTTTGATTTTTACCAGACCTCTCTCTGGTTTTGCACTTTTTTTTGGTCTTTTTAGTGCAATTTGGAATCAACATATTTTGCTTTGATGTGGCTTCAGATTTCTGGCAACAATCACTGTACCCACACACAGACAAAGGGCACATCCAAACATATTCCTCCAACACGCCCCCGATCACGATGGCGAGTACCTCATTTCATTCCAAGAATAAATCATAACTTCTTACACCTATAAAGCGCTTTTCTGGACACTCCACTCAGAGCACTTTACAGGTAATGGGGATCCCCTCCCCCCCCACCAGTGTGCAGCCCCACCTGGATGATGCACCAGTACTCTCCCCACACACCAGCTCTCAGTGGGGAGGAGAACAGAGTAATGAAGCCAGTTCAGAGAGGGGGATTATTAGGAGGCCATGACTGGTAAGGACCAATGGGACAGTTGGCCAGGACGCCGGGGTAACACCCCTACTCTTTTCAAGAAACACCCTGGGATTTCTAATGACCACAGAGAGTTAGGACCTCGGTTTTACGTCTCATCTGAAGGACGGCGCCTTTTTACAGTATCGTACCCTGGTCACTATACTGGGGCATTAGGACCCACACAGACCGCAGGGTGAGCGCCCCCTACTGGTCCCACTAACACCTCCTGATATGGCCGAGGGCAGCTGCTGCATTTTCCCTCACGAGCTTCAGCGCTATTGATAATGTGATAACACACCGAAATCTGGACCAACCTGCACATCTGACCATCAGCCCCCCACTCGCTGCGTGTCACCATTCTGCACAGCCAGCCCTGAGGCCACAGAGGCGTGACGAGCTCAGAACGACAGAGACAAGCCTGACAGACTGACTGTCCCCAACTCAGCTCTGCCCCCCCTTCCCAGAACCCACACAGCTGTACAGCACTCGCTCCCACACAGTGACAAACCCTCAGGCAGAGTGGGAGCCCCCAGAGGCAGCAGCTACCTCACCTGGAGGACACGGCCCTGGGCGGAGAGGTGGAGGCAGAGACAGACATGGCGCCACAGGGAGAAAGACGGACAGCGCCAGAGCAGGGATAAAACCGCACGTCTGTTCGGCAGCAGCTGGAACACAAAGAATCCGAAGAGGCTTTGTTCTGCATTTTCATTCATTCATACGATGATGAAGAACGAATGGAAGATTTCTGAACTTATTGATATCTAAGCACTCCGGACGTCATCCCTTTGTACGGATACGGACTGAGCAATGGTCAGAAAATGACTTAGGGTACTCTGTGGGTCTAGAGCAGCAGCACAGACAGAATAAACAAGAGGACCAGTGGCCCCCACCGGGCTGGGTCTGTACAGCAGCAGCAGTACACCGAGAAAGCCAGACAGGGAGGCAGGGGAGGACGGAGGAAGGGACAGAGAGATAAGTAACAGCAAAAAGAAACAGACCCTGACGAAGTACAGGCTCAGTGACCACAGCCTGGCCATAGAAACTGGGCAACACAGGCAGACCTGGCTGTCCAGAGAGGACAGGCTCAGTGACCACAGACTGGACACAGACAGTGGACACAGGCAGACCTGGCTGTCCAGAGAGGACAGGCTCAGTGACCACAGCCTGGACACAGAAACTGGGCGACACAGGCAGACCTGGCTGTCCAGAGAGGACAGGCTCAGTGACCACAGCCTGGACATAGGCAGACCTGGCTGTCCAGAGAGGACAGGCTTAGTGACCATAGACTGGACACAGAAACTGGGCGACACAGGCAGACCTGGCTGCCCTGAGAGGACAGCCTGTGCTCCCACTGCCAGCGGGGAGAAATAGAGACAGAGGTGCACTTCCTACTGCACTGTGACACATATTCTGGGTTTAGAGAAACATTCTTCCTTAAATTCAGAAATCTAATCCCAGAGTTCCCCCACCTACCAGAATCACAACAGGTCCCAATCCTACTGGGAGAGGGAGGAGGGAACTCAGTTGAACTGGCAGCCCAGTATGGGTTCTCCTGTCAGTGCCTGAGGAACAGTGAGTCTGTCTCCCAATAATGCTCCATCTGTCTATATGTAAATATTTTATGATATGTCTTTGTTGTAAATGCCTGTAGTTTTTTTTTTGTTTCATGCGAATTTTATTAGTATTTGCTTCGGCAGCACTGATTGTACTCACCGGTCTCGCCAATCAAGCACCCTGAGCTGAACCGAACCGAACTGAGAGAGGGAGACGGGCGAAGGAGAGGAAGACAGAAAAGGAGAGAGGGGAGCAGGGAGCCGGGGGCAGGCGGCAGAAAGCAGAGACAGGAAGGTGGCAGAGGAGAGGAGCCAGACGGGGCAAGAAGGTGGAGGCAGTGTGAGCGCCACAGAGACACCGAGAGCCGGCGAGAGGGATCGCATGGGAGAGCGGAGCTGGAGAGGAGGAGGCAGGGAGACAGCGAGGGGGACAAGAGGAGGAAGCAGGGAGAGGAGGCACGGAGCACAGCGAGGGGGACAAGAGGAGGAGGCAGGGAGACAGCGAGGGGGACAAGAGGAGGAAGCAGGGAGAGGAGGCACGGAGCACAGCGAGGGGGACAAGAGGAGGAAGCAGGGAGAGGAGGCACGGAGCACAGCGAGGGGGACAAGAGGAGGAAGCAGGGAGAGGAGGCACGGAGCACAGCGAGGGGGACAAGAGGAGGAAGCAGGGAGACAGCGAGGGGGACAAGAGGAGGAAGCAGGGAGAGGAGGCACGGAGCACAGCGAGGGGGAAAAGAGGAGGAAGCAGGGAGACAGCGAGGGGGACAAGAGGAGGAAGCAGGGAGACAGCGAGGGGGACAAGAGGAGGAAGCAGCTGGCGTGGAAGGCGAGGAGGCTGAAAGGAAATTGAAGACGGGGAGAGAGTGAGAAGGAGGAAGTCTAGAGCACCCACTTTCGCTGACTGCGCTGTTTGTCTTGTAGCACGGAAAACCCGGGCTGCTAACGTCTCTGGTGAGAAATCTTCACTGCGATCAGGTCAGGAATGTCCCTCTTTATCGTGCTTGATTAGAAAGTAAATGGCATGGAGCACTTTTCTGTTTCTCACTGCTGTGAGACAGGGGGTAGAAGACTCCCCCAGGCTCAGTCACAGCACACCCACTCTCTCCCTCTCTCTGTCCCTGTATCCTGTCTCCCTCCCTCCCGGTCTCTGTCCTTCTCATCCTCCCGCCCCGTTTCCTTGTCTCTGTTCTTCTGTTTTTTAAACTTTTTTATCTTCCCAGATCAAATGCAGTGAGTTCACCTCAGAAATGCCCATACAGCTGCACAACCACCGCAGAGCAAGCCAGTGCATTTTAAAAATCTTCTCTCTCAACACAAGATGAAGAATTTCAGTGAAAGAGAGCCAGCCCAGCTAATTTACCTTCTCAAACGCCGCGTTCGACATGCGCAAACTACGCCGGAAGAGGAGTCTGCTGCAGTTCGGGGAGGGCTGGCCACCTGTCTGCACACCGCGGCAGCAGTTACCAGCAGAATCCCCATCCCTGCAGCAAAGCCAACACTGCTGGGGCATTTCAAGAAGTGGAGAACAAAGCAGCCGATGGGCCTGAATAGTCCAGCACGTCCTGAACCCAAGACAGCCAAGACTGGGCGAGCTCCCCCACACAGGCCATCCCCCTGACCCTTCCCAGAAAGCCACTGCCCTCGTCCTTTTTCAAATGTCCGCTTACCGCTTGCCTGCTGCTACAGCATCCCTGCGAAGCCCCTCTTTCACTTGAAGCTACCGGTGCTAAACGCTCCA
The DNA here is from genome assembly GCF_055471065.1 of Atractosteus spatula. Lineage (NCBI taxonomy): Eukaryota > Metazoa > Chordata > Actinopteri > Semionotiformes > Lepisosteidae > Atractosteus > Atractosteus spatula. The sequence goes on along the minus strand of NC_142708.1, from coordinate 68,099,281 downwards.
GGTGGAAAACCCGAAGAGCGAGACTGTGCCCAACACCTCCACACACACGGGGCGGTGACAGAATTCAGAGCGGAAAACACAGGAGCGGCAGAGAGGGTCATTAAACCAGCCCCTCACGGGCACGCGCACATCGGAATCAGGCTTTCGCACAAAACGATCAAGAGCCGGGCGATTTGACGAGGTAAAGGAAGCTGGATCTGAGCTTGTGCTACCACAGCATGAATAAGGTGTGGTACACGAAACCACATGTAAATAAATCATCCAGCTCCTCCACCGCAACAGATGTGATCATTTCTAGACGATATCCGATGACAGATCGATGTTGTCTCCCCCTGTTACCCAGAAAAGCTTTAAGAATAAAAGAAATCAGTATTGGAACCCATTGCATGTTATGACTCCTTATGAGTGGACTGGGCCCCCAGGCCAGTGCACTGCAGGAATTTCCTAGCTGCAACACCAATCACAGGGAGTCTGCACAGCGAGCGGGCCTGGTCAAACAGCTGTGGAGCAACAGGACTGGGCCCACTGACTAGCAGGACCATAGAGGACATGCTCCCCTGGACAATGACGATGAAGACGCACACCAGGTGCCCTGTGTGGCCCAGTGCGGCACCCATAGGGGCCCACAGCTGGGGGCACGGACAAGCTGGGTTCGGCCTGCAAACCAGGAGCAGGACAGACTTTCTGCTTCAGCCTTAGACACAGGCCCAGCACAGCCCAAACACCCTCCCTCCCTGCGTTCCCAGTGGGACAGCTCGGATATAAAACACCTGAGCTCACTGTTGCTGCTCTTGCGTGATCTCTGACCGCTGAGGCCGAATCTCTTGAATTATCACAAGAGTCATAAACTGCCACACAAAGTGATTCACCTTGTCTAACTCACTGGCCAGCTGAGCATGCCAGAAATTCAGTTCACATCTTGCCAGAACATTGACCAAGTCTGCCATTTACCTACTGGAGAACATTCTGCAATGTCTGACAGGTGAAAGGGGGTACAACCCTGTCGAATTCAAGATGAGACCTGTGGAACGACACCTTTTCGATTTCCTGTGTACTTCAGATGGAGCACGCTACACACGCTGTGATGAACGCAACAGCATCACACTCACCTCTCCGGCCGCAGGCGTGCCTCTTGCCTCCTCCCAGCGGCAGAAGGGCCTGACAGCTCTCCTTTCCATTGGCTTGGAGCGAGCAGAGCCCGCCTCCTTCATTCCCCTTACACAAGACATGTTTCCTTCTCTTCCTTCCGGTCCCTTCGCCCCGCCTCCTCTTCTCATTGGCCGCAGCCCCCCCCCCCAGCTGTCTCCGCCTCCGCGCTGCTGTGCACTTTGGTTGGTCAGAAGGCACACGCCCCCTCCTCTGTGCCACAGCCTTGCAAGATGGCTCACCGGGAGGCCAGCTCTTTCTCTGGGAATTAAAAACATAAATTAATAACAATAACTTTTATTCATAAACTGCCTTTCCAATCCCAAGGACACTGTGCATCTCGAACAAAGAAAAAAACAAAACAAAGCACAATAAAAAGTAAACGAAGGAACACAATACTTATAATCCAGAAAACAAAACCAATGGCAATGCAGGAATAAATTCAGATTTTCAGTCACCTGAGAATATACACCCTGAAATAAAGAGAAGAAAGAAAACACAACGTTTCGGCCGTGGAGCCTTCTTCAGGTGTGAGTACACCTCACCGCACACCTCACACCTCACACCTCACACCTCACACCTCACACCTGAAGAAGGCTCCACGGCCGAAACGTTGTGTTCTCTTTCTTCTCTTTTCAGCATGGAATAAACCTATTACTTGTTCCTTTGCAGCCTACGCATGCTGACGCAGCTCCCCACCTGAACTATATATATATATCACTATATGTCTAGTAACAGAACACAGTGAGAGTTAGTCACCTGACAACAAATAGTACGCAAGTGTATTTCTGCCTTCTCTGGTCTCCATAAGACACTGTGGGTATTTTCAATAGATCTGTGTGCTAGTACGACATCAGCATGCATGTAAACATACATGCTGGTGAACTGTTATTATTCAGTTATCGCACACGCACTGTGAACTTCCAAACACAAGCGAATGTAAAATTTAAAGACTGGAATATCGAGCAGCACCTTAGTGGGTACTCCTGGAGGAGTCAGGCACTCCTGTTTGTCAAGAGTTGGTATTTTAGAATGTGATCGCTCATCGCTGTGATTTTTCAGCCTGGTGTGCAGAGCAGGGAGAAGCGGTTCCGTCGGCCCAGTTAAACCAGAACCGGGCTGACGCAGGCCAGTAAGAGCTCCTGCCCTCAGAGCGCGATTCCCCAGCTGTTACTGAATACAATTACAGTTACGGAATATCAGTTACTGCAGAAGAGGGCTGCTCGTGCATGCTGGTGCTCATACCCACCCACCGGACCAGTGTACACGTTCCCCCAGAGACAGCTGCTTCAGTGCCACTCACACTGTGTTCTGTATTAACTGTTTCCTTATGCGTGTTCAAATCTACATTGTATATTTCTGCATTGCTGTTGTTTTACAACTCACTTCATTAAAGTCAGCCTGAATACAGGTTCTTGACAATAACATTAACAATCCCATACGGACATCGTGGTTTCACTTATCATTTTTTGCGTGGTAAAAGCATTGTAAGAGTTTCTAAATGGGACAAAAAGTTTTGTCCTGACAGGTTATCTCATGAGTGAAACCATGCCGCAAGAAACAGCCCCTCTCCCAGCAGACTGAAAGAAAGGAAAGCAGCAGCTGCTGCTCGTCCTGCTAGTCTGCAGATTCCTTCCTCGGGTGCACGGCGCCCTCTTGTGGACGGTCTGCACTACTGCGCCGCAAATCCCTTCACACGTTCAGACTCGTGTTTTCTTCTACCAAACCTCCCGTCCACACCCCCCGAGTGACACCGGTACCCACTGTGTTTTATTCTTAATGAGACTAATCGGCGCTGGTGTTGTGTACACAGCATGTGCGCCAAAAAATAAGAGGAAACAGACCCCAGATTTAATAATTCTTTACTCTTATAAAGCGCTTTCTGGACACTCAAAGCTCTTCACAAGTAATGGGGATCCCCTCCCCCACCACCAGTGTGCAGCCCCACCTGGATGATGCGATGGCAGCCACAGTGCGCCAGTACACCCACCACACATCAGCTCTCAGTGGGGAGGAGAACAGAGTGATGAAGCCAGTTCAGAGAGGGGGATTATTAGGAGGCCAGGACTGGTAAAGGCCAGGGGGAAATTTGTCCAGGACACCAGGGCAACACCCCTACTGTTTTCCGGGATTTTTAATGACCACAGAGAGTCAGGACCTCAGTTTTATATCTCATCCAAAAGTCTTGGTGTGTAGTGTCCCCGTCACTATACTGGGGCATTAGGCCCCACACAGACCGCAGGGTGAGCGCCCCCTGCTGGCCCCACTAACACCTCTTCCAGCAGCAGCCTTAGCTTTCCCAGGAGGTCTCCCATCCAGGTACTGGCCAGGCTCACACCTGCTGAGCTCCAGTGGGGCTGCCAGCTGGGAGCTGCAGGGTGATATGGCTGCAAACACCGACAGGACACACTGGCACGTGTGGTGTACACCTGGCCTGCGCCCAGAGGACTCGGGAGATTCCTGGGGGTCAAAGCCGAAGTGGAACTTCTGCTTCTCCCAGTCTTGGAGGAGGAAAGCAGCTTTGCAGGGAGCTCAAGCAAGTCGAGAGCAGCCCCACCCAGGCAAGAGTGACAGTCATTCGGAGCCGAGCTCTCTCCAGGACTTCGGCTCTAATTCTCACGCTTCAGCAAGCTTTACTGCTCTTTAACGTTTAGCCGCTGTGCTTTGTTGTACTATATTCACACCTGCACACGTATTTCCATCGGTTCACACCCTGATTTCGCTGTGCTGTGCTGTACTCAGCTCCGCTCCAGACAGACTCCTCCCAGGCGTGAACAGCGTGCTGGAAGAGCATGCTTTCAGGGGGAGATAAAAGAGCCCTCACTCTGAGCCGTCATGGAGCTCGAACTGAAGCACCGACGAGACTCGGGGCAACTGCTGGCGAGAGCAGGGCTGTGCATAGGTAGCCAGACCCATGCTGCCCGTGACCTCTCTCCACCCAGATTCTCAGGGTACAGGGTCTGGCCAGGGAGAGACACCTGTATCTATCCCTACTAAGGTTGACCTCTCACTGACCCCAGGACATCACTCCCGTCTCTGCTCCCAGGGAAGAGAGCTCTTGACTTTTGCAGCCTGCATCAGGGCTAACCGTGTATGCCCTGTGTTATCCTGTGTGTCACCTGCGTTATTATTACTGGTTTGCAATGGTATTATTATGACTGTGCGAGTGGTCTGGCAGTTATTGCTGCTGCTTCACAGCTCTCAGGTCCTGGGTACAGTTCCAGCCTGAGGGGGCTTTCTGTGTGGAGTCTGCATGCTCCCCCCCAGCCACGTAGGGTCTTCTCCTACCTCACAAAGTCATGGTTGAATTTCCGTGTGACCTGCAGAGATCTAGGGAGGATGGCTTTTAAATAGCGACGTCAGTGCGGAGGCCGCCGCTATCCACGGCTTCTCCCCCTCTCGCCATCAGCAGCACTGAGAGCTCTCTTGTCCACGCTCAAGGACACGGAGCATCCCAGTATACACTGGTTTCTTACATGCACCGGCACCAGAAAGCCACACGTTCCCGATGAGGGTCACAGCCAGGGCCTATCCCAAGAGCTGCCCATACCCTGGGGGAGACAGACATCCGCTGTGGAGCATGCGCTCGCACAATTCAATCCAATTTATTTTTATATAGCGCCTTTCACAACAAGGTTGCCCCAAGGCGCTTAACAATGCAAGTGACCATACATTTTGTCAATACAGAAGCACATGGGCGTGAGTTACAGACCCCAGCCGAGCGAGCCAGCACGTCTGTAGAAGAGGGGATGAAACCCACTCAAAAACCAGGGGAGAGCATGCAAACTCCACTCAGAGGGTGCCCTAGGTCCAGAATCCTACCTAGGTGCCAAGAGCTGCGAGGTAGAAACACTATCTCACTGCTACACAGTATCGCACGTGGGAAGTTAAAGAGCTGTCTCAGTGGCTCAGTTAAAACGCAGGTCGAGCCCTGTCGACCAGACATGGCCAGTTCTGGTCTGGGCTCTGTCATTAGCTTGTCATACAGGCCAGGGTATCCTCCAAGGGGGTATCCCCCCTTTGGCATGGAGGACCGTCCCTGAGAGAATCACTGCCTGCTGTGCCAGGGGAATCTGATCTGCTGCACTGCAGCAAGGCGCCTGGTGGTCAGCGTACGAGACCACCAGACCATGCTGCACAGGGGGCAGAGCTTTACACAAAGGGCGGCAGGTGTCTGGCACAGGCTGCCCCTGCCATGAAGTAGGAGCTGCTTCCCAGCGATCCTTCGTGAAATGGCTGGACAAGCTCACATACAGGACGGGACCACCCCTGCAGTGCTGCCCCCTCCTGGCCAGGGGGAGGAGGGGGACACTGCTGCACCAGCAGAGTGACGAGGGACTGCAGGGACAGCAGGCTGCACAGCCCCAGAGGAGAGTGTAGACAGGACACCAGGACACCACTGCTCTTACAAACGGGATCTCTCACTTAGCACAAGACTGAGGACCTTCATCTCTTACATGTAGGCTTTCAGTCATACAAAACACCACTACTGGTTCAGTTCAAGGCTTTTACAGTACAGTACTTATAAGTATGAGTGCGGGGACAGAAATGAAGTTTTCAACGAGGACAAATCCTTCAGAACACGTCAGCACTACACAATGGGAAGATTTTCCTCTCCCCTCCATGACAGAATGTGACTCCAGGCGGCTGCTGAAAGCACTGGGAGAACAGTGGGAGTGCCTGGTCTACCAAAGCACTGCAATGAATGGACCGGGACTGCGTGCCTGTGTCTGCAGGTTTTCTGGGTCTCTGTACAGCGGCAGAGCCGGGGAAGTTGGTAGAGGGGTCCACACAATCCAGTTATGTGTTGATTTAGGTCGATAAAACCTAATCTAGCAAGGAAACCTGCTCCTGCGGGACCCAGGTCGCCTGCTCCTAGTTCAAGCTGGGCCGCCCCCTGGTGGACAACCTGCGTCACGACGCCAAGACGCGAGGAGGCGGGGACAGGGCAGAGGGAGACGGAAAAAAAAATAAAATGAAAAAAAATTCAAATACTCTTCCTGGAAATTCTGCAAACCCGCCACAATGCTACCACATGACATCCAGAAAGCAAATGCGACACTCCTCCCCACCATCAGGCCCCAGATTCTCCGGAGGACAAAAAGAGAGAGAATTCGGGAGCCGAGAAGAGAAACAAGTCATGCAAAATCACTGTACTACCTCTTACCGAAACGTGATTTGAACAAGTTACGTGTGGGGTGGGAGGAAACCGTGGGATTTTCCTCTGGAAGCGCATAGATTGTAACAGACCTCCCACTCATTTTACAATAACACGGTTCCCGTAAAGCTCGTAAACGTGACGCTACGAGCTCAGCCCCAGCCTGGGAAAAGGAAAGATCTCAATACAGACAGACGCATTCTGGAAAACACGCACAGTCACGGAGTGCCCTCGGCGTGATCTTTCTTTTGCACAAGTTACGGCAGAAAAACAAAGTTCATCTTCGTCTTTATGGATCAAACTGGCCTTCTGCAAGAAGCTGCACGCTGCAGTTTTTTTTAAAAATCCCACTGCGTTTTTTTTTAAAGCCTGAAGTTAAAATTCTCAGGGTTTCATCGACACATTTCTGAGCTGTTTTCCGCAACGTCTGTGGCGGGGGTTACAGACAGAGCACATCTTTACAAGCAGTCCTGGCGGATCGCACTGCCTGCTGCTCACCAGACGCGAGACGGAAGCACATTTTAAACCCATTCCCGAGCAAATAATCGTATAATAACGCAAAAAAGTTTCTAGACCCCCCCAGAAGTCGGACGCGGCATTAACCCTTACCTGCTGCAGGTCCCCGCTCGCTCTGGGAGGTGCCGCGATCGCTGCCCCAACTGTTACAGCTCCCAGCGTGTTTTGCTTCAAAAAAATAAAAAGAGCATCTCTTCTCCGCCGTGATTGACAGACGCCCGGCCACGCAGTCTGAAAAGGCACTCCGAAATTATATAATGCGAATTGCCCCCGAAACGCACCCGTGCTGCAGTCGCGCAGGATGCACAAGGCGGGACGTGTGCGCTGCGTGTGCGAGCACCTCCGAGACGTCTGTTTACAGACACGTATGTGCGCGATCCGAGTGACGGCCGATAGCGCTTCCATCTCTCAGCCCCGCAAGCTGGATGTTACACAGCGCTTCGCTCCTGGGATCAACATGGACGTGTACACCTCTCTTCACAGGAACGGGTGCATGGCTCCCTTGTTGTTGTATTTTTTTTAAAACTGTGCATTTTATTTGTGAAATCCACAATCCGTTGTGGGGGTTTTTAAATACATATATCCCACTTGTATCCACGGCCATCCGTTGAGTCATCTTGTTAATCCCAAAGCATCCCAGTGCAGAGTATGTTTTTTCTAAAAGAAACCCACCCAGTCCGAATGCCAATTCGGTCTGGCGTCCGGTGTTGCCCTGCTGGCTGGTGTTTTCCCGAGCCGGGCCGGGAGAAGCGGCGGAGGTTTGAAATTGCGCAGTTTTTAATTCCATTGCAGCGCAGTCAGTCAGACGGTCCTCCTCCGGAGCGCCCGCTCCGCTCTGCTCTGCCTGCGCCGTCGAATGGTCTCTCTCGCTCAGGTTTATTTTCAGAGAGCTGCCCCGCCCCCCTCCTGCCTCCCCGGGTGAAAGCAGAGCCCTGGCTCTCTGTAGGGCTCTGTCGGTGCAGTTACTCGAGTTCTTCTGGAGAGAGAGAGACGGAAAACGCGGAGCTGTCGCCTAATTATGCCATGTTATCTAATAACTCACAATACCTCCCCTCTTCTGCACGTTTCCTTTGGAAGACACTTGTGTGCCTGTGTGCGGTGTGCGTCTTCACAGAGAGACACGTGTGTATGGGTGCACGGAATATTAGACAGGGCCTCTTGCCCTGCCCAAAGCACAGCACCCAGGTTGCACCCCACGACTGCTGGGGTCCAGACAGCAGTAGTAAACCAGACCCCCTTCTCCGAGGGTGCTGTGCCGGGAGACCAGAAGGCCGACAGAAGTGACAAGGGCTGCCCGTGCACCTGCCACTGGCCCGTTTGATGAAGATAACAGCAAACCCGGCTCACGCGTCAATTCAGACAGGGTCAAGAGCGTACGGGCAGTGGGCGGCAGGAAGAAACAAACACCAGCAGGATGCGCCATTCAGGCTCAGCTAGCAAGAACCTACCAAGCCTTGTGGAACTGATGTCAAGACTTGTAGGAGCTGTAATCACCAGGGGAGGGAAACAGATGCCCTGTTGAGATTATTCTCGACAGTACCGCTCCAGCAGGACAGTATGCACACAGTGTGCCATGACTTCTGTTTCCATTCTTGCACAGGGAATCAACAACCCACCCCCCACTCCCCCCTTGCCCCCCCTCCTGCAGCCTCAGCCCCTCCTCCACACACCTGAAGAGGCTCCACAGCTGAAACACCGTGCTCGTCTTCCTTCTCCTCTCTTAACCCCTGTGTGTTCCCTCGCAGATCCCCACTGTAACCTCTGCTCACAGTCAGGAGCTTATTGATCTGAGGATCTCACCCCTGAGGTTTCCTAAAGAATCCCAAGAAACTGGGTTCAGCCACATGATTACCCAGCTTGTTCCATACACCTACCACCCTTTGTGTAAAGAACCTCCTCTCGTTCTTATTTTTGTGTTCTTATTATTAGTTGTTGAAGCAGTAGTGAAGGTAGTAACAGCAGTAGTACTAACTGTAGCAGTAGTAGTAAAAATAGCTGCAGTAACAGAAAGTTGTAGTAACAGCAGCAGTAGTAACATTAGATGCAGTAATAACAGCAGTAGCAGTAGTAACTAGCAGCAGTAACTGCAGATGGAGTGGCAGTAACTTTAGCAGCAATAACAGTAGCAGCAGTAATAACAGCTGTAACTATAGTAGCAGCAGTAGTGCAGTAATAACAATGGTAACTGTAGCGGCAGAAGTAACTAGAACTAACAGTAGTAGCTGTGGTAACAGTAGTAACTGGCAGTTGTAGTAACTGTAGCAGCTGTACTAATTGTAGTAATAACTGTAGCAGCAACAGTTAGTAGCAACAGTACTAACTGTAGTAGTAACTAGCAGCAGTAATAACAGTAGCAGGAGTAAGTATAAGTAGACAACAGTAACTAGTGGTGGCAGTAACAGTAGGATCTAAACTAACTGTAGTAGTTACACTTATCACAATGTTGTTGGCCAAACCATTAGAAGTCTGGTGCTCGTCCATCTTTGGTGAGCTCCGCCCCTTCATAGGAGGGGTCAAGCTAGAGCCAGTCACTCAGCTCCGCCCCTTCAAAGGAGGGGTTAAGCCAGAGCCAGTCACTCAGCCCCGCCCCTTCGGAGGAGGAGTCAAGCCTCAACAAGTCACGGAGCTCTGCCCCTTTAGAGGAGGGGTAAGGATCAAGCCCATCACTGAGCTCTGCCCCTTGAGATGAGGAGTCAGGCCTGAACCAGTCAATAAGTTCTGCCTCTTCGGAGGAGGGGTCGGGCCCGAACCAGTCCCTGAGTGCCACACCTTCAGAGGAGGGGTCGGGTATGAATGAGTTAGAGCTCTGCCTCTTTGGAGGAGGTCTTGCCTGGGATCTAGCAGTAGAGACCCTGCATGCTAAGTGATTAACACCTTTTAAATATAGAGGATGCGGAAACATTCAAATGAACTTACAGTTCTGGCAATGGTTTTGAGAAGAGGACTTATGTGAACTCCAGTAACCCCACCCACCATCACAAGGGGAACAAGTCCAGTAAATAAACCTGTCTCTCAGTAATTGGCAGGATCTTTTACAGAGAAGAAAGAGAGCTGAACAAAGTCCTGGATGGAGGCTGCTTGTTTCCTTTCCTCTGCTTTGTCCTTTTTTCCAGAGTGGGGCATTATATCTCCCCTCCTGCTCTTCAGAACCACAAAGATTTTCTTCTCCCTCTCCCCCTCCTGCATAATTATTCTCTATCTTTTCTCTGGCAGGACAAACACCTGCAGAACTACCCCTCACTGAAAAGCTCAAAAACTAAAAATAAAAACCAGACCCATAATTTTAGTGGTTATCCTTCCCCTTTCACAGGCGAGTCTGACCTGCTGGAAATGTGGTGACAAATTGTGCTCCGATAGGATGTCTTGCATGTACAAGGACAAGAACATGTCACATTAACACACACTTACAATGCAGGAGAGAGCAGCACCAACAGACTGAAAGGTCAATGCAGATCATCACATGCTAACATTTAGATACATACACAGAGAAATGTATGCATATGTACATACTGACCCAGTAAGATATTTACGATGTCTTTATATATCTAGAATTATATCCGTACATGATGCCATTCATATGCGTATAAAATACCAAGAAAAACTGAAAAGTCATGATAGCATAATTTTTTAAACCCTCCTCAGTGGCAAACCACAATTAACTTAGGTACACACACTTACTGTACATTCTTGAGCCCCACAATTAGCTGAGCATCCTCTGTCTGTGTGCAATAATAGTGGTTCACATGATTTCAGGATAAATACTCCAGTCTCCGTAAGGTTTCTCACTCAGGTAGTGGATTTCAAGCAAAGATTCAACCATGAAAACCAAGGAGCACTTTTGAAACAACAAGGGGTAAAGATGTATAAAGGCACAGATTTGAGACCCTCAAGATCTCTTTGAGAAGAGTGAAGTCAATCATGGGCAAGCTGCTGGAGACTTGCAGCTGTAATGGCTGCCAGTGGTGCTTCCACCAAATATTCTGTACAGGGCTCTGAATACATGGTATTGTCTCAGGGCAATTTTGACACCCTGCCCACTTTGTAAGGCTCAGGAGCACACCCTGCCTGCTCACAGGAAAGTGGGGGTGATTCCGGGCTCATAGTCCAGATTAGAAATGAACTGTGATCTTGGGGTGGATGTTCCACTGTCTTTAGGTAAGGTGATATCTATGAATGACCTGCTTCAAATGACAGTTTTCACAAGCTCAAAACGACAAGTGAAACACTTAATAAAAACACAGAACATCTGACAGCTTTGTAGTGTCACACAACCAGAACAGAACAAATATGAAAAGCAACCACAAAGATAAAAAGTCCCATTCAGACACAAAATGCAGAATAAAATTTATTTCATGTTGTGTACCTTCTCTTCAATGTTATTTACATATCTTTATGGTAATAAAATGTCTTTTACATCAGTATTTTTAACATACAAGCCACCTGCAGCAATCCATAGTTTTTGAAATATTATCTATAGGAGTCTAGGAGCTAGGGGACTGGTAGCCTGTATTGGTGGGAACTGGGACTGTGGTGGTCTGTATTGTTTGCAATGGGATTGTGGAAAGGCTGTAGTGATGTGAGAGTGGGACTGCGGTAGTCTACATTTGTATGAGGGTCCGGATTGTGGTAGTCTGTATGGGTGTGAGCACTGGCCTGGAATAGTGGTAGTCTATACTGGTGTCAATACTGCGATTGTGGATGTGTGCAGCAGTGCGAGATGGGGGTTTTGGTAGTCTGCAGTTGTGTTAGTAGTGGGATCGTGGGGTGTAGTTCCTATGCGTCCAGGCTCATCAGCAAAGCAGTTCCTCTCTTGATCCAGTGGTCTTGTGGGACAGCACCAGATTTAAGATCCACTCCCACCACAAAGGAGGCACGGCCTGAGCCCCCGGCCCGGTTAGGGAAGTAATAGCAGGGGCAGGAATACATCCCTGGACAGACAGCACAACACAATTTGTTTTAATAGCAACAGAAGGTCCGACAGAAATGGGCTACTTGAATTACCTCGAGAGAGAGAGAGGGAGAGAAGGGCAGAAGGAGAGAGGGATTAAGCTCACCCTTGCCACTCTTCTTCTTGTTCTCCACGGGCTTGAAGTGGATGGTGGGAATGGGACAGACCAGCTGCATCGGCTCGGCCTCCACCAGGCAGGAGCCCTTCCTGTCCCAGCCAGCTCCCTCCAGGAACAGCCCTCTCACAAACACGCCGTCCTGAGAGACAGAGGGACAGTGTATGTATGAGAAAGAGGAAGAGGTGGGTGGACTGTCCCTTCAAGGAACAGATCTCAAAAACAGCCTAAGAGAGGGAGGGGGAAGAGTGATGATGTGAGAGAGAGGAGCAGAGCTTTCCAGGAAATTGTCTCTAATAATCCCTCCAGGCACAGACTTTTAATTAATGTCGTGTCCTGAAAGAAACACAGCAGAAGGTAGAGAGACATAAGGAGAGGGAGATAAACAGTGTGAGGAACAGGGAGAGGGGCAGCGCATGTGAAACAGCAGATCATGCTCCTACAAGTCTGTGCCTCACAGAAGAGACCAGGCCTAAATAAACCCACCTTGGGCGGGAAGAGCAGGTTACTGTCATCCACTGTGGAGACCACAAACTCCCAGGACAAACTGTCGACTGACACCTGAAACACAAACAAGAGAGAAATTCTGACACATGCAGCACTCACCCAGGACAATGTCAAAGATCACTGGCACAGAGACAGAGTAGTACTCCACAGTATGCTTTACTGAACTGTACTGATATTATATTATAACTACTAAGTGTTACTGCACACTTCTATAACTACTGGGTGTTAAAAGGATACTTCATCATAGTGTGTGGTGCAACACTGTTTTGCACAGTTAGACTGTTAGACTGCAAAAGAGTGCAATACTGCAGTAAACTGTCATGCTATGGACTGTGTTTCACTGCACTATACTGAGCTGTACTGCACCATATAGTACTCCAAAGGATAACGGCATGGCACTGTATAAAACACTGAACATATACAATGCAGTATAAGGCAGTGCTGCTGTGCAGGGCAGTGCTCACGTTGTTCTGGCGTGCGGAGGCCTGCAGCACGGCCGTCAGGAATCCCGTGGGGAAGGTGAAGCCCGAGAGCCAGAAGAGCACGGGGGGGTGGGCCGTCTCCGCCCAGCGGGCGAACTGCTGCACCCGCTGCACCAGGTCCCGCGTCCAGGAGGCCAGAGGCTTCAGGGAGGGGTAGGCCTGAGGAGGAGGAGGGCAGGGTCACGCAGGCACGTGCACTGGTATCTGCTGGCTCATCGCCTCTTGAGATCGGAGAATCATATTCGCCTTGATCACTACTGCTTCCCTCCTGAATCTCGCTGGAGGACTCGTGGTTTCAGGTGATAATAAGGCTGACATGAGAAACTACATGGGCTGCATATGTCACATGGAGAGAAACACCAACACAGAGAGGGGTACGACAGCTTGAAGAAAACACCAAGCACAAAATGGAGCACCAAGGTACATCAAGCGGTGTTGGGCTTGTCTGGTGGTATTCATTTTAATATGGCAGGGACAGGGTTACACGTGGACTATGCAACACACACTACATATTCTAGGGCAACGACAGCACAGGACCTGGATGTCTTTGGATGCCAGCAGTCAGTGTGGTCAGCTGAACTGTATGATTCCATAATGGAAGAAGAGCAAGAGAGACCAGCACAGAGAGAGCGTCTCACAATAATGTTCTATATGTCGTATGTAAATGTCTGTAGATGTTGTTTTAATTGTACATGTATATGTTTTGGCAACACCATAATTCATCAGTCATGCCAAGAAAGCATCCTGAATTGAACTGAGTGAGAAAGAAAGGGAGAAGAGAGGGAAAGAACAAACGACAGAGAGAGAGAGACAAAAGAGTGAGAGAGAGGAGGGAGAGGTGAAAGAGTGAGAGAGAGGAAGGGAAAAGAGGAAAGTGGGAGAAAGAGGAAAGAGACAGGAAAGAGTGAAAGAAGAGAGAAGGAGGAATAAATTGAGAGAAAGAGAGAGGAGAGAGACATTGAGAAATAAACAGACAAAGAGCAAGAGAGGTCAAATAATTCCATAAGCCCTCCCCCTCTTGTAAAAACAATCGGAAGCAAATCCCGAACTTTTTCCCTCTTTGAAGTGGAGAGCTGAGAGGCACACAGCTAAGACAGAGCAAATGAGTATGCTCAGAGTATACTCTCCCAATAATGCTCAATATGTTTACAGTATATGTAAATATTTTATGACATGTCTCTGGTGTAAATGTCTGTAATATGTCTGTAGATTTTATTTTACTTTTATTTTATGATTTGTTCCATGTTAATTTTATTATTTTTATCTGCTTTGGCAACACTGATTGTACCCATCGGTCATGCTAATAAAGCAGCTTGAATCAAATTGAAAATTGTATACTCCAGCACTCCTGGCGGCCTGCTGCAATCGGCACAGGACAAACACAGCAGTAACAAGTCGTTTGCTTCATGCAGAGAGGTCTGCAACCAAACATCTCAAAGCACTTTACCACTAGTGAAACAGACCAGCCTAGAAGGTCAATAAATAGAACTGATCACAACTAAAAAGGTGAAAAGTCTAAACAATAATAATGTTTTTTTAAATGTGCAGTAAAACTAACAATAATAAAGTGCAACCTGACTGCTTAAGACATACAGAGACAATGAGAAATAAAAGCAATACATATCATATATTTAATACATTTAGGATTGATTAAAAACAAACTAAAGAAAGAAGAAAACAACTGAACAACATCAATGCATTTCTAAGTGTGATTTAAAGCTTGTTGCAAATGCAGAATGTGTCTAGTTTTTTCATTTGGCACTTGGATTGCACTGTAAATGACTGCTCCAAAATCTTTTAATAAATAAATCACCTACTTCTGTCTACTCACACTGAGTGTATAATTCAGTATAATTCAACATGAATTTAATTTCATTTGGGTGTAATTCATTTAAATTCATAAGGCTGTAATTCTTATACTGCCTGAGCAGAAAGGAAACAGACAGACATGAGCCACCACCAGGAGCAGCTGTGCACTGTCCTGAAAATCCATCCCAAAAATCCCAGCTCCCTCTGGGGCATCCAACCAGTCCAGATGACTCTCGCAGCACCTGCACTGGTCCAAGGCCAACTGGGATGTACAGTAGCAAAGTGCACCGTGATCATAGGAAAGACGCGGTGAAGTAAACTAAAATCATGGTAAAAGCTGAGGAGGATGTCGTGAAGTACAGTGAAAGCATAGTGAAGTGTAGTGGGAAGAGCAAAGCAAAACACATAGAGGCCTGGTGAAGCATGAAGCGGAAGATGTTGGCAGTCTGGGTGCCGGCTCGGAGTGACCACTTTCCCACCTTCTCCCACAGCGGCGGCACGCGGGCGTCATGGATACAGTTGAAGGTCTCCTCCAGGCTGGCAGACATCACGACCAGTCCCTGGATGCCCCTCTCCAGCTCCGTCAGGGAGGACCTGAGGAGACAAGCCCACACACAGCATTAAAGACACGCCCCTCCGACTGCCTCCTCCTGTCTCTGTCAGAGATTGAACTGCCGCCTGGCTGACACACGAGCAGACCACTTCTCTGCACTGAGTCACAGAGACAGGCAGGGGCACAGCTGTGTGCTGGTTAGAAATAAACTGCTGTAGGGAGACAGTCAGAGAGACAGACAGGGGCACAGCTGTGTCCAGAGCTGTGTGCTGGTTAGAAATGAGCAGCTGTAGGGAGACAGTCAGAGAGACAGACAGGGGCACAGCTGTGTGCTGGTTAGAAATAAACTGCTGTAGGGAGACAGTCAGAGACAGACAGGGGCACAGCTGTGTCCAGAGCTGTGTGCTGGTTAGAAATAAACTGCTGTAGGGAGACAGTCAGAGAGACAGACAGGGGGACAGATGTGTCCAGAGCTGTGTGCTGGTTAGAAATAAACTGCTGTAGGGAGACAGTCAGAGAGACAGACAGGGGCACAGCTGTGTCCAGAGCTGTGTGCTGGTTAGAAATAAACTGCTATAGGGAGACAGTCAGAGAGACAGACAGGGGCACAGCTGTGTCCAGAGCTGTGTGCTGGTTAGAAATGAGCACCTGTAGGTAGACAGTCAGAGAGACAGACAGGGGGACTGCTGTCTGCAGAGACAATGCGACAGATTTGGCAGAGGCGACAGGGAGACAGTCAGACAGACCTGATGGTCCTGAGCAGGGCGTTGTATCTCTGGATCTCCTGCAGCAGGACCACGTTGAGGGGCGAGGGGTCGTCCTGCAGCATCTTGCGTGTCCCCTCATAATCCACCTCCTCTGGGATCTTCTGACGCACATCTGCCGACATCTCCAACACCTGGTGAAAAGGGTCGTCTTAGCTACACTGCAAAGGGCACCATCTCAAGGCAAAGCCCAGGTTAAACTGCTCATCGCCACTGAAGCTGAAGTACTGCCCCCCTCTATCTGAAAAGTATTTGCTGTATAATTCATGGTGATTCATAGTGTGTGCTAAGGTGAACCGATCTGTCAGCGATTCCTCTGACCTCATCCCAGCCAGCGGGAGTCAGGCGTTCACGCGTCTTTCCAGCTCTGTAGATTTCTACAGAGCACTGGCCCCCTGTATCCAATTCACTGGAGCATCTGAACTGGCTGGGGTAAGCAAGTCAGGCATCCCTGACAAATAAGTGCAGCTGTACGCACAATATTTAAAAACATTAAAATTAACTCTTATAAAATCAGACTGGGAGCTTGGGGGTGTGGTTTTTGGCGCTGCTGCATCTGCCATTACATCCTGGGATCAAATCTAGACTAGGAAGCCTTCTGTGTTGAGTCTGCATATTCCCCCATGTCTGAGTGGGATGTCTGTGGATGTTCCAGTATCCTCCCCAATCCTGATAAGCTGTCCACATGAGTCCGCTGCCTTTAAAGTCCGGGTGTCCATGGCAGGGTGTCATCCCTTCTTAAACCTTTTGCCTGCTGAGTTGACTCTGGCTCACTATGGCCCTCTAGGGATAAAGCAGCTACTGCTATAGGTGAGACAAGAGCTCCTTGTTTCAGACAGAGGGGGCCAGCATGCGCGCCCGCAGTTTTCTCCCACTGTGACGAACAGACCTTCTCCTCCCGGCTGAGGGTGCTGCCGGCGCCGGAGGCAGGCACGGTGACCTGCGGCTGCAGGGACAGCAGGGTGTCGAAGAGCGTCCGTGTCTCGGTGATCTGGCTGGCGATGTCGGCGTTGGGGTGCTGCCCGAAGACCTCGGGGTGCTCCATGGCGGGCAGCATGCTGATGTACTCCCGGTACGCAGACTGCGGCCCATCCTTAGGGATATAATAGGTGGGCAGGGAGGACAGCCTGGGTGGACACAGAGACACAATGTTTTACATACAGGCGAATTATTATTAGTAGCAGCGTTACTGCTTATACCAGTGCGGTCTCACTTGTAGAAGGGCGTGGAGACAGCCTGCTCGCAGAAGTAATCGTTGATGTAAGTGGTGAGGAGCCGGCGGTCCCAGTCATCAGTCACGTGACCCCCGTAGTTGACCCCGGCAATCAGGTATTTGAGGGCGTCCCAGGGCGTCTCCTCGTACTCATCCAAGTACAGGCTGAGCAGGTTCTCTGACACCTAGGGGGACAGGGAGAAGGCAGGTGGGCACATCTACACACAGACACAGTGATCCTCCTCTTCCTTCCCCATCCTTCACCTATCTCTTCCTCTTTCTCACCCCTAATGTCTCCCTCTCCATGTCCCTGCTATCTCTCTGTCACTCCTGCTTCCTCATCACCTCCTTCCCAGCAGTCAGACTGCTCTCCTGCTTTCTTCCCAGCAGTCTGACTGCTCTCCTGGTCTCTTCCCAGCAATCTGACTGTTCTCCTGCTCATCCTCCTCTTCCATCCCCACCCTTCACCTATCTCTTCCTCTTTCTTACCTCTAATGTCTCCCTCTCCATGTCCCTGCTATCTCTCTGTCACTCCTGCTTCCTCCTCACTTCCTTCCCAGCAGTCAGACTGCTCACCTGGTCTCTTTCCAGCAGTCTGACTGCTCTCCTGCTCTCTTCCCAGCAGTCTGACTGCTCTTCTGCTCTCTTCACAGCAGTCTGAATGCTTTCCTGCTCTCTTCCCAGCAGTCAGACTATTCTCCTGCTCTCTTCCCAGCGGTATGACTACTCTCCTGCTCTCTTCCCAGCAGTCTGAATGCCCTCCTGCTCTCTTCCCAGCAGTCAGACTGCTCTCCTGGTCTCTTCCCAGCAATCTGACTGCTTTCCTGGTCTCTTCCCAGCTGTCTGACTGCTCTCCCGGTCTCTCCCTGGTCCTTTTCCCCCTTCCCTCTCAGTCTCCCCCAGTGCCTTCCTGGTCTCCCTCCCTCTCCCCCTTTCATCTCATCCAGAGCAAGAAGTAATGTTTTTAGCGTTGCTTCATTCCCTCTGAATCATTTTCTCAAAGTTATTGTTTCTCATTTTCTCCTCTAAAGTGTTGGTAGTCAACACTTATCATTTAAAATAGAAACAGCTCATGAAAATGTGTTAATTGCTGCTGTTCCCAGTAGTTTCATTAACGATGTGCTTGTCTGTCTGGTGATCAGGGCACGTAGAGAGTGATGTTTATTTTTACATCATAACGGTGGCAGTTGCCATAGTAGGTGGTGAAGCTAATCAGCAAATGAGCCTATTTCTGGAAATAAGAATAATTTCAACAACCCATTATACATCCATTGTTGGATGGAAAATTTGTGTAATAATGTAACATACCACACCTGTAGTAGGAACACGTACTTAGCCTCCTGTGGAAGATTCTTCCTCCAGCTAGTGTGGCTCTGCACATAAACCTGTGTGGCTTATTTCTAGTGTCCCAGCTGGCTAGTGCAACTGCAATAAGAACTGCAGCAGCCCCCCCTTAGCACCTGATCTGAAGAGATAGGGTCACAAGGGTCTAACGCTGCTGCTGTGATACCTGTTTGCACCAAGCATTATAAAGGAAAAATTGGAAAATACTGAGAAAATGTCCGAGAGCCCTGCTCCCCCCCTTCCTTTCCACCCTCAGCACCTCGAAGTCAGAGTCGTTGAAGCCATAGATGATGTTCCAGCCCAGCTGAAGGAACTTCTTCCTCTCCAGCAGCACACTATGGAAGAAGCAGAGGGAGAAGAGCAGCTTCTTGTAGACAGAGGGTTTGGAGCAGCGGTTGAACTGGGGCTCCATCACCAGCTGGTACAGCCGCTTCATGTTGGCCTTCAGACCCTGCCGGGAAAGGGACAGAGATCGTCGGCAAGCTGACCTTTCTCCCTGCGCAGGCAGCGCCACGGTCATCATTACTGCAACTGCCATCACAGTCAAAATCAGCAAAAGCATCATCACCACCGTTGTTTTGAGCTTGGAACTACCGTCACATTAGTTACAAAGAACTGTGATTCCGTTATTCCCAGTGTGAGAGAAAGGTCGGTTCAGTCAAGATGGAGATTCATTCTCTTCCACCCAGAAGGCAATGAGTAAAGACCTGCCATTCTCAGCTGGGTGAAGACCACATGGAGGAATAAATTGGTCAAATAATCCCAGGAAGCTGAGGATCCAAGGGGTTGTTGGACTCTTGAAAGCCAGCAGAGCCTCTGTCATGTGTTTGCATTAGAGGGTTATGGGAGCAAAGAAAGAAAAAACTGGCTGACAAGCCAAGGATATAAAAATGAGAGTGTCTGTCTTACAGAGAGACTTGCAGTCTATTTTTGGAGCCAGTAGGCAGCTTAGCTGTCCTGTTATACTCATAGACAGGGACTAAAAAAGTTTAGTTATAGCTTGGAAGAATAGCTAGGCTCTTGTTTTGGGTTTGTTTGTTCTAAAAGTAAGAATACATCCTGGACTGATCTGTGTTAAAGTGGAATGTTATCATGTGCAAAGGTCTCTGAGGCACACTACCAGAAACACGGGTATCCCCCACAAAGAAACACAAGGCCTATTCCGCTGTCAGCTTGTGTGCCTCAGTGTTTCCCAGAATGCTGTGGTATCTCCCAAAACGTCTTGGTGAGCCTCAGGCCACTCTCTCATGTATGACAGTCTCCCTGTGTGTGTGAGGGGGACCTGGTTTCTCAGTACACCTCTCAGTGTCTTTGGGGGGGGGCGTCTTGGTATCTCTAGGGGTGTCTCAGCCAGTGTCAGGGCCCAGGTACCTTGGGTGGCTCCGTGGTCATCTTGATGCCAGCCTGCAGGATGGCAATGGGGAAGTCGGGGTGCGGGCTGGAGCTCAGCCACAGCCGGAAGTCAGGGTGAGGTTCCTCCACCTGCAGCTGCTCCACCAGCTTGTCCAGCTGGGGCATCCAGGACAGGGACAGGTGACAGTTTGCCAAGAATACCCAGTTTCCTGCACCAGGCCGCATGGGGAGAGAGAGATAGGGAGAGTGACAGCGTGAGAGGGAGAAAGGAACAGAGACACAGAAAGAGAGGGATATGAAAGATTTGAAAACAAGAGGAAAGAGAGGAAGGGGAACAGTTTGAGAGCAGAAGAGTGGGACAGTGACAGTGGGAGAGGGAGTCAGGGAGAGAGCGAATATGAGGCAGAATTAGGAGGGTATAAGAAGACACAAGACAAAGACAGACAGCCATATCTGCATATATCCTCATGCCCACCTCACACCAACCCCCATTCCTTGGCACTCACCATCCTTCACCCCATTTTTGATCATGCGGGTGGCGATGGGCGCCTGGCCCTGCCCCAGTGAGAGGGCGTGGAAGCGCTGCCCCATGCCGGAGGCCTCGGCCAGCTGCAGCAGTGCGCCTGTGGGGTCCACCCCCGGAGACAGGACGAAGATCAGGGGCGTCTTAGGGGTGGAGTCGTCCACAACCTACACAGAGTGAGGGTGAGAGGGAGAGATGCAGGAAAACAGAGAGAAAGAGTCCAGTAACACATTCGTAATGCAAATGTCTGTAAATCATGTTAATTGTATCTGTTTTGGCAACACTGTAGTTCATTGGCCACACCAAGAAGACCCTTTGAGTTTGAATAAGAGTAACAGAGATAGAGACAGAGAGAGAAGGGAAAGGAAAGATGGGGAGGCTTGTTTTCCCTTTCTCTTAAAGACCAAGAAGTGCAAGAGATACATGTCACAATGGGAAAGTAAGGGGCGTCAAGGGTGAGAGGTAGGGGCCGTCGCCAGAGGCTCACCGACTTCATGTCCAGCACGGGGGGCTCCACAAACTTTGAGCCGAGGTTGTTGATGATGAAGGTGGTGACGCAGAACGCCACGCGGTCCTGGCGTAGGGAACGCACGATCAGCATCCTCTGCAGCTCATTGTAGCCGTTCTCCCACTCCGCTGCCAGACACACAGAGACCAGTCGTTAGGACCAACCGCTGGCTTTCGCCAGCGCAGGTTAGCGTGCTCCGTTGGCGTACAGCGAGGCGCCCTCGTCTCACCGGGCAGCGGGGCAGTCTCAGGCGTGGCGCTGGTGTACCACAGGTGCCAGTCGCGCGGGTTCTGCTCGAAGGAGTTCATGATGCCGTGGAAGTTGGTGAGCTTGTCCAGCTCCGTGATGTTGTCCCAGTTGGAGTCCGAGAGCCAGCCGGGACAGGGGTTGTCCATCTGGCCCTCTTTGTCCAGCACCTGCAGACAGGTCACAGACAGGTCACAGAGGTTTTCCTACGAGACAACCTCCAAGACACTTACAAGGCCTACAGGTGGAAGACAGCGCACTGAAAGTGCTGCCGCAAAGCCCTGACCCAACTTCTACTGGCTCAGTACAGGATCGCCAAAACCAGAGCAACACCAGTGCAATCCAGCAAGCCTCGGCCTTGCGTCGTGATACAGCATATCTGATATTAAAGTCCACTCTAGAGCTACAACAGAGGTACCTTGCAGATGTAATAAAAATACTAAGTGAAAAAAACAAACTATTAAATCAACTGTTTTATAAAATATAAATTTTTAAAATTTTTCCACTGTTTGTGAGATTTGATTTAAAATGATTGATTGGCATATTAGTCAATATTATGGTATGGTTAGGTAATCAGATGTAATAAAGGGTTATTAATTTGAATTAATGCTAGTAATTAATAGTACTTTAAATTTCATTGAAATTGCTTACGTTCTTGTACAGAAGCACAGGCGTGTTTGATCTGTGTCGGTCTCCACTATTTAACCCTGTGTGTGGCTCAGTTCAGTCACAGAGGGCTGGAAGAGACCCCTGTAGCTGTCTGGGACCCTGCTTTTCAGTCACCCAGCTGGTGTTTCTACAGAATGCTGCCATATGGGCCCCTAGGAGATCCACCAGTGAAGGTGTGGTCTAGGAGTGTAGGCAGAACTGTACTACGTTGGGTCGAGCCTGGGTCATGCCACCAGCCAGTGGTGACGGGAGCCCGAAAGGCAGTGCACAATTACCACCCAGAGGCAGGGTTGGGATTAATTGGCCTCTTACTGGATGGGCAGGTTGTCAGGGAGAAAGGCATCACTTCTTCAGATGAGACAGTACATCTGATAAAGACTGCCCATGACTGACAGGTGAGCGTCCTCATGTCTTATTCTCTCCTGTGTGAATTGCTGGAGAGCCAAGTCTTAAAACATCGGTTAGTAGACTCATACCAGGTGAGTACATCACAAAGCATCAACAACGATATGGATGGTTAAAAAGCAGGGACGTGCTGCCCTTGTGTCGGCTCCCCACCACGCTCACCTGCCCCCCGCGCAGGAAGAAGTTGTACTCGTTCATGTTGAGCTTGCCGGCCACCTCCAGGATCTTAGCGCACATCTGGAAACTGAACAGCAGCTTGTGATGCTCGAACAGGCCGCGGCACGTGTACCTGTGGAAAGACAGGTAATATGGGAGGGGTGCAGGAGTCTTTGACAGTGCTGCCTGAGAGACTGCTGCACGCTCAGTTCAGACAAGATAACACAGCTCTCGCCGAAGGAGGCAAAACAATTCTCCTTTTGTGGAAGTTGGCAGGATTTCATTAGGAACTCTCAAACTCAAGATAAGGGCACTGTATCTCTTTAGTCTTTCTTCATTCATTTTAGTTTACACATTTCCAAGTTACAGTATATATACAGTTGCAGAACAAATGTAGTGACATGTGGCCAGTCACTACTTCATTAGGAGCAGTTAATACTATATGTTAAGCCACCCTAATCCATCAGTAATCCCTCTTATGAGTTTACTGAACACTAATTTATCCCTTAAGACGTTCTAGTGAATTTATGATCCATACTGTAGGGCCTTTACAAATCCACAGAGCTGGGCTTCAACGAATACATTACATGGGCAGGTTAAAGGAGTTGAATATCTTAAGTTTTGAACAAAGAGGAGTAGAAGAACACTTGACAAAAGTGTTTTAAAGCCTAAAAGATACTGATAAAGTCAACTCCAGGGACTGTACTTTAGGTCTAACAACAAGAGCAAGAACCCAGGGATACATGTGGAGCTAAGAAGCAGAGCATTCAGGAATTATAGCAGGAAGCAAAGGTGGGCTCTGGTAACCCTGCCCCATTTGCTGCAGCCTGTTCCCTTGGCTCCTTCAAGGCATGGCTAGATGAGCTAGATGAGGTTGCTCAGCTATCAGCAAGTGAAAGGCGCAAGGCGAGCGGAATGGGGCGCCTCTCTGCGGGGGCTCCCCTGATCGTACCTGTACACGGCGTAGGTGTGGTAGTCGTTGAGGTTGTTGATGCGCTCCTCCAGCTTGGCGCTGCGCTGGCTCTTTTCGATGCTCAGGTTGAACAGGTCGATGTAGGCGTCCAGGGAGAACTGGTACATGGGGTCGATGCGGCCCATGTCGTTCAGCACGAAGAACAGGATGGAGGCGCGCTGGGCGCAGGGGCGGTACGCCTGCACGTGCGCAGAAAAACACAAGACGGACAAATCTGATTTATCTTGTTTTGCAATCAGGTTGTGCTGTTACCCTCTGTGTTTTAGAGTCAGACAGCCCACACTGCCCATGAGTCCACACAGAAGCATGTCTCACCTCTCTCGCTGTGTCAATCTTCTTCTCCGTCTGCTCGCTGCTCTCCAGTTGCTCTGCCACCTCAGTAGCTGTCACCTTGGAGTTCTGCAGAGTGTTCACCAGCTGAACATCATCCAGCAGAGAGCCCGTGGCCTCGTTCAGCAACCTGAAGAACATGCACAAGTCAGACCTCCCACTCTGCCCATCAACAATTCTTTCTATACCTTTTCATAGCCTCACCATGATCTGGGACAACGCTAGCAGAGTGGATCACGTGGGAACCTGTCTGTAATACTATATCAAGGGTCCCATAAAAGCACCAAGTGCTGATTGATTGACAATGATTGAACAATCCTTGGTTGAGCCAATGATTACATGACTTTACTGATATATTGACCGATTGTTAGATTAACTGATTGATTGATCGTTTGACTGACATACTGATTGACTGGCTGATATAATGTTGATCAATTAGTTGATTGTGAGGGTGACTGGCAGACTGGTGACATGGCCAGTGGGGGGTGCAGTGATCACAGCATCATGGCTGCTGTACCTCAGGATCTCATCCTCCAGCTCCTGCAGCTTCCTCTTGCCGGACGCGATGTTGATGACCAGCGAGTCTTTCTGCTCCTCAAGCTCCGGCCTTTCCTTCCGCACCACGATCCCCAGCAGCTGTGCTTCCAGGCCCTGGCATGGACAAACCGGACACGGAGATGTCGGAAGTTCCGTAGGCGGGCAGGACCTGCTCTGTGCCATGACTAGCCTGGGCAAGCACTCACCTGCTCCTTGACAGCGAAGTTGACGATGGTGGTCTTCGTGGAGATCTCGGGGGTGTAGTGGGGGTTGGACAGCTTGGTGGTGATGTAGAACCGGAACTCGGGGCTGTACTCCACCTCCTTGTCGCCCAGGCGGATCAGCAGGCGGCCACCTGCAGAGTCACAGCGTACAAACAGCTCTTCATACTGCGCCTCCCACAGCACCGGGCTGCAGTCCACCAGGCTACAGTCCACCGAACTCAAAACACAAGTGGAGAACCCTTGGTCTGCGGTGGGGCTCAGACTCTGATTAAGGTTAGCATCATTGTTAGGGGTCTGGACAGGGGTTAAAGTTAGCATCAGGGTTAGGGTTTCAGTCGAGGTAGGGTTCAGACTGTGCTTAAGGTTAGCATCAAGATAAGGGGTTCGGTCAAGGTGGGGTTCAGACTCTGGTTAGAATCACGGTTAGGGGGTAAAGGTCAGTACAGCTGGCATTCATGGATAAAGGCAGAGGGCGCCATGTCAGGATTGTGGTCAAGCTCAGGCAGGGGCACTGACCCACTCTAGTAAGGGACTTGTTGAGGATGGGAGCCAGTGAGGGATCCAGCTCCTCCTGGACATTCTGCAGCAAGGTTGGAGAGCCGAACTGCACGGCATTCTCCAGAGTGCGCAGGAAATCCTGCATCTGCAGGTCAATCACCTTCAGGCCCTGCAGACAGACCAAAGGAAGGCATGACAAGACTGCAGCATTCAGAGCAGCAGTGCACATGTGAGACGAGTGGACTGTGCAGAGAAAAGGACTAGATTGTGAGCAGGTGATGGGCAGGAGGGAGAGCAACAGAGTCCCAGACAACAGTGCAACAGTGAGAAAGAGGTAAAGAAAGGCTGAATATGGAGACAAAACTTTCGGCTTATGAATGATTTTTTTAGAAACAACCGTAAGTGAAAACAAAACTCCACCTTCGAGCCCTCCATGTTCTTGATCCACTTGATGGCTTGTCCTTGAGGGTCGATCATCAGTGGCCACCTGGAGACCGGACAGAGAGGGACAGAGAGAGACAGGAGAAGGACGGACAGGAGAGAGGTGAGGAGAGGAAGACAGGAGGGCGAGAGGGCAAAGGGGATGGAAAAGAGGATTGGACACAGAAGGGAGGGAAGGAGAGAGAATTGAAAAACTCAAATTGATCAAATCAAAGGTGCAGGCAGCTGCGCTGTGTCCAGCACGGTCCAGCGGAGTATGGTTAGGGCAACAGCTTCATGAAGTTAGGGTGTGTGAATAGGTTTTATCTTATTTTGATCTTATTTAACATTCACTTTTATACTCTTCTTCACTATATAAGTACATGCATTTGAAGCTATATAAAGAGAGTGCATCTTTGACATTTCTTAACACGAAGGGTAAAAGGGACCTGGACCAAGCTGCATAGCCAAATTATTGAAGCAGGTTTTCACATCAATGAGCAACTATTTGTCAAGAGAGCAAGATGGACTGTGTCCTCTCAATTCTGACCCTTCTTATTTCCCACTTAATCACTATTCCTGGATCGCACTGCAAGAAAGCAAGAATCCTTGTCTTTCGAGACGCCCATGAGCGTGTGGGAAGAGAGGGGGTGCACACCGGTTTCCGCGGGTGACGATGACTCCGTTCTCAGTGGAGAAGGCATCAGAGGGCAGGCCCTGGATGTTCCAGTCACGCACGGCCGTAGGTTTGGACAGGAAGGTGGCAAAACTGAAATTGGGAGAGCAAGGCACGGACAACTCCTTGATCTGGGGGAGAGAGATGAACAGAGTGAAACACAGAGTGAGGAAGCCAGGAGGAAGTCAAGAGAATGTCACTAGTTTCAGAAAGGGAGAAACCTGTAGGCAACTGAAGCTCAATCGTAGCCATTAACCTGCAGAACTGGATCAAAGCATCCAGGTGAACAAGCAATGTCTCAAACTCCTTTCATACAGCTCATCTGTAACTTCACACTCACACTCATCCCTACCAGATCTGTAGAGACTGTAAAGACACTCAGTCTGATCATCTGTATCTTCACATTCACACTCATCACCATCAGATCTGGAGAGACTGTAAAGACACTCAGTCTGATCATCTGTATCTTCACACTCACACTCATCACCATCAGATCTGGAGAGACTGTAAAGACACTCAGTCCAGCTCATCTGTATCTTCACATTCACACTCATCACCATCAGATCTATAGAGATCACAGAGAGCAGTAACCTGTTTCATCCAGATATTGGAGACAATCTCGTCCCTGTAGTTAGACAGAAAGGGACCCATATAAGACAGGAACGCAGCAGCCAGCAGACAGTCTCCAACCAGGTATCCCATGGCTTCCTCCAGACCCTACCAGAAACAACACCACCAGACAAATCTGTTTCAAAATTTTGTATTCACGCAACAGGCACGTCCAGTTGTTTAGAAACTTGGCTTTGTGGCTGTTACCCCTCTACGACAAGGTGGTGATTGAGGGCATGCTCCTCACAGGACAGCGAGTGCTGACTGGAAGAGCGGGGCACCTTTCTCTAGCATCACTGCAGGCCCACAGGCTCCCTGTCTCCCTAGTGCTCACTACTGCACCCTACCCTTGCCACCTGTTACCCATCACCATTAGAGAAATTACAATCCCACTCAGCAGGCCACACAGGCCAGATTGATGGAGAATGTAACAGGCTTTAAGCGCAAACCCAATGGTTACCTCAATGTCTACCTAGGCAGCGTGCTGCTCTGTGTAAGACCCTTCAACTCCCGGAACACGCAGGCGGACAGTTAGAGGGAGATTTAGGATAGAATTTTTCACAGGTCCAAGATCGGCCGTACTTTGACAGTTTCCTCCCAGCGGACTCTCTCCCCCGCCAGCCCGGACACCAGCTTGCCAGCCCGGTCCAGTTTGATCTCCATGTCCTCAGAGCGCTTCCGGAGCTCCTCCTTCTGGGCCAGCTTCTCATCGTACTGCTTCTTCAACTGCTCCAGCCTCTCTGCCACCTGCAGCCAAAGAACACCAGAACCGAGGCTTATCACTGTAGCACATGCTACGCCAGCTTTGAGCTTCTTGAACAGAAAGGCAACCAAGGGTTAAACTAGTGCTGAAAATGTGGGGCTCTGCTTATATGAGAGTTGTACAGGGGAGCCTGGAACAAACCCCTCAGCTGTGTATATGTGAGGCCAGTTGTTGAGTGAGATAGATCAGCTGGTGATCAACCAATCAAAATAGCTGTTTGCTTCCTTTAAAACAAAAACCCAAAGCCAATTGCAATGTTGCTTCCACCCTCCTCATCAGCCTCTAGTGTTAAAAAGTGTGCCTGGTCCTACACATTCCAGCAGGAGTTCAGCATAACAGCCCCTGCCGAGAGGCATTAAAAATGCAGCAGATAAGAGGTGGAACCAATAGTATCTGTTACTTGTTTAACAATCTTGGGTATATGTGTAATGCTACAAACAAGGTGAGGCCATTCTGTCTGTACAGTTTGTTCAGTTATGGGGTAGCTTAGTAATCTCAGGATGCCATTCTACTGCTTCTCAAAGGGTCGCAGAGAATGGTCTTCAACCACATGACTGGGAAGCTTGTTCCAGACACCCACCACTCTCTGTGCAAAGACGCAGCCATTGTTCTCAGCCCTGAATGCCCTCTGCTCCCACAGCCTCCCTCACCTCTTTCAGCTTGGCTTGTGCCTCGGCCAGAGCGGCCTGCTTCTCCTCCAGCTGTGCCATGGCTCCGTGGAGACGCGCCCGCTTGGGCTCCACTACACGGAAAATTCGCCCGTACACCTGCCAGGGAAGCAAGAGAAAACCGGCAGAGCTCAGGCCACTGCCACGCCCCACACAGAGTCCAGTCCTCTTCCCCTGAACTGCACCGAGGCACTGAGCAGCGACATGGGCGAAACACACAGCAATAATAATAAGAAGAAATAATAATACATTTGATTTTATAGCGCCTTTAAAAATAGCATCTTAAAGCACTTTATAGTACATGTTAAAAACAGCAAATTACAGAATAAACATACAAGAAACAGAAGCGGAAACAGGCGCAGCAAAAGATAAATGGTCATTAGAAAATGGATCAGACACAGATATTAAATAAAAGGCTTTCTGAACAGAATGTTTTCTAGTCTGGATTTAGATGCATGCAGGGAAGGGGACTCTGATGTCCTTGGGGATAGAATACCAGAGCTTTGAGATCTGTAGCCACAAAGTATTGCAAAATATGGGATCAAAAGGTCAGAAAAAGCATCTCACTTTTATTCTAGTTACTCTAGGTATTCTATTTACACTTTTATTCATATTCTAGTCTTATACATCCAGAGTTTCAGGTTTATGTCTCAATATTACGCCTAGAGAGCAATCAGACAGCACAGCAGCTGCAGAATGTTCCTGTATAAACCCGACACGAAGTGCTGAGGTGCTGATTTCATGCTTGCTGTGTACAATATAGTACAATATAGACCTCATTCTGTAAAAGTAGAAATGTTACAAACTGCTGTATGTGTGGATTCTAGGGGAAAAGGCAATGAGTGTCCAGGATCAGCAGGACTCCAGGGAAGCTTGTTATGAAAAGGTGAAAGGCAACAAGAGGAGCCCATGGCAGTCCCTAGGCCTAACTGTACCTAGCTGCACCGGAGTGCACTGTGGAGCTTGTGCCCATCCCTGCAGTGCATACAGAGTGTTAGTGAGCTGACACAGGATATGCGGGTCTCACCTCCATGGCGCGAACCCACATGCAGAGTGACTTCGCCGCCAGCGAGACCCGGCCAATGATCTCGGGTTGGAAGTCCGGCTGGGTGCAGTACTGACCGATTTTCTTTAGGACCCGGTCCGAAATGTTGTCCTTGTCAAAGTGGACCAGCTGTTTGATGAAGTTTGACTCGCCTGGACCACAAAGAGATATCATCTGTCTGTCTCTCTCACTCTCCATCCCATCCTCACGCTGTCTCCCTCCCTTCCCTCGAACCAGCTCTCTGTTACCACCATGCTTCCCTCTGATTCTGCCCTGTTCCCCTGGCTCATGTTTCTGCCCCGTTCCTCTCTGTGTGTCTCACCCAGCTGTCTCTTGGCCTCGGCCCAGGTGGGCTCGTTTCCTCTCAGGATCATCACCGCCTGCATCACCGTCTCCACCAGGGCGGGGGGGCGGCCGTAAGACTTGATCTCCGTCATGTCCTTCTTATTGAGGGACTCCAGAGCCTGGGAAGAGAGGCAGAGAGGACGGCCAAGTGAGAGGAGAGGGAGAGGGAAGGGGAGCAGGAGATGGAGACAGAGGAAGAGCCAGGGAGGAGGAGAGAGACAGGGGGGATAGAGAGAGGAGCGACAGAGACAGAGGGAGATGGCAAGGGAGAAGCAGACAAGAAAGACAAGAAATGAAGGATAAAGAGAGAAAGGAAAGGTGAAAAGGAGTGAGTGAAAAGGACAGATTAATATCTATAAGCAATCAATAATTCCCCAGATAAATCCTGCACCATTTTATCACATCATACATTTTGCTGCCCTGTTCTGATGTGAACCAATAAAGATTTGGGTTTTCTGGTTGGCAATGTACAATGAACACTGAATAGTCTGGAACAGGAGCAGATGGCTTGATTTCTAAATTAAAAACAATATGCGCACTGGACACCTCCTTCTCCCTGGTCCTACCTTCATGGCCTCCTCCAGAGCAGGCAGCGCCTCGTCCAGGTCTCTCTGAGCATTGTCTGCCATGGCCTTGCATTTGATCTCTTCCGCACCAATCTTCTCACTATGGGCACTCACAGCCTGGCACACAGTGGTAAAAAATCACTGGGCTATACTGTTGTACCATGTCACTGGGCAGTATTGTAGTAAAACTTCACTGGGCTGTACTGGGACGGTATATCACTGAGTTGTACTGTGGTACAATGTCACTGTGCTGTACTGTGGTACAATATCACTGGGCAGTATTGTAGTACAACATCGTTAGACTGTCCTGTGGGGCAACATCACTGAGCAGCAGCCTTCCAGCCACAGGCGCAGATCCTTAGCCACAGAGACACTGCATCGCCCCATAGTAAAGCAAAACTTAGCAGAATAATGGTAAACACATGGCACAAACATATTTCACAGTGGCAAATTTCCAAAAGTGGAAAATTGTTACAACTGGCCCAACATATTTTGCGAGAGAGTGAGAGTGTCCTCTGACCTTCTGCTGCTCATCCGCCTCCCTTTTCTGCTGCACGATGGTGACCAGGTACTCCTCGCACTGCTTCTGGAACTCTGCCACCTTCTTCTTGGCCTCCTCCAGCTCCACGGACATGGCCTCCACCTTCCCGCGTGTGTCATCGATCTTGTACAGGCCTGTGCGCAGCTTGGACACCTGGTCCCCCAGCTCGGCCCTCTTCTCCGTCAGCAGCCTGGGGCAGCCAGTGAGAAGTTATTCAAAGGGTCATGACTTCCTTTAACCCCACAACCTACATAAACCAGCATGTTCACACTGTGGTTCTTTTTATCTACACATACCTACCAACAGTCTATTTATTACCATGATATCATCTGACTGTCTTTAAGCACATAAAGTTTCCATCTGTCTGTACCTTATCCATTGCTCTTTACATTCTTGAGGCAATGATCAATGCATTTTTTGAACAGGGTTTGTCTCAGGGTCTTCATTTAAAAATGTGTTTTAAAAAGCATGCATTGTGGAGCTCAATATATATCCAATTGCTCCTTGTGGATGAATGAAGAAGCCCACAACAATAATAATTAATAATTGCTTACACTTATATAGCGCTTTTCTGGACACTCCACTCAAAGTGCTTTACAGGTAATGGGGACTCCCCTCCCCCACCAGTGTGCAGCCCCACCTGGATGATGCGACGGCAGCCATAGTGCGCCAGTACACTCACCACACACCAGCTCTCAGTGGGGAGGAGAAAAGAGTGATGAAGCCAGTTCATAGATGGGGATTATTAGGAGGCCAGGACTGGTAAAGGCCAGGGGGAAATTTGGCCAGGATGCTGGGGTTACTCTTTTCGAGAAGCGCCCTGGGATTTTTAATGACCACAGCGAGTCAGGACCTCAGTTTTACGTCTTATCCGAAGGACGGGGCATGCTTACAGTATAGTGTCCCCATCACTATACTGGGGCATTAGGACCCACATGAACCGCAGGGTGAGCGCCCCCTGCTGGCCCCACTAACACCTCTTCCAGCAGCAACCTTAGGTTTTCCCTGGAGGTCTCCCATCCAGGTACTGACCAGGCTCACACCTGCTGAGCTCCAGTGGGCTGCCAGTTGTGAGTTACAGAGTGATATGGCTGCTGGCCAACAAGCCCATTTCCATCAGCCCAACCACGCGGACGAGCACACGGTTGGACACTCGGGAGAGAGCCTCACTTCTTGTATCCTGACACCAGCTCCAGGTAGTTGGTGGGGGTGACATAGTTGTGCCTCCGCAGCTCCAGCTTCATCTTTTGGGAATATTCTGCTACCGACTGGTGCACCGTGACGAAGATGTGCGCGACTTTGCTGTGAATCTGAGCAGAAAGAGTGAACACAAATCAATCCTCATACAGAGAAAGGCCAGACAGGCGACCTCTTTACCTGTACATACAATACAAGCTGACATTCTACCTGACCCGCTAATCCCCCAACTGTACATGCTAATTCCATATGAATTGTCCCAGTTCTTTGCTAAACTACAGAACTTTTCCTCAAGAGGGACAGTTTTTATTAAATGCCAGCTATTCTGAGGTATCCTGAAATTGTGTTCCTAGATGATCAGTGGGAATGTGTACATGCGATGTGTGTGCTGCGACCTGGGGAGCACCTGAGCCGGCGTCTGTGCGCCTGTACGCTCTGATCAAACTCGACGTCCTCACTCACCCCCTCGATGGGACCCAGGGCCAGTCCCTCCAGGTCCCTCTCCGCCACCTCCAGCAGGGCGTCCTGGGGCCACTCGGAGAACCAGTCGATGGTGGTGCAGTTCACCAGGGCCGGGTACTGGCGGAGGCGGTTCCTGAAGCGCACAGACACCACGGAGCCAGTAAATTACAACTGGGAAAGGGCTCAGGCAGGTCAACCAAGCTACAGTGTATAGAAATGGATCCACACACTAATAAATAATGGGCTTGTGTTGATCAGAAATCACATGTGGCAGAAAGGAGAACTGCGCCCCCTGTTTGCAGGACATGAGGTGGAAGAGTAGGATTACGACATACAAACATAAGCGTGGTAACAAATCACGCTCGTTTGATTGCTGAGTAACCGATCCAAGGATCTCATCCAGCCATTTCACATAAAAAAATCAAGGTATCATCTTCGACACTCACAGTGTTGTTGTGGAAAGAAGTGCTTCCTGAATGAAACCTACTGTTGATTCACTGCTGAGTATAAACACTCCTTTGCTTGTCTATAGCCCTCTGTATACAGTACATGGGTCAAGTCCCCTTGTAGTCTCCCCTGTTAAAGACTGGCAAAGAGGAGTGGGAGACATTCTCCACTGAGGGTACTGTTTTCTTCACCAGAGGACAGGCCCGCAGGACGGGCTGCTGGAGTAGTATGGAGGGTTCAGGGGGGTGTGTACCTGAAGGGGTCTCCCACGGGGCTCATACACAGCACAATGTGCAGGTTGTTCCTCACTCTCTCAATCAGGTAGCTGAACATGCTGTCCGGAGTCTCAGGCACGCCGTCCGCCCGCGCCGCATCCGCCAGCGCGCTCTGAATCTGGAGAGACGGACAGAAGAGATGAGAGAGAGCTGGTAACAATTACAGGAGGGGAGAGAGATCAAGTGGGATGAGCAGGGGAATGACAGTGGGAGAGAATAAGTAAGGAAGGGTTTGTGTTAGGGAAAAGAGAGGTAGAGAACAGGAGAGGGGGCGAGAGGGGTGGTGAAAGAGTGCCAGATGCTCCTCCACTCAGTGCTCACTCTTCACTCTGTGTCCCGGGTCTGACAGACGGTTGTGTTGCAGGAGAAAAGGCAATTTTAACTGGCAGGCTAGGCCTCACCTCCTCAAACTCATCAGGCTTGTACATGCTGGGCACCTCCCCTGAGCTCAGGATGTTGTTCACATCCTCCAGGAAGGACTCATCCACCACCTGTGTGTCATTGAACAGGAAGACAGTGGGCTTGTTGTCCACACCTGTCTGTCGGTACAGCTTCTTAATGTCTGGAGGGAAAAAAATGCATCATGAAAAGCTGTGCTATGGGCCATGGACAGCGTAAACGCTTTGTAAACAGAAAACCCGTGGATCAAGGAGAGAAAGGAAATGAAGATGAGGAAAGAGAGCAGAGAGGTGGAGGGAAGCCAGGGACAGAGAGAAAAACACATGAATTAATGTGTCAGCCTTAATAATGTGGCATGGTCAAGCCCTTCACATTTCCCTATGTCCAGATATACAGCATGAACAAAAATGGCATCCATTGTCCAGATAGGCCCAATGCATGCTTAATAAATTAAAGTTGATATCAGGAGCTTCCAAAACCCACCGTTTAACACAAAAGTGTTGAATTTAAGGCACTTTGATGTAAATGTATTTTGACACAATGAGTTATGGCATGGCAAAGAGGGAGACTGTATCATCCTCTGAACCACACCTGCTGTGATGCACCATCGCAAGAGCAGAGTTGCCCACACTGACCTTCCCTGAACTCCTGCTTGCGGTACTGCTTGGTGACCTCGATCTGGAAGACCTTGTAGTCGCAGATGTAGGAAGCAAGGCGCGAGAGGCTCTGTCGGCCCGAGCCCCCGATCCCGATCAGCAGCATGTTCCCCCGCGGCTGGCTGATCACGCGCACCACACGGGTAACTGGCAAGCAGAGCAGGGGCAGCATGGGCACAGGGCATGAACAGACCACATTAATACAGAGCATCAGCACATTACTACAGGGCACTGACAGCACACAGGTCGCACTGACTGTGTGTGGGCTGTACTATTAGTGTATTTCCAGTGCTCTCAGTGCAGTCAGGTCTCTGGGTACTGACTGTGTGTGGGCTGTACTCTCAGTGTAATTCCAGTGCTCTCAGTGCAGTCAGGTCTCTGGGTGCTGACTGTGTGTGGGCTGTACTCTCAGTGTAACTCCAGTGCTCTCAGTGCAGTCAGGTCTATGGGTGCTGACTGTGTGTGGGCTGTACTCTCAGTGTAATTCCAGTGCTCGCAGTGCAGTCAGGTCTCTGGGTGCTGACTGTGTGTGGGCTGTGCTGTCAGTGTAACTCTGTGCTCTCAGTGCAGTCAGGTCTCTGGGTACTGACTGTGTGTGGGCTGTACTCTCAGTGTAATTCCAGTGCTCTCAGTGCAGTCAGGTCTATGGGTGCTGACTGTGTGTGGGCTGTGCTGTCAGTGTAATTCCAGTGCTCTCAGTGCAGTCAGGTCTCTGGGTGCTGACTGTGTGTGGGCTGTACTCTCAGTGTAACTCCAGTGCTCTCAGTGCAGTCAGGTCTCTGGGTGCTGACTGTATGTGGGCTGTACTCTCAGTGTAACTCTGTGCTCTCAGAGCAGTCAGGTCTCTGGGTACTGACTGTATGTGGGCTGTACTCTCAGTGTAATTCCAGTGCTCTCAGTGCAGTCAGGTCTCTGGGTGCTGACTGTGTGTGGGCTGTACTCTCAGTGTAACTCCAGTGCTCTCAGTGCAGTCAGGTCTCTGGGTACTGACTGTATGTGGGCTGTACTCTCAGTGTAATTCCAGTGCTCTCAGTGCAGTCAGGTCTCTGGGTGCTGACTGTGTGTGGGCTGTGATGTCAGTGTAACTCTGTGCTCTCAGTGCAGTCAGGTCTCTGGGTACTGACTGTGTTCAATGGCGTCCCTGAACAGCACCAGGCTCATGGGTACAATGCCAGGCGTCAGGTTATAGTCCTCCAGCTGTGTCTCCATGAATTTCTTCAGGGCCTTGAAGTCCATCAGGTCCTCATAGACCCGCGGCTCCCGCAGGAAATCCCCTGCCGTGCGAGAGGGACACGAAAACTGAAAACATCCCCAATGTCCCACACTTCTCTTCCCCTCGCCCGCATGTGTCCTTCACTGTCACAGGTAAACTGGCTAAGCGCTGAACTCCTTTCCATCTCCTGTGCTCCATCAGAAGGTACACCCAGTATGACAACTGCCTGCTGCTTGCGAGTTTGATACCTTCTGTCAAGGTATTGGGATCTAAATTCATATGGAAAGGAACACAACCCTGCAAAATAACTGATTGCCTAACACCACTGTAAAATTTAGTTTGAATGTATCCGCATCGTTAATTAAAACCAAAAAAATTAATGAAATCACAGAACTAGGTTAGTTGCTCTTTAGGTTGTGTCCTGAATAAATTGCTGATGGCATAGCCTTATTAGTAACAGGAAATGTGCTTAACTCGTGTTTCATCCCAGCAACAGCACAAGAGCATCAGGAAGGTCTGCAACCAGAAAAGGCTGCTCATCTCATCTGGTCTGTTTGCTATTTAGTAGGTAATTGATGCAAAGATCTCATCCAGCTGCTTCTTGAGAGAAGCCAGGGTATTGGCTTCAACAATATGGCTGTGTAGCTCATTCCACACTCCCACAACCCTTTGTGTAAAGACATGCCCCTGTTTTCATGTTTAAGTTCTTTTAACCTGTCAGTGTGTAACATTTCCATAAGCCTCAGAATGTATCTTTTTCTTTGAAATATATTTTAATATTTACCATCCCTGTCTGGAATATCTCTTTTGTGGATTGATTCCAGAGTATAAACACATTTTAGTGATGTCGAATAATAATATCCCAAATGGTGTTTAATGATTGTTTTGTAATCCCATGTCAGCCCATGGGAATCCCTGAAACTTTAACATGACATTCCTTGAATTAAATTGTGAGCTTTTAGCTAATATACCCTTGAACACTTTTGTCCTAATCTGGACACAGAAATCATTTAAAACAGTGTTTAATATGTCTTAAAATGAGGGGGTGAGCTGGAAAATAAATCCCAGATGCCTTGTTTCAGAACATCATCATCAATGGTCCTTGCAGGCCCCCAGACAGCACAGGTCACCACCCACTCATTGTGGGAGGGCAGTTTACTTCTGAACTGCAGTATGAATGTGCCGTGTGCCGGTGTCTTTGTGCAACTTCAGTCCACTGGTTTGTGGACTGGGGGCTGGTCATACCGAACAAGGGAGGCTGCTTGTTGGGGCAGATGCTGTGGTAGGTGACATTGAAGAGGGAGCCCATCTTCTCACTCAGCAGCCCCAGGAAGGCTTCCATGTCGCCTCTGTCCACCAGCCGGTCAGAAAACACCCTGCAGGACAACGGAACAAAGGCCCATTTATGCAATTATTTTACAGAGAATCTTATATACTGCACCGGCCACCATTTCTTGGCCCAGCATTTGGCAGGGAGATGGTTTGTGTTTAGGGCTGTTATTGTATAACTTAAGAGAGGCGAGAGGACTGCGTGGTTGCCTAGGAAACAAAGTGACACTGAGGGAAACACAGTCACTGAGAAATTACCTGCAAATAAGAAGACTGTCCTACACCCCTTTTATTATTTTTGAGGTACCAGTTTGGTTTGGAATTAGCTCTTTCTGTACATTAAATGGACTTTCAAAGTTCTTTCTCTGAACATCACAGTGTCAACTTCCGTCCCTCGCATTACAATGTCATATAGGTATAGATCAGCATGTATTCAAGGGCAGGGGTTCTTGGTAGATAATTACAATAATGATCTCCATGCGTGGTGATAATTAGTATTCTTTCTCCCCCCCACATTCAATTCATTATTTTGTCTCTAGCTGGTCTGTACTATTGTTGATGGATTTAAAAGCAGGAATCTGGAAATTATATATCAAAACATGTCAAATGTGACTTAGATTTAGTTGGACTGGCTGAGGATTGGATCTTGACCAACAGCTAAAAACTCCTTTTCATGTAATTATCTTTTTATATGTACCAACCCAGTTTGGAATCACCTCTGGCCTTGACTCCTGAACTCTTGTACCTGCTTGGTACACACAGACATGCTTCTCTGACATGCCTACCTGTCAGAGCTGTTCAACTCTTCACATGCTGAGAGCTCCACAAAGCCTGGAAGGACAATATACTGGGGGCGTGGCGCACCTCTGCGTGTACAGCCCCATTAAAGGTGCAGGAACCCCTGATTTCCCAGAATGCTAAGAGTCCTGTCTGACAAATCCCAACCCTGCCCCCCAGCAGCACTCTGCCAGTGGTGACACAACCCAGCCTGGAACTGGCAAAGCTCACAGATCCCACACCTGACTCGGATCTCCAGCCCCATGCAGACAATTATTACAGCAGATATTCTATTCCAGATCGATTGCCTTGATTGATCAGTGAATCAGGGTGTAAACTCATTGGCTCCTGACCTGAAGCACTCGTGAATCCACAGCCGAGTAATGCTCTGCTTGGTGTCGTGGAAGTCTCTGTGAGCACGGAGCAATCCTTGGAACACCTGCAACACAATCAGAGATGTTCTAGTCATTTTTTCTTCTTATACAGCATCAGTCCCCAGTTTAACTCCCGTGCTGTGCCAGTTGGGAGTCATCAGCTCTCAGGTCTCGCTCTAGTTCAGCACAGGGGGGTGAGGTCAACACGCACTCCTCCAGTGCTGGGGAGACAGCTCTCTCCTCACCTTGGAGATGTCCCGCAGGTTGAAGAGGTAGTGGATCTTGGCTGGCGTCGGCAGGAACCTCTGCACGATGGCGGAGTAGATGTCCAGCGTGGCCTGGGTCACCACGTCCCCGATCGGCTTCACCTCCTCCTCAAACTCCTGCAGCTTCTGGTTAATCATGGTGCCGTAGATCCGCTTGATCTGGGACTCCTGCAGCCCGAGGCCCAGCGGGGCGAGTCAGGAGACAGAAATACAGCGGCGAAAAGAAGAAAGAAAAGTGTGGAAATACAGACAAACAAGGAGAGGAACAGACAGAAAAGT
Organism: Atractosteus spatula; assembly: GCF_055471065.1. Taxonomy (NCBI): domain Eukaryota; kingdom Metazoa; phylum Chordata; class Actinopteri; order Semionotiformes; family Lepisosteidae; genus Atractosteus; species Atractosteus spatula. The sequence goes on along the minus strand of NC_142708.1, from coordinate 68,060,997 downwards.
GCAGAAACTTATTTCAGGCTCTGCACTTGATTCTAAACTAAACTAAACAAAAAAAAACACAGCACAGAGAAAGAATTATTCTCTAACTTCATGCATACAAGACTATTTCATTTTTTTCCTTTATTTACACCTACCCTTTTTCTACAACTAAATAGAAATGTAATATTATTGTTGTTGTTGCCATTAAGGCATCAGATGATGAGTTCACACAAGGACAACAGCAAAAATCATTTTAAACTATTTTACAATCACTGTAATTAAAATTTGCTACAAATGCTACAAATTACTAACAGCTAGTCCATGCTTCCATATTTTAACACACAAGGCAAGTGCAGTTTAAAATATTCCTTTGACAGATGACAATCTCCCAGGTGGATCAAAGCAGATTTCAGATTTTGGCCTTTTACTCAGATAAATGAATTGGTACACTCTAAGTGCTCTGACTCACAGTGGGGAAGGTCATATTGATGAGGTTAAAACGGCTCTGCAGGCGTCCTGATATGTGAGTCCTTCCACCACCAGGGGGCCCCATCGCTGCCATCAGGAACATGTCCTGTCAATCAGAACAGAGTCAATTTGAGAAAACAACTAACAATTCTCTTAACAATTCTCAGGTCCTGCCTATAGTTAAAGTAGTACAATCCAGACTCCAACCTAGAGGCCAGGCCAAATTATCTGGACAGATTTAATTCCTGGTAGGTTAGAGCAGGCAGAAAGTGCAAGGCTCTCTCCTGGATAAAAGTCCTATCAAAGCTGTACTGTTTTATTGCAGGTAGGCATGCACAGTTGGGGTGGAATATAGGGCAGACCCAATCTCACAAGCTTTCAGTCCTGAGTCCAGAGCTCTCAACTCCCATCATTTCTCTACTGTAAGAAGGTAAATACAGACCCCTGCATTTGAGCTGCTCTTTAGCTAGGCAATCCCAGAATTTCATCCAGAAATTTCCTTAGACATCCAACAGAGTCTGCTTCAGTGATGCAGGTGGGTAGCTTGCTCCCTTCCCCCACCTCTCTTTGTGTAAAGCAGTGCCTGCTGTCCTCAATTCTATGTGCTTCTGCTGATAGTTTTCTCCTGATAGCCCAGGTTTGACTTTTAAACCTGATGTACAGTTCCCTTAGGTTGATTTTTGTAAGGATTTTGAATACCTAGATCTAATCACCACGTAGTAGCCTCTCTTCACAACTAGAAAGACTCAGTTCCTTTTACTCATCCGTTTCTGACATTTCCTTGAGAAAAGGCTTCATTGTGATCCTGTTCCTTTTACGTTCTTTAGAGGTCAGCACCTCCTTGACTTCAGTAACATGTGTGGAAGTCTTTGCCATGTTCAGACACTCCAGTTTTAGACTTGAGTTCCCGGTGGTCACCAAAAACATCAATCATGTTGAAGCACCCCTGTAAGAATTACTATGTTTTTCTGAATAGAAATAATGATAATACAGCAACATCTTTACCTATTATCAATCTCTCATCATTTTACAGTATTTTATATTAGCAGATTTAATCTCCCTCGATGTGCTTTTTTTAAAATAAAAAAATTGGTATCCCTGATTATTTTAAGGCTGGTGCTTCCAGCTCAGGGATAACATAGAAGCTGGAGGACCTGCAGACACGCCCAGACCCAGGCTCCTGTCAGAGCCTTCCCAGACTCCACAGGAGAGCTGGAGAGCTGACAGGAGAGACAGCACAGCCTGGAAGAGCAGCCCCTGTCCCTCACAGCACTGCGGGTTTGACAGTGCTGTGAAGGAAGGCAAGGCACCGAAGGCCAAGAGGGCCCTGGCTACCCAGTGCCCCTGTACACCAGTCAGGCTGAGCTGGGGACTCCAGGACTGATCCAGGCCTGCAGCAGTGATGCCAGGGTGCCCCGCAGCCCTGTGCCTGGAGTACATTGGGAAAGGCGCAGGCCTCACCTTGATGCATGTGACCGTCTGCTTCTGCCGGTCGTACCAGAAGCCGTAGTCGATCCAGAGGCGCAGCAGCTCCAGCGGGGGTTGGGAGCCGAAGCTGTCCTGAGCCGGCATGTTCAGGTCGTCCAGGAAGGTGATGAGGCGCTTCCCCCCGATCGGCACGTACACCCCCTTCGTCCGCTTCTCCACGCGGCTCTCGATAACGGCCTGCACGTTGTTCGAGGAAGTCTGAACAAACACACATGGTTCTTATGATCATTTCTGCTAATAATCCTGCTGACCTGATTTCAGTTTTGATCAGTGTGGATCGGGCCATTATACCCACTCAAATCGGAATCACCAACGGCACAGTCCCTGGACCTGCAGGGCTCGTCCCCCTCTCAGAGCTGACCCTGAGGCCTGGAGACTGAGCACTGCTTGGTCACTAGCATCAGTGCAAGCCAACAGCAGGTCTACCAGATCCCAGGAGCTGTGGCTGGGTCCAGGGGAAGAACTTTACATCTAACTTAAAATACATCGAACTTAACACCGGAAATACTTCACACTTAATATATACACTGGACCTGCTCACCTGGGCGGACATGTTGACGATCAGCACGCCCCACTTGGAGGTGTCCAGCCCCTGCAGGACGGTCTGGGCAATGGAGGTCTTCCCCGTGCCCACCAGTCCCACCAGGAGCACCGGGCACTGACTGGACACCAGTGCCCGCACCAGGAAGTTGTAGCGCACGGTGTCCACAGTGGGAACCATGATCTTGTAGAAGGGGGAACTGAGAACAGAAAAACACACAGTTACGCCAAAGGGGCGACAGTTCAGCCCTTCTGCTCAAAGATTGCTCTTGCTTCTCAGTTAACAGCACTAGCCACTTCCTTTATTGTATCATCAGTAAAATACAAAGCCATTTCAGAAGCAAAGGAAACAAACCTGACATCAAAGCATTTCTTCAGCCCCACAAATAAGATTGTAATGAAAACAAAGATAAACGTGGATCTAAGCCAAGGTTTGATTCCTAAACAGTTTCTCCTTCTTATGCCGCAAAACATGTGAACTGCATTCTGACTTGGACAAAGATTTTTAGCCCAATAAAAGAGACAAAATCAGATACAGAGATGGAAACAGATGGTATTGCATGCAAACTGAGGACAGAATGTAACAGCAATGCACATTTATCTGCGGCGTTTTAAAGTCTGACAACACAATAATATAATTTTCTTTTTTGCTCCAGAATGCTTACACATTGAAATATTGTTCAGAGACAATGCTTAGCCTGTACACTGTTCTGCAGCCAATCCTAAGTCTAACAGATCTCTGCTTAACTAACGGAATAAATCTCAATAAGCATGAATTCTTACTGGCACTTCCTCTAACTTAGTAAAGACATTTGTGTGTGGAATGCAATAGCACGAGGGAGGTTTCTGTGGAAAACCACCATCTTGGCTCAAACCCAGGACATGTAGTGGCCTGGGGCCACAGTGGCTGCTGTGTCACGAGGAGATTGAAAGCAGGTGTGTGGGCAGTTGAGACAAGCACCTGAGGACATTCACACAGTGTAATACCCCCTCTGATTCATCTGTGACAGAGTGGATATAAAGTGGCACTTGACAAAGACCAAACATGACCGAAATACAGAAGTGCCAACAGGAAGAACACTGACTCAGTATACCACTATGCTCTGAAAATGAAAATCAAGCTCTGCATTGGAGACTCTTGAATGATTTGCATTGGAAGAACACAATGAGCCTCATTACAAAATACAGTGATGCAAAGCCCTCCAAATCACAAAACAGACCTATTCATTCTAAACAGCATATTTACCTCAAAAGTGTTTGAAATTAAAAATGAAAAGCTGTTTTTAGTCTAGTGTTTTCTGGATTGATATTAAAATTCATTTTTTACAACAAATAACAGTGCGTTATCTTCAGTAAGTGCATTTAGAAAGTGCTACACAAATTCTGCATTTTGCTGTACAAATCAGAATCTGAACTGCAGAATTGCTAGACAAACAAAAATATCCTTGATGTCTGTGCAGGTAGATACTACACTGAAAAACACACAATCCTGCTTCAGGAGTGATTTCTCCTGAACAAGCTGTGTCTGTGTCACTTCGCGATGGTCTCGCGCTCTTCAGGACTCTGACTGATATTAGCATTATTGCTGATGACAGTGAGAAAATTATTAGCATTATTGCACCAGCTGGCACTCACCCTGGGGGGTACCTCCAGCCCTTTGGCAGCTTCTCCTCAAACGAGGCCCAGGTCTTGTTCTTGGGGTCCACGTAGTACTCGTAGATAGTGTCCTAGAGAAGGGGTAGTGGAGATGGACTGACTGCAGAGCTGCTAGTGTGGATCAACACGCCATCACAGCACCGAAAGGTCTGCGTGTGTCTGTCTATGAGTGTGTGGACACCTATTTAATCTTAAGGCAGGGATTAAGTCTAAGAAAATAACACACAAAGGTACAATTGTTTGTGCATGACTGCATGTCACTGTGAGCACAGTGTACGCCGAGTGCCCGAGTTTGTGTGAGAATGTCTGTTGTATGTGTGCATCTGTGTCCATCTGTGTGTCCGTATGTACATGTGTGCACATGTGTGGATGTGTGTGTGTCCATGTGTTTGTGTGTGTGTCAGTATGTCTGTATGTTTGTGTGTGTTTGTGTGTCAGTATGTCCGTGTGTGTCAGTATGTACATGTCTGAGACATGTGTATATGCTGTATGCGTATCCGTATGTACGTGTCTGTGTTTGTGTGTGTGTCCGTATGTTTGTGTGTCAGTATGTCCGTGTGTGTGTCAGTGTGTTTGTGTCATAGTATGTCCGAGTGTGTCCATGTGTTTGTACGTGTGTGTCAGTATGTACGTGTGTGTCAGTATGTACGTGTGTCTGTGTCTGTGTGTGCGTAGTTGTGTGTGTACTTGTTTATGTAATGTATGTGTATCCGTATGTACGTGTGTGTGTCCATGTATGTGTGAGTGTGTGTGTGTTTCCATGTGTGTGTACCTTGCTGGGGAAGGTGCCCTCGGTTTCCCGGAGGAAGTTGTCGATCTTCTTGCGCCCTTCCTCGTCCACGGAGGCACAGATGGACCAGATGAGGCTGAAGGTGAACCAAAGCTCCACCATGCGGCTGAAGTTGTCCGAGTCAGAGGGGTTCACCTGGGAGGGTGAGGGGGCACAGAGCTGTACGGACACTATTCTGGGTATAGATAGGAGCACACCTCATCTCCGCAGGACCTTCCACAAAAACAATCTGGAGTACGAGTAGGGACATGTCACAGAGCCCCTTCGGGAATTGGGATTTCGGGGTCCCCAGTTTAGGGAGTGGGAGGGGTGTTTCACTCAATCAAGCCCAGTGATGCTGACTAGCGGCGCAGCAGGAATGAACACAACAGGCCCTGGCTGGACAAGAAGAACCGTGCACAGGAACACTGCCTTGGGACTCACCCCATTCTCAGGCGTGGCGAGGGTGTGGTACAGCCGGCACAGTGAGGCCACGCCGTTCAGCTCAGTGATGGGCACCAGCTCTTTGCAGTGAGTCTTCCTGAAGAGCAGGGTCTTCTCCACATACTTGTCAAACAGCCGCTGCAGGTGCTCCACCTCCTCCTGGAGAACACAGAAGAATGGGCTAGTCAGTAGACACCCCCCAGACCAGGGAACAGATTTCCCTTGGTGGCAGGGACTGTGTGGATGTACCTGACCTTCCCAGGCCAGGGTCTCAGCCCCACGCACCATTATCCCTCCTGCAAGAATGGGTTGGGATAAGGCCTTGTGAAATATCTGCTTAAAAACCATGTGTGATGACCGATGTTCCCTCTAATTGCTAATGGCCTCTGTGCGCAAAAGTTTCAAGTTGTGTAAATTTTTTCCCCAGTGACAAAAATGTTGTTAATAAAGTAATTCTCATAGAAGCATAGAGATCCAAAAGACCGGGACGGCAATTCAAGGAGCGCAGTCATGGAGACCGAGCGTGGAGCGAGCATGAGCAGGGAGGTACGAGACAATGAGAGCACAGATATCGATGATCGAGTAGCGGTAATGATGCACACAGCCAAGTTGGGCCTCTCGCAGACACTCTCATGTGGTCAATTTAGCACATGACTGTGTTTGCTTTATTATTATTATATTTTTTTGTGCACAGTTCAATTTCCCATGTGCGCTGATTTCACAACCTGTGTGCGTGCACACACGCGCACAGCTTAGAGGGAACATTGGTGAGGACACAGCCGGAGGAGAGGAGATGTATGACCTGTGCTTAATGCAAGTGGAACTCTTGACAACAAACAGCCACGCTTCACTGAAATTCTCACTTCCACATTCAAAGCATAAATTAGATCCCTGCTGGAATGGCAAGAGTGTGGTAATGTCAGCTCTCATTAACACATCTGAGATAAGTGATTATCTTATTTCTAAATCTCACTTACATCTTAAGTGCATATAAAAACAGACCTCACACTAAACATGTAATATTGCTCGAGTACACCAGTGTGACAGGGGTGTATTGTTACAACTAAGAATGGGTACAATGGGTAACACCTGGCTAGTGTCAACATTTCCAGCTTCAGAGCAAAGGGATGTTTGGCTGAGATGTTGGGGGTCCAGATTCAGTGATCAAATTAATCATAGTGTTTACCTTATCTAATTAAGTTCTGGGTAAATGATTAAGAGTCGATCAACAGTCCAGGAAGACAGTGTATAACTAATAGGCAGGGGTAACTGGGGAAAAAGAGAAGGATATTGAGAGGCCCATTTATTTTGTGGCATCATGTCTATGTTGTATGTTGCTTAGGAACAAGTAATAGGTTTATTCCATGCTGAAAAAAAGAAGAAAGAGAACACAACGTTTCGGCCGTGGAGCCTTCTTCAGGTGTCAGACACCTGAAGAAGGCTCCACGGCCGAAACGTTGTGTTCTCTTTCTTCTTTTTTTCAGCATGGAATAAACCTATTACTTGTTCCTTTGCAGCCTACGCATGCTGACGCAGCTACCCACCTGAACTACATGTTGCTTAGTATGTGTATTGTCATTATTAACAAATATTTGTTTAACCAAGTTAAACAAATTATTTGAATTATTGAATTATTTCGTTTTTCACAAAAGCTGTGCCAGAGAGCAAATAACTCATATTCCTCTAACTATTCCAACCGCTCAGGTATATTCCTGTCAAAACCTTTACAAGTTGGGGTTTATGATCATTTATTTCATTTATTGATTTATCCGCTCAGTCAGTTCTTCATATTCACCACTTTCGTAACCTCCATTTGTAACCATATCAAGTGGTCAGGTAGTCCAGCTCACCTTCTTGCGTTTGTCCAGCCAAGACTGAACGTAGGGTTTCCAGCCCAGGTCTGTGTAGTCAGTGTAGACCATCCCACAGCGGGACACTGTAGCTGGGGAGGCAACAGCCAGGTCCTCCACCTCAAACAGCAGGGACACCTGCACAGAGGAACACAAGTTATAGAGGGTGACAAAGCATGGCTGAAAGATGCCGTGCTTGTATCACAGAGAAGGATACCACTGCCATACTTGAGGATGCTGGTCTTGTTCCCAAACGGGATAAAGCAGGGAGCTACATTAGCATTCAACCTCTGATTAAAGTCCCACAGCCCAAATGCTGTGTCTTATTCTGTTTTCCTGATGTTACAAGGTTTTCCTGGTCGTGAGGAAGGACAGAGAGACCCAGACCCAGGCTGTACCTGCTCCGGCATGGCGATCCTCTCTCCATTGATAAGGGTCAGCACCTTGTTGTCATCCATGACGGAGTTCATGCTCTCAATCCACAGGGTGTCTACGGGCCCGTCAAACACAATCCACTTCTCATCCGGCTTCTCGTCTGGTTCCACACAGAGAGAGGAGCTCACTCAACACAGGGGTGGACAGACTCACGCTCAGCTCAGACACAAAGAAACTGATTGTCCTATATACAGTGGTGTGAAAAAGTGTTTGCCCCCTTCCTGATTTCTTATTTTTTTCCATGTTTGTCACACTGAAATGTTTCAGATCATCAAACAAATTGAAATATTAGACAAAGATAACACAAGTAAACACAAAATGCAGTTTTTAAATGAAGGTTTTTATTATTAAGGGAAAAAAAAAATCCAAACCTACATGGCCCTGTGTGAAAAAATGATTGCCCCCTAAACCTAATAACTGGTTGTAATAACTGGTGGCCACCCTTAGCAGCAACAACTGCAATCAAGTGTTTGCGATAACTGGCAATGAGTCTTTTACAGCGCTGTGGAGGAATTTTGGCCCACTCATCTTTGCAGAATTGTTGTACTGTAATTCAGCCACATTGGAGGGTTTTCGAGCCTTAACCGCTTTTTTAAGGTCATGCCACAACATCTCAGTCGGATTCAGGTCAGGACTTTGACTAGGCCACTCCAAAGTCTTCATTTTGTTTTTCTTAAGCCATTCAGAGGTGGACTTGCTGGTGTGTTTTGGATCATTGTCCTGCTGCAGAACCCAAGTGCGCTTCAGCTTGAGGTCACGAACAGATGGCCGGACATTCTCCTTCAGGATTTTTTGGTAGACAGCAGAATTCATGGTTCCATTTACCACAGCAGGTCTTCCAGGTCCTGAAGCTGCAAAACAGCCCCAGACCATCACACTACCACCACCATATTTTACTGTTGGCATGATGTTCCTTTTCTGAAATGCTGTGTTACTTTTACGCCAGATGTAATGGGACACACACCTTCCAAAAAGTTCAACTTTTGTCTCGTCAGTCCACAGAGTATTTTCCCAAAAGTCTTGGGGATCATCAAGATGTTTTCTGGCAAAACTGAGACTAGCCTTTATGTTCTTTTCGCTCAGCAGTGGTTTTCGTCTTGGAACTCTGCCATGCAGGCCATTTTTGCCCAGTCTCTTTCTTATGGTGGAGTCATGAACACTGACCTTAACTGAGGCAAGTGAAGCCTGCAGTTCTTTGGATGTTGTTGTGGGGTTTTTTGTGACCTCTTGGATGAGTCGTCGCTGCGCTCTTGGGGTAATTTTGGTCGACCGGCCACTCCTGGGAAGGTTCACCACTGTTCCATGTTTTCGCCATTTGTGGATAATGGCTCTCACTGTGGTTCGCTGGAGTCCCAAAGCTTTAGAAATGGCTTTATAACCTTTTCCAGACTGATAAATCTCAATTACTCTGTTTCTCATTTGTTCCTGAATTTGTTTGGATCGCAGCATGATGTCTAGCTTTTGAGGATCTTTTGGTCTACTTCACTTTGTCAGGCAGGTCCTATTTAAGTGATTTCTTGATTGAGAACAGGTGTGGCAGTAATCAGGCCTGGGTGTGGCTAGAGAAATTGAACTCAGCTTTCCAAAGATGTGATAAACCACAGTTGATTTATGTTTTAACAGGGGGGGCAATCACTTTTTCACACAGGGCCATGTAGGTTTGGATTTTTTTTTTCCCTTAATAATAAAAACCTTCATTTAAAAACTGCATTTTGTGTTTACTTGTGTTATCTTTGTCTAATATTTCAATTTGATGATCTGAAACATTTCAGTGTGACAAACATGCAAAAAAATAAGAAATCAGGAAGGGGGTAAACACTTTTTCACATCACTGTATTTGTAACTTGCGCTACAAAAGCCAAACTCTATAAGGCTGAGTAGGGAGCTGCGTGAGCATGCGTAGGCTGCAAAAGACCAGTAAAGTTTCTTTCCATGCTGAAATGTAAAAAAAGAAACTACGTTTTGGCTGTGAAGCCTTATTCAAGTGCGAGCTTATTCACGGCCAAAAATTGGTGTTTCTTCTCTTAACCTTTCAGCGTGGAATGACTCTTTACCTGTTCCTCTATAAGGCCCTGACCCTAACCCTAACAGCCTTATCAAACAAATCTTGCAAAACCTCCCTCTTGCAGTTTTAAAAGAACTGTTTCCTTAACTTTTTCAGATGTGTTCAGGGTACCTGGCTGTACAAATTATCGGGAATCACAACTATTTTTATGTTGTTAACTTTTGTTTCACAAAGTCTAAGTCAGCAGCTACAGGCAGCTGTTTTGCCCTTATGAGGGGACTTCAGGATGAGCTCTACATATTTTATACGGTATGTGTCCTTCCCCATCTCCCCAAATGTTTCTGTTTCTTTATGTCTCCATCTCTGCCTCTCGCTCTCTCCGTTTGTCTTGTTCTTCTTCCCTTCCCTCTTTCAGACTGCTGAACTGGAATTCAAACTGCTTTGCCAGCACATCCCATGAAACGCACACTGCCAACCAATTTGATGGCACTGGTTATCTTCTTACTCTGTCAACCCCTCTCTCCTGCGTCAGGAGGTGTCAAATACTGTACCTGCGCAGGCCGCTCTCATCAGGCTGGACAGCACCCCGTCTGTCCATTCGTTGGTGCTCAGGTCATATTCCCCATACAGCTCCCCCAGACTCACGGCCTTGGGGTTCAGAGGACACTCCTACTCCACGCGGGCAGGACGCACAGGGAACCAGGGGGGGACAGGGCAGAGTTAGAAAGCGTGAGGGATTTAGAGGGGGAGCCAGAGACAAGAGAATATTTATAGACATCGAGAGACATCATTAATAGGTACAATATGCATAGAGGAAGGTGTGGAAAGAGAAAGTGAGAATGAGGCAGAGAAAACAGATCATAAGAGACCGAGATTCAGAGCAAAAGAGGGAACAGGTGAAGAGACGCTGGGAATAAATAGGCAGAGGAAACACAGACAAAGTACGTGCGTAGGAAATGCGTGAACGGGGGAGAGGCAGAAAAAACAAAGAAAAGGAAAAATGATAGTGAGTGAGCAACAGAGTACAAAAATAAAAAATGTGTGATCCATCAGAGTGAGACGGAAAGGTGTGTCAGAAATTCTGTGTAGAAATAGTATGAATGCATTGGTTTCACAGGTATTTTTTAAAAGGAAAGCCAAGGCTTTGAAATTTGAAAATAACACCAAAAACCTCAAAACAAGCACACAATCCTAACAAATGTATGACGCTTGTAGTTATTCTTAAGCCTCTTCCTAAAAGGAAGTGTTGAAGCAGGAAACTGTGTGAAACACAGACTGACAGAACTTTGCAGAGGAGAGGGGGAAGGAGAGAGGGATGGGAGGGCTGAGATGGGAATGGAGCAAAAGAGAAAAGGCAGAGGCTGACAGAGGGTTCCTGTGAGCAGTGAAACGTGCGGACACACTGGGCCAGCCTGCTCGTCAGCGCTCACCCGGACCAGGTTGTAGCCCGGCTCGCTGTTGCGGTGCAGGGTGGTCAGCGCGGCCTGCAGGGTCCTCCAGGTGACGGTCTTGCCGCTGCCTGTCTTGCCCACGATCATGGAGGAGTGCCGCGAGTTCTTAGTCTCGTACAGCTGGATGACCTTGGTCAGGGTGAAGGGCGTGACCTGCAGGCCGCTCTGCCGCAGCTCTCCCTCGATCGTCTCCTTCAGCTGGGAGTGACAGAGCACGAAGCAAGCTTGTTCAGGGACACACTCTGACACTGAGACAGTCTGGGACAGTCACACACACTGGTACTGAGAGAGCAGGACACTGACACAGAGAGGACACAGCAGTCTGGGACAGTCACACACACTGGTACTGAGAGAGCAGGACACTGACACAGAGAGGACACAGCAGTCTGGGACAGTCACACACACTGGTACTGAGAGAGCAGGACACAGACACAGAGAGGACACAGCAGTCTGGGACAGTCACACACACTGGTACTGAGAGAGCAGGACACAGACACAGAGAGGACACAGTAGTCTGGGACAGTCACACACACTGGTACTGAGAGAGCAGTAATGCTGCAGGTCGCCCTGGATGAGGGATAATAAGCATGACGATGTGTGTGTGTGTGTGTGTGTGCTCTCTGACCTTGCCGTAGTCAATCGTGGGCGTGTCCACTCCAGGGAACAGGTCCTGAATGATGGCGTTGAACAAAGGCAGGTCCACAGATGTCAGCTTGGCGATGTTCATGTCCTTCATCGACATCAATAGGATCTGGGACAGAGCCAGAGGTGTAACTTTGTCATTTGCCACTGACCACGTTCTGTCAAAGCTTTCTCTTTCTTTTTCCAAGGCCACCCAGTCTTTGCTAATTGTGTAAGTAAGTTTTGACTTACTTCAATTCTGTCCAAAAGGTCCAAAGGTCGAGAGGTCGGAGTTCCTATTTTTAAAACTATACTAATATTAATTTTTCTTATCTTGATAACAATAACATCCTTGATGTCAATAGCCTGACCTTGAGGAAAAGTGCTTTGAGGCAGTGCACTGCACGAGCATGTTCAGTTTGAAATGAAAACTAACAGATTGATTGACCCATCAATTGCTAGACAGTGGGTTGGATCAGTAAATGGATTCATCAGTGGTTTCCAGCAAACGATGCTGACCTCTTCGTCAGCGACATCGGGACGCACGCGGCGCTTCTTCCCAGCGTACCGCAGCAGCGAGGTCAGAGCGCGCAGGCCGAAGTCATAGTGATCCTGCTTGGACAGCTGCTGCATGGCCAGGGAGTAGAGGGTGAAGACCTTCTTCGCCAGCACCTGAACACCAGGGGGCAACAGAGATAGAGAGAGTTGTATATGTTTACAGTTTATGTAAATATTTTATGATATGTTTTTGTTGTAAATGTCTGTAATATGTCTGTAGACTTTGTTTATTTTTATTTTTATTTGCTTTGGCAACACTGATTGTACCCATCAGTTATGCTAATAAAGCAATTTGAACTGAAATTGAATTTAATTGAGACAGTTGTAAATGTCTGTAATATGTCTGTAGATTTTATTTTATTTTTATTTTTTGTTTCATGCAAATTTTATTTTTAATTTGCTTTGGCAGCACTGATTGTACCCATCGGTCATGCCAATAAAGCACCTTGAATTGAATTTAATTGAATTGAGAGAGAGAGGCGAGAGGAGACTGGCTTGTACTTTCACTTTGTCAGGTTAATCAAAACAACATCGAGTCTAACACGCTTATTTATATCTGTATCTCTTCCTTTTGAAAATGAAAACAACTCCATGTCTTTACAAACCGAAAAATAAAGAAATGAGGGGGGTAAAAAAATAGGAGGAGAGAGTTTTTCCACATTGTTTGTAAGAGCCATGCCGATCATGTGCTTACACAACTGCTGGGGCAATACTGCGATACTGCTGGTACTCGCTCTAGCACAGCCCGAGAGAGACTGAGAAGGAGAGACGGAGAAACAGCAGGAGGCAGAGAGTGCAGAAAGAGGGGATAAAGCGAGGGGGAGAGACTGAGAAGATGGGAAAGGGAAACCAGAGATGCTGAGGGATACACAAAGGTGGGGCATAGCAGAGAGAGAGAACATTATTCATTGTACAAGGGTAATCACAGGCTGAGAAAGCTATTGACATTCAGAATGAACAGTGTGTGAATAGAGAAATCTGTAAACCTAATGCAGTGAGACTCCAAGAACTACAGTACCACTGTCACAGCTACTTATACTCCATGCAGATTGTACCTACATAGCAAAGGCACTGGACACAGTTAGTCTATACAGGTCAGGAGGGACTCCCGCAGGGTGGACTAAACCTTTAATTGATGATCTTCCACCCTGCCTGGCTTTCACAGGAAAAACCTGCATTAAAACCCCTAGAGTTCCTGCACACTACTTTCACACAGCCGCACTCCACTTCTTCCACACAGCCGCAGACATATCCAGTCCGACGTCCCATCTCATCTGGGAGGGCGGCGGGTCACCTTGCAGTTGTTGAAGCCCTCTCCGAACAGGATGATCTCCGCGATCAGCGTGGAGTCAGGCACCACCATGGAGATAGGCCGGAACATGGACTTGAGGTTGTCAGGTAGCTCTGTGCGGCCAGCGTAGCCTGAGCGGACACAGGGGGAAAGGAGAGATGGGACCACGGGGATTTGAGGAGAAATCCTCATACAACTTGATTATGGCACGTTACAGTAAAATATACAGTGAGATACCCAAAATTATAGCACAGTACAAGCTTGGAAAAACTAAGAAAAAAAGAAAAATTGGGGCTTCTGTGTGGCTCATCTAGTAAAGGTGCTTGCCTTCACACACTATGAGCTCCATGCTCCCAGATGCTGTGGGTTCGAGCCTGGGTCACATCACTAGCCAGTGACTGGAACTTGCCAAGAGGGAAAGGGTGGGATTATTTGGGCAGGGCTCTCTCAGCCCTCAGCTACCCCAGTAGGCACTCAGTGGGTGAGGGATGTGCTCTGGGCCTCTGGGATGGAGCTGTCACACTTCTCCCCTGTCTGCAGCTGGTGTGAGTCGAGACGTGACACACACACCCCACTGCCCGCTCCTCAGTGCTGACTGGAGCACAGCAGTGTCTCGCTGACATCACGGCACGTCCCAGCACTCATGGCTGGGTGGCTTGCCAAGGGCACCAACTGTAGCTCTCCTAGCCCCGGAACGTGTCAACCGTTCATGCGCTGCTGCAGGAAGGAATCCCAGTCAGAAGAAAACCACCACAATGGAGTCCAGACAAGAAGGAATGACATCTGTACAGGAATCTTTCTCCTCTTAAGAAAGGTTACCCTGGCTGATTTCACATAGTATTTTTCACCTTTCCTGCGATTATATCGAAGCTGCACAGTCAGGGCTCAAATGAGCCATTTGCAGGTACAGTACTTTTGTGTACTGCTTAACACTTTTGCAAAAGTCATAATAAAAATACTTTCTGTTGTCCCCCCCACCCTAAGCCCAGAATTCAGGTTTCACCTGAGATGTGACAGATGACGTGAGACACATTAAGATTCTACTCAGGTCCTCAATCAGGAACCCTGATGCTGAAAAGTATTTGTTTCCCTAGTGTACTATAGACATGAAAGCGCAGTGAAGGTGCTTTAAACCTGTGGAAAGCCACAGCAGGCAGCTAGAAACCTGAACAATGAAGGTAAATTATGCTTTAGTAAAGGTGCATTCTGAGGAAGTGCCTCTGCTTCACTAGGGGACAGTGAATTTGCCACCAGCCCGTACCAGGATTCATGGTGATGAAGATGCCGCAGGACCACACCAGGCTGATGTCGCGGCCCTGAAAGACGAAGCGTGTGGCACCAGCAGACAGCGCGGACAGGATGGACAGGATCTGCTGCGCCACCACAGACAGCACCTCTATGTTGATGCGGTTGAACTCGTCAAAGCAGCCCCAGGCTCCAGTCTGCAGGGACAACCACAGGATTCATCTTTCACATCATGAAGTGCAGTGAATAATCTTTGTTGACTGTTTATTTCTTCATTCTTTAGGAGTTTATTGAACATGTCCCAGCGTTAACTAATTAATGACACAGAGGGCCTGTGTCATACACAGACAGGTTAAAGGATCTGCATCTCTTCAGATCCATACAGAGGAGACTTGATTCAAGCATTTAAAGCACACAGAGGCAGCCTAATCAATTTCATCAGGATCAACAGTGAGCGACTGACAGGGGAACACAAGTGGAAAATTTAGGACTGAGAACAGGAGGCACATCTGTACACAAAGGGCAGCGGTTGGTGGGAACAAAGTGGGAGTGATTCTCTGCCTGTGGTCACCTGTGCCAGGCCGGAGTACATGCGGCCCATGGATTTGAAGTCCAGCCCCTCGGAGCAGTTGACCACGATGACGTACATGCCCAGAGCCTTGCCCAGGTCCTTCACCGTCTCGGTCTTGCCGGTGCCAGCCGGGCCCTTCGGCGAGCCGCCGCGGTGCAGGTGCAGGGCTGTGGTGAGGGTCATGTAGCACCTGCACGGGCAGAGACACGACAACTCTCCTGCTCGCACTGGCCTGCTAAATCCTGCCAGCTTAAACATTAGAAAAGGTTATGTTGTGAAAAGGTTATAGTGCACATTGCAGCCTTACAGCACTGGGGCCCTAGGGTGCTATCAGTATGGAGTTTCTGTGTTCTCTCCATGTTCGCGTGGTTTTCCTCCCCGCCGTACAAAAATCTACAGGTAGGCTAACTGGCTTCTGGGAAATTTGGCCCTGGTGTGAGTGTGTGTGTCTGTAAGTGCCCTGCAATTGATTTCTCATCCCATCCAATGTGTAACCCGCCTTGCGCCCATTGCTTGCCAGGATAGGCTTTGGGTCCCCCAGGAGCCTGAATGGGAGGAAGTGTTTAGAAAATGGATGGACAGATGCATGTGCAGGAGTAGTGGAAATGGCCCAGTGTGTGGTATATCGAATGGTTCCCGAGGACTGCAAATCAGGAACAGGCCAGATCTTTACCTTAGAGTGCTGTGCTGTGGGAGAGACAGCTGATACAGCTGTCCTCCCAAGAGGCTGCGATTGTCAGTGCACTTAGTCCTGTTCCATCTCTGAACATATCATCAGACCTGGCTAACATATCAATTCAGACAGCCTTGAGGATTTACAAGCTGGTGGATTAGGAACTAACCAACAGGAATCCCATTCCAAGTCACAAGGAACTACTGAGCAGCTGTCCCCATCTCATCAAAATCTGCATTGGTGAACTGCTGTTGGTTGAGTGGGACCATGTAATCAGGGACATCTACAGGTGAACATACAGTACAGCACAATTGAACTGCGGTGGCAGAATATTGCAGATATAATGGCAGCGGGAAGTGGAACAATCCACAATTAAAGGCAATCTCTAATTTTTGGTAGTTATTGCTGTATCTTCTACTTCACCAAACATATGTGAGAGATAGAACCAAGGAAAAGAAAAAGAATACCAGTATAAGAAAGAGTGCGGAGACAAAGAACTTGTTCTCTGCTCTTAGAAAAGAGACTAATTTATCACTTCCTAGTACTCATTATAATGATTCTCTAATTGTTGTCTTCTGTTTTCTGTGTTAAAGTACTGTAAGTTGTCTTTACTTTTTCTACCTCCAGAGAATGTGAGGCTGTTGATCAAACTTGAAAGAGCTTGATGAGGGGAAGGAGAAATGGAGAGAGAGGAGTATGGGAAAGAGAGGGGAGAAGGGAGTGAGAACGCACAGGCTGATGAGAGGTAGAGAGAGAAGGGAGAGAGAGACTTGGACAGACAGAAGTAAGGCAGGCAGAGATGCAGAGGAGAATGAAACAGAAATGTAAAGAGGAAGAAGGAGAGCTGAAGAGTGAAAGACAGATTGAAATACCTGTCAGTGAGGGGGGTAATGACCAGGCGGCCAGAGTTCCCCAGATATTCATATCCATAGGGGAAGTGTGTGTTGGTCTGTCTGATGATGCAGTCATCTTCATCCTGTGGAGAACAGGAAACTGCTGAGCACAGTAGGGCTTGACAGGGGGAGGGAAGCTGCTGTTTCCTTTCAGGAGTTTCAATGCCAGATCTGTTCCAGAACATCCCAGCCACCCCTTTGTGCAGCCACCTGCTTAACTATTATAAGTGATTCCTGTCTGCTCAGCATGTATTGAAGATCTGTGGTTATCCATCTACTCTCTGTCCAGGCGGCTGTACTGTACCTTGTCCCAGTAGAGTCGCAGCTGACAGAGCCAGTCAAAAGAGGTGACATCACAACAGCCAGACTTGGCCAGCCGGTCGATGACATCACGGGCGTGGACCTCCACCGTCACCAGGGCGACAATCTTTAAACGCATTATCTTGGACAGGTTTCCCCGAATGGCCTCTGAGTACTTGTGCAGCAGGGACACCTAGGGACAGGCATGTGAAAACACAAGTTCTTTTATCACAGGGATGTCCTGCAGGGCTTAGTCCTTCAGATTCATTAGGCAGCCTTCAATTGGTCAGGGAGCAGAGATCTGGAAAGCAATCTGTTCGAAGCCAGTCAAGTCACTCAGAGCTTAGTGAAAGCCAGACGACTCATGGCTCTGTGGGACTGGAGCTACAGACATCTACTGTTGAGTTCACTTCCATGTTCATACAGACACAGCATTCACAAAGGATTCTGATACACTTTTAAATTATTGCAACACTTACAGTACACTAACTACAAAAACTGTGTAGGATTGTCAATGCTGAAGTGGATGGGCTGTTGACATTTCACTCAAGAGATCTACGTATAATTCATAGCTCTTGACTCTTAACTCTAAACGCACTGTATTTCAGGATATGAGCGATCTGTGTGATGTTGCAGTATTTAAACTGAACAAAAGTGTGATTATTGCATCGTGCTGAAGCACACCTGTTTCTTCTTCATGACCTTGAGGGCATTTTTGTCAGCCCTCTCCTTGCTGGTGAGTAGGGACTTGGTGACATCTGTGGTCCACTGGATCTGGCTGGCTGTGATCAGCATCTAAGATTAAAGACCACACACAGGTAGGATCAGATCACAGGTAAGACCTAAGAACAGCTCTTTTACGATTTGTTTTGGTTACAAAAGCTAGGAGCCTCCTCATGGGGAGATATTAGGAGGATCACAGAACAAAAATGGGATAGCAATTAAAAAGGCAAACAAAATGCTGGGATATACAGTTAAAAGCATACAATTTAAATCAAGGATGCTATGCTAAAAATTGTATAATGCACTAGCAATGCCTTATTGCGTAAAATTGTGGTCACCATGTTATAGAAAGATAATGCTGTTGAAGACTCCTGGGCTCAAGGGAATGTCCTGTGCTGAAGAAACTGAACAGTTCTAGTCTTGAGCAGAGAAGAGTTAAGGGGGAACTGATACAAATACTCAGAGCCCGTGACAAAGTCAACCCAACAGACTTCTTCAGAATGAACAGCAGAAACTATTGAGGGAGTGGATTAGAAACCAAGATCATGAGAACATGAGGTACCTCTTTAGTCTATGAATTGTGGGAGTATGGAAAAAGCTACCCAGCTCTGTTTCTGAAGCTGACGAGGTCTGTGCAAAAGCAGGAGCAGATCAGTGGACAGAGCAGTCAATTCTGGTAAATAATCTAGTTCTTTTTAAGATACTTCCTTACTTTTACATTGACAGGAAGACTAGAGTAATGATCTAGTCGCATGTGCTCAGACCTCAGAAGCTCAGCAAGGTGTGGCCCAAGAGATGCCCAATGCCTCCATAGAGAATCAAGTTTTGTTAGTGGAAGTTGTTCTTTCCACTGGACAAGAATTTGCAAAGAAGAAACGCCCCAGCATGGCAACAGGGGACATTGTGCTATAGAAGGTGTTAAACTGTCCTTCTATTAAACTGTTGTCAGGATGTTAAACTGGCACCCTGAGTACCTGGTCAATAAAAAGCCCCCGACTCTGTCCATAAGAGTAGGGGTTTCAATCCCAGGGGAGGGGTACTGACGTACCTGCCCAGGCCAGTCCTTCACCCACTTGTCCCTCTTCCCTGACATCTTCTTCAGAGCGAGGCGGCAGTTCTTCAGGCTGTCCTTGAGGGTCCAGCGCATTGTCCGCTCCACGTCACACAGCCAGGCCTGTGCAGAACAGTGTGTGATCAGACAAGCAGCTATCTCTTGTCACAGCTGGGACTGCTCATGGGCAACAACGTCTCCGCAGCAGAATTTGCTATTAAACATGAGCTTAAACCAGAATGGGACAGCCCAAATTAATCCTGGGAGAGGAGACATTGTGCTCTGTCTTACCAGGACAGATGTGAACCGCAGTTCACACGTTTAGCTGGAACATGTACAGCATAGGTGTGAGCCAGACAGTGTCTTCATGAAATCTTACCATTTAGACTTGCATGGTAAATTTAGTTTTACAGTCTGAGTTGGACTTTACCATTTGTTTGATATGCTTTGATATGCTTTTACCCTCATCTCACAGTGCTTTACTACACCTTACTCTGCTTTTATTACAGTGGGACTGCTGCACTACACCTTACTCTGCTTTTATTACAATGTGAAAGGTTTACTACACTTTACTCTGCTTTTATTACAATGGGACTGCTGTACTACAGTACAACTTACTCTGCTTTTATTACAGTGGGACTGCTGTACTACACCTTACTCTGCTTTTATTACAGTGGGACTGCTGTACTACACCTTACTCTGCTTTTATTACAATGGGAAAGGTTTACTACACTTTACTCTGCTTTTATTACAATGGGACTGCTGTACTACAACTTACTCTGCTTTTATTACAGTGGGACTGCTGTACTTCACCTTACTCTGCTTTTATTACAGTGGGACTGCTGTACTACAACTTACTCTGCTTTTATTACAGTGGGACTGCTGTACTACACCTTACTCTGCTTTTATTACAATGGGACTGCTGTACTACAACTTACTCTGCTTTTATTACAGTGGGACTGCTGTACTACACCTTACTCTGCTTTTATTACAATGTGAAAGGTTTACTACACCTTACTCTGCTTTTATTACAGTGGGACTGCTGTACTACACCTTACTCTGCTTTTATTACAATGTGAAAGGTTTACTACACCTTACTCTGCGTTTATTACAATGGGACTGCTGTACTACACCTTACTCTGCTTTTATTACAATGGAAAAGATTTACTGCACCCTACTCTGCTTT
Source organism: Atractosteus spatula (assembly GCF_055471065.1). Lineage (NCBI taxonomy): Eukaryota > Metazoa > Chordata > Actinopteri > Semionotiformes > Lepisosteidae > Atractosteus > Atractosteus spatula. Next base: position 68,040,800 of record NC_142708.1, on the reverse strand, counting down.
TATTACAAAAGGACTGCTTTACTTAATTTCCTGTGCCCAGTACATCAGTAACACTGACCTCCACAGGTCCCTCCAGCAGGACAGGGTGTGTGAACTCCACATACTCCCCATCCGCAGAGAACATCCCACAGGCTTCGGACTTGAGACTGATCCCCATCTGGAACACAAGAGGGCAGTGTTTCAGAGAGAGTTTGAGTGTGTCACACACATTGCAGAGTTCCTTGCTCAGGTTATCTTTCTACCTGAGCTTGAGTTCACTTAATCAACTAGTGACTTAATTGGTCTTAAACACTAGTGTTTTCAAGTCTTAAGCCACTGAGGGTAGGGTCTAATGTTTCACATAAAAACTGCAGGGCTGTGGCTCTCCAGGCACAGGGGTGTAGAGCACTGATGCACTGTGTATGTGTGTCCTTCTCTGTTCCAGGTCAGTTCTGCAGATTTGATAGCTCTTGACTTCCCACGTGAGAGAAAGTGCATGCATCAGTTTGCCTTTCTCTTACAAAAGTTCACCCTGGCTAGTTTACTTAAGTATATTAAAGTGCGCTAGTTAAAATTCCCGATAAGAATCACAAATCAAACATAGGAATTGTGGTGATGGGAAGCAATGACTTGGCTAGTGTTAAGCATTCTTTGTTAGATTCTGCATCAGAAGCTTTCCAAACCTTTCCATTATACAGGGAGGTTACACATTTTCAAAACCTCAGTTTCTTCATATCAAGATGCAATTTGCTGTTGTCACAGGTTGTCTGTACTTCATCTGTGATTTTACCACAGTTTTGCTGTGGACTAATATAGGAATAGCCTGCAGGAAACACGCCTGAGAGGACAGGACTCCCCCATGGATGAGGCGATGGTCACAGGGTTGCTCCTGCTATTTATACAACTGTGTGGATGAAACAACAGTGTCCTTGCCGCTGCTGCACTGCCCCCTATACCCCGACACACTGGTACTTGTGCAGTCTGCGTGCGCGTCTCTGTGCAGTTCAGCACCTTGTTGATCTTGAGGCTCTTGATGTTGTCGAAGCACTTCTTGAGGTGAGGCTGAACGGCCTCGGGGCGCCGCGACTGGCCCAGGATCTCCAGCAGGTCATCGTTGGACAGGAAGTAGAAGCGCGGGAAGATCTGCCTCTTGGTCTCCAGGTACGTGTCCAGGGTCTTCTGGATCTCCTCCAGCTTTGAGTTCATCTCGGACAGCTTCTCCAGGAGGCCTGGGGGGGGAGAGAGGGAGTGGGAAAGTGGAGGAGGTTAAGGAAAATAAAATTGAGAAGGAATAAAAAATGAAGGAAGGAGTATGCATTAGATAAATACAGTATATACACACTGTTAGGCCTTTATTTCTTCCCTTATGTCTCCCCCCTCCTGCCCAATCTCCCCCTGCTCTCTGACTACTCTCCCATCTCTTCCTACTGCTCCTCTCTTACTCTGCTCCCTAATTGCTCTCCCATCACTTCCTGCTGCTCCTCTGTCCCTCTGCTCACCCTCTCCATTACCTCCTACAGCTCCTCTCTCCCCCTGCTCTGTGATTACTCTCCCATCACTTCCTGCTGCTTCTCCCTTCTTCTGCTCTCTGATTGCTCTCCAATCCCTTCCTGTTCTCCTCTTTCTCCTCCTCCTCTCTGATTGTTTCCCCAGCTCATCCTGCTGCTCCTCTCTCCTCCTCCTGCCCAGTCTTCCCCTTGTCGTACTCTGATTGCTCCCCTCCCTGTCACAGTCTCCTCACCAGGATGGTGTGTTCCTCTCAGGGCATTGTTGTCTTTGTTCAGCCGGTCCATGATCTCCTTCCAGCTGGTGTTGATGTCGTCAAACTCTGCTGACTCTCGTGGCAGCTGCTTCCGAATGTCCTCTCCCAGGAATATGTTCTGCCAGACAAGGGACAGAGAGGAATGGGAGGAAGAAGAGTGCTTGAGTCAAACACAGATCTGCTCTCTAGAGTTCTGTTCATCCAGGTTTTCAGCCCACTATTTCTCTCTGCTTCTCCATAGTGAAACAGAAACCCCAGACACAAAAAAGAGTGGACTTGACACAAAGACGGCACACACTGGGGTTGTTCAACTGGGCTCAGGCACTCTGAGATAATGCGTTTTAGTGTTTCATTAATGGAAACGTCTGCACTGAAGTAAGCGATTATCTATTGTCCTGTAACAATGTTCTGAATATGTTATTATGTCAACAACAACAATAATAAAATTATTATTATTATTATTTAGTTATAAAACACACTATTTAGTTGGGGGTCCAAGCATTTTAGTCATTGAGTGCACTATGTCTCAATATACATATACATCTAAAGAGCAGAGGGGTGGTCACTTCAGCTATGGGTATTCCTGATTGGTATTGAAACTCAAACAAAGATGAAAAAATCTTGACCCGTTGATCTGAATAAGTCTTTTAAAGTATTTGACTAATATCAAAGCCCAGAGGACCTCTGGCCATGACCCCTAACCTCCAAGTACATCCACTGCCTCTGCACTGTGAGGATCATCTCGATGACCTCCAGGATGAGTGACAGGCCACGCTCCCAGCGGTCCACCTCCTTCTCGAAAGCCTTGACAAAGCGGGAGGCCTTCATGGTGGACAGGGTCACCTGGTTATCCTCCAGGGCCTGGAAGACCTCCTCTGTACCCCTGCACACAAAATAACAGTGACCACAGGAGTGAAAAATGAACTCCTTCAGGATCAGCAGTGAAACACGAGACAGGGGTCACTAATGGAATTCATCTGAGAGAGAACAGGGGACAGATCTTTACACAGAGGGTGGTTGGTGACCAGCTGTACTGTTGGAGCTGATTTCCTAGGATTTTCGAGAAAAAGCTGGATGTGTACCTCAGGTCAAATGGCTTCTAGCAAACTAAATGTGCCAAAAGGCCTCTTCTCATCTGTGCGTTCTCATGTGCTTATGTGTTATTTAAATACAATCTCAAAACAAACATGGAAACTGGGCAAGTGCAGCTTCAGCTGAGACCTGCCTAAGAGCCCCAGTCTGCAGAAGGAAAGCTGCAGAGCTGGTTCTCAGTTCTTTCCATTGGTACAGCTACAAAGAGTAATGCAACAATACTGGAGCTCTTCATTTTCTCTCTTTAGCTTGATATTTTTCAGCACTAGCTTTCTCAGAGAGGCAGGGGTATGTGAGGGAAGGGGGTGCTACTGAAAAGCGTATGTGGTTAAATCAGAGGACCCAAGCTGCATTTCTCCAAAGCCAGTGCGTGCTCAAAGAATCAAATGGACCCAGTCACGACAAAACACCACCTTCAGGAAACCTTCACTCTAAAAGCACCACTTTCATTGCTTTTTTGTGTAAAAAGTCAGAAATCTTAGGAGCTAATTGCTTAATAATGCTAGAAAAATCACAAAAGAATGAGCACAGGACTGCAAGACTGCAGGCAAACTCTCAAAGTTGATTTTAGAATCTTAGAGAAAAGCTCAGAAAGAGAACATGATTTAAAAAGCTTGCTCCAACATGCTTTTTTACCTCTGATAAATTTCTTAGAGAACAATTCCTATAAAAGCAAGAGCTCATACATGAGAATTAACCTCAGTGTCTCTGCTCTCAGGGGAGCAGAAATTTGTTCCTGTTCTAATACATCTGTCTTCCTTGAGATATCATATTTTATAGAGGCTTTTTCAGAAAGTTAACGGAGAAGGAATCATTACAGCTGGGAGTAAAAGAAAAGCAGAGTCCTCATCAGAGAACTATAACAACTGAGAAATCAGGGAAACGTGAAAACTGGAATTAGGAAAAGGACTCGTGAGGCCTAAAGGACTAACACATGCTTTTCAGGACTGAAAAGGTCTGCCTTAATTGGATAACAGCCAAAGAGAGACAGGTCTTTTGCAGAAGGAGCTAACTGGCCAAGTGATGATTGTGGGCAGTTCAGACATGTAGATTCTTATTGACCAATCAATAAACAAATCAGCCCTCCCAGCAGAGCGCCTGCAGCTCAGCGGAGCTAGAGCACACCCTTCGCAAACGAGGCCCGATTGCGCTGACTGCAGCAATTAGTGTACATTCCTTTTATTTTTCGCTCCAAGCTTCTGCGCCTCTCGACTACAAGAGCATCATTCGTTTTCAAAATCCTGGAAGGCATTGACAAAAAGTCAGCTGCGAGGACATTAACAGGAATTTGGGTTCAGCAGTGAAACAGGGGCCTGAGCTGATAGGTGGAAACTAAGAACTGCCTTGAGACGTGAGAGCAGAAAGTTCTTCTTTACACTGAAGGGTGGCAGATGTCTGGAACTAGCTGCCCATCTCCATTAACATCCCCAAAGCACTCTCTACAGGGTATTTAATGGTATTTGAAGTCCTTGGATCAATGAGCTACCAACAACATAGGAAGCAAGACGGGATGAGTGCAGCATCTCTTGTGTGTGACCCATCTTCCCTTACTCTCCCTGCTCCCCTGTGGAAGGGCCCATACTGTACTGTGCACATTTTGGGTTGATGCTGAAAAAGGATCTCAAAGAGTCTCTCCTCTTGATTAAATACAGCCAGCTGCTCACAACTCCTAAAATAGAATCCTTGACTTAAATATTTATTATGTCTTCTTAGCAAAACAAGCATTCCCAGGTTTAGTGCTCTGGTTTCCTGCATTCTATATCATTACAATTACAACCCGAATTTACTCTCAGGTCAGGCTCTTGCTGTTAGCCACCACCACGCCAACACACACGCATGGGCATAATCCCAAAAGAATTACTCCTCGGGGTTGAAACGCATGGGGGAGAAGGAAAATTTGGATAATCAGGACCATTTGAAAACTCTTATGTGCCTCCCAGATTTGGCCTCTTCCATTATTCAAGGATGACGACTTCAAAATAAAGGAAAACTGGGATCCCCTTTCTTTGTTTACTGTAGGCACTTACTGCATATTTACTAAATCAGTTTTGCTAGCTAGATGATAATTGAATTGGGCCGTAGGTCCAGTTTTAATCCTTAGCAGATGGCTCCAGGAATCCCATATTCCCCAGCATAGCCAGAGCTAACCTGCAGAATAGGGTGCAATACCACTTACACCGCTGGGTGGCGGTGTTGCACTGTGTTTCCCGCCATGTTCCTCTGCCTCCTTGTTCTTTTTGTTCTCAGACCACACCAATTCACAACGAGCTTCTCAGAAAGCTTACAAAAGCCTGCTCTCATTATATCTTTCTTCCCTGGAAGAGCCTATGAGCTTTACAGTAAGCCTCGGGTCAACACGCGAGTAAATAAAAGCAAACGTTCAAAACCTCCTTAAGAGAGAAAGGAAGAGAGGGCTTTCTTTAACATGAGCAAAACACCACTCCTGAAAGGTGGAGCAGTATTTACAAGAGAGAGGTTTACAAGAGTGGTGACGGCAGTGTCCATCTGTCTGATCACTTCAGTCTTGCACACAGTTACATCTAGGCTCATTGTGGAAGACATTACTGGTTATTGATGGATAATGGTGTTTGAAAATTAGGAGGTTTTATTTTTTACTGAAATGACTGTAAAGTTGCAAGTTATGCTACATCTTTCATGAGGCTGAAACTTTTTAAAACAATTGTATAGAAGTCTGTTAGTACAGGAGTAAAATGGGTTTTTTTTTTAAAAGGGGTTTCAAACTGTAAACCATCCTATGCCCAACCGCATGTCTCCGAAAATAAACTCACAAAAATCACAGAATCTGATAGTTGTTCCTCGTTTTGAAACACACTTTGGACTGAGGAGTTGCAGGAAAAACAACCAATTGCATCTTCCACACAAAGAACATGCTGTTTGCGACAGAGGCTGGGAGAGATCGAAGGAGACCTGGAGCCGATCCTCAGTTTAACTTGAGTGACGAGAGGTTTTTTACCAAAACGCAGCCTCCTCCAGAAGAGGATTTAAACTTCTATATATAGCTGTAGTGATTGGCACGCAAGGCCCTTTTAAGATTTGTTGTGAGCGTGCTATTTCTGTAGCGCACACACATTCCAGGTTGCCGGAGGCTGACGCGAAGCCCGGGGCTGACAGCTCTTCAGAAGGACAGGGGCTCTTTCTGTCACACTCGGAAAAGTGCTCTATTCAAAGAGCCACCTTTAAAAAAATAAACCCTGGGATTAACTTCAGGCTTGACAGAAAAAGCTCTTCTGGGCTAAAGAGAGGTGTAAACTATTCATTTGTTCGTTACTTATTTTGCATGTCTTAGTAGCTACAGTATGAATTTCTCCCCTTCCTGTCCCGTTCTCTCTTTGTCCTTGCCTCTCTCTTGCAGTGCCCATTCCTCCTTCGCTCTTCCTCTCTCCCTCTCTCATCTCACTCTTTCTGACTTGTCATATTCAGCAGTAAAGAAAGATGTAATTGGATTATCTAACATAATGTCTCAGAATGTGTTTTTAAATAAGGACACGGAGAGTCTGCAGAGTACCAGTGTCCTGATTATCGGCAGCAGCATCCCTCAATAAAACAGCCCGACAGCAGAATAATGTCTGAGTTTTTCTTTCTGTCTGAAATAAATGGATAGCTCACCATGTGTTCTTAACAAATTCTGACTAACAACACCACGGGTGCTATTCACAAAATGTTTGAGAGGAGCACTGGAGGAGAACTGATGCTGTTTTTCACAACGCATTTCCTATTTATGAGTCTCCAGAGGGCTCTAGCAGGGTGCTTCAGAGCTGTTTTCTGATCTCTTCAACTTAAGTTCAACTTGATTTATAGCTCCGCATTTGAATAAATACAGACTACATTGTGGTTTCACTATCTAGGCAATGAGAATCTACACTATCCAGAATACGTTGTCTGTTTCTACAGCACATTTTTTAACACAGCTCCACTTTGAAATACATAAGAAGGAGAAACATAAATTAGACTCCTTTTACATGTCTGATCCAGTTCAGGTTGTACTGGCTGCAGGGCTCTTTTGTACTGATGAAGGAGGGAATGGCTACATTTACTTCAATTGTCACTCCACACATACTTCTGTCTGTGCACATTTACTCAAAGAAATTCAGCCCCTGGTACAGGGCACAGTAAAAACCTGAAGTGGATTAGACATCTTTGCAATTGGAGTCTGTCTGATCTGACTAAAAGTTTGTAGTGGATTAGACTACTTGCCATGGGAAGCTGGCTGATAAGACTGTAAAAACCTGGAGTGGATCAGATTGCTGTGCAATGGGAGTCTGGCTGATAAGACTGTAAAAGCCCAGAGTGGATCAGTCTGATATGCCATGGGAATCTCCACACAGTTTCCACACAGGTTCCTACCTCAGCCTGTGATGGCCTTTGTCTTTGTAGGGAGCAATGTCCAGGAAAGTCTCCTCCCAGGTCTTTGCTATGCCTTCCAGGGCCTGTAAGCAGCAGAGAAGCAGAGGAAGAACTTTGGGAAATGACAGAAAATACAGCCAGACAGGGAATGGCTGGACAGAACAGTTTAAAAAACACTTTCCTGCAGGAAAAAAATGAAAAATGTGAGCAAGCTAGTCTTCAAGCAAGCAATGTATTTAGACTTTTTTAATTTTGCACAGTGATTGGTAAGTGGACTGCACTAAGATTAAGGATTTGAGTTCTTTAGAAAATCAATTTCTTAGCTATTCGAACAAATCTTGTTGTGGTAACCTGGGTGATCAGACACCACTGCACTGAGCAACAAGACAAAAATATGCATAATTCATACAGGAGAGAGTAACTCCACAGAAAGTGTGCTGGCAGTCGGAATTTCCCTGGGATTTGCTGGCCCTAAGAGAGGAGTGTCATAGCTGGAAAGAATTAAGCAGTGTATCGATTTTCACTCACACTGCATTTTAATGCTCAGAACAGAAGAAAGCTAATGGCAAGAACAGGCCTCTAGGCCCGTCAGCACTCGCCAGCCCCTCTACACTAAGTGCTTCCTTCTCTCGCGCAGCTAAGCTGGGCTCCCTCCTGTGCCAGCCTCCAGCTGTACCTGCTCAATGGACAGCTCCTTGCTGGCAGCCGCCGAGATCTCGCTGATCTTGTCTGCGTGCTGGTCCAGGCCCAGTTGCACAATTTTCTCCAGGGTGAAGTCCGCACTGGTCTGGTCGAACGAACGCTGCACCTCATACTTGATCTGGTTCCAGTGCCTATCAGACGAATCAGTCATCGGTTTCATTCGTGTTCATTCCTCCCCTTTGAACATGACACCCTTTGTCAGGGTTTCCAAAGAGCAATCTTCTAAGTGCTCATCTATGACAAATGATTTCTATAATTTTTCCCCTTGTATAATTCTGTGTGACTGATATTTTTTAACATAATTTTATCTGCCGAGCCACCACTGGACCAATAGTGCAATTCTGGCTGATACAGTCCTGGTATTGATGTAACATCATAATAATTCCTTTATGCTGTTCTGAACACTCCACTCAGAGCGCTTCACAGGTAATGGGGACTCCCCTCCACCACCACCAATATGCTGCCCCACCTGGATGATGTGACGGCAGCCACAGTGCTCACCACACACCAGCTCTCAGTGGGGAGGAGAACAGACTGATGAAGCCAGTTCAGAGAGGGGGATTATTAGGAGGCCATAACTGGTAAAGGCCAGGGGGAAATTTGGCCAGGCCATTTTCTTTTTGAGAAACACCTAAGGATTTTTAATGACCACAGCAAGTCAGGACCTCAGTTTAATGTCTCATCCAAAGGATGGCACCTTTTTACAGTATAGTGTCCCCATCATTATACTGGGGCATTAGGCCCCACACAGACCGCAGGTTGAGCGCCCCCTGCTGGCCCCACTAACACCTCTTCCAGCAGCAGCCTTAGCGTTCCCAGGAGGTCTCCCATCCAGGTACTGGCCAGGCTCACACCTGCTGAGCTTCAGTGGGCTGCCAGTCGTGAGTTGCAGGGTGATATGGCAGCTGGCAGTTTTCCAGCTGGAATGGCAGTCGTGAGCACATGGCAACTCTCGACTGCCATTCCAGCTGGAAAACAAACCATCTCTAAATGCATAAAGTCATCAATCTGACCCACCCGGATAGAACCAACTCTGTCTATAGGAACCAACACTGTCACCTCTATCGAGCTTGACGGTGCAACTCTGGTGATGTGAGTAATTTGGAGAGCAAGTGTGCCCAGACAGAAGAAGCAGATACAGCTGCCCATGTCCTGGCTCACTAACACTCAAATGCCATAGTTAACATCTCGTAGCTGCAATGGCTGAGGCAACCCTAAAGGCTAGGGGAACCGGGGTGTTGGCTGTTTTAACTGTTCAGGGAGACTGGCTGCATTGTAACTGGGAGTGTTTTGTTCATTACTCAAGAATGTGCTTCCCAGAAACAGAAAAAACAACTGACCTTGAAGAGCCCATCTTAGGAGAGCAGCTGCTTTTTTTGTACATTATGTAGTATGCAGGATATTGCATACACTGGTATTTTTTTACATAACAGGTCCGCAAGTATTCATAAGGATCCAGACTCTAACTCTGGCACACATTGTGACAAATGATTCCTTCTGGGACATCAGCCAATCTCTTTATTTATGTTAACATAACACATTGTTAGAACAGTACAATCTCCAATAAAAGAAATCCAATTAGTTTAGAAATTCTCATTAAATAGCACAAATTCATGTCATAAAAATATAGGCAGAAGCACAAAAGTCCGTGTTTCATATCTGCCCTCCTCTGCCACATCGATCACTTTGTGCAAACACTCAGTAAACTCTCTGGCTCAATCCAAAGCGCCAGTTCTGACTCAAAGAGTGTTTTGTTCAATTGCTGCCCCTAAACCCCCTCCCACCTAGTGGTTTTAATATGGAAAAACAACATTCTGAAGGCCTGGTCAGATGAGTGAAAGGGGAGCCCACAGCAGATTTCTGCATGCCTCCATCATCCTGATCTTACTACTAACAGCCATGAGGCAGCTAGACGAGATCAGGCCAGCCTGTTGAGCCTACAGCTGTGTAACCTCTGTGTAAACACTCCAATACAGCATGGGTGGTCAAATACTGGAGGAATATTAACAGTTACTGAACGGGGTGTAAGCTGGAATGGATGGGAAGAGTGGGTATTTGACTGCTTCTACAAAAGAGAGGCAGGCAGGGAGAGAGAGAAGCTGCATTCACAAAACTGTGATTGTGAGTCCTGCTGACAGAGCCCCCTGGAACTGACGCGAGATCGAGAGGGACAGCAGCCAGAGGGCCGGAGAAACAGCAGGCACAGCCCAGAAGAGGCTGGATAAGCCAAGCAGGAGACAGCAAGAACACAACAAGGAAAAGGCTCAAAAAGTCATGATCAACGCAATGTGAATGAGAAGAGCTCAGCTGTTATTTTTTCCCAGATTTAGTTTTGTCTTTTGTGGGTTTACTCTGAATGAAGTATGGCTATTTCTTTTTTGTTTTCTGTTTCTAAACATTGCCTGTCTCTTTCTATTTACAGAAAGTTTCAACCTTCCTTGTCTGAGTGTTAGCTGGCGGCATGTTGGCAGGCTGACCAGCCACAGCCAGGATTAAATCTAAACTTCAGAGCTCCTGCAAGTTACACATCTACTAGCTTGTCACAGGCCTCTGCTTTCTTCCCAGTCAAGCACATTGCTTGCAGTTGGAGACCTGCAGAAAAGACTTGGCTTTGATCCCGTCTTTCACCTTTTTATCAGATTATCGACTTTTCCATGTTTGCCTGGGATTCAGTTTACGACGAGCATTTCCGGACCCCAGGGCAGCTCCGCCCTACCTCTCCCTCATGGCCTGGTTACTCAGGTCGGAGATGAGCGGCACGGTCCTCTTGAACTGGTCGATCTTGCTCTTCGAAGAGTCCACGATCTCCCACTGCTTATTCTGGAGGGACACGCAATCAGGGAAATGCAGGTCAGAACTTCTGCTCAGTGGTGTGACCCATTTCACTTGGTTTTCAGAACATAAGAAACTCACAAATGAGAGTAGACCTTTCTGCCCATCCAAACTGTTTGGGTTCAGGGGTTAATTGATTGGAGGAACTTTTAAATGAAAAAAGCTTGGGTATGGCTGGGTTACTTGTTCCAGACTCCCACAACCCTTTGTGCAAAGAAAGGCCTTATGTGTGTATGTGTGAGGGGTTCCTGTGGGGTTCCTCCGGTACAGTACTCCATTTACAGAGCAGCCCGAGGCCAAAATGTGATATCCCCCAATTGCAGCCAATGTGACAAGGATTTCCCTGGTGGTGGAACACAGTCTGGTAGGCTTAGGAGGGCAACAGCGCCAGCCTGTGCCTTTGAGCATGCAGTGGTATCAGTGAGAGCACCATCACTCCTCTAATTAAAACTGAATCCATTGTGGGGTGATATGAAGCTTACCTGAAGCTTTGCATTGTCATCAGTGTGAGATGAGTAACATCTTCAATTGGCCTTAGCTGACCTGTATAACACTGCGGAACTGGCAGCATTCCACGTGACAAAAGGCTCTGCATCTCTACAAAAGGGTCTTACTCTGTACAACCGCCCATCCCGAATTCAATACACAAAAAATCCAAAAGAATTGATAACTCCGAAGTTTTTTAAAAAATGGGAGAGGCTGGATTGCACGAGTTTTAATAGACAGTGTGAACTGTCCTCAGTCCCCCCGTTCTGGTTTAAATGGTGAACCAATGGTGATCCACAACTGTTAAATCCTAAGCTGGGGCTTTGTGCAAAAGGACACTCGAGATTTTAAAAGCATGCAGAGAGCAGGTAGAGGACCTGTGAAGTCTTCCTGCTTCATCAGTACAAGACTGCAGCAGTTGGAATGGATCAAGGTGCTGTGCACTAGGAGTCTGCTGCCCTGAGCCCGTGAGGATCTAACATGACAGCGATGCTCAGCCAGTTGCGCTGACCCTGGGGTCAGTGACACAGCCTGGAGCTATGGACTGGGCCCGAGCTCTGGGGTGACAGAACCAGGAAACCACTCTGCCACTGACGCCTGCGCGGAACTTGCCTTGAGCTCGCGGCTCAGCTTGTGCAGCCTCTTGTACAGGGCCTGGGCCGTGCTCTCCATGACCTCCGTCTGCAGCGTCTCAAACTGCCCCACCTTCCACTCACTCCAGTGGGACTCCCACTCCTTGGTGATCTGCCAGACCTGCTGCAGGAAGTCCAGATCCTGAGTGGGACAGAGGGAGAGAAAAATGGGTGTTTTAGACAACGCATGCCATCAGTAACTGCCAGAAATGTATTAATTGCCACTGTCCTGTTCTGCACAGAAAAATTTAGAGCAGGCTGGCAATTCAAGACTTAACTGGGACGTTAGCAGAAGTTTTCTACTTGGACTTTTTTTTTTTGTTTTAACTGAAAACAGATTAGGTCTTTAAATAATGCAGTACATACATAATGCACCGTCGCATCTCATACACTCCCAGGAACACAACACTTAATGTTGTTTCTTAGGTAATGCTAAATAAATTCCCCACTTGCTTTGCTCATACACAAATGTCTCTCCTTCTTCTGTTTAGTCTAGTCTGGTGCTTCACAATTCATATTCTAAGGAGGGGTGTTATCTCGCCAATGAACTGTACCATCAACATGAGGGTATTGCATTAATAAAGATGAACAGACGGTTTGATCATAAATTCTTGGTGAATACCTCAAAGTCTTTTGGGATTTCTCTGTGCCACAAAGGAAAGGAAGAAAAAAAGAAAGCAATGCCCATCCACATGCTTTTTAGAAAAGAATTGCTACTGGTCTGTCTCCTTCCTCAGGCAGTGTAAGCGGGGAAGACAGCAGGGCACAGGTCTGACCTTGTCCAGGGCCAGGATGTCTTTCGAGGAGGGCTGCTCGATCTTGAAGATGCCCAGGCCATGGCGGATGGAGGCCTCTTCCTCCTTCAAGGAGTCCAGCTGAGCACGTAGGCCAATGATCTGCTCCAGGGCAGCATCTGAGCTCACGGAGCTGCTGAAGGGTCCTGTGATGCACACAGCGCAGAAAAGACACAACTCACACACAAGCATACAGTAGGTACAGCGGACTCCCCCAGAAACTCTGCTCATCGCCCCCAATACCTGGGCTGCCTAATGTCCTGAAGAAAGACAAAAATCAAAATCCTGTGCAGTAAAGTCTCAAAAAAATTAAGAACCCCAATCATTCAGGTTTGGGTACAATAAGGTTTTAATTTTACAATTGTCTGCAGTCCATTTAAATGTACTGTTTTTTGCAAAAAGGAGAATACGTGTTCTTAATTTAAAAATCTCTTATTTAGATTATTTATCAACACCTCAACTGCAGATACTTCTGTTTCACTTATGCTGAATAAAGCTACCAGGTACAGAACAGTGCTGTGTCCACTAGCACTGCTGCCTCACAGCTCTAGTGTCCTGGGCTCAGGACTGGCCTTGGGGACGTGTGCGTGCGGAGTTTGCATGTCCTGCTGGGATACAGGTGGGGTTTCTGCTGATGCTCTGGTTCCCTCCTAACTCCTACGGGTCAGCCGTCAGTCTCCAGGTGTGTATCACTCCGTGAGGAAGGCAGATGAGGAAGACAATCCTTCCCCCTTACCCTCCACCCAGCACTCGGAACAGAGCATGGATTCCGTGGAAGGACGAATAGAGATATTTTCTTTTTCTACGGCTGGTTACATTTTAATGCACAAACGGTGGGCACAAGGCTAGATTACCACCTGGTTTTTATGCCTGAGTTGTGTAATGAATATCTGTTAATACCATTTATTTTCTGGCTGGGCTCAGAAGCAGGGACACCCAGTGAATTCCTAGCAAAGGGGAGAGGGGATTGGGCTGGACAGAGAACGGGCTTTAGGGATGATTTATACTGAAGATGATTAACTAGCATGATAGATCTGGCCCAGCTCTTCAGAAGCCTGGCACTGGCTCAGCATGAGACGCAGGACTGCCAGCTCAACAAACAGCTCCCGACTCCCAGACGGGCCTTGATTAAGGAGGTGTTTGTGCTTCTAGATGAGATTTTCCTGGACAGACTCTGTTCACAAACCCTGCTGAGTTAACAGTGGGTGGCCTGCTTTTGGAATGGGGGCAGGGATTAAAAGGGGAAGGAAATAAGAAGGGTAGGAGAATTTCAATTAAGTTATTTTATTTTCGCATGCCAAGAATATTTTTGATTTTCACATCAAAAATAAAAATCTTCGTCTCTGCTGTGACACATTCAGAATGTGTGATTACGCGGACTTACAGTCAAGGTGAGGGCTAGTAAACTCCAAAAGTTATTTTTTGTGTTTCAGAATATCAGAATTACTGCTTGGTATTTTCAAAGATACAACTAAAAATCCATCTGATAATCCAAAAAACAAGATATATATAAGAAGAGAAATATGGACATAGTGTATCTTGAAATGAGATTGCAATTTTTCCATAATAAAACTGCCTTCTTGCCTCATGCATACTTTGCGGACTTTGAGAAACCGTCTGCTGCGCAGGGTGAGTGGAACAAGCTGGCAGACTTGGACTGAACACCCAAGAGAGAGTACGAGAAGGGAGAAGAAGAGAGAGGGAAGAGGCAGACGGGGAACAGAGGAGGCAATAGACTGGCAATGAGACTGAGACATGGGGGAGTGTCGAGAGAGGAAGAAGGGAGGGATAAAGGAAAAGAGGGAGGCAGGAGTTCAACAGGAAGGTACAGTAAGTGTACCTGTGGCTGAGAAGTCCTCCAGTGTGGAGTGCACTTTCTTCTTGAACTCCTCCGCGGAGAAGAGGAGGCTGCTCTTGAACTTCTCCTTGTGCTTCTTCAGCATGCCGTCACTGTCGATCAGGCACTGCTGGAAGGACAGCCACTCTCCGTTCAGTGCCTCAAGCATAGCCTGAACCTGCAGACAACAGACAGCAGAGACCAGGGATCAAAGTGGGAAAAGGAGATGGAGAAAGTGAAAGGGAGAGAGAATGAATTAAGGTCAGCTCTGTTATACAAGCTGAACTGCTTGGTGATATCTAGATGTAAAAACCAAATACGTTTCTTGCTGAGCGGTCAAAAAATCTCTGACAGTTACAGTTGTAACATGCATTTTTATTCTGTGACAGTGGGATCTTGAGTCCATGCCCTTGTAAGAAAGTCACAGGTCAGAGCCAGCATATCTTGGGTGGGTAGTGGGTAGGTGTGACTGTGTGTGTGTGTGTGTGTGTGTGTGTGTGTGTGTGTGTGTGTGTGTGTGTGCGTGTGTGCGCACGCACTGCTCAGGTAAGTGCTGGGTGTGGCATTTGTTTCTGGGATAAGTGTGTTATGTGCTAGGTTTTGGGGCTGGTCATCTAAGGCACGCAGGCTCCAGGCTGAACTTACTGTGCTGTCGGTGGCGACCTCATATTTCTCCAGGATGGCAAACTGCTCGTGAATCGGGGGAATCTGGGCCTCCATCTTGGACAGGTCAGCCTGCAGGGACTCCAGCAGCTTCAGGCTGGTGCCCAGCTCCACCAGGGTCTGCGGGGGCTTGCTGACTCTGGGCAACACAAGACACAAACACTGTTCCCCCATGCATACACTTTCTCCTCCCTGCACCCTTCTCCCTGCTGCCTCACCACCATTCCTCAAAGTGTAAAAATCCCAAATCTAGGAACAGACAATTTAGACAAGGAAAACCACAAAGCCTCTGTCTGGTTTCTATAGCTAATTATGAAATGAATTAACCTTTATTGCCCTTAAGAGAATTTGTCTTGCACATCTAGAGCTCATACCATATAACACATAACAAACATTCAATGCAGCAATAGTATAATACTGACATTTAACAACATTTGGGGTGGGAAGATGTGGTGAGTGTGTGAAAGAGTTAGCTACAGCAAGCACTACGGTGGTTGGAGGCAAACGGAGGGCAATTAGTTGGGGCAGGTAGCCTGGGTGTTAACCGGAGTAGGCTGTTAGGCAGTTATGGCAGACAGGCTACTGGAATGGGTAGCTAGGGTTATCGGCAGGACAACTGGGTTATATAGCTGGATGGGTTGCTTGGATTTTGATTGAGCTAACTGGTTAAGTCTTGTAGCTGAGGTATGTAGTGGGGATGAGTGTTTGCTGTAGGTGATTGGGGTGGTTACCTGTGGTCTGTAGTCTTAATTAAGCAGATCAGGGCAAGTCATGGAGTGGGTAGTTGGGGTCACTAGTTAGACTAGGCAGTTGGGGTGGTTAACCTGGGTGGGTGGTTAGGGCTTTAGGTAATCTTGTTAGAGTGGTTATCTGGGACAGCCCGTTGCAGATGGTGGGTAGTTATGCTAACTCACTTGTCTGCGTTCTCCTGCAGAAAGGCATGCAGCTCGCGCAGCCGGGCGCTGGCCATCTCGTTCAGCAGTGTGGTGAACTTGCCCTGCCACTCGTTGCACTGCTGTACCAGGGAGAACTTCAGGGAGGAGCAGTCCAGCAGCACAAACTGCACGCTCAGCACCGTCTCCTCCTTCTGCACATTGTTGGCCACCTCTGTGTACCTGTGCCACAGCAAGAAAAACAACCCGGATCACAGCGCAGTGATCGCAGCCTCTGGGACACTGTTCTTCTTGACATTTGGAAAAAAGGATATCTCAAGAAGAGAACCCACCCACTGTGGAGTCACAAATAAATTATGCCTTAGCTTCCTGGAAGCATGCTGGGAGAATGAAGACGTGTAGATACCCTGCAGGCTCCACAGTGCCTCACTGGAGAGTCATCTCTGATTGGAGGAGTGGAGTGTCTCTTGCCGACATCACTGCCTGGAAGGACGTTGACTCAAAAGAGAACCCTTGCTGAGCGAGGGTCTGACTGGTTAACTAAAGCCCATCCTACCCCGTCAGTGCCACCTCCCATGTGGACTACAGCATTCCTGAGCAAGTCCTGCTCAGAGCGTTGGCCCATAATGGAGGAACCCCAAACCCCTCTCTAAAAGAGCTTTTATAACCATGCTCAGACTCTCAGCTAGAGTGTTGGCCATGCCTATGTGGGAATATGACCCTGTTTTTAATTCTGTACACCTCTCCGAGATGGCTTTGGCAGAAAGGGCCCCTACAGAAATTGCATTACACTGCATTATATTACTTTTAAATGTACCCAAATTTCCCAAATCCAATCTGCTGATTGCATATCCCTCCCCTCCCCTTTCCCATCTGCCTCTGATACAATAAAGGTCTCAACAGCAATTCAAAAAAATGCATACGCATATGCACTCTAATGCATCCTAATGTATTGCAGAGAGGTAAGGAGATCACGGCTCTGTGCATTACAAACTTAAAACAGCTCTAAAACAAAAAAAACAAGCCTTAATTGGATGTACAGCATACAGTCAATGTTGAAATTGGGATAAGATTATGTAGCACATCCAATCAAGATTTTACTTTGTCATATTGTGAGCTGACGACCCAGTTATGGACCAGATTTTTGATCAGCTAATTGTCCTCCTTACTTTGCACTGCATTGAAAAACACTTTGGCAGGCCCTGGAACTATACTCTGACTGTGGAAATTAGTCATAGCGTACTGGCAGTCTACAAAGACGAGATGCATGGATCCTACATGAGCAGATGCAAATGCTTGCAAGAGCTGTACAACAGTCCCCTGATAAATAATACACTTAGTAAATAATGCACTATGCTACCCAAAGGTACTGACATACAGTGAAGACATGGCAAAACTGGCGTGGCAAAAGGTTAATGGGCAAGATGGCCAAGTAAACAAATCTGTAATGCAGTACAGGTGCAAACTTTGCCTAGCAATTGTAGTGCAGTAAACTATCCCAAGAGAGGGGTTTTCAGTGTTGATTCAGGAGTATCCTGTGTCCTTGTAAAGTATGTTAGTTTACTACTGGGATCTCAATGACTTGATCAAACCAAGCACAGCCACTGGCTATACAGACTCTACAACATTACATTATGAGTGTTTGCTATGTAACTGAAAGTAGTAATGCTTTACTTGAATGGGGCTACTTAACATTCATAACTCCCCCATAAACACTACACAACATAATGCAACAACATGCAGAATAATCCTTTAGAGCCATTTGTGAAAATGACATTACAGGCATGTGATTTATTCATTCCAGTTCGTAACGAGACAGTTTCAGCTGGAAGCTAAGAGCAGAACTCCAGACAGAGAGAAGTGAGATGAAAATGATGAAGCATTAAAGACTGGAGCTGCACATTTGCTGCACATGCAGCTCAGTTACTAACAGTGGCCCTGGGATGTTTATGCAAATTGTATTTTGCTGTATGGTTGTTATGCATTTTCTTATCTCATGCAGTGTTTATAAAGGAGCTGTGACAGTTTTGTACTTCCCTTTTAAGCAAAGAGTATTATGACAGAGGCAGAGAGAGCAGTGAAGTTAAAGAAAATACAGGAGGGTATTGGAGAGTGAAGGAGGGAAACCACAGTGCAAAACGCAGAACTAACCTGAAAACCGCCAAATATATTGTAAGATATCATGAGCCCTGGTCCTGGAGAATTCTGTGTGATTTTGTGTCTTGTTTCCAGTTGTGAGTTTAATTACTTATTCAGATCACAGCTTTCAGATCAAGACATTCAGATCAAGAAATAATGAGCCGTGTTGTTATGCAAAGATTTCTTTGGCCTTGGAAACAGAAAGTATAAGCTGCCCGGTGTGCTAAGGGCAGGGAGCAAGCACATGGCACACGGCCTCACCTGGCGATGTCGGCGTCGAAGGAGGACACGGGTGGGTTGAGCCGCTGGTACCGCCGGATGAAGGAGTCCTTGTTGATCTCCCAGATCTCGCGGTAGGTGTCCCAGGTCTTCAGGTAGGTCTGGAGGTGGCCGGCGTTGGCAGACATGCCAGACGCAATCTGAGCCTGGATTTTCCTGATCTCCTCGTCGCGCTCTGGGGGACAGATGGGGCTCAGTGGGATCAAAGGAGACCCTTCTCCAGGATTTCAACCCAAAAAGAACACCATCTAACATACCTAATTTAACAAAAGTATTTAAATTAATTTCCCCTGGTTATAATAATATTGCCTAAGTACAGCATATGAATAATTTCTAATACTGTAAGTATGCCCTGCAATTTTCATCAAATTCAACAGACCTGACCATAACCCATTTGCAGTATCGCTGGATCAGACCTCAGACCTGACCGGAAACCATTTGCAGTGCAAAGGACACCACCTCTCCTTTTCACTCCAGACATTTGGAACTGATTACAAAGCTCAGACAGGACAGTATGTCTTATTAACACATTGCTGTCTAAAATGTTCACGCTGACAGGGTCTGCAAGCCTCAGCTCCCTCTCCCAAGCTCTGCCACTGGGCTGTCCTGCTCACTGCCCAGGAGCAGCAGGTGAGCAATGACATTTCACACTTGCACACTTCTGTTCTAAAAATAATCACATTGTTGAAAAAATGACTGTGCTATATACTGAAGGGCCTTAAAACACAACCTATGAGTATTTGCACCATGAGCATTTGTTGCATTTTCAGTGCCTCTCTGTATATTGGGGTTTGGATTTTTTCCTTTAACACTTGCACGTATGGCATGCATTCCAGGCATTGCACTCATTCACTGCGCACAACTGTAATTTCTCTGACAAGCCTTTTCCATTCGCTTCTTGTAAACATTCTGACAACGCCATCAGTCGGACAACGTTTTTGTCTGGGGCACTGAACAGGACTTGGCATGACCTAAGTGAAGCAGTAATGTCCTGCTTAATGGAAATACAAAAACAGGCTCTAATCGTGGTTCCAAATTCTATTTGACTAGTATTTCCGAAAAACAACCTATTTAATCACTATGTGCATATGTTAAGATAAGGTGATTGGGTTGATGCTTTTTTTGTTAAGGCACGTTTACATACATTTGAATGATCCTCTATATCAAAGAAGTTATTCCTGCTTTGTCAGGGACAGATTTGCATGCTCCCATTTATTAACTGAACATCCTGTCGGTCCTAGAACAGGTTTTGCCTCCTTAGACAGCACTCAACTGTGTGAAAGGGAGCTGGTCAGGTGTGTTGCCGAAAGGAGCAACTGCCTCCGGTGCCAGCAGTAACCTCACACCTGCACCTTCACCATTCGCCAATTCACCATGCAGAACAACAACTGGGAATCGAATAGCACATATTTTGCAGAGACATCTCTTCTAATCCTAGTGAGAGCTCATCCATACACGTAAATGGTAATTAAGATGATTTAGTGAATTACTGTAGCTGCCAAAGCTCATCTAATGAAAAAGGCAAAATGGAGCACTGTGAGAAGCAGAGAGTTAAAAGAAAACTGAAACCACAGACATGATTCCTTCGCCTTTCTTGGAAGCCAGATTGGATAAACAAGAAGTCAAGAACATGTTGCAGCTGCAGACCACTTTTCCTCTGTGTGTAGGATCTCCAGTGCTCCTTAATACATACTGATAAAGATATACTGTGCAAAGATTATATAGAAATGCAATGTGTTTATTATCCTAGCTCTGTAGCGTGTGGATATTGCTCTTGCTCTGTAACGTGTTGACGTTGTCCTTGCTCTGTAGCATGTGGATATTGTCCTTGCTCTGTAACGCGTGGACGTTGTCCTAGCTCTGTAACGCGTGGATGTTGTCCTAGCTCTGTAACGTGTGGATGTTGTCCTTGCTCACAAGAGTTACTTGGGTGACCTGTGTCAGCTGGAGGATTCTCGTGAACTGGATGCTGGGAGCGGAGATGCACGGCCATTATCAGCCTGAAACATCTGCTGACGCAAGCCCGGGCTGCTGCTCTTAACAACAGATAAAACTCCGGGAAAACAAAAACTCTGCTTTGTCTGCAGGAGCTGAACGACGCGAATGCCTTGGAGGCACTAGCACTCTACATATCCCCAGATAAAACAGCTACAGTACATTCTATCAGGGAACCACATCTAAAAGCAATGAATGTACAGTCGTACACATAATTACAGGCACTCTCCATTCCAGCTGTATTAATTAAAGATTTTTAATGCATGATAAATGTTGTTCGTTAAACTATACTTACTGTATTAGATAATGATGACTTTTGTCAGCTTATTGGATGCTTGCTCGTCCTGGCAGGAGCCAGTTAATATTCTGCTGAAATAAACCTGCTAAGACACAGGCTTTGAACACTCATTTCTGCAACCTTGTCTCTGAAGTTGGGAGCTGGGAATGTTTTGCAGATGGATACATGCAGTAGGGTCAATCTTTTTTTTGTTTGAAATTTAGTTTTGAAAAAGGTTTACACTGGCGGTGGCAGAGTCCCGGGTACCCAGAGGGTCTCTGCACTGGGGGGTGGCAGAGTCCCGGGTACCCAGAGGGTCTCTGCACTGGGGGGTGGCAGAGTCCCGGGTACCCAGAGGGTTTCTTCACTGGGGGGTGGCAGAGTCCCGGGTACCCAGAAGGTCTCTATGCTGGGGGTGGCAGAGTCCTGGGTACCCAGAGGGTCTCTGCGCTGGGGGTGGCAGAGTCCTGGGTACCCAGAAGGTCTCTATGCTGAGGGTGGCAGAGTCCTGGGTACCCAGAGTGTCTCTGCGCTGAGGGTGGCAGAGTCCTGGGTACCCAGAAGGTCTCTATGCTGAGGGTGGCAGTGTCCTGGGTACCCAGAAGGTCTCTGTGCTGGGGGTGGCAGTGTCCTGGGTACCCAGAAGGTCTCTATGCTGGGGGTGGCAGAGTCCTGGGTACCCAGAAGGTCTCTAATCTGGGAGTGGCAGAGTTCTGGGTACCCAGAAGGTCTCTATGCTGGGGGTGGCACAGTCCCGGGTACCTAGAGGGTCTCTACGCTGGGGGTGGCAGAGTCCTGGGTATCCAGAGGGTCTCTAATCTGGGGGTGGCAGAGTCTCGGGTACCCAGAGGGCCTCTAAGCTGGGTACCCGGCAGCTCTCCACGTCTCTTGGTTGGATGCTCACCAATGATGGAGTGGATGTGCTCACGGTGGGACCGACGCCTGGTCAGCAGGTCGGGCAGCCGCTTGAAAACGGAGATGGTGCTGATCAGCTGGCTGCCGATGTTGGTGACGATGTTAGCCAGTTTCTGGAGAGTGGGAGAGAACTCCACCTGCAAACACACATGGAAAAACACAATTTTATGTATGAACATACACTAGAACACTAAACGCTTATGACGAGAGGAGCTCTGTTCAGCCTGTCTAGAGGGTAGCGTTTCTTCAGGTATCAGCTTCAAAAACATGGATGGGCAGGTTTTCTCACACACATGCCACCTTGTGTGCAAAGTAAAGTCTTATATTCTCATTCTAAAATGCACATGACTAGTTTGTTCTTCTGTTATCTAGTTGATGTGTCACATGTTCGTTCTGGTTCAAGTTAGTTGCGCAGCTTAATCTCATTTGGAGACTCTTTTTATTATGTTCAAATGAAGTTGTCTGTTGGGTTTACTTTCTTCGGCCTTCACAATTTTGGATACTTGTCAGGTCTCCTAGTAGCTTCCACTGTTTAAGACTAAAGGGATTCTGTCTCTAACCAGAGCCATTTCTAGACACTTTTCAACGACTCCGAAATAACTTGGTCATCATTCTTTGAACAGTTAACAGAATCAGGCCCCACCCTTAGTTTCACATGGTGGCTTTTGTTGAAGGATTGTAGAATATGCTTCATCACTGTAGAGAGTACCTTGGGACTGGCCGTGCTGTGTGTTGCAGTATGTCACAGTACCTGTGCTGTGGAGCCTGGTGCCTCTTGGTGCAGTATCACCAGTACCCTGAAGAGGGGGTTAGGTGAGGTCTTGCTGTCCCCATTGATGGCCTTGGAGAGCTCCTGCAGGGACCACTTCACATTGAGGCGGAAGGCCTCCTCCACCATGCGGTCCATCTTATCTGTGTAGTTCACCCAGTGCTGCTGCACCTGTGGGGAGGGAAGAGAGGGGTCAAAAGACACAGGCGGGACACAGGGAGACAAAGAGAAACAGAAAGGGAAAAAAAAGGATACTTGGGTGAGAGGAGAAGAATAGGAGATTGAAGAGCAACAGGGTTGCGTGGTAGCGCAGTGGTGAGCACTGCTGTCTCCTGGCAACACTGGGGACCTGGGTTCAGTTCTTGACCTGGGGTGCAATATACAGTAAGTGGAGTTTGTATGTTTTTACCATGTTCGTGTGGGTTTCCTCCAGATGCTCCAGTTTCCTCCCACAGTCCAAAGACATAATGGTAGGTAGGTTAATTGGCTTCTGAGAACATTGGCCCTGGTGTGAGTGTATGTGTGCCCTGAGGTGAACTGATGTTCTGCTCAGGTTGTACTCCTACTTGTGCCCATTGCTGCCAGGATAGGAAAGCCCTTAAGTCCCACAACCCTGAACTGGAAGGTAGGCAATAGTAGGAAGAACCTGAAGTTCCCAGCAGGTCTCTAGCAGACGAGGCAGAGAGCTTCCTACTACCTGGGCAGTAGGAGAAGTTCTGTCCTTTCTGAAGGGAGAGAAAGAGAGGGGGCAGATAGTGGCACAGAGGAGATAAAGGAGAGAAGAGAGGGGGGGTGAGAGAAAGGAGAAGAGGAGGCAGGCAGGAGGCACCTCAGGTCCATCTGTGCGGAACGTTTCGTAGACACGGGCCATGATGGCCACAATCTCCTGGTGGAGAGTGATCAGGCGCTGCTGCTGGCTGTCCTGATGGGCGAGCTGGTCGCCCTCGAACTCCAGGTCCCGGTAGATGCGCTTGCCGTCAATGCGCACCAGCAGCAGCTCGCTGATCTGGCGGGCAGCACGCGACACCAGCAGGTTGGCAGCCTTGTACTCATCCACGATTAGCTGCAGCTGGAGAGCAAGAAAAGAGAAAAACAGCCATAACCTCTTCACAAGTCCCTCATATCACAGGCTTTACTTTATACCTCATTCTCTTTGTGCATCCTATTTTTAATACTAACAGGACAACATTCAAGCACTGTGCTCTAGATCACGGCTGGCTCAATTTCATCATCCTCCAAAAAGAACTGATTTTAAATCCCTAAATTTTGTTCAGGTGGAAAACACTCATTTTATTTTGGCTTTCCACACTTTATTTAATTTGCGACTTTGTCTCAGTCTTCTGGGAAGAAATTCTACTCTGGAGCACAAAGCTCTGAAATTCTCCAGCCCCGGTGGCCCCCAAACACTTGAGAGAACCTTTCCCTGCACTCCTCATCATTTGTCTTAAGACCCTCTTAAACAGGACACAGCAAAACCAGCAACACCACCACTTGTAAATATAAGGTTATTGTACATTTGGGATGGAGAACAGCTCTCGACAGTCATCTTGCAGGTTTAATATTTAATTTTCAATTAGTAAATGATTAAGACTTCAGAATACAGGTGATTAGAATCCTTAGCTCAATTAAGTAAGTTAAGACTGGGAGTGGAATGAAAGCTAGATGAGCCTGTGGCCATCGAGAA
This sequence comes from Atractosteus spatula, assembly GCF_055471065.1. NCBI lineage: Eukaryota > Metazoa > Chordata > Actinopteri > Semionotiformes > Lepisosteidae > Atractosteus > Atractosteus spatula. The sequence goes on along the minus strand of NC_142708.1, from coordinate 68,016,705 downwards.
TGGGGATAGATGCTACCTTACATGCTGTCTCTTTTTGTACAAGGACAAGACTCCAACAGTGACAGAGCTAGCACATTTATTTGGAAGGCTGGGAAGCTGGGATTAGGTCCGGGAGTGAGGGCCCTCGCTCTGATTATTTTTCTCCCTCCTACCTTGCTGGCATGCAGCCGGCAGTCATTGATAAAGTAGCTGGACGCCCCTTTGGAGGACCAGAGGAGCTTGGACAGCCCGGGCTGGATCTTCTTATCCAGGAAGCGGATCCGCTCGCGGAACAGTCCCAGCTCCTCCTGGGACAGCGCCTCGATGATCCTGAGGGCAACAGATACATGCATAATACAGCACACAGACTATTACAGAAATCCAAAGTGGAAAAAAAAACAGATTTGAATTTGTTTAGCTTTATCACAGAACAGTACAACTATCTACACACCTGACCAAACAGGTGTGCGGGAGATAAATGCTACGAAAGGCTGATCCTGTGTGGGAGTTTTTTGCAGCATATGCGTCAGTCTTTGGGGGTCAGGAGTGGAACTCGGCCAGCCAGGACAGGCAGCGGGAAACCTCACCTGTTGTAGTCGCGGACCACGAGCAGCACGTTCTCCATCAGGCTGCGCAGGTCCTCGCTGCGCTGGCACACCTCCGACACGTAGTGGGGGATCTCGAACAGCAGCCGCTCCCAGTAGTGGATCTCCCGAAACATCTTCAGGAGGGTCCTGGAGCCACAGTGCACAACAGCGGTCACGCTCAGGGACAAAACCGTTTGACACGGAGACACAATCTGCTGTCCCCTCACACGTACAGCTCCCTCTTGGGGGAACACCAGCTCACATACTTGGCTAAGTGCAAATGTTTTTTTTTTTTAAAGTTCAAGTTTGTAGAATATTTTATGGTTACCGATGTAATATTTCCAGCCCAACAAAGTGGCCACTACAGCTATACCGTGTTGGTGATACACTGCAGAAGTGACAATGATGTAAAAGGGATGTTTTGACAATGTCCAATAGTCAATGCAGTTTGGTGAGCTGGGCGAACAGTAAATCAGATGGGAAAGAAGGGAGTTAAAAGAAAGGAAGAAAAGTAGGTAATGTCAGATGGAAAAAGAGGCAACAGAAATTAAAACAAGGCACTAGAGTCAATATCCATTCTCCTTCAAGCACAGACCGGGATCTCTAATGACCACAAGTTACAGTGGTGCTAGAAAGTTTGTGAACCCTTTCAAATTTTCTGAATTTCTGCATAGATTTGACCTAAAATGGCATCAGATCTTCATCTAAGTTATAAAAATAGATAATGCGAACCCAATAAAACAAGTAACACACAGAAGGATATACTTTTTCATTCAATTATTGATCAAAATGATCCAACATTAAATGTCTTTGTCGGAAAAAGTATGTGAACCTATGCTTTCAGTAAGAACTTTCTAGCATCTCCCAAGATAATTTGGCCTCTCCTACATCACAGTTTCAAGTCAAGAAACAGCTTTTAGATAACCTAACCTCACCAAAAAAACAAAACGCAACAAAAAGAAAAATGGTTTGTCAGTGAGTACAAGACTAGCTGGGGAAGATTGAGAGTACTGTCAAAGCAGAAATACAGGGAGCCAGACGGGGAGACCACTCAGCCAAGCTACTACTACAGCCCGGAGGAGCACAACAGCTTCTCGGGAGGAAACAAAGCAGGTTCATGTGTGACTGAGGAATCTATCAAAGAAAATGCCTTCTGGGCACACTGGCAACAGCTTAACCCTTCTAGCTAGTAAAAATGACTAGCCAACCAAAAGAGCAACATCTGGCTAAATGATTTACAAAAACCTATATCATATATATATGATGACAAAGACCTGAGAGGTAGAACACGAGGACTGTCCTCCAAACCCTCCACAAACTAGAAACAGCTATTAAAGTTTAGCAGAGCCCCTCCGGAAGTACAGTACCAGTAACCCCAGAACAAACGCAAATCAAGCCCCAGGGCTTCAAGCTCAGGAAAGCCTGTGGGCCCAACAACATCTGTAACAAGATGTTGAAAAACAGCAGTGCTGCGCTGCAGGAGGCCCAAACTGAGAGCTGAGGATTTCCCCAGGATCTGGACTGACATTAAGTGACCCCATCTGGCTCAAGAGCCTTTTCTACACCTGTCTGACTCAGGACAACAGGACAAGCACACAGCTGGACTGCCAGCACCGTGCCCTTCTGCTGTCACAGCCTGATGGACACACAGGCTGTCAGCTCCTCCACACAGAAAGAAAGAGGACTAGACTTGCCACTGCGCAGCTGCACAACAGGGAGGGAGGAACTCCCTCACGGTCCTGAGCAAGGTGCTGTACAGTACTGTATTATATTGTACACCTCTGTATTGTACTGCAACATATTGTGCAAACTGTTAATGCTCATTAATAATATTCTGTTTTGCACAACTGCTTTAGCCGTACCTGTGTAACATGTCACACCAATAGGTCTTGCTTGCATAGCACACAGAGAGAAACCCAGAGAGAGAAAGTGGCATGAGGCAGTGAGAGTTTAACAAGCTCGAGCCCCTGACTTGTCAAAGTTGAGGTCCAGCATGCCGGCTCTCTCCTGGCAGCGGCTCATGAGGGGGGAGTCCAGTCTCTTCAGGCTGTGCCGGTCAATACTCTGGCTCCACTCACTGAACATCCTCCTCACCAGCTCGTCCAGCGTCTGCGCCAGCTGCAGGTAGGCCGTGCGAGCCTCCTCGCCGCTGCCGATCTGCGGCACAAAGTGCGCCCGCTGCAGCACCTGAGCGCAACGGCCAGGGGAAGGGAAAAACAAAAGGCCACGTGCGTGAGTGTCTGCGTCAGGCCCTGCATCACGTAAGAGGCTCCAGAAAGTAGGGCATTTGTGTCCACTCCTGTGCTTGCTGCTGTGCGGTAGATATACTCTGTGTATTCTTGCATGTTGGAGCCCTGCACTTGATGACCTGCTCATTGTTTTTTTGAGAACAGCAAAAACTGCAGGGCTTGACAGAGACGCTCTTCCAGAGCATGAGCTCAGTGAGGGTAATTCTCACTATAAGGATGTTCCTTTAGCCTATGTCCTCTCAAAGAGAGCTTTAAAGTAGCCTGTCTGAGACTGAAGATGCCAAAGGTTTTTTAACCTTTAGCCAGGAATGAATACAAGAAGACGCGAGTCAGATCGAGCTGCCCGCGTGCGGGCAGCAGGCTCACCTCCATGGGCCTGTCGATGCGGCGACGCAGGGCTCTTGCCCAGTGCGCCTGCCCGGCCTGCTGTGGCATGTGTGCCGGCAGGTGCAAGGCCTTGTGGCTCAGCTCCTTGTTGACCAGGTTCATTTCCTCGTTGAACAGTGTGTACATGTCCACCGTCTTCCTGTCTATGGTTCGCTTGATGGCCTGGAGGAGAAGGGTGGAAGGGAAAAAAGGTTAGATGTCATTGTGGGGTGGAATCAAATTTTCTAGGGGATTTGGGGGGGTAGAGGTGTTAATGTAAGCCTTGATAGGTCAGTGCTCAATGCACATTTGTGAGGGGGAATGTATGCTGCCTTAAGATGCCCTTTGAACCAGCAATCAAGGAGCAACTTGAGTGAAGTGCCTTGCTCAAGGGTACATCATCAGCACCCTTAAGAGGATTTTTACCCACATCTTCCCAGTTTCCCAGAGCCCACGACTCTACTCCACACTGCTGCCTGATGGTCTGAGTATCTAATAATAATTCCGACTCAGCTGAGATTAAAGTGATTCCAGGTTCAGGTCCTGAGGTGCTGTCTGACCTCTCGTGTGGACAGGTGCTGGAAGACGTCCAGCAGCTCCACGCCCTGCTCCACGGTGCTGACTGTCTCGAACGCCGTGGTGATCAGGTTCTGCGTCATCACCTCCAGGTCCTTCACGCCGGCGCGGAACCTGTGGTGGTAAACAAACGCACGCACGCGGCCCGGGTTAACTCAGACCACCGAGTTGGCCCTGAGCTCCTCTCACAAAGTCAGTGCTTAAGGGGTGGCTTTACTCTCTACAGATCACTCCTCTGTCAGGGGCAAAGTGATTGTGCAATTAGCGCGTCGGCCCAAGCTTGGACTTGACCTCCAGGCCTTGAACTGGAATAGAAGACAGGCCTTTCTTTCCCTGTCAGGTGGTCAGCAGATCACACACATAAAAATACTGTCTGGACCTTTACTGAAGGATCAGCTGTTGTTTCACGGTTGAGTTCAAAGTGTTTTGGGCTGAGTGACTTGGTTCACATGAATCGAATTGCCTGGCAGTTTCACTCTTGTGCAACTTTTCCTTCTTGTCGCACTTAGTCACTCTTTCCCTGATTATAATACAAAATGGCAAAAAAGTCTGCTTTCAAACAGCAATGGCAATGCCAAATCCCACTACAATGGTTTAAGAAACCCCTCCCAGCAGCTCCAGTAACAGACTGCTGCAGCGGTTCAATGCCCAATCAATTTCAGAAAGAGAATTTCAGTCTTGACTGATTCAAAGACAATGTCCAGGCATGTGGCGGAGTGAGTACCAGACCCTGATACAATGGTGTTTGTCCACTGGAGTGGACACAGAGAGGTCTCCTGCCCCTCCGAGCCTCACTCTCTGCTTCCTGCAGGCTGACCTGTTGTAGTCGTCATGCCAGGAGGTGTTCTTGACGTCCAGGATGCCCTTCTTGACAGAGTGCAGAATCTGCAGGCTCTTCTCGAAGGTGCCCTCGATCTCAAGCAGGCTGCGGGCGATCTCCGGTCCCTGCCAGCCCCCGAAACATGGCAGCGGTGTCTGGGTCCCATCCTCCCTGCGGGCAAAGTGCTGCTGGCACTCACAGACCTGCAGGGACGTGGGAAGGAAGGAAGAGAACAGAGAGGAATAAAGGAGATGGGGCAGCATCTCCAACCCCAGTCCTGGGGAGTCCCAGTGCAACTGGTTTGACACATAAATATTATTACATCCAATTCTGAAGACACGGAACAATTTATTATGACACATGAATTGTTAAATGAAGTAGTTATGAGATTTATGAAACTCAAATCTGAAAAAACTTCAGCAGTCGAGAACCAGAGTTGCCTTAATTAACTGACCAATACATTTCAAGCATTCCCAATCTTCTGAAACAGATGACATAAAGTGACCAATAAGACTTTACTGGACTGGGGCTCACCAGGGCCTGGTACACAGTTCCTCAGAAAGCTCAGGTCCTGGCTGTGTGGTTGCTAAAGACCATGGAAATACTAGCTGCATTGAGGCACATGCATTAGGTCAGAGTAACTAAAATGAAAACCACATACAGGAATGATTCTGTATGTATGAACTGTACCTCTGAGTGGTCAGGTCCAATAGATGTGTGAATTTTACTATGCAGCCAAAAACCCTTTTTAGCGCCGTTACACTGCTTTTTTTGTGTTTGTGACGCCTGGAATAGGTATACATATGGCCTGAAGCAATTTTTAATTGAAAATACAGCACCTAGGGGTTGCTGTTGAAAATATACTGACCACAAACTTGTGTATCTATTACTCATGTGAGTGAGTTTTACAATGACAAAATCATACTGTATATTTTTGAATACTGATGTTCTGTACCAGATTTCATACATCACAGTTGGCCAGCTTAATGTCAAAACAACGGATTCTGAATGTCAGAACCTACCAAAAGACAGAACCTACCTCTAGCAAGTCTTTACAGCGCTGCACAAATGCGTCCACCTGGGCGAAGACACTGGTCTGGTCCAGAACCCAGCCTGTCTTTGAGTACCTGTGCAAACACACCGCTCATCAGTCTGTAAGCAGGATTAATTTATGGAATGCCAAAAGCAAAGTAGGCCAGGGTTTGAAGTTTTAATTGGACCATTTCTAATCTTTTATTAAAAATGATTGAGAATAGCTGATTATTTTCCACCCAGGAATTGCTGATTGCTTATCACAACAGCTTTATAGCTACAAAATCCATGTACTGCTCAAATTGTAGGGGCTCAGAGACCCATGAAAAAGCATGAGCTTGTCCAGACTCCCAAGGGACAGCGCCTGCACTTGGCTCAAAGCAGGAGTCTCAGATGCACAGCTTGTGCTGCTCTGCTTTCAGCAGTGCCCTCACACCACTGGACTGTGACTTTCACAGCACAGCTACATCCCTGTTGGTCAACTCTATTAATGACTAATGTTGATCAATAACATAATGACATTTCCCGTGTCGTGTCTGCTCAATAAGAAGTGTGTGTGCAGCACCTGCGACAAAAAGACTGTCAGCTTCCTAACAATAAACCTGTGAATTTGCTGTTGTTACAAGTAATGTGGTAGTTGACAGTAGAACATATTATATATATTATAAGCAATATGATTTTTAATTATTAATTATGTTATGAGTAAAGACAGTGGTGATCTTTAACCCTTTGGAAGGCCAACAAAACCTGGATTACGATTCAGTTTTATCACATTGCTATTGAATACCATTCTTACTGTTCTGTATTACAATGTGGTGTCGTAAATCACGACAGAATGATAATTATTATCAATTATCAGGAAATTGTCAAGTCAGTATCAATGGTCAGAGGCTGTGATTTCCCACCTCTTTCTACACTGTGTAGTGACCGCTCTCTTAGCAGAGAGAACTATTGTTGATCAGTCCCATTCTTTTCACCTTTCACTACCCAGCAGGTCTCATTAATCAATTAACAAGTAGACTCTGGAGGGCCAGACAAATCAATTAACATGCAGTTTACTCGTTTCTGAAACAGTTTAAAAGCCCTTCTGCTATTTGACCTTTGTCATGTAGATGCTTGGAAAACCTGCTGTGAAATTTGTCGCTCAATGGAAATCGTTGGTGCACAACATGAAGGCAAAGTCCTGTGAGCTCTGTGTCACCTGGGAAGCCCAGTGTCCAGCTTTCAGGGATGGTTGTAGACCATCGATTTAAAGAGCAGAAGTTTGCCGTCCCAAGTAAAAACGTCCCAGCTGCACTGAGTTTCCAGAAAAGGCTGGACTACCTCCCTTTCTCAGGGGCCAGGGAAGAGCTGCTCTGTTTCCAATGAGCAACGCTCCCAGTGTCTGCCTGTAGCCTTCCCAATCATCCCCAGAAAAAACACGTTTTTAATTACTCCAATAACTACCTCATACGTCTGGCAAGTCTCTTAAACTCAGGCAACACAAAACGAACTTGTCTGCAATACGGTTTCAAAGAATAGAAGCTGCAGGTGCAAGATCTCTTCCACAAAGTTTAGTTTAACTTGGAATGGGAACAAAACTGTCTTCACAGTCGTGTTGCTGGTTTTCTACAGTTCCCAGAATTAGCCAGACTCTGGGCAAGGCCAGCTGCATCCATTCCAGTTCAATTGGCCCAGCAATTTGTCAGCTGCTACTTGAAGTAAATAGGCACCGTTACAAGGTCCTGGAGTACAAGGTGTTAAATGTACCAGGGACTTCTCTTGAACGCATTGATTTCAAAAGCTAATTTCATTAACTGGGTAATTAAATAACGTCTGCAAACAGAGAAGAGAAAACAGGTCGCCAGCAGAATGAAAAGGCACAGCCAGGCCGCTCTGCTGATGCCATTAATCACAGCATCGCCTCGTGACACTGCGGCTCTGCTCCCGCTTGTTTAAGACATTACAGATGTGATATTGATTGACCTGGCGGCGCCGGACTACCCATCAACGAGACTCTGAAAGCCTTTCGCTGGCTATTTTCACTGTATATTTTAAAAATTTGCTGTATTTTTTACTGCTTGAAAAAAAGTTTAACACTATTCTTTCCAAAAGGAACAGAAAAGCCTCATAGCAGGTACAGTAGAAGATGCGATCTGTTTCAGGCTTTGCAGCTGCACCAGCTCTGGCACAAACTCCAGGGGTGAAGCAGAAAAGCATTGATGATGTTTAATATTGTATGTGCAAGCACAGTCACAACTGAAGTATCCAGAGCCTGGCGCTCCATCTGTACAAGACCTACATGTAGCTCAGCTCAGAAACTGTGGAGTGGATTTTCAGCTTGGTAATGGGAGGCTGATCGACAAAACCACAAAAACTGGCAGAAATCGGACTGCAATGGGAGTCTCACCAGAGTCCTTCCACACAGGGTGCTTTTTTTTAAGAGCTTGTGCAGCACCTTAGCCTGTATCCCTTTGTGAAAGTAAAAGCAGTAAGCTTGGGTCTGGGGATTCTTGCTGGGTGACTTTTAATACAGATCCACCTCCTGTTACTAGATTGATTAAACTGTCCATTTTCAGGTTCTGACAAAATATGGAATATTTGTGCACTCTGAAACAACCAGATATGAATAATCATCTACCTACATTAAATCAATACTAGGATCCACAGGGTGTCCAAAACTGTTCAACCCAGGACTTAAAGCTTTAAAGTTCAAGGTTATCCTTGCATCGAGGTCGGTTGAAGTTTTGCTTTAATTCATGCTTATGTCAAAACCCACTCCAGCCACCAACAACAGCAGTTTAGGTGAAACATATTCCTGGAATGTAAACCAACTTTTGCTCCTACTGTAGTTAGGCAGTAAGACAGGACAAGAGAAAGGAGCAAAAGAGAAAGGTCCCCTCTACCTATGGTGCAGCTGAGAGGTGTGGAGGTAGTGCTCTTTCCAGGCCAGACAGCACTGGATGCAGTCGTTGAGGGTCTGCCTGCTGGACAGGACGTAGCCCTCGAATATCCTGTCCAGCGAGATCTCCCTGCAGCACAGCCGGATGATCTCGTTGCTCATCTGGAACAGCAAAGGAATAATTGCGTCAGCTCGAGAGGGAACAGGGGGTGTAATTACTGGTTAACTCGCCAAACTTACCATGTGATCAGTGCAGTAGCCAGGATTTTATATTTTGGTGACAGGGACACCTATGGGGGAGGCATTTTTTAAATAATATTTTTTGCTTTCTAAAATAGAATGTGCTGCTAAAAAGTGTGCTACTGTTCTCTGTAGCAGTTGCACTGGTAACCTCTGTTTTACACTATGGGAGAGACAGCAGAATTGACACTTAAGCCAAAGCCAAAATCTCGCTCAGCTTTCATCTCACTTTTGCTGAATGTGAACAATCTACAATATTTATCAAAACAGAACATTTACAATCCAGAATACATGTACACTCTTAAAAAATGTTAAAGACACATCGTAATTGTTTCCTATGCTTACACTTTATTTTTCTGGAAAATGTAACACACTTATGGGATTTTAGATAACGTCTAAAATGGGCAACCACCACCCCTGCCAGAGCTCTGGCTAAGCCCCTGCATGTGATCAAGAAGCACTCATAGCGCAGAACAGTGGGTATCTGCAACAAACCGTATAGCCGTGTTGAAGCAGATTCCCTGGGATGCCTCAGGCAATTGTGTGTTGCCTCTTGAGACCCTAAGATCAATAACCTACTGGCTAAGAACTGAGCAAGATAGACTGACAGGCCTCCTCTCGTTTGCAGCCTGTCTTATACTCTTCAACAGGAGGGCTCTATCTTGGAGAAAAGGAACAAGGAAGTATAAAGGATACAGAAGCTACAGACGACTCAAAGACAGCTGGAAAGATGTGCACTTTGGATTACAAGACGTGACAGAGGAAGAAACAGATGTATTGGCTGGAGAAAACTGACATCACTGTAAGAGTGAAGACACTAAAACTGCAGTGGGGATGGATCATTGGTGGACTAAGGAAACACAAGAGACAGAAAAGGACAGAGAGACTTGTGGAAATCTAGCGGTATGAAATCAAGAAGTCTGAAGTCTCAGAGCAAGGACGTGTGAGAGCTGAAGACAAGAGGTCAAGGAGCAATCATGGGAAGACATTCATCTGGCAGATGACTTATAAAGGTGAGGATAATACAGATGACAGAATAACCTTTGAAAGAAAGACTGCAAATGAGAGAAATCTACTTGGCCCGCCCATCTTGTAGAAGCTGAACCTTGTGAGAAGCTAATTGCTCAGAGGCTCTCCCCCAGCCACTTCTCAAAAGAGTCCAGGGTTGTGGCTTCAACAGCATGGCTGGGTACCTTGCTCCAGATTTCCACCACCCTTAAACAAGCATACTTCATCTTTATATTTCAGCTTAAAATGCACTTTCTCATAATTCCAGCTTGCATCGGTTTGTGTTTCACTGTTAAGTACATCTGGTACAATACCATATTTGGTACATACTGTTTTTAGTACTATGATTAAAAATACTATCTGTCCCAGGAGATTCGTTTGTCTTCTAGTTCTTGTAACACCTCTGCCTCTTGTATTCTACTTTTGAAGATAGAACAGTGACTTTTCTCAGTCTAGGCTTTCTTCCTTAGCAAACACCTGAGCAAAACATTCCCTTTATTGTAGGAGTGTTTCTCATTATCATCTCTAAAGTCCTTTACTTGTCTTAGACTCTTCTTTTGCTGTTGTAATACAGTACTTGATAAAAAAAAACTTGTATTATTTTAACATCCATGGTAACATCCTTTCCTGGTTTAAATATACATGTTTACCTGTGGACACCACTCACTAGACCCTTTTACTTTAGCACGATCCGGTCCTGCTTTCATCAAGGCTCGGGCGACTTGAGTTATTAGTTAAAAACACAAACAAACAGGGAGTGTAATTAAATACTGCAGATAAGTAAATCAAATCCCAAATAAGGCTAAAGGCAAAAAGAAATAAATGTGAAAAATATTGAATTAATGTGGCTTTTTTTATGTTTTTTGTTTTTGGGGAAGAAAAAATTAAGAACAAACACATGGCCTGCTGAAACTTTTTAAGCTTTTAAAAGCCTTTCATCTGCACTTTCAATCTAGGCATCTCTGTCAGAATCAATGTATCACATGTCAGATCTCCTTCTGAGGACGGACGTAATGTAATTTTCATGAACATGAATGAACGCAGAGAAGCCGAGCCAGGCTTGGCTTCCTCCTTGGAATATTCTTTTGACTTCAGATCCAAAATCAACACCAGATGGCGTTGGTAATATCAAATATGCACACAGAAAAGCACTCGGAGAAAGACACTGCAGGCAAGATAATAATAATGATAATAATAATAACAAGGACAACAACGCTCAGAAAGGAAATTCACTGCAGTGAATTCAATGCCTTCCAGCGGTGTGATTAAAAATGATATTAAACCAAACATGACTTTCTTTCTCAAGTGAGAGCAGAGAGAGAGGGAGGGAGAGACCCCCAGGGGGACAGCACAGCAGACGGGCAGAGCTCAGCAGTGCCTGCCTACACAATGCAAATGCCCATGATTAAAAATTAGCAGCAAAGTCCTAAAAGTGAAAATCGAGCACCGCAAGCTGCTCTGGTCTTTCCAGACGTATTGATTTTCCAGTTACGCCAGCAACTAATTTCATTCCTGCAGGAACGAATCAAATCCATGCCACTGAAAGACACCATTGTCCTCCGTGGCGAGAGCACCTGAGACTGTGAGACTGAACGAGGAGAAATGCTCAGCTTTAGTTAGCATGCAATGAATGGCAAATGACAAATGAAACTGACAGAAACAAATGACAAAATGTAATATAATGAGGCTTGCTCTTTCCATGTATTCTTTTCCAATGGGCAGAAATTGGCACTCTTAAAAGCTGGAGAGCTTCTCTTAAGTTGCTCCGAAACCTATTAACTATCTGACACATCTAAGCACCTAACAACTTGCAATCTGCTTCCCGCCTGCTGGAAGCTAATAGCGTAGCCATGGTGGGTTAAGGCTCCTGCAAATTACATGTATTAAGAAAACATAAGTGCCGCACTTCATTAATCATCTTCCTTTTTGTCCTGATGTAGTAGAGCGGATCAGAAAAAAACTGCAAAGACAGCCTCTCTCTCTTGCTTAAATCTAACAAAGTGATGCGAGGCAGTGGTAGTATTATAAGACAAAATAATACCAAGCGTAATTCATTTTTAGTTCTAACATTACACAAAGATAAGCTCCCTGTGCCCTGGCCAAGAGGTAACGCTGGATATAAACTTGGAAGACCCAGATCTGGACAGAAGACTCCTGTCTGTGATGCCCAGCACTGTTCCCTGGCCACCTTTATAGTGGCTTTGCATCCTTATGTAGGCCTCCCTGCCAGTACAAAACCAATGCGCAGAAAAAGACTAATAATAATCTTAAAATAAGGGAAGCTTAGGTCATCGTTGCAGATTAATTGGAGAGGAGTTAGATTACTAAATGGTTTATTATTGGGTATCTGAAACATTCTCAACAAAGATCAACGATCTGATTTTAGATTGGCAAATTATAGGAGTTGCGCTAGAGCAGCGCCTCATAGTGGCTGCTTGTACTCACTATCCACTGCCATCTGGGAATCCCGCTCTCAGTCATATGGCCTCTCAGATCTCTTCTGATCTGTCTTCCTTTGGAGTCTTTCTTCGAAACCCACTTTGCTAGGGCAAGCCTTCCTGAACACAGGCTACCGCCAGCAGGACGGCCAATTAAAAATTTTAGGCAGTGTGTCTAATTTCAGTCCACTAGATGGCAGCTGCATGCAGGTGCCATGAAAACTCGAGCTTAGTCTCAGCTGCTGACCTATACCTTTCAATACGCACAGCTTGTGCTGCACTGGGGACTAGTGCTCTCTGCAGCTGAGGAGATGGAGCAAAGAGCGCCCTGGGCTGACAGATGAGGCATTTCGGAAACGTACTTCAGAAGATGGCGGTGACACAAACGTGCTCGGAGCATGGCCGGTACCTTGCGGAACAGGGAGGTGAGCCTCTCCCGCGTGTTGTAGTGGACGGAGTTGACCCAGATGATGCGGATGAGGCTGAGCAGGTGGGGCAGCTTGTCCGGGATCTCCCGGGGCTTCAGCCGGGACAGCTCCTCGCAGGGCTCCGCCAGGATGGAGAGGAAGGACAGGTTGGACTGGGCCTGGAGGGAGCTGTCCTGAAGACAGGGAAGGGGAAAGTCCGAGAGTAATCTTGCTTTTTTTATTGTTGTTACTCTTTCATTTGGAATCACCTTTTATTTCATGTTATGTTTTTCCAGTTTTTCCAGGAATTAAATATTGCTTGCTACTGTACAACCCCTGTGCCACACAGGGAGAAAGAAGATCTGTGACCTCTCGAGCACCTTGCTGTGGAACTCATTCTGAGCTTCATAGTGTCCTACAGCAGAGACAACAGCAACTGAATCACTGGAGTCTCTGCAGCAAGTCCCAGGAGTCACTGAGGCACACCTGGACAACTGAAATCCATCCAGCAGTGGTGGAGACCTGTGGCCAGCCCTGGATATAGATGTGACTTAATATATTACTTCTGCTCTTCCAGTGCCAGAGGCAAGGCCATTAGTTCTGCTGGATGCCCAGCCTGTCTGAGATTAATTCTCCAATTTGCATTCTGGGTTTATAAGGACTATGTCTGCAAAAGCAATGAAGTCCAAGGAACTGGACGTACAGTATGTGATTAAGGGGAGTTTCTGTGGGACAGTGGGTAATGCGACCTGCGCCTTTTCCACACCTGGATCTGCTTGGAGAGCTTGCGGAAGGGTGTGACGTAGGAGGACTTGGAGATCTGCAGAATGGCCTGGATGTGCTGGACCCCTGGCTTGTCCAGCTGCTGGCTAATCCCAGACAGGTCAGCACAGCGGCTCCTCCAGAACTCTATCTCCTCCAGGGGCCCCGAGCTGTCCCCCGTCTCCACCGCCTCCTGGGCGCTCAGCACCTCCTTAATCTGACGGGTCCAGTGGATCATTGCCGCTATTGTAGAGGAACAGAGACAGGACAAGTCTGAGCACAGGGTGACATGTTCGAGTCCCCAGTGCAGCAGGTGCCATATTTCACCCTGACTGTTCAGCCCAGCTGTACTGTAATCAGTTGAGTAATTCTACAGATACTGTACATCCAGATATGTGATATCTTGTCTAGGGAATGACTTCCAACATGCTTACTGCCATAAAACATCTCCCTTTTTTTCATCTGTCTCATATGGGAGCTAAGATGTTATAGTTGAAAACTGATTTACTCTCTGTAATGAGGTATTTCATAAGCACTCAGCTCAACAATTTGCAAGGATGAATGGCATGTCAACTAAATGAGAAAAAGAACCGTTGACAAACAAGACAGTTCAGCAATGAAATAATGACTAAACATGTTTCAGACAGAGTTCATATCTTAAGAGATACTTTGTGACAGTCTGGACCGACAGGTGCAGGTTGGTATTGCACTGCACTGGGTGGTATTTCACTATAGCAACTGTTATCTGTCAGAGAACAGACCTGGGCAGGATCTACCCCTGATCCTGGTGCCCATGCCCTATCCTAACCAGTCCTGTGTGGTATTGCTTTCCACTCCAAAGAAACAAGCTCAGATAATGAGAGATGAGCTGAGGGTGTGATAATGGCTGGAGGAGTAAGGTACTTTTTACAGTAGTGGTTTTTATATGAGCACAGTACTAAAACATCCTGTATCACCACAATGTCCCATTGATTAAGCCATTACTCACTCTTTACTCACCATTACTTGCCCTTTAAGAATAAACCTCTAAATGTCACACAGAACAGATAAATCTAAAAAGGGAGCTAGTTTAGGAATCCTATTAGAAACTAGGCATGGCAAATAAATGCAATCTGTTGCCTTTACGATTCCTGCCCTGCGCCTGCCTGTCCAGACCTCTGTGGGAAACACAGGTCCCGGCACTCACTCTCCAGCCTCTGAACCAGTTCCTTGTCCTTGGCAGCTACTTCTGGCTTCAGCCTGAGGGCCTCCATGGGGATGTAGAGGACTGTGTGCCCTTCCAGCTTGAATCTGGCATCTGGAACAGGAGCAGATAATCTTTTTTACCACCTTCCCTCCAGGAGGCTCCGCACAGCCCAGTGCCCAGAGGAAGCTTTTTGCATTTTCCTGTAGCTGTGTTCCTCATAAGGTGCCTAATGGAGTTTATTTGGGAGGAAGGCGAGATCCTAATCTCACACATGTCTGCTTGCCTGCATATATAAGTCTCATACCCAGGTCTTCCCACCTCTTATCTCTCTCTCGAATGCCCCCCTCCACCATCTACACCCTTCCAGCAGCTCCCTGGCTCAGTCCTGGCTGTAGTGAGGGGGGGGGGTGAGCAGCTAGACTGCCGCTCCCTCAGCTAGGAGAGTCACGGCAAACACCCTCGGCACATTCCGCCCCTCTGTCGCCGTCATTCGGATCCAACACATCTACTGGGTTTAAGTGCATTGCGCATAGCGGATGAAGACAGAAGTTTTGGAGTTCATAGTTATTCCGTTAAGGCAATAAGCAATCCCAAGTATAACACAAGAAAAACTGAAGGTGATCCAGACACGTATTCAGAAAACTAGATGCCATCACAAAGGTAGCAGCTGCACGGGAAGATTTCAGAACCTTTGCTGTGAGCGGACCCTTTCCGCATTCTAATTCCACGCTTCCGAGGGATGGATTTCACCAGGCAGCCGAAGGAGGAGAGGAGGTGGTCTCCGCCAGGGAGGCAGGGGGAGGCCGAGAGGCCCAGAGTGGCGTAACCTCACTCCTGCTGCAGGGTGTTCTGCCGCAGCTCAGCGGAGACGCTCACATTTCCATATTCAAAACTGCATCTCCAACTGATCTGCTGGGGCTCCTGATGCAATCAGAGTGCTATTTAAAGCTCCCTGAAAAGGTGCTTATGCTTTAGACCCTCAAGGTCTTCAATTCCCATGGTGCTTAATGCAAGCAGCCAGACTCGGGTTCAAGACCTAGGCAGTGCCTTATAAGAGAAAGAGAAAGAAAAGAGGATGAAATATAAGAGAGAGAGAAAGAAACGAGGATGAAATAAAAGAGAGAAAATGAACTCGTGAGGGGAAAGAAGGAAAGGATGTGAAAGAAAGTTGGAAACAAGGAAAAACGGGCAAGACGTTGAAGGACATAAGATAATGCTAGTTCCATCCCTCCTCTGTACAACCCCACAGCTGACTGGCCAGCTCTGGGCTCGGCCCGAGGACAGGCAGAGGACAGAGGGCACCGCCCTGCACGCGGCACCCACTTCAAGAGCAAGCAAAGCCCGTCGGCAGTTCGAGCCGAAACCCTGGGCGTGCAGGGCAGCAGAGCGGCGCGAGAGCACTGCCCGCTGGGCGCAGAGAGGACAGCGGTGACCTGTGAGGCTGGCCAGGAAGCGATGCATGTGCGCCGAGAAGTTGTTCCTGATGCTCTCGGGCCAGGCGGAGCTGCTGAAGACCTGGGGGGCGTACACCCCGTTCATGAGCCGCAGCAGGCTCTCGGTGTGGCCCCCCCTGGCCGTGCCAAACTGCACTGTCGACTCAAAGAGCTCCTCCGTCAGCGGAGCGCCCTCCCTCCGGATGAAGTAGCATATCTGGTCTGTCGGCTGAAAACGGCAAGTTAGGGGAGAGAAGGGGAGACACCAGTCAAGCACTGCTGATGTCATGCAGCGTCTCTGTCCACAGAGCAAAGCAAGACCTGCACCCAGCCGCCACTCACAGCTGACAAGAGTGCTTACAGTTACGGTTGTCCCTCCAGGACACTTATTCCTGACATTTCATGCTGTTTTTGTAGTTTGAACATGAAGACATTTCACAATCCTGTAAATTATATGCATTCACCCCCATATAACCTACCCAATATTAATAATAATAATAATAATAAATGACATATAATCATAATACTATAATGAAAAATGCTACCACCATTATTATTATCAATTTCTAAGACACTAGATCATGTTTTTAAATTCCTTGAGGTCAATAAGGTCAAGAGGATTTTGTAGGTCTCCTTAAATCATCAGGCCCTTGGAAGAGGTTCGCTTTCAGCCGGATTTGGCCCCCCAGCGCAGGTGCGACGCGGCTGATGACATAAGGAGTCCCGAGAGGGAGAACGAGGCGGCGCGGGAAACCCACCTGTGCTGGCACGGCGTACTCCACCTTGAGCCCCGCGAAGGGGTCCAGGTACACGACGAGGGTGGTCAGGGAGGGGTTATGGATGAAGCCGTCCAGGGCCTGGTCATTCTCCTCCGTCCACATGTCCTCCGTCAGGCCGCTCAGGGACACACGCTTCTTAAATAGGAGCTTCTGTGTTGGGGAGGTAAACAGCAGTTTACCCTGGTAGAGTTGGAAGGCAACACTGCCTTTTCTTTGTTAATTATTTGCTTTAAACACTTCTAAAAAGAGGAACATATAAATGCATTTCTATCAAATGACTCCTGCAGAGTCCACAGCGGGACCTCGGTCTGATGTCTCATCCACAGAACAACTGTCGAGGACGGGATTTTGATGACCCAGCTCTGAATGCCTTAGGAGTCCTAATGCAGATCTGCGAGATATTAGTGTCTCTATGAATCACAAATAGATCATTAAAAACAAATACCAGGTCGGGCTCCAGTATGGGTGTCTGAGACTTGCTGTCAGGCTCTGCGCCCTGCTCTTGAGTCTCCTGGTCCCGTTCATCTGGAAGAGAAAGGTGCAGGGTTACAGAGACACCTACAGGGCTGCTCACCCTCAGACTGGGTGTCAGAGGAGAGATGAGGGGAGCAGCGGGACGCTCCTGCCAAGCGGCGCGGTGCTGGCGCTGCTCCCTGGGGGTGTCCGGACCGCCGCCTCCAATGCGCACCTCTCGGCCCCGGCTCCAGCCCCTCCTGCAGGGCTCCGCTGGCGTCAGGGGTCGCCGGGGCGGACCTGGCTTTGGACGAGCGGCTCCTGGACGACGACGTCCTCTTCGACTTCCCAGAGGACAGCCTCGGGGTCGGCGGAGGCTCGGGGTCGGCCATGGGGGGACGTCTTCAGCCTCCTCCGGGTGCTGTGGCAATGGGACGAGTGGGGAGCCCTAAAACAGCCCAGAGGTGCAGGTCTGAGCAGAGGGAGACCAGCAGATCTACTAATTAGATCAAAACCAATGAAAACAGACCTAACACATGATATGGACACACTGTATATATTCCCGAGGTCTGGTGACACTTCATGGTTTAAATACAGGGACACACTCTATATATTCCTGAGGTCTGGTGACACTTCATGGTTTAAATACAGGGACACACTCCATATATTCCCGAGGTCTGGTGACACTTCATGATTTAAAAGGCGCACTTGAATCAAGGCAGAGGAGCTTGGCAATCTGTTTACTTAAGCCCGGACAGTAGTTTGCCATGTGCACCAGGACTCAAAATCAGCAGAAGTCCAAGAGATTGTGATCTAGACCAACATGAAGAAGACCAGGCCCTGAGCAAACCCGGGTTCTGAGACCGCCGCAAGAGATGAGACTGGTGACGTCACTCCTCCGGGACTCCCGCGCAGGCGGGCGCTGTTGGACGCTGGGCCGAAGAGACCGTGTTCGAACCCTGGTCAACAGCAAGCCAAGCATGCCACAGAGTCTGTACAGCCTGCGCTGCACGGCACGCCCCAACCCACTGCACTATTAATCCCTTACAGAGCACTGATCGTCAGTAGGAATTACAATCACACAGCCCTCCGTTAACATGCACGGAAAAGCGCTGTAGCACTAGCACCGATGAAAGGATTTGTGCTCAGTAAACCAAAGTAAACCGAGCTAATAATGTTTCGCCATGGAAACTGTCAGAGTTGACGCCATCAATCCACAGCACAGCCCTTCAGTGTCCGTCACGTCTGCACTCAGGCTGCGTCACTCCTTCGATCTCGGAGAAGAGGGGCTGACCGCTGCACGTAATGACTGGGGGGCCCTGCGGGGGGCAGAGTGGGCCTTAACCAGCCAGAGTGCTGCTGGCTTCCCACCCTCGGCAGAGGTAACGAAATTGACAAGACAAACAGCCAATTCCAGATGTTCCCAAAAATATAGGAGCCACCACACTGGCCTAAATGCTATGTGGCACAGCATTTCGGAAGGTGCTTGTTTCTGTTGATCCTGATAAAATGGGATACCGTGGTAATATGATCTTGTTAAACGGGACTTTTAAAATGAACCCCACCCAGGGGACTACAAGCAGAATGCAGTGAGCCCTGGGAGGTGCAGGAGCTTCTTCACTTCACACACAGAGTGGCGGGTGTCTGGAGCAAGCTGCCCAGTTGTGTTGCCGAAGCCAGTTTCCTGACCCGGATTTATTGAGGCTTTGGGACTGGACGAGATCCTAAGATCCCAGATCAAATGGCGCCCATGTGTCGCCTTTCTTATGTAGCTCCTCGTTTGCAGAGCCCATTAGGGCTTCCCAGTCCAGACTCTCCAGCGTGTGCTGGGTTTTCTCCCAGGAGGCCGACTGATAATTTCATTGCTCTGCACACGTTCGGAGTTACTTACTCACCGGGTCGAGTCTCCGAGCTGTGTTCTCTCTTCAGGAACCGCCGTGCCAACGGTTTCGTTCCGGCCTGCCTACAAAATCAAGCAGGAACCCGCAGCGAACAACACAGAGGTCTCATTAATCACATCGTTAGCTGGCGTAGGAGTGCAGTGCAGAGAGTGGACGTCCGTGTGAATTACAAGCCAGTACACAACGACTCACCAGGAGCAGGCGAGAGAACATCAGAGCCCAAGGTCTGAGCACAAGCTCGGCATCACGAATAGCGTTTTTTCTGTAAAACCGGGGCGACGCTCCGTGTGAACGAAACCCTCCGCAACAGCTACACGGCCAGCGCATTTAATTTTACCCACACCGGCAAATGTAAGCTAAAATACCAACAACAATTAAACATCACCGAAGTTAGAAACTTCAGAATTAACCCGAAAGAGTCTGGGTTGGGGAGGCCAATATACGATAAACATTTATATACATACTATATACAGGCAAAATGAAAATGACAACAAAACACTTGTGCACCATACCTGGACAAAATGACGAGGCTCAGAGCGGCAAGAGACTAGTGTCCATTCATCTGTTGCCCGTGGCGGTTCATATTAAATATAAACGCGGTTAAATTCAGAAAGTTTATCAACTGTATTTGAACATAAAAACAAAAGTTAACTTTACCGGCAGTTGCTATTCTACCCGCGCGGCGGACGCGTCTCCTTGGAAACACAGCGCGTGGTGCTGTTTCGGTCTCCAGCTCTACCGAGTGGGAGGGGTTTGGGTACAAGGACGAGCGCCAAGTGCCCCGTGCCCGTGCACTGAAGCGCGCTCCGGCCATCATGCGCGTCCACATTATTATATTTTAAATTTTTATTTCAACTAACCGTTGCTTTGACGTGCAGCAGCACTTACTGTTTAAAAGTGTCACTTTAAGAATCATTAATGCAAAAAAGGTAACCCATCTGATATCTTTATTAGAAAAAAACGATTACAATAATACCTCTATAATAATAATAATGAACTTTATTTTACATAGCGCCTTTAAAGGTGGCTTCTCAAAGTGCTTTACAGAATGACAACAACAATAAAAAATACACAAGATAAGCAGGGTGAGAATACACAGTGAGAGGAGACAGTAGATGGAGGTACTGAATACAGTAGGAGCAGAGGGGTAAAGAGGACAGAAATGGAAAAGCACATTGCTCATCATGCAGGAAATTGTCACCCATTTTCCTCTATTAGGTTCAAGTAACGCTGTCGCCCATCTGTTGATGTGGGCGACACATAGGTCAACTACAGGGGTGGGAGTGGTGTCAGGAGCGATAGTCTGCTAAAGACAGCCCATGCAGTTGGAGTATGGTCATCTGTCAGGTGGAGGAGCAGGACTGCACACACCACACTGATCCACACTCAAGCCCGTCAGTCTCCTTCAGCACATACAGTCTTTCTGTCAGGCTTTTCCTGAGGCACTTCTTTACACAGAGGGTGGTGGGAGCGTGGAACCAGCTAGCCAGTCATGTTGTTGAAGCCGAGACCCTGACTACTTTCATGAAACAGCTGGCTGAGATCCTGGGGTCAATTAGACAATTCCTCACCGCTGGTGAGGCCCCACAACTGAAACATTGTTTTGTTTGTTTTAATGATGTCAGAGTGTCGGTCTGCTCTTTTGTTTGTAACCAGTTTTTATAAAGGACTGGCGTGGGCAGGCACCCCCTCTCTGTGTTCAGGCCTTGTCAGTGGTCACCGACACTGGCTTTTATCAGCCCCAACAAACCGGCAAGATCTCACAACAGAGGAGATTATTCCCTGGGATGAGTATTCCTCTTCGACTCATGTAGAGTGGTTGCAGGGAATGCCTGGGAATTTCAGCCCCCCGCGCTTGCTTCCTGCCATCCGTTTTCCATCCGCTGCTTCCAGCTCAGGGCTGCGGGCAGCCGGAGTCAATCCCAGCAAGCAACGGGCACAAGGCGGGATACATCCTGGATGGGACGCCAGTCCATTGCAGGGCGCACACACACAGTCACACCAGGGCCAGTTTTCCCAGAAACCAATTAACCCGCCAGCATGTTGTTGGACTCTGGAAGGAAACCGAAGCACCCAGGGGAAACCATTGTTATCACAGAGAGAACATACAGACTCCACACAGGTAGTACCTCAGGTCTGGAACTGAACTCAGGGCCCCAGTACAGTTTGTACACTAATCAAGCAGAATGTAGTTGTGCGCTTACATTTGGGATCCTGGATTTGTGTGTGTGAGTGCACGTGTGTGTAGAGAGCATACAGACAAATCTGAGAAAATCTGAGCATCGCTTCTAGACACAAGCTTTTATAGCCTCGAGAAACAGAATAATAACTATATTTTTGTCTTAAGTGCATCTGTGACTCTGCAAGCAATGAAGCATGTTCTCCTTAAAAAGAAAAAAGATGAAAAAGCTACGCTTTTAATGGAACATGTCAATAGAGGACATTTCTTCTTTTTTAAGATTAATGGCACAGTGCAATTCTGTTATTTTTCCACATGCACATTTTATTTCTCAATAATTTATTTCCGAAGATTAAAAACGAGCTCCTCCGGCACTGGGCTCGCTGGGTCTCTCCGTCCTCCGGTTCACCATGCCGGAGGTCACAGCTGTGGAAGGGAGTCCGTATCCCGGGAAGTTTTGCTCACCGGGGGGCTTGTCCGGCACCTCTCGTGTGTGATCGCTGGGCTGCGGAAGGTCTTCGCTCTGTACCGCAGGCCTCAGCGCCGCAGTGAGCGACGTCAACGGAATTTGATACACCTTGCCAGAAAAATCCACAAAATCCGACAGCCGGAACACCCAGTCACTCGCTGTATGTCAGCAGAATTGAACAAGAAGGCAGAAGGGGAAAAAAGGGAATTCTTTGTGTTCCTGCCATGTTCCCAGGACTTGTGCTCATTTTCCAAAATACGTACAAATAACCCGCAGAACACAAAGCTGTATCTGTGTCTTATTCTGAAAACTACACCCTATACCCCAGTATACCTCAGTATACCCCAGTATACCCCAGTGCTCTGATACCCTACTCCCCAGTACTCTGACACCCTATTCCCCAATATACCCCAGTACACTGATGCCTTAAACCCCAGTGTTTTGTGACATGATATACCCCATACAGTATTTTCCCTGATATCCCATACCTCATTAATCCCATACCCTAAACCCCAGTCTGTACCCCTAAATCCCCTTCTCCCAATACCGTGTACCCCGTTTCCCCATATCCTTTACCTCATTATTCTGTCAAGTTGTACCTGTCCCCTCTACCTATTGTACATCCCTTTACCTTACTCCCTTCACACTTCAGATGTGATGTGAAACCCAGCCGCAGTGTGGCAGCAAACATTTCAATAACTTTCTCCTGCGCCATTGTTCTGTAAGAAGTCCAAGCCAGCGTCAAATACTTGTCCTGCCCCAGGAGCCAAGGAGCCCAGGAGCCCAGGAGCTCAAGAGCCCAAGAGCCATGGAGCCATGGAGCCATGGAGCCCAGGGGCCCAGGGGCCCAGGGGCCCAGGGGCCCAGATGCTAGCAGCCCAGGGGCCCAAGAGCCCAAGAGCCCAGGAGCCCAGATGCTAGCAGCCCAGGGACCCAAGAGCCCAAGAGCCCAGGTACCCAGGAGCTGCTCTCCCCCATCCCCCTTCTACAGCTCGTCATGCAGGGCCGAGCCCTGCGCGTTGTCCAGCGCGCCCATCAGCAGCAGCGCCCCCGTCTGGTTGTCCCGCACCAGCAGCACGAAGGGATGGTCGGCGTAGAAGAGACGTGTGTTCTTCAGCTCCTCCTCCTGCTGCACGGGCGCCCCCTCGGGCCCCAGCTCCAGCGCCGCGGTGTGCAGGACCGCGGCCAGACGCAGGCCCTTCTGGCCCGTCACCCCGGCGAAGTCCGCCCGCGCTCCGTCCCAGGCGTCCGCCATGCCCAGCGCCGCCAGCTGCTTCTACAGGAGAGAGAGCAGCGTGGGGCCGGGTTAGGATACGGGCAACAGAGGCCGGTCTTAACAAGCGTCCATTAGCCAAACAGAAAACAAGACAAAACTCCCCCCAGCCCCATCAGCCCGCAGCTGTCCAACTGAGTCCTGATTCACGGGCAGTGACACCCAGGAGGGACCTGGCCTGACCCCAGCCCTTAGTGTTGGTCAAGGCGCTCAGCACACACGCTCCTGTGCCAGGGTGCTGACGAGGCACAGCCTCAGGCCTGTTGGAAGATTGGAAGAGGGGGTGTGCAGCCAGTAAGTGTGCATAGGACCCCAGCTAGCTGCAGTAGAGGGGCCCCTGTGGCTCCTGTGCCAGAGTAGGCCCAGCGTGGCAGACGGGCACGGCCCAGCTCCGCGGCTCCTGACAGCTCTTTATCGTGCCCTGCAGCCGCTGCGCGCCAGGGCGTGTTATTAACTGCTCGCCCGCCTGCCCACCTGACAGCTCGGCCTTTGTCACACGTCCCAGCTAATGGATTTCCAGTGTCCTCATCCATTATTCTCTCCTTGTCTCTTTCTCTCTCTCTCTCACGCTACTCCTCTTTCTCTCTCCTGGGTCCCACCCTCTCTCTTTCCTTCCTCTCTGTCTCCTCTTTCTTGCCCTCTCTCCTTCACCCTCTTTCCTTCCTCTCTGTCTCCTCTCTCCTTCCTCACTGTCTCCTCTCTCTCACCCTCTTTCCTTCCTCTCTGTCTCCTCTTTCTTGCCCTCTCTCGTTTGTCTCCTCTGCTTCACCCTCTCTCCTTCCTCTCTGTCTCCTCTCTCTCCTTTCTGTCTCCTCTCCTTCACCCTCTCTCTCACTCCCTCTCTCCTGTCTTCCACTCTCCGGGTTTTGCCCGTCTCTGTGTTATTTCCTCCCCTCTCCCCCTTTCCCCTGCGTCCTCAGATCTGGCTCCTCCAGCTGCAGCCCCACACAGCTCTGGAGTCGAATGTTCCACCAGCTCTCCTGAAGCATTCGGACTGGGTCACCCGCTCAGGAATGGACACCACAGGGACAGGGGTGTTTCGGCAGGTCAGGCTCAGTGGGAGCAGCACTGAGGGAAGCAGAGGAATGACGCCCAGGGATTCCGGGAGACATGGATCTCTGGGCCAAACACCAAAGGCTTTGGCAAACTTTGGAATCTTTTTTAAAAAAAGATGACAGGGATCCATCCATCCATCAATCCATGTTCTAACTGCTTCTTCCAATTCAGGGTCACAGGGGAGCCAGAGCCCATCCTAGCAAGCAAGGTGAAAGACGGGATACACACAGGGCAAACACACGTACACCTACAGTAGAGACAATTTTCCCAGAAGCCAATTAACCCACCAGCATGTCTTTGGACTGTGGGAAGAAACCCACACAAACCTGGGGAGAACATGCAAACTCCACACAGATAGCACCCCAGGTCCGTAATTGCTCAAACTCAAGGCCAAAGCGCTAGATGCAGTTTTTAAAAGGTCTGGCTTATAAGCTTGGGTGATTTCACGAGTGGTTTGGAAAAAGAAAGATGAAAGGAGTAGGGACATAAAAACAGGAGAGCCATCCCACCCATCGGGCTTGCTTTGTTGAGTTTCAGTGATGGATCCCAGAAGAAATACCAGCTAAACACATCTCCGGCGGTCCATCCATAATTCATCGGGCCTGTCTCCCTGCAACTCTCCATAAACAGGCTTAAACACAGGGAGAAAACACAGGGATTAGAGGCCATGAAAGTTTCAGGAGGCCCCAGTAAAATATTAACGGGACTAAGAAGCAGGACAAACAGCTGTGGTTTCCAGGCCTCCTCTGGGTCAGAAAAGAAACACACTGTAGGTGTGCGCCAGTGGATTCGGTGTAACAGACGCTGTTAACCTTTCTTCACAACGCCTCCCGTGCCTCTACAGCCTGCGGGGCGTCCCGTCCCACGCGCGTCCACAGTCTCAACCCCCACGGGCTGAGCCCAGACAGTACACTTGCAGTACACCGTTCTGCGCGCTCCCCAGAGGCTTCAAGCTCTGACCCCGTTGAACCGCAAGTCAAAGGAATCAAGACACCCGGGCACACGAACCAGGCTTCACAGCTCCCTTTGCTTCCTCGGCGAGTGAGTGAACAGCCTAGTTTCAGGCACACGAGGGGCTGCAGAAGGAAGAGAAAACCAGGCCAGGTGTGTGCTGTCCTGAGCACCGGTTCAAGAAGGAAGCAGATTTGACATCAAGATGTTTCCATGCACATTGAAAATCACTTGAAAATCACTTAAGCTCTAAAACAGTCGATGGTGTCAATTATGGGGGGTAACAGAGCAGACTTCTATTGAGCAGCAGCTTTTACCTCTGGGTTTTACAGTGTTGTCAGTCTCCACTAGACTCCCCCTGCACTGCAGTGTAATCTGCTCCAGATTGGGTATTGTCAGTCTGATTCACAACACATTGCAGGCTGATCCACTCCAGATTTTACTGTGTTGTCTGTCTGATTCACAACACACCGCAGTCTGATCCACTCCAGATTTTACTGCGTTGTCAGTCTGATTCCCAACAAACTGCAGTCTGATCCACTCCAGGTTTTAGTGTTGTCACCCCAGCGTCTGCTGCACTGCTGTCCGATCCACTCCAGGTTTTACCAGCTGTGAGAGACTCTGGCACAGAACAAACTCCAGGTGCTGGATCCCTCAAGCTTATCTACTTTTGACAGACATGGAGCTACAACAATATTAAACATACGGCTTCATTAGTATCAATCATAGAGGAGCCCACAGCTGGGCTGAAAACTGATGAGACTGCAAGGCAGCGAGAGACTTACTGAAGAGTAAATGTGATGCGTTTTAAAAATCTTAGCTATTCCTGTGACTTTTATAATACATTTAGATAATAATGCCTGCTAAATTAGGTTCAATTATAAAGTGGTTAGAGTGGGGCTAACGAACAGTACATTTAACACTAGAAAGTAAAAAGAAGAAAGACAACATTTTAAATATGGAGCCTCTTCAGGTGTGCGGAGGAGGGAGGGGGGGCTTGTTAGTTAGTTGCTAATTAATCTGAGAATGTCATCCAGCCATTTCTCGATAGAAGCCAGAGTCTTCAACAACATGATTGGAGTGACCTGTTCCAGACCCCCACCGCCCTTTGTGTAAAGAAATCCCTCCTGTTCTCGGAGTTACACGGCCCTCCGCTTGCATCCACTCGTTCCCTCGGGTGCCCTCTGGTCAGCATGTCTCGTGTCTCTGCCCTGGGCAGACCCTCTCGGTGACCTGGATGACCCGGAGCGCTGGCTTTTGAACCCCATAACGGCCCCAGACTCGGGGCGCTGGGAACCCCACTGGCGTAGACCGGGATTGCACGGCAAATTCTTTTCCCTTTCAGTTGTATTTTTCCTGGATTTTGAAGATCTGGAGGAGCTGCCCTTTACAAAGTCTCAGTTATTTTTAGACAGCGCCCCCCCCTCTCCTCCGCTCCCCGACACGCGCACCGCTGTACCCTCGGCGCTAAATGTCACTCTCATGTAGGTCAGCCGGCACAGCGTGCATCTCCTCGTTAGAAAGTGGCGTATTAAAAAGGTGAACGGGAAAATGAAAAACGCTCCAAACCCCTCTCTGTGTTTTTTGTACAAAGCCCAGCTTCTGTCTGGCAGGGAGTCTTGTCAGGCTGCTTTCTGAAGATGCAGGAAATAAAAGCAGGGGGAGGGGGGTCACACGCCGAACGGAGGCATGGCTTTGATTTTGTTCCACTGGCTTGAGGAAGCCAGGGAAATCGCCCCATTTCTCACACCAGCGGGGCGCCAGGGACCCCGGCCCTCCTCCAGCTCCATCTCTGCCCGGGCCGTTCGCAAGTTCACGTCCCCGGCAGCACCGCTCAGGCAGCAGAGGAGGGAGACACCCAGCCAGCCACCAGGGCGGCGCTGTTGCTATGCATGCCAATGGTACCCCCTGGTGTGTCACTGCTCCAGACCACCACCTGCACCTCCGCCTCGCCTGGTGGAATCCCGGTCACTGTGGGTTACCAGCAGAGCCCGGTCCAGAAGCAGGGCTGCTGTAGAGGAGCTGGCTCACTCAGCGGGGGCGTGGAGTCAGTCCTGTCAGAGAATCTGCCAGTGACTCTAGGTCCAGTCTGGGAGCCCGTCAGTGGCGCTAGGTCTAGTCCAGTCAGGGAATCTGCCAGTGGCTCTAGGTCCAGTCAGGAGCCCGTCAGTTACTCTAGGTCCAGTCCAGTCAGGAGCCCGTCAGTGGTGCTAAGTCCAGTCCAGTCAGAGAATCTGCCAGTGGCTGTAGGTCCAGCCCGGTCAGGAGCCCATCAGTGACTCTAGGACCAACCCGGTCAGGAGCCCGTCAGTGACTCTAGGTCTAGTCCGGTCAGGAGCACATCAGTGGCTTTAGGTCCAGCCTGGTCAGGAGCCCGTCAGTGACTCTAGGACCAACCCGGTCAGGAGCCCATCAGTGACTCTAGGACCAGCCCGGTCAGGAGCCCGTCAGTGACTCTAGGACCAACCCGGTCAGGAGCCCGTCAGTGACTCTAGGTCTAGTCCGGTCAGGAGCACGTCAGTGGCTTTAGGTCCAGCCCGGTCAGGAGCCCGTCAGTGACTCTAGGTCCAGCCCGGTCAGAAGCCCGTCAGTGACTCTAGGACCAGCCCGGTCAGGAGCCTGTTAGTGGCTCTAGGTCCAGTCAGGAGCCCGTCAGCGTCTCTAGGACCAGCCCGGTCAGGAGCCCATCAGTACCTGCAGGTCGAGGGAGCTCCGCAGCGTGGCTCGGGGGAGGGAGATGCCGATGCTGCGGTTGGCCAGGCGCCCGAGCCAGGCGGTCAGCTGCTCCTGGGTCAGCAGGCCCTCCAGTCGGCTCAGTGGCTCCACATGCAGGGGGAGCAGCAGGACCATGCTAGCCGACCCGCCTGCCAGGGGCATCTCCAGAATCTGGACCATCTTCTCCAGGTCCTCATAGTGCCGGTAAATTCCTGAGGGGCATGGAGCAGAGGTCTGACACACACCCAGAGAGCACATCGGCGCCAGACACACACACACACACACACACACACACACACCCAGAGAGCACATCGGCGCCAGACACACACACACATCCACCCAGAGAGCACATCGGCGCCAGACACACACCCACACACACACACACCTAGAGACCACATCAGGGCCAGACACACACCCACACACCAAGAGACCACATCAGGGCCATACACACACACTACAACCCAGCCAGCATCAGGGCCAGACACACACACACACCCAGCCCACATCAGGGCCACACCCCCCCCCCAGTTTTAGCGTTCCCCCAGTTTGTATTCTACTTTACCTTGTCTCTCCTTACCTCTCTCTCCTCTCTCCATGTGTGTGCTGCTCACACCACCACACCTCACCATGCTCTGCTGTACCAGTAACAGAACCGTGCTTAAAAGCGCTCCACCTACCTGCTCTGTGCATCATGGCCACTTTGGTGTACTTGCTGCCCAGGAAGCGCCTGAAGTCTATCCCCTCCACGTCAAACTCCCTGTCCCACAGCCCTGCAGCAGGAAGAGCAGCGAACATGATGAAGGCTTCACAGAAAAGGTCACAAACGACCTGCTCTTCGCCGAGTCCACCACGCTCATGTGGACGGCTAAGTGAACTTTTACTTTCTGGAGGCAACTATTAAAGCAGGGAACTGGCTTTAACAGCACTGCTGAGCAGTTTGTTGCTCCACACACCCACCACCCTTAGTGTAAAGACATGCTTCCTGCTCTCAGTTGTAAATGCACTTCCCTTGGTTTTAGGATATCCGGGTATTGCTTGCCTACACCTATTCCTTCCCTGTTATATCGGTTGTCTTTTTAAGGAGCAGTGCTGGGAGGCAGAGAAATCCAGGTTTCACATTTCAGTTTCCATAATCAACAAGAGGAAACCAACAAACAGGAAATACAAACAGATCAAAGGCAACAAAACACACTCCCAACAGCAAGTCTCAGCAACACGCCACATAGGAATTCCAGCATGCAGGACTGGAATTCAGACAGATGACTTAGTGTGCATGCCTTTGCAAGTTAGTCAACACTTTCTACCAATACAAGTGGGAAATGCCAGCTCACACACAATCCGACACTGTACTGCGTACATGGGCTAATTTGCACGCACACAATCCGACACTGTACTGTGTATATCGGGTACTTTGTACACACGTAATCCAACACAGTACTGTGTATATCAGGTAATTTGCACACACGTAATCCGATGCTGTACTGTGTACGTCCGGTACTTTGCGCACACGTAATCTGACACTGTTCTGTGCATGTGAGCTAATTTCCGCACACGCAATCCGAGTCTGATGCTGTACTGTTTACATCAGGTAATTTGCACATACGCAATCCTATGCTATACTGTGTATGTCGGGCAGTTTGCACACGCAATCCAACACTGTACTGTGCATGTGGGGGAATTTGCACACGCAATCCAACACTGTACTGTGCATGTGGGGGAATTTGCACACACATAGCCCGGCGCTGTACTGTGCCTGTTGGGTAATTAGCATACCTTTGAAGTGCAGGGCATTCACAAGCAGGGCCCCTGGTGACGCGGGCATCTCCGTGGCGACCTCCAGCACTGCCCCCTGTGTGGCCCTCTCCGCCCAGGCGTTGAGGGCCCGCAGGCTGCCCTGTTTGTCGCCGGGGCTCAGCGTGGCGTGCTGCAGGCGGAGGCGCGTCTCCGCTTCCTTCAAGAACGCCTGGCGCGGGCTCTGGCCCTTGGCGGTGAAGAGGGCGCCGGCGGTGTGCAGGGCGTAGCTGGCGTTGTGCCGGACGTGCAGTTTGTCCAGGAGCCCCGCCAGCGCCCCCGCCAGGGCGTCGGGGGTCATCGCGCCCGCGCCGAGAAGGCCGCGGATCTGCTGCGCCGTGGCCCCCCCGGCCCCCTGGGACAGCGCCCCCAGGGAGGCGGCCAGCAGCAGTGGGGAGACCAGCGGGTTCTCGGGCGGATGCGTGCCGTTCCGCAGAGCGC
This sequence comes from Atractosteus spatula, assembly GCF_055471065.1. Lineage (NCBI taxonomy): Eukaryota > Metazoa > Chordata > Actinopteri > Semionotiformes > Lepisosteidae > Atractosteus > Atractosteus spatula. The sequence goes on along the minus strand of NC_142708.1, from coordinate 67,986,733 downwards.
GGTACAGGCGCAGCCCCAGGGCCCAGCTGCCCTCCGCCAGCGTGGCCGCGTGGTCGCCGGGGGGCTTGCAGTGGGCGCTCAGCAGCACCCCCCACAGGATGGTGGCGGGAAGCAGCAGCATGGCTCAGGAGCTCGGCTCAGGCGAGGTCCGCAGGAGAGGCTGCAGAAGTAAGAAGATGAAAGTCCAGGGTGTTACTTCCTCACTGTGGTCTCTCACACTCTTCCTCGGGGGCTCCTACTGTTTAAGTCGCTCATGAAAGTATTATCATTAGTAGCAATGGCTGTTAAAAAAGACTTCTTTACCCGCATGAAAAATGTTGGCGTCGAAAAATTGAATTGTAAGAGACTCGATGGAAACCCACTGAACTAACGGTACGCGCTGTGCTGTTCGTTGACGGGAGTTTTAATAAAATCACCACAATCTTCTGAACTCCGTACCTTCACAGGCGTACTCCTCGAGCAACAGTTTTCCAGATTTAATTTATGAAAGCGCAATTCAGAGGGAATAGAAGCGATCAACTTTTTTCCCCTTTTAAAATCTCGGCGCCGCAATCGACGTACGAAATAACAATTAGTTTTCCGGCTTCACAGAGGAATTAAAAGCTGGCCACAGATCTCCCCCCCACCCGAAAAACTGTAAACGACAACAGAAAGCACGGAAACTTTCAAGAGTTTTACCCGGAATAATCGGATTTCTCTCGACGGTCTGGGACACCGGTCCGCCTCGGGGCTGCTCGAGCCTTCTGACGTGGCGCAGGAAGTATTTCTGCTAATTTCTTTAAATATCCGGCACCCGAAGAAAAAAAAAAAAGTTCTCCCGAGTCCAGCCGAGGAAATCGCCGCCTACCCCTCTTCCTCCCAAACGTGGAGAAAACTCTGGAAGTTTCTGCGTCTCAGCCTAACGGGCCGATCCCCACACAGCAGTGTATTAGCATCGTCTCGGCCGGTGTCACCAGACGCGGTGCCGCGCCACAACAATTCGGGCCTTACAGGTGGCATAAAGTCCGCTGTCGTGGTCTGTTAAACGGCTAATTATAATGATGATGCTAAAAATCAATAGTTAAAATTTACATTATAATAGTTATTTTATTATTATTAATAAAGTAAAAATGGTTCCATGGTGCGTCTCTTCTTTTTTAGCAGCTATATCACCCTGCAACTCAGCTGGCAGATTGCTGAAGCTCAGCAGGTGTGAGCCTGGTCAGTACCTGGATGGGAGACCTCCTGGGAAAGCTAAGGCTGCTGCTGGAAGAGGTGTTAGTGGGACCAGCAGGGGGCGCTCACCCTGCGGTCTGTGTGGGTCCTAATGCCACAGTATAGTGACAGGGATACTATACTGTAACAAAGGATCCGTCCTTCGGATGAGACGTAAAACCGAGGTCCTCACTTTGCATGGTCATTAGAAATCTCAGGGCATTTCTTGAAAAGAGCAGGGGTGTTACCCCGCTGTCCTGGCCAAATGTCCCCCTGGCCTTTACCAGTCATGGCCTCCTAATAATCCGCCTCTCTGAGCTGGCTTCATCTCTCTGTTCTCCTCCCTACTGAGAGCTGGTGTGTGGTGGGTGTACTGGTGCACTATGGCTGCCATCACATCATCCAGGTGGGGATGCACACTGGTGGGAGTGGAGGGGGTGTCCCCATTATTATTATTATTAAAGCAGCATGTCTTTGGCCAGGGGAAGCATGCGAACACCACACAGAAGGAGCCCCAGATTGGAAAAAACCAGGACGTAGCAATAGCAAAAGAGGAAGTAGCAATAAGCACCACAGTGCCTAACACAGTGCTCCATTTCCAGGAGAGAAAATTCCAACAACCTGTAGCTTTCCGACTCCACAGACACTGAGAAAGTAAGGGAGAGCTGTAGACCCCGCTGGACTGTGGCTTTCCCAGGTCTGGGGTCACCTGGAATCATAATTCATTCACCATTTTAGATGCTTCTTGAGACACAGTTGCAGCGCTTTTCTAAGGCATCATTAAAGTGTTGCTTTTTTTCTCCCTAACGCTGTACTACAAACACACTTGACTGCTCTGTGTAGCACAGCGTCATCTTGTCATGACTGAGGAGACGTTCTTCATGAGAGCTAAATGCATGCGCTTCTCTCGCTGCCCAGAGGGTGGCGCCAGTGCACTGCAGGGCAGACCTTGGATGACCTAGTCTTTCTCCAGGGACTGGACGACCTCGGTGGGGCCTCTGTCCCATCACTGAGGCTCACAAACCTGACCTCATAGGCCCCCAGTGACCACAGGGGTCAATACTAAGTACTCTGGTGCACTGCGTATTTATGGCATGAGCCCAAACTCTACAGTTGTATTGTACAGACCATACATGAGCAGTTCCTGCTTGCTCAGACTGTCAGAGCTGTAGCAGACAGTCAGACAGGTAGACTGCACTGGGTTCACCCCCTCTCTTACCAACTGTTGCTAATCGGGATTTCCTAAACTGCCCCCAATGCCCACAGTATTGCACTGGGCTTTCCAACAGGCAGGACTGGGTCTAATCAGGGTCTCTAAAACTGCACCCAATGCCCACAGTATTGCAGTGGGTCTCCAACAGGCAGGACTGGGTCTAATCAGGGTCTCTAAAACTGCCCCCAATGCCCACAGTATTGCAGTGGGCTTTCCAACAGGCAGGACTGGGTCTAATCAGGGTCTCTAAAACTGCCCCAGTGCCCACAGTATTGCACTGGGCTTTCCAACAGGCAGGACTGGGTCTAATCAGGGTCTCTAAAACTGCCCCAGTGCCCACAGTATTGCACTGGGCTTTCCAACATACTCAGAGATTAACTTCTTTTAAACACTCTCCAGAGTGAGCTACAGCACACTGCAGGTCTGACATGAGCACTTGACATGACTGTATTTCCCCCAGCAGGATAAAAAGCTGAACTTGGACTTGTGGTTCAAGTTAAAAGAAAAATCCTCCTTGGAATTCAGTGCTGATGTCTGCTCAATGAAATATCTGAAAACAAATAGCACAGACACACACACAGAAAAACATGTTGACAGGCTGAGAGGTTGAAGTCAAGGGCAGACACAGTAATCCCAATCTCTAACCACTGAGGAGGGTTTTAAACACACACACACAAAAATCAATGCCTTCTGTCAAAGAGCAATGACAGATAAAAGGCAGATAATTGAGTGGCGTGCACTACTGAATGGCTCTTTTGGGACAGAGGAGGAAATTTTATATGCTGCAAAAAGCAAAGACAGTGAGTTCTCAAGTGGCTCCTTATCCAGTAAAAAGCTCAGCTAATCAGAATGAACTCCCTACAGCCTGGAGATCACACACAGGGTCCCAATTCGGGATAGGCCCATACAGCCTAGAAATCATGGCCCGGCTCCTACTCCAGGATGATCCCCTACAGCCCAGAGATCCCAGTCAGGGTCCCAGTCCAGGATGAGCCCCTACAGCCAAGAGATCCCAGTCAGGGTCCCAGTCCAGGATGAGTCCCTAAAGCCCAGAGATCCCAGCCAGGGTCCCACTCCAGGATGGGCCCCTACAGCCCAGAGATCCCAGCCAGGGTCCCAGTCCAGGATGAGCCCCTACAGCCCAGAGATCCCAGGCAGGGTCCCAGTCCAGGATGAGTCTCTAAAGCCAGGATGTCACAGTTCAGGGTGAGTCCCTGCTGCCAGGAGATCACAGCCAGGGTGCCAGACCACGATGAGCTCCAAGAATGTTCTTTGAATTTAAAGGGTGTTGTCTAAAAATACTGAATTTACTGAATCAAATACGTTGTTAAGGCTGGAAGATGTAATTTGTTTCATACAGAAGATGTTTTTAATGCTTGCAACATTTCATACAGCTGGCCCCCAGGAGTTTGGAAACAAAGCCCGACTCTCTAAGCATATTTGCCAGGGAGTGCCTGCAGCTGTGCTCCTGATACGCGTGAGTCAGACGCAAGGGGAGAATGCAGGTTTGCTTATCTGAAAAACTTTTACTGCTTTCAGTCAGGCCCAGCGCCCGGCTTGCGCCGGCTTGTCTGGGGGAGGGACAGGGGCCCTGCCCTGCCCAGATGTAGCCCCCGAGTGGCTCAAGAGGAGGGGAAGTTATTGGAAACAGTTGCAGTAGAGTGGTAACAGTTCTTTTTTATCGAGGGGAAGGAATCTGAAATTCCAGAACAGGAGCGATGAGTAATCCCTGGGGATGGATGCTGTCCAATGACACCGCGCACATCTGGTTCTATTTGTTTCCTAATTGCTGTTGTATGCCATCCTGTCTCCTTTGTGGAGGATTAATTCAGGTGAATTAAGGCATTAGAGGGTAAACACTGGTGCGAACACAGTCCCAGGGCTAACTGGCTCGGAGACAGATGCAGTACTTTCTCCAGTGCTCTCTACTGTACTAGACCCCTATCCGAAGCAGTAGCCTGGGCGGTGGTGTGCCGCCATGACTCTTGGCGATTATAAAGTAGCAGCAGACCTGGCCCTTGTCCCTCCATGTGCTGCACTATGGGTAAAAGTCTGATGCAAGCAGTCTCACAAGTGTCCATGACCGATGGACGGATGTCAATTCATGCAGCCTTAAGAGTTAACAGCCAGGGGTAAAAATAAGCAGCCAACAGGAGGCACAATTCTGGCCGCCAGACACTACTGAACACAAGGGAAGACACAGATGTTCACCATGTTGTGAGAAGACCACTGAGTGTCCCTGGATCTCCAAGTACATCTGAGTGTACAATATAGTTGAACCAATGGCACCACATATGTGAAGCTGTAATTACTGCTAGACACAGAGCAGCCCACTGTTAGGGCCATCCCTAACATTTTGATAAGGGCAGTAAGTGCAGTACAGTACAATGTCACGGAGGCAAGAGTTAGTATCAGGGGTGGCTGACATCTAGTTGGCTTCATCATGGGGTTTCTTAAAAGGAGCCAGGGAAGACGTATCGGAATAATGGGGGTGGGAGTGAGAACAGAAATATTATTTCCATGTAGGAAGCTGTTACCCCGATGACACATTCTCATTTCGGTCCCGTATTCCCCTCTCTCCCTCTGCCCCTCCCCCATCACACACCCAACGTAACTAATCAACGAAGGCAACAGCCATAAGAGCAGTTCCAGCAGGGGAGTGAGAAACGCAGGCAGGGAGAGCAGAGGACGACAGGCCAGGCGGTTAGGAACGCCGAGGGAGGGGGGGAGGAGGAGTGAAGGAGTGAAGGAGTGGAGAACGAGACTGACAGAAGATACGCAGATGGACAGAGAGAGCCGGATCTGTGCAGCAGGGCCCCGAGGCCACTGTACAAGGTCAGAGACACGGGGCTATCGTCCATCTGGGTTTGTCAGTGTCAGGGGAGGAGGGAGAGCGCCGGGGGTTACGGGGTCATGACCTTGTCGCTCTGAGGAGGGTGAGGGGTCCGGATGCCAGCTGGGTATCTGGCTCTGGATGGGTAGCGGCAGCACAGTCACCCCCGCCCGCCCCTCCCCTCCCTGTACTGTTCTGACTGCTGCTAACTCCCAGGGGGGCAGGCGGCCAGATGGGCAGGAGTGACCAAGCCTGTCTTGCACATCACAGCTGACCGACACTCTTCGGCCTACGCGCACTGACCTCTCTGCAGCCTCTCTCCCTCTTTCCCTCTGTCCTCCCTGTACTGGACACTGTATTGTCTTTCCGGTACCGTAGAGTGGTATACTGTATCCTGTACTCCACCACACAGTACTGACCAGAGCTACTGTATACTGTGTGCTACACATTGGTGTTAATAATGGCCCTGTTCTATACAGTAAATTATATTATTCCACACTGTCCTATACTGTCCACTTCTATACTTCAGACAGTACTGTACTATTCAACACTGTCCTATACTGTCCACTTCTATACTTCAGACAGTACTGTACTATTCCACACTGTCCTATACTGTCCACTTCAATACTTCAGACAGTACAGTATTGTTCTACACTGTCCTATACCATCCAATTCTAGACAGTACTGTATTATTCCACACTGTCCTATACTGTCCACTTCAATACTTCAGACAGTACAGTATTGTTCTACACTGTCCTATACCATCCAATTCTAGACAGTACTGTATTATTCCACACTGTCCTATACTGTCCACTTCTATACTTCAGACAGTACTGTATTGTTCTACACTGTCCTATACCATCCAATTCTAGACAGTACTGTACTATTCCACACTGTCCTATTCTGTCCACTTCAATACTTCAGACAGTACTGTATTGTTCTACACTGTCCTATACTGTCCACTTCTATACTTCACACAGTACTGTATTATTCCACACTGTCCTATACTGTCCACTTCTATACTTCACACAGTATTGTATTATTCCACACTGTCCTATACTGTCCACTCTGCTACAACCACAGTGTACCATATTGAATAATAATAATTATGGGGACTCCCCTTCACCTCCACCAGTATGCAGCCCCACCTGGATGATGCACCAGTACTCTCCCCACACACCAGCTCTCAGTGGGGAGGAGAACAGAGTGATGAAGCCAGTTCAGAGAGGGGGATTGTTAGGAGGCCATGACTGGTAAAGGTCAGGGGGACATCTGACCAGGACCCCGACACCCCTACTCTTTTTAAGAAACACCCTGAGATTTTCAATGACCACGGAGAGTCAGGACCTCAGTTTTCCATCTCATCTGAAGGTCGGCAGAATCACACTGTTTACCGGAATTACACTACGTTGTAAATAACGGATGTTTTCTGTTCCATTTCTGGGGATTGGAAATGAATTCTGCTTTCAGTGTGGGGCTGACCTTTATTGTTTTTTACGAAAACCCCCGCTGGCTCCAAAACTTCAAAGCTTAACAAAGCTGCTCAGTAATATATATTACAAGTGAGACAGAAGAGGCTGTCTACATACATACCGATACACACCGGTGTATCTACAGTATATGCATGTGTGTGTGTGTACGAACATGCTTCTCCACGGTTTCGTAGGTAAAGGTCACTTGTTTAAAAGAGGCCCACGACTCTCATTCATTAACTGAGCTGGTAAAGGTTACGCTCAGAGATGCGGCACTCAGAATGCTGAAGAGCTGGCCTTGTGTGATGGCTCACGTTAATGAACCATCTCGAGTCCTGCTGTAATGAACAAGGTGTGCGGGCTGGAGGGAGGGGGGCTTGACATCTGAGAGATGCTCGCTCTCTTCTTCCAGAACACCAGACCTTTCAATCCGAAGGAGTTCGCGATAAGTCGTTCAGCAAACGCTTGTGAGCTGTCCGAGGCGCCTGAGAGCAACGAACACTTTACAGCCTAATTTTCCCCCGCTGAAAGTGAACAGCCCTGCTGCAACAGGTCAAGGCACCAGAGAATCAAGAACATAAAGGAAGGGTCTAGCACTGTGTCAGTGTGCTGGACTCCACAGGGACTGTGAGAGTCTAGAGCCCTGTGACTGGGCTGTGTCAGTGTGCTGGACTCCAGAGTGACTGTAAGAGTCTAGAGCCCTGTGACTGGGCTGTGTCAGTGTACTGGACTCCACAGGGACTGTGAGAGTCTAGAGCCCTGTGACTGGGCTGTGTCAGTGTGCTGGACTCCACAGGGACTGTGAGAGTCTAGAGCCCTGTGACTGGGCTGTCAGTGTACTGGACTCCACAGGGACTGTAAGAGTCTAGAGCCCTGTGACTGGGCTGTGTCAGTGTACTGGACTCCACAGGGACTATGAGTCTAGAGCCCTGTGACTGGGCTGTGTCAGTGTGCTGGACTCCACAGGGACTGTGAGAGTCTAGAGCCCTGTGACTGGGCTGTGTCAGTGTGCTGGACTCCACAGGGACCGTGAGAGTCTAGAGCCTTGTGACTGGGCTGTGTCAGTGTACTGGACTCCACAGGGACTGTGAGAGTCTAGAGCCCTGTGACTGGGCTGTGTCAGTGTGCTGGACTCCACAGTGACTGTGAGAGTCTAGAGCCCTGTGACTGGGCTGTGTCAGTGTGCTGGACTCCACAGGGACTATGAGTCTAGAGCCCTGTGACTGGGCTGTGTCAGTGTGCTGGACTCCACAGGGACTGTGAGAGTCTAGATCCCTGTGACTGGGCTGTGTCAGTGTGCTGGACTCCACAGGGACTGTGAGAGTCTAGAGCCCTGTGACTGGGCTGTGTCAGTGTGCGGGACTCCACAGGGACTGTAAGAGTCTAGAGCCCTGTGACTGGAGTTCACAGGTACTGTGTGTCGAGAGCGTCTGAGATTAAAACCTCAAGTGCTTGCCCAGCCTCTCTCCCTGGCTACAGTGTCTGTGAGCAAGCTGCCAGCCGGGCACCCGCCCGCGCTCCTGAAGGGCTGGCGATTCTCACGGAGCGGCGACCGGACCCACAGGGAAAATGTAATATTCTGTTACCCTCGCATCGGCGCCCGAAAGAGCAAATATTGACGCCTGCCTCTCCGTTTCTCTTCCGCGGTGTAACTCTCTGACACACCCGCGGCCTTTGTTGGCGCTGGGACGAGCGCAGAGAGGCATGTGTGCGCCCAGCAGACAGAGCCCAGCGAAACGAAGTCTCTTCTCGCCTCTCTTTCTCTCCGCGCCCTCTGCCTGCTAGCGGGAGGGCTGTGGGAAGAGGCAGCCCTTTCCTGCAAACGCAAATAACTGGGAAATAAAGAAGACAAGTGGAAAAAAGAAATAAGCTGCAGGGAAAAGGTCACTGGCGTCTTTTCTGTATTTGTTCTTCGGGGTGGCGAGCTGGAGGAGGGGCTGTAACTGTATCTAGTGATCATGGCGGAGGGTGAAATTTCCTGGAATGATCAAGATGTTTTCAGAGGCTTTAACCTCTTACACTACTCCGTTCCACACTATGCTGTAGCTGTGCTGTGGTACTGTCTATTGTCTTGTGTCACACCAAACTCTACTGTACCACCCTATGCTATACCGCACTGTTCTTTACTATACTGTGCTGTATTACACTGTTATATACTATACTGTACTGCACTATACTTTTCCGTACTACACTGTAGGATATTATGCTGTATTGAGCTATACTGTACTGTACTACACTTCAGTATACTGTATTGCACTACACTTACCGTACTACACTACTGTACAGAGCAGTAGTGGCTTGTTTAGTCTATTGTTAAGGAGAGTACTGGAAAGTACTTGCTGTGATAAAGGTTCCGTTAGACGCGGAAAGAGATGTGTCTTGAGTACAGTTCCTAGTTCATTCAGGATCATCTAATTTGATGATGCAGGTGGGCAGCGTGTTACTGACGCCCTCCTCCTACCTCACTCTGTGTAAAGAACTGCCTCCTGTCCTCAGTCTTATGTGCTGCTGCTCTTAGGTTTTCCCTGTCACCACAGGTCCTTGTTTCACTGGTTTTCCTGTAATACAGCCCCCTGGGATCCGACCTTTTAATGCCATTTCTGGATTTCAGACCCCTGTGCCACATCCCACTGCAGTCTGCTCAGACCTACAGGTACACTGAAGTGATTCGGGTCTTGTAGCTTGTCTGGGTCCGGGCATGTCTTTTACAGTGGGAATTAGTCAAACAATTGTCCGGGATATAATTCTGACTCTTGTGTACTTTCAATGTATGTATTATATAAAGCACCTTCCCAATGTATGCTCTGTAGAAACATGCTTCTTCCCCTAGCAATAGCTTCTGTACGTAGGAGGGAAATTCTGCAGGTCCTGGAACAAGCTGCCCAGCTGTGCTACTGAAGATGGATTCCCAGGAGCCCCCAGGAAATGTCTGGTTGTGACTCTAGGAATCAATGAGCTACTAAGCAGCCAAAACGAGAGAGTCAGCTCCGAGAGTGCTCCTCAGGCTGCAGTTCTGCTCCTTCGCCACAAGAATGCAGCACCGGGGGAGAGACTACGCCTTCCGCTCTGTGCTGGGATTGGAGTTGTTCTAGTTGGGAGCACAGGATGCTGTACTGGATTTCCCTGATTGTCTGCACTCAGCTCTGCACAGTGTCAGCTCCACACCTGCACTGTGTCACCTCTGTAGCTCTCACAGCTCTTCATAAGTTACTGCGCAGAACCTCAAACTGCCATTGAACAATATTGAGAAACCAGAATATCAAAGATGATAATGTTCTGGATTAATTTATCTTTCTCTGTCAGTGCAGCAATAGACACCTGAAGCACTTTTAGACTCACCCCTCCCCCCTCATTCTCCACATTCCCTCTCCCCCTGTCTTCCTCTCTGACCATCACTCTCTCACTCTCTCCTTCACTCTAACATGAAATTAAGGGACGCAAACAAGAGGAGGCCGTTAAGCCCATCGAGCCAAGGTGTTTACTGAATGGAGCCACGGTTTACAATATGGCTGAGTAGCTTGTTCCACACTCCCACCTCCCTTTGCATAAAGAGTGGGCTTCCTGCCACTCTCTCTCTCCCCCTCTCCCTGTCTTCCTCGTTCTTCTTCACTCTCCTCCTCTGTCTCCCTCACTCCTTCACCTGGTTGTCTGTCTTTCACAGCACGGGCTGCAGGGGAACCACCTGCATGCAAGCTGACAACAGCCAGACACCATTTCTGCAGCCCTTATTAAACCCTGGAGGTGATAAAAGGGAAGTATCCTTGCAGCAGCTCTGCAGGCTTAATGTGTTTTTGGTTTGTTCCATAATGGAGCTTTTTTATTGCTTTTTTAAAGAATGAATGTGCTGTAAATACATTTTATCTGACAATCTGTTAACGGACCAAAAAAGTGATTTATTGTCTGTCTCTGCCTATCTCTCTCCCCATCTCTGTCTGTCTAATGTACTGAACAGGTACAAGCAGTGGGAGTTCTATCATATGCATAATATTTTCTCTATAGATTAAAAATCAAGGTGGATTTATCTGTTCTTAGTTTTAACTTACTTATCTTAGTTCTCTTTATTTTCAACTTGTATTTACTTTGATATTTATTTCTTTATATCAGTGACCCATCCATTTTTTACACTGAGCACAAATTATTAAACACCCGTTCTGCCTTCCCGTTCTGAACACCGAGACTGGTGGACCCAGGAGAAAGGGGAGCGTCTCTAGAGACATCGCTGGGCTAGAGGCTGAGGTTGTTGCTGTCGTTAATATCGCTGCTGTTGTTTTCAGGGTTTTACTGCTGTTGATGCTGTGTTGTTGAGGCTCTTTACCTCTGCCGTTGCTGGGATGGTACTCTTGCTGTCTGGGTTGCAGTTGTTGATGCTGTTGCTGCTGTCATTGTTGCTGTAAGTGTTGCTGGTGCTGTTGCTGTGTCAGTGTAGTCCACATGGACAGTAACAGTCTAAAGCCCTGGACTCTGCTCCGGTCTGTGGTGCCCTTGTCATTGTTGCTGTAGGTGTTGCTGTGTCAGTGTAGTCCACATGGACAGTAACAGTCTAAAGCCCTGGACTCTGCTCCGGTCTGTGGTGCCCTTGTCATTGTTGCTGTAGGTGTTGCTGTGTCAGTGTAGTCCACATGGACAGTAACAGTCTAAAGCCCTGGACTCTGCTCCGGTCTGTGGTGCCCTTGTCATTGTTGCTGTAGGTGTTGCTGTGTCAGTGTAGTCCACATGGACAGTAACAGTCTAAAGTCCTGGACTCTGCTCCGGTCTGTGGTGCCCTTGTCATTGTTGCTGTAGGTGTTGCTGTGTCAGTGTAGTCCACATGGACAGTAACTGGATCACTGTCCTGGGTTCTTCTCCAGTTTTGGGGCCTGTTGGTGAGGCTGTTGCTCCCATGTTTCCTCTCTCTTACCTCCCTCTGGAGAGCTCACAGAATAACCTGTCTCTCTCCATATGCCTACATGCCTGGGGTTTCTCTCCACCCCTCCAGCACCAGCACTGGGGAGTCCGCTCAGCTCCAGGGGGCCGCAGGAGAGATACAGAGGAAAAGAGGAAGAGAGGGAGGGGTGCACGTAAAAGAGAGAAGAGAGAAAAGAGAGTGAGATAGAGAGAGGGTAGAGCAAAGAACAAGAGAAAAACAAGAGAGGCGAGTGAGGGAACTGAATCAGCATTGCATTGCAATTAACGGTAATAAAATTAACATTTCATTATCGTTAGCACAGCAGGGATGAACATGACAGATGCAGACGCGAATTAGACATACAGCTGGGTGCTAATTTATTCGAACAAAAGACCTGACTTTTACTGAGCATGGTGCATGCATGCACACACAGCATTCAGTTAAGTCAGGAATAAAATAGGAATTTTTATTGTGCAAACTCACCTTGCATGGGACACAGCTGGCATTCCTCTGAAGTGTGTGTTTGAGTCTTGGGGGGGGGGGGCACTATCGTGTCTGCTCCTTGATAAAGCAGCAGAATGGAGGCAGCAGGTAGCAGGAATCAGGACTGCTGCAAAATTCAATCCCATGTAGGGGCAGGCGATGGAGCTTGCTCCAATTCCTTCCAGACGGCTCCCAGGTCCAGTCTCCCTGCTTTCCAAAGGAATACCGGGGGTTAATCCTTCCCGGGGTAAGATAGATAGATAATACTTTATTAATCCCGTAGGGAAATATGTGTTACAGCAGTCCAGCCCAAGACAAGCAAAACAGACATCAGAATAGTTATAAAACAAAAGACATACAAAATAAATAAAAATAAATAAATACATAGGTGTGTGCAAAATGTGCTGATCATAGTCGCTGTAAAAACAATAAAATATGTGCAAAATGTGCACAGGTTTATACAGACTGATTGTCCAAAAAGTACAATGGAGGAAACATGCTGTCCATAGAGGAGCAAATGAAGGGCTAACAGTCCTAGCCTAGGGCAGCGTTATACACCCTGCCCTAGGCTAGGACTGTAATAGGCCGGCCGGAGCGTGATGCTGACCACATCACCTCCACCTCCAGTGTCAGATGGCTGAGGAAAATGGTGGCCCTTGTCCCCCATTCCCCATGGGCCTTGATGGCCTAAAAAGGGACCTACCTACACTTCATCCAGTGGGTCTTCCTTCTAATCATTATAGGACAGTAGGTATTTTATAGATGTTTTGTCATTGTCACCACATTCCAGGTAAAATCATTTTGACAGCTTCATTTTTACTTGCAGGGCTTTATCTGCTTCACTACCACAGGTCAAAAGCTATAGACACTAGAGAATTTTAATCAAATACCAAACTAGTAATACCACACAGTATTGATCTTGTTACTCACAGCTTCAGCTGCATGCCTTTCATTTTTAAATTGTGTTTTTCTTTTTACTTATGATCGCAGAGGGCAGCAAGAGACTGCGGGCAAACTAGATTTCCCGTGTAGTGTTTAGGGGGTGTTTTTGCCTGCTCCATCATGGGCTGGGTGTTGTGCCACAGTGGCCATTACCTCTCAAATCCGACTCCCGGCTCCCATCTCTGCACTCCTTTTCCAACAGCGGCTGGCAGCATGATGTCATCAGCGGGGAATGTTCACGGGCTGGGTCGCTGGGGGCGATGAGGGCTCCTTGCCATGACAACTAGTCTGGTCGCCAGGGTAATATGAGCCCCCATCATCTTGACGATTGGCTGGTCGCTGGGGCGATGAAGCTCATCTCCGGGCTGTTGCAGGCTGGGCTGCGAGGAAGGTGATAAAGTAGGATTATCGCCCTCTGTTCCCTCTCTTCCTCTCTGCCTCAGTTTCTCTCCCCATCCTTCCCTCTCTGCGCCTTAATCTCTGTGTGTGTCTGCTCTCCCGCCTTCCTCTTCTTCTCCATTAGAGATCTCTTAATCAGTCAACGAGACAAACGGATTTGCTAATGAATTAATATGACCAAATACCCAGCTGACTGATTGATCAGCTGAGGGACTGGTTGGTTGTGTGATTTCGCTGGAATCAGTCAAGGGAAGAGCAACCAGATACATTTGTTGGCTTAGTGGAAAGTTCCCATAATGGCATTCTAGTCTTGAACAGACAAGGCTTTGATAAGACCCGATTCAAGAATTCAGAATTCAAAGTCATTCAGCCAAGGTGACCCTGTGGATCACTGTGGAGTGAACAGAGAAACACGAACTAGAGGACACAAGCAGAAACTACCTGGACGTGCATTTAAAACAGACATTAGGAGACTCTTCCTTCCCCGAAGGGCTGTTGTGTTGACGGAGTGTGGAACAAGCTACGAGCTGTACTGCTGAAACCACTTCTCACACCAATGAGCTACCACCAGACAGGCTGGGTGGGCAGAACAGCCTCCTATTGCTGGTGATCTTTCTTAGGTTCTTGATTGATTTCTAATCAATTGCAGGTTGACTGGCTGATTGAGTCCAGTTCTCCCCAAGCTCTGCCAAGGTCCAGCTTCAGGAAATGCCAAGGGGAGTCCTCCTCATTTCCAGGTGACACACACGCAGGGTCGCACAAGTTCCCATTTCTACTAGTGACTACTCTACCACCTGCAGAAATTACATTCCACATGCGGAGAAACCAGACCTTCAGATGTGAAGGAAGTCACAATCCGTGTTTCAAATAGAGTCATTTGTGCTGCGAGATCCTCCTCTCTCAGGGGTTACTGTCCCTGTAAAGACAGTTTCTCAGCTTCGGCCCTCATCACCATTGTAATGCCTGCACACACACACTCACACACTCATCATTCACACAAATGCACTCTCGCACTCACACTCATTCACACAGATTTACTCTCCAACACACTCCTTCATTCACACTGCCACACAGAGATTTACACACACTCATGCACAGATTTACACTGCCACACATTTACACACACTTACAACTCTCACTCACATGTGCTCACCCATCCATCCTCACAGACTAACACAGACCTGCACACACACACACACACACTCAAACCCACGCACGTGAACACATTCTAGATCACACACTGAGAAAAACACACTGCCACACAGACATTTACACACACTCATGCACACAAACTTACAACTCTCACTCACATGTGCTCACCCAGCCATCCTCACAGACTAACACAGACCTGCACACACTCACAGACACACACACACTCAAACCCACGCACGTGAACACAGTCTAGATCACACACTGAGAAAGACACACTGCCACACAGACATTTACACACACTCATGCACACAAACTTACAACTCTCACTCACATGTGCTCACCCAGCCACCCTCACAGACTAACACAGACCTGCACACACTCACAGACACACACACACTCAAACCCACGCACGTGCACACACAGTCTAGATCACACACTGAGAAAGACACACAGCGGACTCTCCCACCCACACACGCCGAGACAGACTCACACTTCTATCCCGCTCAGGGAACTTCGGCTATGACCTCCCGGCAGGTTCTATCTCTCTCGGAGAATGACTCAATCACAGTGTCTGATTAGGAGCAGAAGGGGGGGGACTGACAAATGCTGTCAGAGCCTCACAGGAAATTCAAGCAATATTCAGGCCTGATCACACAGCAAACAGCTGACGTTCTTTTTCATATCAGAATCCCCATTTTCTTTATTCCTCATAAACCCCCCTCCCCAGTCTGCCTCTGACTCCTGAGAAGGAGGGAGTGCAGACAGGCTGCAGAGACTCACCTCCTGATGCGCTGCCTGGCCCGTAGTGATGCGCAGGAGCGTCAGCGCTGATTGGAGGAGAGGCGCGTCCCTCGCTGACGTCACTGCAAGCCCGCGGGGGCCCAGGAAGTCTCAGGGTCGCCTGATCTCCTGGGAGCCGAGAGGAGTTGTGCGGTCGAATTTGACAGAACAATAGAACTGATCTCGAGAACACCACATTCAAAGAAAGCACCGCTGCCGAAAGCAGTTCAGAGGAGAACGACTACAGAACGTGCATTCCCAGGCCTGAAGAAAGTCCCTCACTGACAGGTCACAATTACTCCATCTCTCCCATCCCGGGCTGAGAGGCTGACAAGAGGACTTGATCAAAATAGTCAAAATCCTTTAACGTTACTGACTTTAAGACGACCCTGTTGACTTCATTAGGATCAACCACGAAGCACGGAGCTGAAGACACAGAGGAAACACAGAGGAAACTAGGAGGGGAGAGCATTTAGAGTCTAGAACAGGAGGCACGTCTTTACACAAAGGGTGATGCCGCGTGGAGAGCCGAAGCTGATGCTCTCAGATACTTCAAGGAACACTTAGATGTGTCACTGCCTCCTCTGTTCAAGACTGAAGAGATCCAAACGCACTCAGCCCTCCAGGGAGTTAATACCTGCAATGTTCCCTGCAGACATTTCTGAATCTCGGCAGCAAACAGCCTCAATTATTCATGGCCCGCTTATAAAAGACGAGGGACCCAGCCCTCTCCAGGATTGGCTGCGTCTCGAGCAGAGCAGACGCACAGAGTTGACTCTTGAGGAAGATCACAGCCTGTTATATTTGGAAGTGTGCGTCTCCTTTCCTCCGCTGTCTCTGTGCTTTCTACCACTCCGAGTGCGGATCGCAGCGACCGGCAGAGGTGGTAGGAGGCTGTGATCGGCAACATGTGTTACTGCATAAGTACTGCAGAAACACATTAACACACAGGCATTAGCACACAGGCAGGTACTGAAACCGAGAGACGCAGACAGGTAGACATGAATTATTAAATCACTTTGATGCACTTCAACACAGGCTTCTCATTCTGCTTAGCGTTATTCCGTCAAGGTTAGCAAAGAACAAGGTAGAGATCAGTGTGTTACAGCTGCACTGCACAGCAACAGCACCGTGACTACTGAAAGGGGCTATATGCTGTCTGAAGAAGAAAGCAAACCAGACAGATGTGAATCATGCCTTATGTGAGTAGAAATGGGCTCTGGCTAGAAAGCAGCATCTGAAGACACACAGTGTGGTAAATGTGCAGTAACAATCACACAGTGTTTGAGTAATGCCAGCCCACGCTGAGGAGCCCAAGAAGGCAAATTCCTCACCTGTTTACTCTGACAGACGCAGCGTATTCACATGGTGCTGCTTTCTAGCACCACGAAATGGTCAAAGCACGTTTATACACGTGTATCTCATGGTTCCAACGTCTTCTGCACGCTCTCAAAATAGTGTAACCCTGACAGGGGCTGCCTAGCACATTGACAGAGACAAATGAACGTACGGCAGTGCAAATCCAGTCCAAAACCTAGAGAGGTTTAAAACTACCCCGGTTCAAAATCAGGGCAAACCCATCCCAGAATGCAATGGGGAACCGAGCAGGCGGCAGCATCTAGCTGACTCCCCTCCTGGTCCAGGTGAGCGTTGCCACGGGAAACCTGCAAGCACTGGTTACATCCCACAGATCAGAGCCTTCGCGTCGCTGTCATGAATCAGGTTCTACGTTTCAGGGCGATGAAGATCAAGCCTGCAAGACCATGCCTATAGCCTCTTTCCTACTCCTCTTCCTCTTCTCCCTCTCTCACACTCTCTCCACCTCCACCTCTTTCTCTCTCCATCTATTCTTCCTCTTTTCCTCTTTCCTTTCCCCTCTTTTGCTGTCACTACTTCTCTCGCTTTCTCTCCTCTCCCTCTCCTCCTCTGCTCCTTTCCCCTGACCCCTGTGGCTCTCTGTCCTGGGTAACATATCAATCACTCCCCACAGCTTCTCTCAGGGCAGGCTCCTGCATGCAGAGCACAAATGAGAAATCACACGCACACACACACTCGCGCACACAGACACATGCATTCAGATACACACACATACAGGCTCGCAGATAGGCAGGCAAATACACACACTGAGACACGGAGTCAATACAGGGGTTAAAAAACACACACCGACACACACTGCAGATGCACAGAGACACAAGCACACACACCACTCTGACACACAGAGACACAAGCACACACCACACTAACACACAAAGACATAAACACACACACCACACTGACACACAGAGACACAACCACACACACCACACTAACACACAGAGACATAAACACACACAGAGACATAAACACACACACAACACAGTGACACACAGAGACATAAACACACACACTGACACACAGAGACATAAACACACATACAATGACACACACTGGCACACACAGTCCACACAGGGACACAAAAACACACACACCACACTGACACACAGGGACAGGAACATGACAGACACTGACACACAGAAGAGAACAGAAGAACAGAGGGTGCCTGATGTGAGGAGGACAAATTGTTGCCCAGCCATTTCTTACAACAGGGTAAAAGCTTTAACACCTTGCCTGGGTGGCTTGTTCCATTCTTCCACAAGCCTTTGTGTAAAGTTGTGCCTCCTATTCCCAGCAGTTTCCTGTGTGTGTCCTCTGGGATGACTTTGTCAAAACCTGAATCAGGTCCCCTGCTTGTCCTCTCTGTTCAACACCAAAGAGACTCAGTTCCTTTATCCTGTCAGTTTAAGGAAACCCTTTCAGCCCAGGAAGCTGCCTAGCTGCTCTTTAGACTAACTCCAAAAGAGCAATATCTTTTATAACATTACACGGTGGCCAGAACTATACTACACAGCAATATTCCAAGAGTTAAAGAGTTGCACAAACCCACACATACCCACAAATATACAAACAGAAAGCTACACCGCCCCGCACATGCCCGGCCACAGAAGGACACACACACTGAGACTCTCACACGGCCAGGCACTGACACCCACCCCCCGGACAAACGCACACATCAGTGCAGCTTAATGAACAATATTTATCACCCTTTATAAATCAGACCCCACCGCACACACAGGGGTCCAATCCCAGGGCTCACAGCTGTTTCTACAGTGGCCTTGGCGGGTATTTGCGCACTGAGGCGAGGGCAGCAGGGAAAGGGCACGCTCCCACACGGACAGTCACAGT
Organism: Atractosteus spatula; assembly: GCF_055471065.1. Lineage (NCBI taxonomy): Eukaryota > Metazoa > Chordata > Actinopteri > Semionotiformes > Lepisosteidae > Atractosteus > Atractosteus spatula. The sequence goes on along the minus strand of NC_142708.1, from coordinate 67,968,158 downwards.
GCCAAGACCAAGGAGAGAGGAGAGGAGGAGAGGGAGAGAGGAGAGAAGGAGAAAGGAGAGGAGAGAGAGTGGAGAGAGGGGGAGAAGGAGAATGGGAGAGATGGAGAGAGAGGGAGAGAAGAGAAGAGTCGAGGGGGAGATGGAGAGAGGAGGAGATGGGGAGAGAGGAGAGAGGAGAGAGGAGAGGAAGAGAGAGGGGGAGAAGGGTAGAGAGAAGAAAGAGTAGAGGAGAAAGGGGGAGAGAGGAGAGGAGGAGAGAAGGGGAGAAGGAGAGAGGGGCAGAAGGAGAAAGGAGAGGAGAGAGAGAGGAGAGAGGGGGAGAAGGAGAGAGACAAGAAAGGAGGAAAAGGAGAGGGAGGAGAGAGGGGAAGAAAGGTAGAGAGAGGAAAGAGTAGAGGAGAGAGGGGGAGAAGGAGAATGGGAGAGATGGAGAGAGAGGGAGAGAAGAGAAGAGTTGAGGGGGAGATGGAGAGAGGAGGAGATGGAGAGAGGAGAAGGAGAGAGAGAAGATAGGAGGAGACGGAGAGAGAGGAGAGAGGAGAGAGGGAGAGAGGGGTAGAGAGAGGAGAAGAATAGAGGAGAGAGGGGAAGAGAGAGAGGAGAGAGGGAGAGAGAGCTTGAAAGAAGCAGATACCGAGTGAGCACGATGGTTAGTTTATACCCCCTCAGAGCCGGACTGTGGGTGAAGTTTTAAAACTGCTCACCAGTAAGGGGACTCAGGGCAGCCGTAAATCTCGCAGCGCAGCTCAGCCGCCATTAAAAATTCACAATATGGATTTGTCTCATTAAAAATGGAGGAGCCCGGCTGTTCACTCAAACAGGGCCATACCGCGGGCACCTGAACGGTTAAACTTTTACACTTCTTTCAGTTTATTAAAAAACAAAAGAACTAGGAGACCAGCAAATCATAGAAATTCACACCCCCCACCCCATTATCTGGAAATAAGCTCTTCACTAATTTATGTTGTTAAATATTGTGTTAAACAATCCTGACTTCCCAGTGATGCCTCATGTATGTTCACTGAGCACTCACTCATCCCAACCTGTATATACAGAATAGTGGAATCAAATTATTTTTTTAATGTGGTGTCTGCAGTTGACAATTGACTCCATATAACTTACAGTGCTTCAAAACTGTGAGTTCTACTGATTCCTGCAGCAAAGTAAGCACTGACTGGAGGAGACACAGCTCTCACTGACAGCACTGAGAGATCACAGCAGAGTGAGCACTGACTGGAGGAGAGACAGCTCTCACTGACAGCACTGAGAGATCACAGCAGAGTGAGCACTGACTGGAGGAGACACAGCTCTCACTGACAGCACTGAGAGATCACAGCAGAGTGAGCACTGACTGGAGGAGAGACGCAGCTCTCACTGACAGCACTGAGAGATCACAGCAGAGTGAGCACTGACTGGAGGAGACACAGCTCTCACTGACAGCACTGAGAGATCACAGCAGAGTGAGCACTGACTGGAGGAGAGACAGCTCTCACTGACAGCACTGAGAGACCACAGCAGAGTGAGCACTGACTGGAGGAGAGACAGCTCTCACTGACAGCACTGAGAGATCACAGCAGAGTGAGCACTGACTGGAGGAGACACAGCTCTCACTGACAGTACTGAGAGATCACAGCAGAGTGAGCACTGACTGGAGGAGAGACAGCTCTCACTGACAGCACTGAGAGATCACAGCAGAGTGAGCACTGACTGGAGGAGACACAGCTCTCACTGACAGCACTGAGAGACCACAGCAGAGTGAGCACTGACTGGAGGAGACACAGCTCTCACTGACAGCACTGAGAGATCACAGCAGAGTGAGCACTGACTGGAGGAGAGACAGCTCTCACTGACAGCACTGAGAGACCACAGCAGAGTGAGCACTGACTGGAGGAGAGACAGCTCTCACTGACAGCACTGAGAGATCACAGCAGAGTGAGCACTGACTGGAGGAGAGACGCAGCTCTCACTGACAGCACTGAGAGATCACAGCAGAGTGAGCACTGACTGGAGGAGACACAGCTCTCACTGACAGCACTGAGAGATCACAGCAGAGTGAGCACTGACTGGAGGAGACACAGCTCTCACTGACAGCACTGAGAGATCACAGCAGAGTGAGCACTGACTGGAGGAGAGACAGCTCTCACTGACAGTACTGAGAGATCACAGCAGAGTGAGCACTGACTGGAGGAGACACAGCTTTCATTGACAGCACTGAGAGACCACAGCAGAGTGAGCACTGACTGGAGGAGACACAGCTCTCACTGACAGCACTGAGAGATCACAGCAGAGTGAGCACTGACTGGAGGAGACACAGCTCTCACTGACAGCACTGAGAGACCACAGCAGAGTGAGCACTGACTGGAGGAGAGACACAGCTCTCACTGACAGCACTGAGAGATCACAGCAGAGTAAGCACTGACTGGAGGAGAGACAGCTCTCACTGACAGCACTGAGAGATCACAGCAGAGTGAGCACTGACTGGAGGAGAGACGCAGCTCTCACTAACAGCACTGAGAGATCACAGCAGAGTGAGCACTGACTGGAGGAGAGACAGCTCTCACTGACAGCACTGAGAGATCACAGCAGAGTGAGCACTGACTGGAGGAGACACAGCTCTCACTGACAGCACTGAGAGATCACAGCAGAATTAGCACTGACTGGAGGAGACACAGCTCTCACTGACAGCACTGAGAGATCACAGCAGAGTTAGCACTGACTGGAGGAGAGAAGCAGCTCTCACTGGCAGCACTGAGAGACCACAGCAGAGTGAGCACTGACTGTAGGAGAGACAGCTCTCACTGACAGCACTGAGAGATCACAGCAGAGTTAGCACTGACTGGAGGAGACACAGCTCTCACTGACAGCACTGAGAGATCACAGCAGAGTGAGCACTGACTGGAGGAGAGACAGCTCTCACTGACAGCACTGAGAGATCACAGCAGAGTGAGCACTGACTGGAGGAGACACAGCTCTCACTGACAGCACTGAGAGACCACAGCAGAATGAGCACTGACTGGAGGAGACAGCTCTCACTGACAGCACTGAGAGACCACAGCAGAGTGAGCACTGACTGGAGGAGAGACAGCTCTCACTGACAGCACTGAGAGATCACAGCAGAGTGAGCACTGACTGGAGGAGACACAGCTCTCACTGACAGCACTGAGAGATCACAGCAGAGTGAGCACTGACTGGAGGAGAGAAGCAGCTCTCACTGACAGCACTGTGGGATTGATCAGTTAACAGCAACAAAATAAGCTACAGGGTCCAATGGCCTCCACTCATTTCTAGATTGCTTCCGGTTATTATAGTCCAACAACATCCTAAAAGGCCGCACGTTGGGATGAACGCTCATCCTAAACTCCCAACACTAAGTTCGGTCACAGGTGGCGTTAAGTCGGAGAACGCCGAGGGCGGGGACCGCGTGTCAGAGTGTGGAGAGATGTTACCACGGTGACCGCACTGGTCTCGTTAACATGGCAGGTGCTCGCGGACACAGCGTGGCGTTAATTGAAATAATGAGGGAGGGGAGAGCCGGAGCGCAGCGAGGGGCGTCCCATTAGCATGAGCCTCCTTCCATTATCCGCACTCTCTCTCCCTCACACTCTCGTGCTCTGGCACAGTGACGCCCGCAGATTTAAAAATAAACCGTGACGCAGAAAGAGAGAAAGGGAGAGAACGGAAAGAGGAGAAAAACAGCATTATGAATGGAAAAGATGTTTATTATTTCTTGAGCATTTCCACTCCTTCGCTCTAACTTTGGCGATCAGCTCCAGTTTCTGCTGCTGGCTCGCTCACCCTCGACACCATGCTGTGCTCTCTCCACACATCTCGAGAAGTTTGCTCATGTTTTACACTCTCTCCCAAAGTCCATCCATAACTTCACAGAGCTGTCCGCTCATCCTCCATTCTTTGCTCTGCCATCTTCAAACTATATTATTCAACACAGATTCACCAGCACACACAAACACTGTCACACCTGACTGTACTGTAGACACTGCTGTTCCTCTCCTCTCACACTCACCCTGAATTCACCAGCACACACACACACTGTCACACCTGACTGTACTGTAGACACTGCTAGAGCCACTGCTGTCCCTCTCCTCTCACACTCACCCTGAATTCACCAGCACACACACACACTGTCACACCTGACTGTACTGTAGACACTGCTAGAGCCACTGCTGTCCCTCTCCTCTCACACTCACCCTGAATTCACCAGCACACACACACACACTGTCACACCTGACTGTACTGTAGACACTGCTAGAGCCACTGCTGTCCCTCTCCTCTCACACTCACCCTGAATTCACCAGCACACACACACACACACACTGTCACACCTGACTGTACTGTAGACACTGAGGGTGCTGCAGCCTTTTTGATGAGCGTCCTTCCTGCAAGGAGGTGGATCAGGACGCTCAGCACGCTTTGTGCAAAGGAACGTTTACACAACAATCAGCAAACACCAGAACACCATCTGCTCACGGAGACGTGAGGACAGATCCGACACGAGAGATATAAATCCTTATGAGCTGGTGTCAGAGATGTTTTCAGCACCTTGCATCACGAGGAGGTGAGGTGTTAATTAAACACAACCATCCCCTAACGAGCTCTACCTTGTTTCCCCAGCACAGCACACCTGCGTCCCCCTGAGTTCACTCTCTCCCTCTACCCACGTTGACGAGTCCTTGTCCACAGTGCTGGGAATCTGTAGCTGCGCCTTTCTCGTTTAGACAAAACAATGTGTTTTCCATCTGGGATAGGAGTGTACTAGTCCAGGTCCTGGAGCATCCAGCCCTCATTCCAGAGTGCTCTGTCCAGGTCCTGGAGAGCTCAGTAATAAATAAACAATAAATAATCCTTACATTCGTGTATAGCGCTTTTCTGGACACTCCATTGAAAGAGCTTCACAGGCAACTGAGACTCTCCTCCACCACCACCACTGTGCAGCCCCACCTGGATGATGCGTACTGCACCTGGAGTGTCCAGTCCTGGTTCTGGAGAGCTCAGTCCTGGGCCTAAAATGTCCAAACCTGAGCCTAAATTTTCCAGAATGTCCCAGGTGCTGCTGCTGTAAAGAGCACGCTGACCCTCCAGAACCAGGATTGGACACATCTGGTCTAGGCTCCTAGTTCTACAAGTGTTCCACATGTGATCTGAATAATCCTTGCTAATCCTAAAGGATCATCCTCTTAAATCAGGGTGTCCAATATTAACACCTTAAATTAGCTTAATATTGACTTAACTGGACCAATTAACCAGGTTCGGGTTCTGCTGTTTTAAAGAGACCTAGAAAACTGCAGACACCTGTGTTACACTAATCTTAAATATAGCGCTAAGTCACCTGTGTTACACCAGTTTTAAACACAATGCTAACATTAGGGCCCTGAACGCTATCATGCCCCAGACAAGTGCACTAGCCTGTGGGCTCAAGAGACACATCACCACAGCCAGATGTCACAGTATTACTTTACCGTATCCTATGGGTGTCCCATTGCTGATACAATGCTTTTATTTTTATTTCTGCCTGCTCCCTATGGCCCTGTGAATGTGCTTTTACTCCAATTTCACTTTACTGTGCACGATTCCACTGTAATGTGGCACACTTCTTCATTTAGCACATTACATGACAGTACACTTTCAAAATGTTGATGTGTGTGTGTGTGTGTGTGTGTGTGTGTGTGTGTGTGTGTGTGTGTGTGTGTGCAAGCCTTGTCAGCAAACAGAAAACATGTGAGGGAATTTTTTGTTTGCAAACAGTCAAAACTGCCTGCATGAAACTAAACAGCTGTGCACGTCTGTCATCGTGTATGTGGCTGTGGGCGTGATCATTTGTGTCTCTGTGTGTATGTACCTGTGCATGTCTGTGTGTGTGTGCACTGTCAGTGATGTCTCTATCTGCTCTGCCAGGTGTGTTAATGAACAGGCAGTCTGCAGACAGACCGCAGGCAGGGGTCAGAGTTCAGCCCTCAGGGGGAGGTGGTGGAAGGTGAGAGAGGCGGTCCGTGTGTGTGTGGAGACTTGAGATTCACCCAGGAGGAATGTGTAAACTCCTCAACCCCTGGGAATTTCCTTTTTGTTCCATTTTTCTTTTCCAGAGCAGACGGAGTTGAGTGGGTTCAGCGGAGTCTGGCACACCTGTTTCATCTGGAGCCAGAGACAGCCCAGCTGGCAGAGGGACGTGTGGTCTGTCTTTCTGTCTGTCTGCATGATGGTACAGGCCCCCCGGGGGGCTGCTGTTTCACTTCCTGCAGGTGTCTCTACCTGTCTGTCGGTCTTTTGGAATACCTGCATGTCTAGAGCTTGTTCCTGCCTCTCCCAGTGTGTCTGCCTCTTTCTGTACTGTCAGCTGATGTATGCAGATACCAGCACTGGGGACCCTTGTAAAGAGTTTCTGTGGAATAGCATAGTAAAAGCACAGTCAAGTGTAGTAATGCACAGCGAAATCAGAATTAAAACAAAGGGACAGTGCAGTAAAGCACAGTGAAATCAGAGTAAAAACACAGGGCAGTGCAGTGTAGCACAGTTACATCAGGGTAAAAGCACAGGACAGTGCAGTGTAGCACAGTTACATCAGGGTAAAAGCACAGGGCAGTGCAGTGTAGCAGTTACATCAGGGTAAAAACACAGGACAGTGCAGTGTAGCAGTTACATCAGGGTAAAAACACAGGACAGTGCAGTGTAGCAGTTACATCAGGGTAAAAGCACAGGGCAGTGCAGTGTAGCACAGTTACATCAGGGTAAAAACACAGGACAGTGCAGTGTAGCAGTTACATCAGGGTAAAAGCACAGGACAGTGCAGTGAAGCACAGTTAAATCAGGGTAAAAACACAGGACAGTGCAGTGAAGCACAGTGAAATCAGAGTGGTAGCACAGTAAACCACAACTGCATTCGGCTGCATGCAAAGTAAACCTGTAAAGCACAGTCACATAAGGATAAAAACAGGGAGATATACTGTAGTGGTGGCACAGTGTTGCAAAAGGAAGCTCAATGCATAACAGAAGCCTGGTAAAACCATGTGCAAAACCGGCAAGAACGCCGTTCTTCACACCAGCGTCCCAGGAGACCCCAGGCAGGTCTGCAGCAAGGAGACTCCCTGACCATATGGGCCAATTAGTCCTCATCAAAGATTCACCGTACAGATTTGTCTCATGAAATATTAAGTGTCCAGACTGGCTCTGAACATACTTAACAGAGCTCACTGCTTCCCCTGGCTGTGCAGGAAACACAGGAGCCATTGTGCCGCAGGAGCGGCGATGGTGATGAGAACAGCATCGATCACGCCAAAGTCCATCAGAGACAGAGAGCCCAAAGTCGGAGGAGCTCGGCAGCTTATCCCCGAATCTCATTTCCACGAAGATCCCTGGGAAACGGCTTCTACGGCCGAGTCGACGCTGGGCGCAACTAGTATGTTTAAAAGGTCTGAAGATTCCCAAAAAGAAATTAAAGCAGACATCCTGTCCTAGTGTAGGTCGTCGTATGCGAAGTGCAGCACCTGAGAGGTGGGCTGGTCAGTCTCGGTCAGTTTGCAGGCTCCTGCTGGATACACGGCCCTCACGCTCTGTTTCAGACAAGCAAATGTAAAAAGTTCCAAAGGTTGAAATGAATGCACGAGGTAAGTCAGCTACCCCAGGGTGTGCAGCTATGCTTGTTTGTGCTCTGTGTTGTCTGATGCCCATCACTCATCATCTACAAGCTTTTATAAGATTGGCTTGTACCCAGCCAAGCACAAACCCTGGCTAGGCAAGAGCTTAACTGGCCTGGCACTGACCTTGTCCAGCCTAGCACTGACCTGGTACTGACCATGACCAGCCTGGAACAGACCTTAACTGACCCTGTCCAGCCTGGCACTGACCTTAACTGGCCTGGCACTGACCCTGACCAGCCTGGCACAGATCTTAACTGGCCTGGCACTGACCTTGTCCAGCCTGGCACAGATCTTAACTGGCCTGGCACTGACCCTGTCCAGCCTGGCACTGACCTTAACTGGTCGGGCACTGACCCTGTCCAGCTTGGAACAGATCTTAACTGGCCTGGCACTGACCCTGTCCAGCCTGGCACTGACCTTAACTGGTCGGGCACTGACCCTGTCCAGCCTGGAACAGATCTTAACTGGCCTGGCACTGACCCTGACCAGCCTGGCACAGATCTTAACTGGCCTGGCACTGACCCTGTCCAGCTTGGAACAGATCTTAACTGGCCTGGCACTGACCCTGTCCAGCCTGGCACTGACCTTAACTGGTCGGGCACTGACCCTGTCCAGCCTGGAACAGATCTTAACTGGCCTGGTACTGACCCTCTCCAGCCTGGCACAGATCTTAACTGGCCTGGCACTGACCCTGACCAGCCTGGCACAGATCTTAACTGGCCTGGCACTGACCCTGTCCAGCCTGGCACAGACCTTAACTGTCCTGGACTGACCCTGTCCAGCCTGGCACAGACCTTAACTGTCCTGGCACTGACCCTGTCCAGCCTGGAACAGACCTTAACTGGTTGGGCACTGACCCTGTCCAGCCTGGAACAGATCTTAACTGGCCTGGCACTGACCCTGTCCAGCCTGGAACAGATCTTAACTGGTCGGGCACTGACCCTGTCCAGCCTGGAACAGACCTTAACTGGTCGGGCACTGACCCTGTCCAGCCTGGCACAGATCTTAACTGGCCTCGCACCGACCCTGTCCAGCCTGGCACTGATCTTAACTGGCCTGGCACAAACCCTACCCCGTTTAGCACTAACTTGACTTGGCCTGGCACTGACTTGGTCGGTGCACATTGTCATTTCCATCACCCCTCTCCACGTCCCCCATTCCCTGCTTTCCCTTTCTCTCCCTCCCTCCCTGTTTCTCCTCCTTTGCAAGCGAAAGAGTTCGGAGCACCTCATTCTTTTTCAAAAGGGGTCAAAATGTGCCTGTGCAGCTGCAGACACAGAAACACACATTACTGTAATAAATACAGATCCTATTATTACATATTGAAATGAGGCCTCTGTCTCACATTTAAGACTGCTGCCACTGTTCCCACAGCGTCAAAATGAGTGTAGAGCTGTGTGGCACAAAGACGCCATTTCAACACGTTACAATTAATTCTACACTGAGAAAAGACTGTACAGGGCGCAGCAAATATGCAGTGAAGGATTGCAATACAACACCTGAAAAGCACACACACACACACACACACACGCACCAACCAGACTTACAGATCACACCAAAGGCCTGAGATCTGATCTGGCCGGTGCTGGCAGTTACAGCTGCCGAACTATGTGGGTCAATGATTCTGAAAGAAGTGTGCTGGGCAGCTGGGTTTCCGAAGCAGGGAATCTGATCAGGTTCCCTTCAAGTGCGAGGGGCGGACACCATGCTTATCCGAGGAAGTCTTTCACCTCCGCCGCGGCTGGCAAAGTCTACCCTGTAATTTTCAGGGGGGGCGGTCGATTGCAATCCAGGGGGCTCAGGTTGTTCCTGGAAGCAAGGGAGGGGAAAGAGGGAGAGAGGGAGGGGGAGGAGAAGGGCTGGTGTGTGAGGAGCTACCACCACTACAGTTCCTGCCGATGCATTTCTGAGAAGGTACAGATATCATTACAGTATCTACCAGCGCCGTAGCTCACCTGTTGTGTGGGTGCTCCTGTGAAGCTCTCGGGTGAGGCAGCTCTGTAGCAGACGCCAGATAAGAACATCAGAAGGTCTTTAATGTGGCTCTTCTGAATCGAATGGTCTGTCTGTGCAGAATTGATCTGGGGGTCTCATCTGGCCACGTCTTCAAAAAGGCACAGGTTGCTCCACACACTCATGGCTAACCATGAGGAAGACTCTGACCGGTCCCCTGGCTGGGCTGGACTTACAGATATACACACACCCTCTTCGTCATCACCCTCCTCCTCCTCCTCCTTTAACCATGAGGAAGACTCTGACCGGTCCCCTGGCTGGGCTGGACTTACAGATATACACACACCCTCTTCATCATCACCCTCCTCCTCCTCCTCATCCTTTAACCATGAGGAAGACTCTGACCGGTCCCCTGGCTGGGCTGGACTTACAGATATACACACACCCTCTTCATCATCACCCTCCTCCTCCTTTAACCATGAGGAAGACTCTGACCGGTCCCCTGGCTGGGCTGGACTTACAGATATACACACACCCTCTTCATCATCACCCTCCTCCTCCTCCTCATCCTTTAACCATGAGGAAGACTCTGACCGGTCCCCTGGCTGGGCTGGACTTACAGATATACACACACCCTCTTCATCATCACCCTCCTCCTCCTCCTTTAACCATGAGGAAGACTCTGACTGGTCCTCTAGCTAGCGGCCCAGTCAAAGGCCTGACTAGAATCCCGTTCTAGACCTGACAAGACCTGAAAGCTGCCGCCCATAGGCGCTTTTTCCAAGCAGCAGGGTACGGCTTAAACAAAACCATCGAGATGAAACTGCAGCGGTATGAAACTCGGGGAGACTTCCTTCCTCAAAAAGACCTGCAGCTGCAGCCTCTGCAGAGCTCGCGGGGCCTAACGCCCAGGCAGGCAGCACGGCTGTTTATCCTGCCCTGGGAAGTCTTCAGCTGGAGCATTCAGGCTGGGAGGAAACTATCAAGTTAAAAACTACGTCTGCAGCACTTTGGAATGTCATGACATGCGACTGCGTAGGAAGGGTGGGAACACTTAGCATCCTTAGCAAGGCGCTGTGCCTCGACACCATCGCCTGTGCCAGTGCAGGGTGAGCAGGGCTGCTGTCCCTCCTGTCCCCCCTGCGGGAGCTCTGCTCTGTGGTCACCCGGGCTCCAGCAGGCCCTGAGCCTCCCCGGGGCCCGAGGCGTGACGGGCCCGTTTCCTGCTCTCATTTCTCCGAGAGGCGCTCGCCTCCCGCCTCCCCTCCAGAAGGGGCACGCGGACACACGGAGCCTCGTGTACAAGCAGGCAGGCAGGCGCGCGCGCGCACGCACACACACAGACACACACACACACACCCCTCCGCCCCTTCCCTCCGTCCTCTCCCCCGAGCGCGTTCAGAGCCAGCGTGTGTCGGGCGCGTCTCCACGGCAACGGCCCGTCTCTCCCATTAGCGGCCCTGAGAGCGTCGCTGTGTGAGAGCGGGCCGGTGCTACTTTGACGTTCTCATTCTTTTTTTTTTTATTTAATCGCACAAAAGAAAACAGGGTCAAGTCCTACACTCCGTTCCGTCTCTCCTCGTCTCTTCTTTGTGGCCGCGTCCCCTCCCCTCGGAGCCGCGCTAATGAAGCGCGCTCGCTCGCTCGCTCGCGGGGGGCTCGGACCGCGCTCACCGACAGCGGCGATCTTTAACGGCCGCTGTTTCTTCCCCTTTACTGTACTGAGCCGTGTGTGCTGAAGATGCAGCTGGCACCAGGTCAGGTACTCCCTGCTTCAGGGCTCCCTGGCTGTGTCTGCACTGGAAAGGCCTCACTGTACTGGACTACTGTATATACCCCCCACGCTGCACAGCTGTACACGTATTGTACAGCCACTGCACTCACTGCGTACCTAGCAGGAGCACGGTGTGGACAGTATATATACACAGCAGGAGCACGGTGTGGACAGTATATATACTGTATACGCACACTGCAGTATATATACACAGCAGGAGCAGGGTGTGGACAGTATATATACTGTATACACACACTGCAGTATACATACACAGCAGGAGAACAGAGTGGGCAGTATATATATATACGCACACTGCAGTATATATACACAGCAGGAGAACAGAGTGGGCAGTATATACTGTATAGTCCAGTGTACAGTGTGTACCATATATACACAGCAGGAGAACAGTGTACAGTGTATACTGTATATAGTCTAATGTACAATGTGTACCATGTATACATAGCATGAATCCAGTATATACAGTATGTATAGTTTGTATAGTCAGTGTACAGTGTATAGTATGCAGTGTGTACTATATATATATACACACATACAACAGTAGAGTGTGTACAGTACATATAGTCTAGTGTACAGTGTGTACCATATATACACAGCAAGAGTACAGTGTGTACAGTATATACTGTATATAGTGTACGATGTATAAATGGTATACACACATTGTACACTAGGCTAGACACAGCAAGGCACAGCAAGAATACAGTGTATACAGCATGTATAGCCTGTACAGGAAATGTACAGTATATATAAAATAGTATGCAGTGTGTACGATGCTCTACACACTGTACTCCTGCTGTGTATATATGGTACATATTGTACAGTAGACTATACATACTTTACACCAGCTATACAGACTATATATACTATACACACTGTACTCCTGTGGTGTATATGGTAACACTGGACACCAGACTATACAGTATATATATAGAGCGCACTGTACTCCTGCTCTGCATATATGGTACACACTGTATACCTGTACACTATACTCCTGAGGGAGATGTGTTGCATGGAATACACTATACACCTGGACTATATATACTGTACATTGTACACCTAGTATTCTGTATACATCTACTATACACTGTACACGTCCTGCTTGTATGTGAGCCACGTATGTGGTATATGCAGTGGATCCAGGGGTATACCTACAGCACACAGGAGACGGAGAGACTGCAGTGCTGCAGCATCAGAGCCCTGACTCGCCGCTCCCCTCTGTCCTGTCTGCCTGTGCCTCCTCATCCTCCAGACGGACAGACGCCAGTCGCCAAGTTACCGGGCTATTGTGTTTCCCCCGTTGCCAGGTGACTGGTCGTCGTAGCAACGGTTAAGAATCCGCTGGCTTGGGGTTCCGATACGAATCTCGCCTCCCTCCTCTCCCATTCTGACTCTCCGGCTTGCTAGGAGGGGAAGAAAAGAGCACTTCACGAGTCGTAGGTTAAAGAAGGGGACAGGATGGTGGGAAGACTGGAGAAGTGATAATTAGGTTCGGTTTTATTTTCTCATCCGCGTCGCCAGCTGACATTCCTTAATGAAACGTCTTTTTGTTTCGTCTCTTCAAGTATTTTTCTATTCCCTGTTTTCTCTGGCCTCTCGCTCTTCTTCGATTTCTCAGCCCTGTTTTATATTAAAACCTCTCCATCACTCGGAGTCCTATTGTTCCTTGCGCGCCAGATACGGTGCTACCCTGGGTTACGGCACACACTGCGCCCCCATTACGGCCCCCCACTCGGAGACTTATACCACCTGTGGACATGGGTACTGTTCTCAGGGAAGATCTCCCTGAGCAACCTGTCTGAAAATACAGGACCAACTCCCATTGCACCGGCGTGCTGCACACACACGCCACACCGACCTGCCGCACACACGCCACACCGACCTGCTGCACACACACACCACACCGACCTGCTGCACACACACACACACCACACCGACCTGCTGCACACACACACACAACACTGACCTGTTACACACACACACCACACCGACCTGCTGCACACACACACCACACCGACCTGCTGCACACACACACACCACACCGACCTGCTGCACACACACACACACCACACCGACCTGCTGCACACACACACACACCACACCGACCTGCTGCACACACACACACAACACTGATCTGTTACACACACACACCACACCGACCTGCTGCACACACACACCACACCGACCTGCTGCACACACACACACCACACCGACCTGCTGCACACACACCACACCGACCTGCTGCACACACACACCACACTGACCTGCTGCACACACACACCACACCGACCTGCTGCACACACACACCACACCAACCTGCTGCACACACACCACACCGACCTGCTCCACACACACACACCACACCGACCTGATGCACACACAGCACTCTGACCTGCCTCACACACACCACACTGACCTGCTCCACAGACACCACACCGACCTGCTGCACACACACACCACACCGACCTGCTGCACACACACCACACCGACCTGCTGCACACACACCACACCGACCTGCTGCACACACACACCACACCGACCTGCTCCACACACACACACCACACCGACCTGCTGCACACACCAACCACACCGACCTGATGCACACACAGCACTCTGACCTGCCTCACACACACCACACTGACCTGCTCCACAGACACCACACCAACCTGCTGCACACACACCACACCGACCTGCTGCACACACCACACCGACCTGCTGCACACACACACCACACCGACCTGCTCCACAGACACCACACCGACCTGCTGCACACACACACACCACACTGACCTGCTGCACACACACACACCACACCGACCTGCTGCACACACACACGCCACACTGACCTGCTGCACACACACCACAACGACCTGCTGCACACACATACCACACCGACCTGCTCCACACACACACCACACCGACCTGCTGCACACACACCACACCGACCTGCTGCACACACACCACACCGACCTGCTACACACACACACACCACACTGACCTGCTACACACACCCCAACACCATTCTTCTGTACACAAACTGCACCAGCCCTCTACACACAAACTGCACACACACACAGTGCAACCCAGTACCTTGACACCAGCATGCTGCACAACCTGCAGCACAGACCGCCGACACTGCCCCTCTGCAGTGACTCGCTGAACGTGCTGCAGCCTGGCACCCCCAACACCATAGCCCAGTGAGCTACAGGCCAGCACCCCGACACTGAGCTGCTGAGCACACAGCAGCAGTTACTGTTCCTAACAGACACCTGTCCGTAACAGGGGTACCAAAATCCACGTCCTCGGGGTCCCAGAATAACAGCTTGGTCCCCATGTTTGTTCTCATGACGTCCCCTGGCTGAACGGAGCAGCTTGGTTCATGGTGAACTCCTGAATCAAGTCCCCCTGCAGCTTTCCCTGTTCAAGACTAAAGAGCCTGGGAAAACTCTGGTCGCTCGTCTTGGGAAGGACTCCAGAGCAGCGATATACTTTTGTAATGTGGTGACCACACAAGCCCCTGCTAAAGACAACTCCATTTGTTTTAGATTATTTTATAATAATTAGAAATATTTTAATACATTGTTCGAGTCCTGAAGTGCCGACTTTTTCTTCTTCTTCTGTGGTTACTAGAATTTGAAGAATAAAATGTAATGGTTTCACTCTAGGAAGAAAAAGAGTACGACGATATTCGAAATGAGGCCTTATTATAGCTAAACTTCTGTACTTTTAACAATGTGGCCTATCATTCTGTTTGTCATCTTCCCAGCTTCCCCACATTGTCTAGAAGATGTAAGGGATGTGTCTACATGAACACCTCGGTCTGTTTCAGAGGAGCGGTGTTTTCCATATGGTATTTATAGCATATTTCTGCTACCAGCGTATAACACTCTGCACTTCTCTGCATTAAATGTTCAGACTTTTTGAATTTCTTCTGCATGTGTTTCAGTGTTTTTCTAGTCCACCTGTTTTACCTTTACTTACTGCATTCGAATCACTCATTTCTTTTCACTCGTCCTCCTCCCCCCCAACATCTCTCTGCTCTTCATTCCTATCCTGCTCTCAACTCCCCGTCTTTCCTTCTCTCCATCCCTGTGCCCTGTCCCTCTCTGATCCTCCCTCCCTCTCCTCCCTTATCCCCATCTCTCCCTCCCTCGCCCGCCCCCAGCTGAGCGCTGAGCGCTTGCAGGAGTTACAATAGAAATTACGGCAGACGCCCGCTCCTATGAAAGGTCAGTGCATTTCCTGTCTGAAATTGATTTTCTTAAACACAGCACCCGATACCTCCGCGCTCTGCCTCCCCCCCGGTCTCTCTCTGCCTGCACTTACCCGCACAAGCGCACTGCCCCCTGCCAAGAGAGAGGCACGCAGCAAGACACGAAGGACAGGATCAGAGCTGGACGTTTTATACTGGTGCACTGGGAGCCTTTTAACTGGACTCCAGTTCCTGGCTCCAGGCCTCTAGATTTTGTGTAAAAGGGCAACAGATTGTAAAATATTTAAAGCCACGGCTACGTGTATCTATAGGTGTATCGATTATTTAAGGTGCTACCGATCAATCAATGCCATTCATGTCACCAGTGACCACCTGAGAGAGTGTTCAATAAAGTACAAGAGAGTTGGGAAAAGTGTTAAAGGCTGAAAAAGTTGACACAGTGAGTCTCAGTGGGAAGGACACGCACAGACAGGAGTGCGCAGGTGTGAGAGACCCGGTGTCTGTGAGCACGGGTGCAGTGTGTGTCTATACTGTATCTGTGTACCAGTGTTTGTCAGCACCCAGTGTGTTTGTCATTGTCATGGACACGGGGTCTGTGTCCTGTCTGTGTGTGCGCCGGGGTCCAGGCTGTGCCTGTGGAGGTGCAGGAGCATCTTGTACAAGGGGTCTGTTGGTCACATGCCCTAATGACGGCTTGGGAAAGACCCCTCTCTCCCTCTCTCAGCCTGTGTGCTGCCAATTATCTTGAATTTTAACTCAATGTGCCCGGGACATTCATCAGTGCAGACAGGAGCCGGGGCCGGCAGCTGTCTCTCTGTGCCTTCAGCAGTCCGGGGTGTTGCCTGGTCCAGCACAACCACTAACTCCGGGACGAGTGGGACTGGACCCCCCTGTACTCTCAGGGCGGCTCTGTGGGTCAGTCGTGACAATGGAGAGAGAGCTCTTAGAGGTATTCGGATTCTTCAATTCACTCTCTGCTTCTCTCACTTCCCTCCCTTTCTCTCCCTCTTCCCACCTGCGGGGCTTCCTCTTGCTCTCCACAGACTACAGAACATTTACGCTTCTATTTCCCAAGCCCCAGAAGCTCTCCGGGGCAGACTCGGGGAACCATCTCGGAAACAGCGCCTGGAAACTGGCCGCTCCCTGAATATCTCAGACTGCCTGGCCCCCAGCTCTGCGCCCCCCCCCCCCTCTGCGCCAGGGGCCTGAGGAGAGACACGCCTGTCCGCCGGCGGCCAGAGATCATTTCACAAACAAAACCCAGGTTGCGAATCCTGTATTGCCCAGTCTGGGTCCAGGCGGATCTGTGCCTGTGGCTGGAAGGTTGCTGGTTCAAATCCAGAAGCGTTCCTCTTGTTCCCAGGCTGCGTGCGAGTGACAGTGCTCGGACCTCGGCAGTGTCGTGGGGCTGTGATCCTTCTGTCTGGTCAGCGGACTCACCGCGACCGCGATATGAAAGTGCGGCCCCCCCATTGGCCCGGCTAGCTATCTACAGCTCTCAGGCCGGGGCCCGCGGTCTGGGTCCATCCAGACATCGCTGGTTCCGCCCATGCGCGGCCCCCGCTGGGATATAGTTCAATCACCCTGGGGATCCTCCTAATTTCCCACTCTAGGCCCCCCGTGACCCCTGGCTTCCAGCAGTGCGCCCCTAACTTCACTAATACAGACCCTTAACTGAGCAAACATTTCCTTTAATTAGTGTTCCAGCACCATTCTCCCATTGCTGAAAGCTGAGCAGATCTTTGGTAACTCATAAAAAAATCATACTATCCCGCTGAAACCTCTAGTGGTTTAACAGCCGAACACGATATAAGAGCTCTAATCCAATTAACAATTCCATGAAGGGCTCAATTAAAAACTGAGGAGCTCATCTGGAAGGGAGGCTGTGGATATAAGTATCGCCCGCCTGGACCTCAGATGACCTAATTCACTACAACAGCTGGGAGGAGTGAGTGATCAATCAGCTCAGAAGAGGTATCACAGCCAAACCAGGCCAGTGGAACAGTACGTCTACACTCAGGACTGCGGGACACACTCAGGACTATGGGACACACTGTGGGACACACTCAGGACTGTGGGACACACTCATGACTACAGGACACACTTAGGATTGCAGAAAACACTCAGGACTGCGGGACAAACTCAGGACTGCGGGACACACTCAGGACTGCGGGACACACTCAGGACTACAGGACAAACTCAGGACTGCGGGACAAACTATGGGACACACTCAGGACTGCGGGACACACTGTGGGACACACTCAGGACTGCGGGACACACTCAGGTCTATGGGACACACTGTGGGACACACTTAGGACTGTGGGACACACTCAGGACTACGGGACACACTGTGGGACACACTCAGGACTGCAGGACACACTGTGGGACACACTCAGGACTGTGGGACACACTCAGGACTGCAGGACACACTGTGGGACACACTCAGGACTGCAGGACACACTGTGGGACACACTCAGGACTGCGGGACACACTGTGGGACACACTCAGGACTGCGGGACACACTCAGGACTATGGGACACACTCAGGACAACAGGACACACTCAGGGACACACTCAGGACTACGGGACACACTGTGGGACACACTCAGGACTGCAGGACACACTGTGGGACACACTCAGGACTGCGGGACACACTCGGGACTATGGGACACACTGTGGGACACACTCAGGACTGCGGGACACACTCAGGACTATGGGACACACTCAGGACAACAGGACACACTCAGGGACACACTCAGGACTACGGGACACACTGTGGGACACACTCAGGACTATGAGACACACTGTGGGACACACTCAGGACTGCGGGACACACTGTGGGACACACTCAGGACTGCGGTCACAAGTCTGCTCTGCTCTGGAGACCCGGAATGAAAGAAAGCCCAGGGTTGGTGCGGATCTGGACCCCAGTCACCACAGCTCACTCAATCAGTGAGCAGCACAGAGTCTTCCAGGAGGAGAGAGCCCAGACCTGTCTGGGAGCCTTATCTATCTGACCTGCCTCTCCGTCTAATGCCTGTCTGTCTATGCAGTCTGACTGTCTACCTAATCTGTAGGACTAGCTAATCTGCTTGTATACCTGTCCATCCATTTTATTGATTGTAAAGCTATTTGATTTGATAGATTGTCTAGCTAACAGTCTAATCTGGCCTGTTTAATCTGCTTTATCTATGTAGTCTCTATAGTTTTCTGACCTATCTATTTAGTCTGTATAATCTCTCTCTGTATCTTCCTTGACCTATCTAATCCAAGTATCTATGTAGTCTGTCTAAGTACTCTGTCTCTAGAGCTCTGACCTATGGGCAGTGTGGTGGCTCAGTTCCTAAGGACCTGTGCCTATGGCTGGAAGGTTGCTGGTTCGTATCCCATGGCTGGCAGAGAAATTCTACTCCGTTGGGCCCCTGAGCGAGGCCCTTTACCCCAGATGCTCCAGGGGCGCCGTATAAATGGCTGACCCTGCGCTCTAACCCCAAGCTTCTCTCCCTGTCTGTGTGTCTCAAGGAGAACAAGCTGAGGTATGTGAAAAAACAAATTCCTAATTCCTAAAAAATTGTATATGAACAATAAAGTGATTTTATTTGATCTAATATGGTCTATTAGAGTAATCTCTCTCTGTATTTTACTTGACCTATCTAATCCAAGGATCTATACATCCTAAATACTCTGACTCTGTAGTTCTCTGACTGATCTAATCCATGTCTCTATCTAGTCTGTCTAAATTATCTGGCTCTGTACTGTACCTCTCTGATCTAATGTCTATTAGAGTAATCTCTTTCTGTATTTTACTTGACCTATCTAATCCAATTATCTACTGTATGTAGTCTAGGTACTCCGTATCTATGCAGTTTGTCTAAGTGATCTGTCTCTGACCTATCTAATAGAGATAATAGATATGATCTCCATCTTTCTTGACCTATCTAATCTACATATCTGTGTAGTCTAAGTAATCTCTCTCTCTATCTTTCTTGACCTATCTAATCTACATATCTGTGTAGTCTAAGTAATCTCTCTCTCTATCTTTCTTGACCTATCTAATCTACATATCTGTGTAGTCTAAGTAATCTCTCTCTCTATCTTTCTTGACCTATCTAATCTACATATCTGTGTAGTCTAAGTAATCTCTCTTTCTTGACCTATCTAATCTACGTATCTGTGTAGTCTAAGTAATCTCTCTCTATCTTTCTTGACCTATCTAATCTACATACAGTATCTGTGTAGTCTAAGTAATCTCTCTCTCTATCTTTCTTGACCTATCTAATCTACATATCTGTGTAGTCTAAGTAATCTCTCTATCTTTCTTGACCTATCTAATCTACATATCTGTGTAGTCTATGCAATCTCTCTGGACCTATCTAATTCATGTATCTATCTAGTCTGCCTATGTAATCGCTCTCAGTAGCTCTCGATCTGTTTATCTGTCTGTCTTATTGCCTATACATGCTGGAAGGCTTCCACCTACTGCTCCTGCAATATGCACATTAATTACAATCTCCGTTACCATAGCTAAATAGCCTAATCTAGCCCCCCGGGCCCCCCACTGAGCTCTCAATTACTCCATCGAGCCCTTACTTGAATTGATAATTTGGTTAATTGCAGCCTTTTTGTTAATTGTTTGCCACTCGCACTGTAGGAGGCTTCCAGGTACCTGTGCAATTTTAAAATTAAGGTGACCCCCACCAGCACCCCCCTCTGCACAGCAGCTGAAAACAATTTAAAAAAAACAAGGAAAGGAAGACCAGCTCCAGTTAAAACATTAAACCTTGACTGACAGAAAAACCAGAAGGCACAAGGTGCCATTGAGAAATGGGGGACCCAACCCTGTGGACCATACTGTAGCCCAGAACTGAGCCCCCAGAAAGCGACAAGTGCCAGGGTGCGCTTCCACGGGCAGCCGGCAGATGGCGGTAGAGAGCAAGACTGAGGAGGAGCGACGGCCGAGATCCAGCATTTCCAGATTTAGAACAATATAGGACAGTGAACGCATTTACTGATGATGACTAAAGGGACTGTGTGCTCACTGAGGTTACACAGCATTCGGAACAGAAGACTGGAGCAGGAGGTTTGTGCCGAAAAGCACCATTGCTCCTGTTTCCTTGCAGGCTTGCTTGACTTGTTTTCGTATTCCTGACACCCTGTTCCTCTCACCCCACGATAATTCAACATTATTTCCTGAGACACCCACAGCACTGCTAGACTACAGGTGCCATGAGAACATGAGTAATCACCCCACCACCTCCTCCGGATCACGGAGCCTTTCCCCATCTCAAAGGACTTCACCCCAACGAGCCTCAGCGGGAGAAGCCGCTGCCTGTGGCTCGGCCTGCGGTGTGTGTGAAGCCCAGCGCTGGCTCCTGGACGGAGTCTCGGGACTGGGCTCAGATGCCAGTGCTGGTGTTCCCTGCGCCAGCTTCGCGTTTTCCATCCTGTCGCTCGGTTTTCACAGGCCTGTCATTCCCAACCACTTTTACCCTGATCTCACTGGGCTGTACTGCGCTTTTACCCTGATCTCACTGGGCTGTACTGCATTTTTACCCTGATCTCACTGGGCTTGACTGCGCTGTACTGTGCTTTTACCCTGATCTCACTGGGCTTGACTGCGCTTTTACCCTGATCTTACTGGGCTGTTCTGCCCTTTTACCCTGATCTGTGGGCTGTACTGTGCTGTACTGCACTTTTACCCTGATCTCACTGGGCTGTACTGCACTTTTACCCTGATCTGCAATTTACTTCACTTTTACACCAATTTCACTGTGTTTTACCACACTGTACTGTGCTTTTAATCCAGTTTCACTGTGAGTTACTGTACTTGACTGCACTTTTACCCTGATTTCACTCTGCTTTACTGTACTCTGCTTTTACTCTCATTTCAATGTGCATTGATCCACTTTACTCTGATCTGGTTGTGTTTTATCCAGCTTCTTCTCTGATCCAACTCGCTCTCCACTGTCTACTTTCACAGCAGGGCTGCACGTGTGTGTGTCAGTGTATGTGTGCATGTGTGTTTGTGTGTGTGTCAGTGTATGTGTGCATGTGTGTTTGTGTGTGTATCAGTGTATGTGTGCATGTGTGTCAGTGTTTGTGTGTGTGTCAGTGTATGTGTGCCAGGGTCTATTTGTCAGTCTATGTGTGCATTTGTGTCAGCATGTGCATATAACGTGTCTGTGAATCTGCGTGAATGGAAGGATTTATTTGTGCACTGATGAGCGGAAGAGAGTGTGTAAATGTGTGTCAACATGTGTATTTATGGTACAAGCAACTTGGGGACTGAATGTGAGAAAATGTCCCATTAAGACAGGTTCTCCTGCCAGACAGACATCCCCACAAATGGCATCTTTTTCCTCTCAAAGGACCTAAACCTGGTTACATACACAAACCCGTGAGTGTGTGTGAGTGTACATGGGAGAATGTGTATAAGAATGCTAGGGTTCTGTATGTGTCTGTGTGTGTTGTGTATAGTGTCCGTCTGGCTTGCTTGTCTGCTAATTAGACCTGTAATTACTAAACCTCAGAGCCAGGGGGTAGAGCAGACAGCTGGCCTGGCATTTTCTGTGCCTTTTCTTGACATATTTCATCAATATTTCACACGGGCGACTGAAGGGAGGAAGAGCGTGAATAAACGACGCCACAGCGCTGTTATTTCGCGGCCTGGATCCACACGGCGTCTCCCTCCCTCTCTTCCTCTTCCTCACTGCTTCTCTCTCCTCTCGCTCTGCAGCTCCCTCCCTCTCTCTCTCTCCAGGACGCCGGGGTTAATGAGCGCGTTCTCTCGTCTGTATCACAGCACACCTGCGACTCAGCACCTGCTCCCCCTCCAGGACTCGGCCATCAGGACACCAGCTACCCCCCCCCCCCGCCCCCCTCTAACTCCATACCCCTCCCGAACCCACACACCCCCATATCTCTGCCCGTAGACAGCCTCCATTGCCCCCCATGAACTCCCTTCCAGCGGGCCCCAGACCGCACGCAGATGGACAGGCAGACAAAACCTTGCCCTCGGCTCAGACGATCTCGGCCTTGGCCCAACCAGCCAGTCAACCAGCCAGCCCCATATGGAGAGAGAGTGAACAGAACGGAACGGTGACAGATTTGCATTTCCTTTCTCAACAGAGTAGGAGAAAGAGGAGAGAGAGAGAGAGAGAGGAGGGGGTGTATTAATATTATTAATAGCTCAGTCAGATCTGGGATTTCTGAATAATCTGGAGCAGCAAAAAGTGGGGAATAAAATGGATGGATCAGCAGGCACAGACAGGTGCTGGTAATAGCAGAAGCCCACCCCTGAGCGCCCCCCTCCCAGCGGCTCCGGGAAGGAGGGCTCCAAGAGACGCAGGCTGCCGTGACACAGGGGAAAAGCCCAGCGGCAGCTGTGTGGGCCTGTGGCTAGACCGACACACGGACACGGACCCTCGTGCCGCAGGCTGGTCCTCACCGCCCCTGGGGGGGGGCCTGGGTGGGTGCGCCACGGTGATGATGGGCTCTCGAGATTCAACAAACAGGCCAGCGGTTAAGGGCCGCCTCTCGCTAACGGGATGGCTCAGGTTCGTTTAATGAGATATCTTGCAACTAATTGAAGTTTTTCCTCCATTAAAAGGCTCTTAAAATGTAATGGCAGCCCATTAGGCTGACAAACGACCCGTTTTATAACCAGGGTTTCCATCGGACTGGCGGGCTGTCGGACCAAACAGCTGCTGGAAAAATGGGCGCGGACCTTAAAATACACTGCGGCCCCCCCCTCACTTGGTTTTTATTCCCTCTGAGAGATTTAATCCCATTTGGGCAGTGCGGCAGTGTTGTGTTAGGTGAAAAAACACACAAACACACACTTTTCTGAAAGAATTTCATTCACAGCAATCGTGGGTGTGCTATTAGCTTTTAGCAGGTGAAAAAAAAGCTGTAAATTGCTGAGCGCATAGATGCGCTGGGTACTTAGCAGGTTTAAGCTAGAAATGTTCGGTATCAGGAGCCCTTTGTCTTTAAGTGTACTATTGGAATCTGACCGAGAACACTGTGAAACCTGGAGTGGATCGGAGTGCTGAGCAATGGGAGTATGACTGACAAGTCTGTAAAACCTGGAGAGGATTGGACTGCTGTGCAGTGAGAGTATGACTGACAAGTCTGTAAAACCTGGAGAGGATTGAACTGCTGTGCAGTGAGAGTATGACTGACAAGTCTGTAAAACCTGGAGAGGATTGGACTGCTGTGCAGTGAGAGTATGACTGACAAGTCTGCAAAACCTGGAGTGGATAGGAGCGCTGAGCAATGGGAGTATGACTGACAAGTCTGTAAAACCTGGAGTGGATTGGACCACTGTGCAGTTGGAGTATGACTGACAAGTCTGTAAAACCTGGAGAGGATTGGACTGCTGTGCAGTGAGAGTATGACTGACAAGTCTGTAAAACCTGGAGTGGATCGGAGCGCTGAGCAATGGGAGTATGACTGATGAGTCTGTAAAACCTGGAGTGGATCAGACCGCTGTGCAGTGGGAGGGACACTGTCAAATGAATAAGAAACGGAGCCTGTGCCTGGCGGTAGCAGCGTCGGCTCCTTCTGTAAGTATTCTCCTGTATTAGTCATCGACCACAGCTTCCTTCTCAGGGGTGATGAAGTGATAAATTAGATTTTTCCAACTAGCTGCATTGAGATTCATTTTTTTCTCCTTCTTTCACTTCCTCTTAAATTTCTTTATTTTTTTTTCAAGCATTAACAAGTTAGTCAGGGGGTATAAAAAATAAAACGTTATTAATTCATTGGCTTCTTGACATGACGCTGGCTGAGTCACGCCAAGATAAAACAAGGTGTGTGTGGGGTGGTTGGAGCTTTTGCACCACACTGATGCTGAACTTTTAGTTTTTCCAGCATTTTGCCTCATTTAGCCATACAACTCCGAACGGTTTCCTTCCCTCACATCCCATGTCAGACGGAGGAAGAGGTGTGACAACAGTTTTACTGCGTGAAGGCCAGGGACCTGCAGACTGGCCTGAGCACCTTGTGCTGAACAAAGATATACAGACCACATTATTGCTGAAGAAAGACAAATGGACCGTACCACCACTGAAGGAAGACAGACGGACCATACCACCACTGCAGGAAGACAGACGGACCATACCACCACAGAAATGGACCGTACCACCACTGTAGAAAGACAGACAGACCGTACCACCACTGAAGGAAGACAGATGGACCATACCAGCACTGAAGGAAGACTGATGGACCCTACCACCACTGAAGGAAGACTGATGGACCGTACCACCACTGAAGGAAGACAAATGGACCATACCACCACTGAAGGAAGACTGATGGACCGTACCACCACTGCAGGAAGACAGATGGACCCTACCACCACTGCAGGAAGACAGATGGACCCTACCACCACTGCTGGAAGACAGATGAACCATACAACCACTGAAGAAAGACAGGGTGAAAGCCAACATAGCAAGAAAGCCTACTGTTTGTGGTCATGTCATGAGCCATCTGTGCCCAGGATTCCGAGTAACTGTGCATGATTATCTGAGCACTGCCAAGGGCAGGGTGGGATATAGCAACACAGCGACTTCTCCGACCTTCCAGGCAGGGGGCAGTGCTGTCTGTGATGTGTTAAAATCCGATAAGGTTTTAACAGAACGCAGTGCAGACGTCTGCCTACACTTCCTGCATGTGGTCAGGAGGTTCATAGCCAAAAGCTGAGACAGAAGAAACACACCACAGGCTATTCCAGATCAGCTGAGCATAACGCAGATAATTGGCTTACAAAAAATAATAAATCAACAACTTGTGAAGACCATGAACAATTCAATTCTGTTCAATTTAGCAGGTAATTTTGTAATTAATTTAGAGATCATTTGGGACATAAACCTAAATAACCCTTCAGCACTCAAGGGAAAAGAGTTCCCTTAATTAAACAAATTACTTGCTTAATTGAGCAATAACCATGGGATTTGACACTCCTGCTGTAACATTTTCTTCAGGTTGATGCTTTAGCCATGATATGGATTCCTACACGTCCATTCTCACCATCGATTGCCTTCAACAACAAGGTTCATTTCTGGTCTAAAAGGTCCAGGTTAGAGGAACTGAACGTCTTTCGACTTGGACAGAGAAGACTACAGGGACACAGTGATTCAATTATTCAAAATCCTCAAGGGCAAAGGCGCAGTCAACTCAGGGGGCTTCTTCTGCTTCAGGACACTAGGTTAAAGCTGGGAAGAGGAGGCACGTCTTTGCAGGAAGAGCTGTGGGAGTCTGGGAGAAGCTTAGGAGGGTGTGCGTTCAGGGCGGAGAACAGATTTCCCTCTTCCTCGTTTGCTCGCCAGCCCACGGAGTGAGATGGAGGGCGTCACTGCGCGTCGCTGCATGCACTAAAAATCCCTCATGCTCAGCATGACGTCTCTCGGCCCAATCAGTGCGTGTCCTCAGCCTGCTGGCCTCAGGCCCCATCGGTGGGCGCTGGTGGGGGTCCCATCTGGTGCTGCTGCTCCATTACTCTGCTCACTAGAGGGCCTGCGCCACTGACCGACCATGTGGGAGAGCGACTCAGACCTGCAGGACTTCAAATGCCACTTCACACAAAGAGAAAACAGACCCCACAGAAACAGTCAAAGCTCTGTTACGTGTTGAAAAGCCCTCGTTGGTCTGTATCTCGCTGTGGGTATTAGTTAGGCTTGTTTCGTCGTGTGCCATTACTGTGGTGGATACAGAAACACGCTCTGGGGTCAGCCGGTCAGCCTGCTGACCTCTGAGGAGCTGTACAAGGGTCAAGTGTTTGCACTAATACAGCTACTATGTAGATAAAAAGCGACATGGAACGCAAACAGGTGCCACCCGCCTCAGAGAGCAGAGACCAGCACTGTCTCTTTATCCTTTCCCTCCGGTTCCTGCCCCCCAGCACGCGTCCCAGAGCATTCTCACGCCCACGCAATCCCAGCATGCACTGGAGTGAGGAGTAGGGGGGGCAACTCAAGCGACAGTGGGCGGCTCTGAAGAAGCCAACACATGCTGACCCGTCAAGCACACCCCACCCCCCTTCCAAAATAGCAGCACACAGCATTCCCAACCTGTAACAGTCTGTCCCCCAGACACCCCCTTCCAGTCCAGTTCCCCTCCCCCTAGGGGCCGCGACACGCGCACAGACACACGCCAACACAAGGGCCCGGATAAGCGGCGTGCACGCGTGGGCGAAGACTGGCAGCCGATATCCTGGCTCCTGGGGGTGCCAGACGTCTCGTGCCTGCTCCCTCAGTGAGGCGTAGGCGGCCCACGACTTCGTACTGGTTCGGGGAAAGAGGAGGATAGGACACTTCCTCTCAGCCCCCCCACTGCAGA
Organism: Atractosteus spatula; assembly: GCF_055471065.1. NCBI lineage: Eukaryota > Metazoa > Chordata > Actinopteri > Semionotiformes > Lepisosteidae > Atractosteus > Atractosteus spatula. The sequence goes on along the minus strand of NC_142708.1, from coordinate 67,941,218 downwards.
GCCCAGACCTCAGCAAGACCTTGGATAACCACAGTGTTACCCCCCACCCACCCACCGCGATCAATACCCAGCTCTCAATCTGCCCTGAAAGCTGGGTGTTTGAGAGCCCCCAGGCTGTCCATGTGAATACTGGTACTGCACCCCCCCCCAGCAGAAGCACACAGTCTTACGGTATCTGGCCCAGCAGCAGCCCAGCTCAGGAGCTCACTTAGGTACCCCGAGGCGAAAGCACAGTACAGTGAAGTCAGTGGGCATGGGCATGGCAGAGACATACGCAGCAGACCCGTCCAGAGGCCCCGTGTGATGGGCTGGGCAGGAGCTGTAGGGAGCTCCGCTGACCAGTCCTGGGACTCACCTGTAGGACAACAGTCCAGCAGGACAGGGCACGACCTGGCGAGGTGAGAATGTGTGACGGTTGTGTCAGGGAGGCCCTGAGCCCCACTGGACCCCTGAGGGAGGAGCTGGGACAGGGCGAGGGGCGAACAGGCACGAGCTTGTCCAGGCAGCCCAGACTCCCGCAGGACAGCAACCTGCTGCAAAGCAGGGGTCTCAGCTGTACAGCTTGTGCTGCTTCCAGCAGGGCCCTCACACTACTGAACTGTGACTTTCACAGCACAGCTACACCCCTGTTGATCAACTCTATTAATGACTAATGTTAATCAATAACATAAATGACATTTCCCGCGTGGCGCCTGATCAATAAGAAGTGTGTCTGCAGCGCCTGCGACACAAAGACTGTCAGCTTCCTAACAATAAACCTGTGAATTTGCTGCTGTCGTCAGTGATTGGTTTCTTTTGATTCTCAGGATAGATCTACAACTGAATAGAGGAAAGGGATTATCCATGGACTTTACATTTCATTTCGGAAAGACAGCGAACACTCTCACGACCCAATACAGGATAAATATGCGCCATATAAAATGCCATCTAAACAATGGTTGTATTACAGCATGCAATATCACGTCCGAATTCCCAAGTCTTTAATCAGTAAACAGAACAGCCTAGCTGATGAGCCGCGATCGACAACAAAACAATTAATTAATAATGACAAAGGGGGCTGCCAAACACATTCTGCTTACATTTCACACCAAAACATAATGCAGGCACTTGAATATTTCACCAAACCCAGACACGCCTTTAGAGGCTAGAACTTGGGAGGGGGAAAAGGACACCCAAAACTTAAAGGAAGAAAAGATGACAGAATAATGCAAATCTGTGTGTGCGAAATTATTAATGAGCCTATTGACAGCTTAATAAAACAAACTCAACCCGGTCGTCCTGATCGTTCTAATTAGCTGCAGCCCCAGGCTGGCAGTGAATTATTCAGCGGGAGCTAATTGAACGGCACCGTCAGCGAGGCCGGCGGCCGGAGGGCGAGGGCCATGCGGCTTGGGTTTGCGGAATCGCTCCATCCAGAGAACGGCGTGGCTGTCGGCACTCCTCCTAGGTCGGGAAGAGAGTTGGAATGTGTGCTAAGGGTTCGGTGATATGCTCAAACAGGTACCGTGTCTGAGTCAATAATTATGGATACGGTGTCATAGTCAGCAGTACTGTGTTATCAGTGGTCCTGTGCCATAATTAATAACTACGGTACTGTATCATAGTCAATAGGTATTGTACCATACTCATTAAGTACGGTCCTGTGTAACAGTCACTAGGTACTGTGCCTTAATTGATAAGCATGGTACTGTGTCATAGCCAATAGGTATTGTACCATAATCAATAAGTACAGCACTGTGTCATAGTCAACAGGTACTGTGCCATAATCAGTAGGTTTGACACTGTGCCAGTCAATAGGTACTGTGCCATAATCAGTAGGTTTGACACTGTGCCAGTCAATAGGTACTGTGCCATAATCAGTAGGCTTGACATTGTGCCAGTCAATAGGTACTGTGCCATAATCAGTAGGCTTGACACTGTGCCAGTCAATAGGTACTGTGCCATAATCAGTAGGTTTGACACTGTGCCAGTCAATAGGTACTGTGCCATAATCAGTAGGCTTGACACTGTGCCAGTCAATAGGTACTGTGCCATAATCAGTAGGCTTGACACTGTGCCAGTCAATAGGTACTATGCCATAATCAGTAGGCTTGACACTGTGCCAGTCAATAGGTACTATGCCATAATCAGTAGGCTTGACACTGTGCCAGTCAATAGGTACTGTGCCATAATCAGTAGGCTTAACACTGTGCCAGTCAATAGGTACTGTGCCATAATCAGTAGGCTTGACATTGTGCCAGTCAATAGGTACTGTGGCATAATCAGTAGACTTGACATTGTTCCAGTCAATAGGTACTGTGCCATAATCAGTAGGCTTGACACTGTGCCAGTCAATAGGTACCGTGCCATAATCAGTAGGCTTGACACTGTGCCAGTCAATAGGTACTGTGCCATAATCAGTAGGCTTGACACTGTGCCAGTCAATAGGTACTGTGCCATAATCAGTAGGCTTGACACTGTGCCACAGTCAATAGGTACTGTGCCATAATCAGTAGGTTTGGCACTGTGCCACAGTCAATAGGTACTGTGCCATAATTGTTAAGTATGGCACTGTGCCACAAGTCAGTAGGTATTGTACTCTGCCATAGACGACTGGTGCTGTGCCATGGTCAGTGGGTACTGCATAGTGCCGCAGTCGATAGGCACCGTGCTGTGTTAATATGGCTAACACAGGCACAGGCCCGTATCCTGCTGCAGTAGAGGGTCCAGAGCTCCGCAGGACTGTACTTTAGCTCCCATGATGGCCTGAGCTGACAGCCCTGACAGTGTGCAGGAGACGGCTGCTCCCTGGGGAGGCCGCTTCCTTGGCACTGGGCGCTAATTGCTTCTCCTCAGCTCGGCTCCTTACAGCTGGTGCCACGCGAGGTCGGCTGGCCATGTGGCACCCCGCTCTGGAGCGGCGCCAGGTGCGCACCCCCCTCCCCTCCTGCACACTCCAATCAATCCAGAACGGTTCTTTCCCTGACCCGCGGCCGCTGTCCAAGGTGAGCTGCAGGCAGCAGAGCGCGGCAGTTAGCGTGCTCCTGAAGGTGTGGGGCGTGAATGGGCAAATGCAGTTTGGGCCATTCCAAAGAAATAACGTCTTATTACTGTGCCTAACTGTATAGTATAATTCCCATTATTAACCAAAGGAACAACGTTAATTAACCGTTCACTACCAGATGGGCGAGATGGGCCAGACTGCCTTCTCTCCTTTGTTCCTTCTGCTATTTTAACCCCCACCTTTAACACACTGTAAATAAAGGAATAAAATTAAACATCAGAAACCCACTGGCTAGACATTCTGATTCTCAGCCCTTTGCCTTTAATACCTCTGTAGGGATAACTGTGTGCCCAGTGTAGCCCTGGAAATATCCCACAGGAACTGCATACCAGATGTCTTGTAAAGCACCTCATAAAGCCTAAATTTGCTGGATTGCGCTGTTTTCTCCCTGACTTTGGGAAATGGACCCGATCATATACAGTATGGAGCCACAGGCAGCTCTGTGGTGCAATGGATAGCGCATTGGACTTCTAGATGGTGACAAAGAAAGGCTTTTCAGAGGCTGGGGACTTGAGTCCCATCTTTGACTTCTGAGATCTTGCACGGCTCATTGTTACGCCATTGTTATTTCTCTCACTGTTGTTTCTTTCAGTACTGGTGTGTGTTTAGGATGGTTTATGAATGTGCTGGGTGGATGCATTCTGTTATTGGCTTTATGTTGTAGATTTGTAATGTACGTCTTTAATTGTATGAGATCACCAAACCAAATTCCATGCAAATAGCTGTTAAGGTAATAAAGTATTGAACATATATGGATATAATCTGTTGTATATGGATTTAGTCAGGATCGGGATATCTAATTGGGAAAATCCCGAATAGCTGTGCACAATAGCCGATTCAGTCTGTAAGCAGACTGCGTGTCCACTGTCCTGCGTCCGGACACACAGAGCCCAAATTCTGAGAAAAATTCCTTTCTTGCTGAGGGAATGTTTGTTTTCCTGATAAGGACACCGTGCCGGGACAGTCACGCTCCGCGTGGGCACCTGAGGGGTCTCCCAAGACCCGAACCAGGAAAAGGTTTCGGCATGACGACGTCCGAAATAAATTGTGCGTGACGAAAGGAATGGGAACGCTCTTCCATACAGCAGCTCCTGCAGAAACGCCGTGGGAAAGAAGTCTGCTGCAGTCCGGAAAATTAATGGAAAATGTGACTGGATTTGTCCAATACAAATTTTTGTAATGAACCTTGCAAGAATCTTCTGTGCACTGAAGGAACCACAAAGAAACGCGCAAATTTGAATCTCTCCTACCCACACGCTTCAAGCAAGGCAATCCTGTGAATCTTATTAGAAGATAACTTATTTGAAGATAAAGTGTGTCATTATTTTACGAACACAAAGCAGCACCTTAAAAACGCAGATTAAAAAATACTCTCATATCGACACGTGAACGCTGGATTTCCGCTCTTAAAAAAAAAATGCTCTCATGGCGGACGCAGTCATAGACTGGATTGGATTTTCAGGCACAGAAAATACATTTTCTGAGCAAGATCACTCAAGAATCTTACTTTTTTAAGAGTCTTATTTTTTTCGGCCAGTCTGAGCTGTTAGATGAGTAAAAAGAAGATCTCAGTACCTGTTCTTAACTGGAATTTATTTAATTAAAATGAAGAAACATGGACTGACTGGGGTGCAGAGGCCTTTCCTGTAACATGGTGCAGATTCTGTCCTGGGGGCTACAGAGCAGGTGCCGGCAAGTCCATCCGGGAACCGGACTGTCCTCGGCACAGACGCCACCCATTCCAATTCGTTACACTGCCCATGAGAACCCACTTCACCCCCCCACCACGGGAGCGCTGCCCCCACTGCACCGAGATGAAGGGGAGGGGAGAGAAACTGCTTCACCAGCTGAGTTTCGGAAGGCCAGAGCCAGGACAGAGGGGTTCACACACACACACTCTCAGCAGCTGGCCTGGGATCTTTAATGACCAAGCTGTCAGGGCCTCAGTTTAACATCTCATTTGAAGGATGGGACCCCCTACAGCGTGGTGTCCCCAGGCCAACAGTGTAGACACGGTATTGGACCCGCTGGTCCAGAAGAGAGATCACAGCGCACTAGTCCACCAACACCACCTACAGCAGCAGTTTCCATTCGGGAACCGGGCCGCCCTCAGAGCACAGACCGGCGAGTCCGTTCCGGTACCGGGCCGCCCTCAGAGTGGACACCTGTGAATCCGTTTGGGAACCGGGCCGCCCTCAGAGCACAGGCCGGCGTGTCCGTTCTGGAACCGGGCCGCCCTCGGACTGAACGCGCCTACTGAAAACAGCACTGCAGCAGGTGCCCTCATCTTCCAAGCAGCACATTTCGCTCCAGACGCCCAGGCGTTCAGAAAAGCACAAATCTGCTGGAACCTGCTGGAGGCCGTTGGTCTCTTTGTGTTTTCAGTTTTCCTGAGTCAACTCCCGGTTTGTAAAGCTGTGAATGGAGCCCATCTGACGAGAAAAAAAAAAAGTCTCTCTCAGCAGAGCCCCTGGCCCCCCAGCCCCCCGGCCCCCCTCCCCGGTCATTGTAAAAGCAGTTGTTAATTAATGCCCCCCCCCCCCACTACCGTGGTGTAGTGTGACGGCTGTGACCTCTGACCCCCAGGCCCATGCGGAATGTGTGTGCTCAGTGTGAGAGCGAGCGGGGGGGGGGTGCTCTCCTTTCTTCAGCCACACAAAAGCTGCCAAACGGACAACAATGAAAGAATGCGCCTGGCGGGGCGCTCTGTGAGCCGTACCTTGGCACAACAGCAGGACCGGGGAGGGGGGCGCGGGGGGAGGCGGGGGACAACTTTTAAATTCCCCTCCATCGCCAAAAGATTCAAGAGTCAGAGAGGAGGGAGAGAAAGAATGAGAGAAAGCAGCAGGGAGGAGCAGACAGGGAAAAAAACCCAGAGGCACACAGAGCAAAACAAGCACCAGAGAGGAAGGAGGGACCGAGACAGAGGAGAGGGAGAGTCTGTCTTCATTGTAAATGTCTGTAGAGTTTCTTGTAAATTGTATTTGTTTTACTTTGGCAACACTGATTTTACTCACCGGTCATGCCAAGAAAGCATCTTGAATTGAAACTGAACTGAGAGGAAGAAGGGACAGAGGAGAGGGGGAATGAAGAAGGGAGAGAGGAGAGGGAGAAAGGCAGACAGAGGAGGAGGAGAGACGAAAGGGGGAGAGGTAGGATGAGGACATGATTTGAAGGGACATGCAGCCCGTAGGTGTCAGAAGAGCCTTTGGCGTCTCTGCTTGAGTATTTGGGTATCCTGTGCGCTCTTGGGGGTGCACTCACGGTCCTGCACCGGTTAAGACCCCTACTTCTATTTCTCACAGCGAAGCTCCCACTGACACACAGATGCACCAGTCCAGCCACAGGGGGGAGCTCCTGAGCCCTGGCCAGTTCATGCCCACCCAGACTTAGTCACAGAATCCTGGTCACAGTGGGCTGATGACGGAGCACAGCCTGGAATATCCACACCACACATGCCAACTACTGTTTTATTACTGCAGGTATATCCCACTAATTACAGCACCCTTCTATAATGGAGAAGGGTGACAAAGGAGAGGAAGCCAATCAGCCCATCCAGCCCAATGGGGTTCACTGGGATCAACCCAACTGTTCCAAGCATCTCATCCAGCTGTTTCCTGAAAAAATCCAGGCTATCAACTTCAACCACATAGAAGGATAGCTTGTTCCAGGCCTCCACAACCCTTTATGGAAAGAAGTGCCTCCCGTTCTCAGTTATAAACCCACATAGTTTGTACTAAGGTCCTCCAGTTTGTGTTTCACTGTTGACTCTGAAGAACCCTCAGACCAGCCCTCTGAGAATACTGAACACTGAGATCAGAGCCCCTCACGGCCTTTGCCTCTTCTGTTCGGGACTAAAGAGATTCAGTTCCTTTAGGACATTCCAGGGCACGTGCCTGGTTGCTCTTCTCTGGGCCGATTCCAGCCCAGCAACAGTTCATCGCGAAGTGGTGACAAAAACTGCACACAATATTCTAAATGAGGATTACAGGTGCAGAGTACAGTTTAAACACAACACCCCTGGTTTATATGCTGCATTTCTGACCATATCCGCGGACACTCTGCCTCTGGACTCGGTGCCCGGAGCCTACAGGGGCGTCTCGTGCTGTAACAGACATAACCGACCTCGGCAGGCTTGAAGCAAGCCCCCCGAAGCTCAAGAAGTGAACTCGGCACTTTCTTTTTCTGAGTTCTCCCCTTCGGTGTCCGTGCAAAATGCTGTTTTTGTCTAAAAAAAAAAAAAAACAGGTGGTCCTTGAAAAGAACCCTCCACTGCCCACCCACCCCCCCGCAGAACACCCCCCCCCCGCCTCCCATCACTCACCCTCCCTCCGCCAGCCCCCTCCCCTCCCACCCGCCAACAATAAGTGATGGACACTTTCTTTCTGATGCTGTCACAATCACTGCCCCCCCCTCTCTGTTCAGCCTTCTCACAGCTGCCAGCTTCCTTTGGAGAGAAAACCATGCGTGTCCAACAGGCGACCCCCCCCCACCCACCAAAACTCATACCCTCCCCCTTAAGGCTGCACTTTCACAAACAGCCACTCTCTCTCCACCCCCTGCCCCGGGACTCCGCAGCCTCGTCAGCACCTGAAGGACAGGTGTTCAATAAACAGATCCTTGAGGGCTTCAGGAGCCTGGGTGCTGACACTGTGAGCGCCTGCTCTTATCTCCTTTTCTCATCTGTAACACCCCCCCACCCCCCACACTGCTGTCTGCGTGTCTCCCTCCCACTGACTCTCGCTCGAGACAGACCTCAGCAGCTCGGGCCCCTCCAGAGGGGCTTCATGGGGGTCTGGCCTGTAAAGAGGTTCTTCCCACTGTGGGGACGCCCCCACACCAACTTGCTGTCTTTGTGGAGTCTCCAGGTTTGAAGGTGATGTGTGCCCACACACTCACACACACACACTGGGGGGGGGGTGGGGGTCGCAGTTTGGCGACCGACAGGCTCACACGTCGAGCCGCGCCCTCCGACCCCAAATGAGGCGCCCCCTTCTCAAGCACATCCGCAGTGTGGTTGTGACCCCGCGGCCTCCACAGCAGCGTCTCCATCTGCCAGGGCAGGAGCGGGAGGCAGGATTTCTCTGGCGGGGGGCGGGTGCTGTCAGACACGCGCCCCCGGGGTGCCCGGTACTCCGGCAGCCCCAGCGCACCTCTGCTCCTAAGCCCAATGCTCAGTCATGGGGCTCAGCCCACTGTATGGTCAACCCTCACCCCAGTTCTACACCCACCCCCGATTCCATCTCCATCCCGAGACACATCATCAGCCCCACTCCCATGCATACTGTCATTCCAGCCAGTTCCGTACCTGCGATCCCTACACAGGCACCAGTGTCAGGTTTAGGCCTGAGTCCAGTGGAAATTCAAGCCCCACCTTACTCCATCCCGATCCCGAGACACAAAGTCAGACCCGATCCCATGTACAATCACAACCAAGAGCTTGAACCCCGACCTTGATCCGGCTGTAATCCCAGTTTTCATGTGGAGCAATCCTAATCCTAGCAATAACGGTCTCCTGCTCTTTAGGACAGATGTGCACTCTAGGACAAGGTCTACATCAGCGAGACGGTCCGTCTTTGCAGAGTTTCCCCCTGTGCTGGCTAGAACACTACTGCGCAGCTGCGCGAGATGACCTGTCTTTAAATACGTCTGCTCACCTCACCAGGCTCCTCAACAGCACTGCGGCCTCCACGTTCTTCCTTTCAGCACACAGGATGCAGGCTCCAGCCCTGGTTTGGGGGGCTACTGCTGTACCTCAGGGCTCTGGGTCATAGCCGGAAGGTTGCAGGCTCAATTCCCAGGTGGGGCACAGCTGTTGTACCTTAGCGCTCTGGGTCTCAGATGCTTCAGTTAAACTCCTACCTCTTCAATTAGTGCGAATGTATCGTCACTTTGCATCAGATGAACCGACAGGAATAACGTCCTCTTCCCTTCAGTAATGATTTCTTTGACTGTTTGCACCTGCTGTATTCCGGTACCTTCTTCATTTAGGGTAACAGCTGTTCGGTAATTAGTTACAGATACTGAAGAACTAGGCAATGACACCTGAGAGAGGAGGAGATCTGGCCCTTCTAGAAGAAAATAGTCTTTTCTGAATTAGTTTATTTCTCAAATGTTGTTTCGTTAGTATCTCTTGCATTTTCGGGAAATTTGCATTGTTGTGGCTAAATGCATTGTTTACGATTCTGTATTCGTAAAGGGTACGTGAATACTACTCAATTACTGCGGATTTAGAGCTGTGTATGAGTTATTAAAACAGTCGAAATGTTCTTTTTTACCGGCTTGGCCTTTGCCGATGCGGTCATTAGCAATCAAAAGGTTTATCGGAACCTGAATGCGTTGTCCTCAGAGTTTAAGATGGGTGTTTTATCATTACAAGCTAAAACGAGTTTAGATATTCAACCCGTCCTCACTGTACACTGCGCAGGTCTCTCTTATGCTGAAAATAATATTTTCTGGACTTACTGTTTAAAACAAAAATAAACTCGGAGCCGTAAGAAACGCGCTCCCAGCCCTGAAGCGAAGCACGAGCCGTCGACGCCAACCGCTAAGTCCGCGAGAGGAGCTGCTGAGGCGAGACTCTCGGCGGATGTGACGTAATAAGCGCCCGTTTCCGAATTCTGGTTACGTGTTCGAGAAACCGGTTCGGTACGGTAGGTACGTACGTGACTTTTTAGAGGAGCGTTGAGTTCCTAGGAGACCCCCTGTCTTCCCTTGAGGTCAGCTGTTGACCACGGGCAAGTTGATTTCACGCGGTTTTAAATGGGTTTTCCCAGGTTACCCCTACGGTAGAGCTCAGCAAAGGGGGGTGTTAACGTCCACAGTGAAAGTGTGGCAAAGGTATCAGGGCTAACTGTGAGAAACACACCACTGCCAGTGTCCTCTTAACAAAGTGATAAAAACAAGAATGAATGCAATGGGAAGCTTTGGGCTTCTGTAGCTCAGTAACCCCATTACCTGCCTGGCCTGCGGTGGGTCCTCTCAGCACAGCGGCGCAGGCCTGGGAGGACAAGTGGTGCTCGCGTCGCCCGTGTGCAGCGAGAGAGGGCCGATATCAGCGAACAGGAAAAGCTTCATAAACCAGTTAATCGGGCCTTAAATTGGAGCAAGCGAGGAATTTCACGCCTGGCGGATAAACGGGAGAGAGGGAGTGTTGGAGTGTGACAGAGGGGGCAGAGAGAGAGGTAGAGGGACAGTGAGAGAGTGACAGTAAGAGAGGTAGAGGGACAGAGAGAGGGACAGTGAGAGAGTGACAGTAAGAGGTAGAGGGACAGAGAGAGAGACAGTGAGAGAGTGACAGTAAGAGGTAGAGGGACAGAGAGAGAGACAGTGAGAGAGTGACAGTAAGAGAGGTAGAGGGACAGTGAGAGAGTGACAGTAAGAGAGGTAGAGGGACAGAGAGAGAGACAGTGAGAGAGTGACAGTAAGAGAGGTAGAGGGACAGTGAGAGAGTGACAGTAAGAGAGGTAGAGGGACAGAGAGAGAGACAGTGAGAGAGTGACAGTAAGAGAGGTAGAGGGACAGAGAGAGAGACAGTAAGAGAGGTAGAGGGACAGAGAGAGAGTGACAGAGAGGTAAAGGGACAGAGAGAGAGACAGTGAGAGAGTGACAGAGAGAGAGACAGTAAGAGAGGTAGAGGGACAGAGAGAGAGACAGAGGTAGAGGGACAGAGAGAGACAGTGAGAGAGGGACAGAGAGAGAGTGACAGAGAGGTAGAGGGACAGAGCGAGACAGTAAGAGAGGTAAAGGGACAGAGAGAGAGACAGTGAGAGAGAGACAGTAAGAGAGGTAGAGGGACAGAGAGAGACAGTGAGAGAGTGACAGAGGTAGAGGGACAGAGAGAGAGACAGTGAGAGAGGTAGAGGGACAGAGAGAGAAAGACAGGGCAGACAGGTAGAGGGGCAAGAGAGAGAGAGAGAGACGGAGGGGGCAGAGTGAGTGACTAGGAGACAGTGAGAGAAACAGACTGGTTGGAAAGAGAAAGTAGGAGAGAGTCACAGAAGGCATGCTGAAAATACACATTGAGATAATTAACATGTCAATACTGCTTTCCTGCCTGACTTCGAGAAGCCAAGAGCTTCCCTTTTCATATAGTGCCTTTCCACAATGAGACTGAGGATTGCTGAGCTGCCACACTGACAATAAGGCTCACTCTGGTGCGGTGATGAGTTAAACACCACTGACACTCCGCTAACATGATTGACCTAGATTTGAAAGCTATAGGCTACAGATCAGAATGAGAAAGATTAATTATGATGAGAGACAAATCCCCTGTATTGTAACCCCAGGGACAGAGCAGCAGTCTGCGTATCTCCGTGTGTCTGACTGGAGGTTTGTTTTGTTCTAGCTAAGAAGTTCAAGGAAGACAACCGGAGATCTGAGTCTCACACTTTCAACCGCTCCACAGAGCAGGTACAACCCTGGTCCACCTCTGTGTAATCTATCAGTATTTCTAATATATATATCCACTTAATCAGTTCACACAGCAGGTACAGCCCCAGTCTATCTCTGCATAATGTATCTATATATATATCCTATATACTGTATCTATCTACATATGTGCAGTATCTAATCTGTCCTTTCAGCAGGTACAGCCCTGGTCTATCTATACAGAAAAACTATGTACCTGTCATCTGTACATATATATATGTTTGAGTAGGGAGCTCTGTCAGTATATTTCGACTGCAAAGGAACAAGTGAAGGTAAATTCCACACTGAAAACTAGAAGAAACAGAACATTTTGGCCATTGAGCCTCTTTAGGTGACCTACGTATACAGTATATCCTTACTAGATACTGTGTCTATCTCTCTGTCTATCTGTCTACCTGACTACTCTGTCTGCAGAGCAGGTTCTACCGCAGTCAGTCTGCCTATCTCGTGGACTGTTTATCTGTGTGTCTATCCGTCTGCTTCTCTGTCAATCTGCCTGTGTGTTTGTCTAGCAGTCTGTCTGTGTGCAGGGTGAGTGTGTGTTTTATTGCACCAGTCTTTCACCTCTGGAAGAGCTGAAAGGAAAGTTTAGCCCCCCAACGTCTGTGTGTGTGTGTGTGTGTGTGTGTGTGTGTGTGTGTGTGTGTGCGTGTGAGCGCGCATGTGTGTGTCTGTGTGCAAGCGCACGTGTGTGTGTGTGTGTGTGTCTGTGTGTGTCCGAGCCCGTGTGTGTGTGTGTGTGTGTGTGTGTGTGTGTGTGTGTGTGTGTGTGTGTGCTCTGTGTGAGCGCACGTGTGTGTCGAAGTCTGAGCCCCCTTCATCAGCCCCAGACGAGCAGCGCGGTATCACAGGAATGTTAACGAGTTAATCAGCCTCAATTAGTGCACTGACCCCCCCCCTGCTCCTGCAACACACACAGCTCTCTGTCTCTCCGCCCATCTCTCTCTTCCCAAGGCAACTGTCATCTGCCACTGCTTTATCTTCTCTTTCTGTCCCTCCTCCTCCTCCTCACTCCAGTGCTGCCCTTTCTCTCTCTTCTAATCCCACAGATGCCATCTCATTCCCCCTCTCGACTCCTTCGCCATCTTTAAACTCCTTCCTTTACCCCTCTTCCCTCGCAGCAGAGACAGAGACAGAGACGACCCCGTCACCTTCGTTCCAACTTGTTTATGGTCCGCGCTCTTCATCGCCAGCCGTTACTGCTGGTGCTGAGCGCTGAGGCCGGTGCCACAGAACCGGCGCGGTCGGCTTCACCAAACCGGCAGAATCAAACCCGCCAGAAGATCCGGGATTCTGCGGTTTGCGCAGGCAGGAGCCCAAGCTGTCCTGAAGAGACTGCCCAGCTCCGGCACAGTGGCAGATGGATTCCGATGGAGCCTGGGAGGAGGAGGGGGGGCGCAGACGACAAGCAGGCCTGGCGTTAAGGGCCCCGGTCTTGTAAACGGGATGTCTCGGGTTCGAGCCTGATCCAGCCCCTAACTTCATCCCCGGCTCCCTGTTTCGTGGGGGGGGGGGAGGTCGGATCAGGGGATCTGGCGCGAAGCGGGCGCCGGGTCTCTGCGTACAAGCCTGTGCCCGGAGACGGACCATCGACACGAGCACAGCTCGGTGAATTCAGCTGCTGAAACGCAGGAGCAGCTCTGGTGCTGTTGCTCCGTGGTGGGAGCGGGCAGGGGCATGTGGCACACTCCCGGCTGCTGGCCCCCCCCGCCGCCAGTGCTGGCACGGGGTCGAGGAGAGCGCCCGACGCCGGCCGTCGCCATGGCGACACACTCGGAGCCAGACAGCAGACGGGGGTAGGGAGAGGGGGAGAGGGGAAGGAGTGAAGAGGAGAAGAAAGAGTTCCAGGAGCCAGGAGAGAGAAGTGAAGGGAGTGGGGGGGGGTGTGTGCATCACATCACACTCATCGTCGCACCGCTGAGCCGGCGGTGAGGTCATCGTTACTGTTGCCTGGCAACCCCCCCCCCACACACACACACACCTCCCCCAACGCCACCGGAATGGGGATGGAGGTGTGAAGAACCCCGAGAGAGAGTCAGGACAGCACGGAGAGGGAAGGATTTCATTGATGACCTTTGCAGAAGTGCTGCCCTGCTGGGGACGCCTCCCCCTACAGGCCTGGATCTCGTGGTGAACAGCCGGCTGGTTCCAGAGAGGACTGCCGCACACCCATGATCTCTCTTTGGAAGATGGACTTCCTGTGGGCTTAGCCCTTCACTGTGCATTGGCACACTGTAGGCTCCCAGAGAGCGCACAGCCCTGCGAGGGACAGTTAGGCACAGGACCCCACCCGGCCTGTCTGACAGGTGTTGGGGAGTGAAGATCACGTTCACTCCTCTGTGTTCAAGTTCTTCCCTTACACCTGTGCCTGACCTCCGCTGGGCTGGGGTCGTGAGGCCGGTGTTCTAGCAGTTAGGGTCCCTCCTGAGTCCTGCTCCTGCAAGGCCGGTCAGGGTGTGTCTGCAGGGTTTCCAGGTCTCCTGAACACAGCAGCACCTGAGGAGCTCGGAGGAGGTGACAGATTGGCCCAATTAAGCCACTAACTAGCTGCTTTAGCTCTTTAAGGGAGAAGATGATATAAAAACCCAGACAAACCAGCCCTGCAGGACCAGGACTGGACACACTACAGACACACTGACCCCCCAGGACCAGGACTGGACACCCTGACCCTGTGGGACCAGGACTGGACTCCCTGCAGACACACTGACGCCCCAGGACCAAGACTGGACAGGCTGCAGACACACTGACCCCCCAGGACCTGCACTGGACACCCTGTAATAGGCTATTTAGTGTTCAGCACGTGTGTGGGAGGATGGGAACAAACTGGAGAATACCCAGAACATGCAAACTCCACACAGACAGGAGCCCCAGCCCCAGCAATCAAACCCTGGAGTATTGCAGTAGCTCTGACCACCACACCACAGTGTCACCCATGGAAAAAAATATCTGAACATGCAACACAACAATGAAAATGTGTTTTTACTAACACAAACCTAGAGGAGGTTACAGTTATAAGACCTGTCTGTCCAATGAGTGCCCCCTCATACACAGGTGTGGGTGGCTTTGCAGTCAATGGACCTAGCTGTCCTGTTGCAGGAAACAGACAGTCCAACTATTTTTACTAAATCGTGATATTTAGTCCTATCTCCCAAATGCCAACAAACTTCACCCCTTCCAAGAGTTCTCAGGATCAGTTCTGTGTGTGTTTAAATTTGTAGATGAAGAGATTGTTTCTTAGGTAACTGGTCTCAGTTGCTTGTTAACTATGCTTTCCCACACCTGGAGACTCTTGGAAGTCACAGGGAGAGCCCTGCAGAGACTGGGCTGCCAAGCAGAGTTCTGGCTTTAAGTGTGTGTATGTGTGTGCGTGGGTATCTGTCTCAGTGTGTCCTTCTCCTTATGTGCACTGTGTCACAATGTGTCTTTCTTTGTGCAGTGTATCTCACTGTATCTCTCTGTCTAGTGTCACAGTGTGTCTCTGTGTGCAGTATATCACAGTGTCTTTCTCTTTGTGCAGTGTCTCAGTGTATCTCTCTGTGTAATGGCACAGTGTCTCTGTGTGCAGTATGTCTCAGTGTGTCCTTCTTATGTGCACTGTGTCTCAGTGCGTCTCTTTGTGCAGTGTGTCTCAGTGTATCTCTCTCTGTAGTGTCACTGTGTCTCTGTGTGCAGTGTGTCTTGGTGTATCTCTCTGTGTAGTGTCACTGTCTCTGTGTGCAGTGTGTCTTGATGTATCACTCTGTGTAATGGCGCAGTGTGTCTTGGTGTATCACTCTGTGTAATGGCACAGTGTCTCTGTGTGCAGTGTGTCTTTGTGTTTCACTCTGTGTAATGGCACAGTGTCTCTGTGTGCAGTGTGTCTTTGTGTTTCACTCTGTGTAATGGCACAGTGTCTCTGTGTGCAGTGTGTCTTGGTGTATCACTCTGTGTAATGGCACAGTGTCTCTGTGTGCAGTGTCTTGGTGTATCACTGTGTAATGGCACAGTGTCTCTGTGTGCAGTGTGTCTTGGTGTATCACTCTGTGTAATGGCACAGTGTCTCTGTGTGCAGTGTGTCTTGGTGTATCACTCTGTGTAATGGCACAGTGTCTCTGTGTGCAGTGTCTTGGTGTATCACTGTGTAATGGCACAGTGTCTCTGTGTGCAGTGTGTCTTGGTGTATCACTCTGTGTAATGGCACAGTGTCTCTGTGTGCAGTGTCTTGGTGTATCACTCTGTGTAATGGCACAGTGTCTCTGTGTGCAGTATATCACAGTGTGTCCCTCTCTGTGTGCTTAGCATGGATGC
The DNA here is from genome assembly GCF_055471065.1 of Atractosteus spatula. Lineage (NCBI taxonomy): Eukaryota > Metazoa > Chordata > Actinopteri > Semionotiformes > Lepisosteidae > Atractosteus > Atractosteus spatula. Next base: position 67,925,458 of record NC_142708.1, on the reverse strand, counting down.
TAGCCTAGAGCAGTCCCTTATTACAGATCCACTGGGGTTCAGAACTTGTTTACACCTTTTATTGGTTTATTTATTTAAAAAACAACAACAACTAAATATGACACAACCAAGCAAAGTACATCCTGAACCAGGGACTTTTAAATCCGTCCAAACTGAACTGTGTCTCGTGTGTTTTGGGTTTTCATTTTGAAATAGAAAAAAAAAGAAAACAAAGAAACAAACACACCCGGAACAAAAAGAACACAACAGAATTCATATCAAAAGATCCGAAAAGGAGAAACGGATTGAAATCCATATCCGTTTCCAGGCTGGATCTTCCTGCTGTTCTCCGGGATGTGCATTCAGAGGTTGTGGAAAGCGATGACTTGACACAGGATTGTGCATTTGTGTGAAACAGAGTGAAAGTGAGATTGTGTGTGAGTTAGAGTGTATGTATGAGTGTAAATGTGAGGGGTAGTGCATGTATGTACAAGTTACTTAGTGTGTGCGGTGGGCGAGTGTGTCAGTGTCTGTGTGAGGTGTGAATGCTTTTGTGAAAGTATGAATGGCACATATGTGTTCATGTGTGTGAGGTGAGTGTTTAATTGTGTGCGAGTGAAAGTACATGAGAGTGTGAAAGAGAGTGTATGTGTGAAGCAGTGTGTACGTGTGAGTGTGAAGGTTTGTATGCATAAGCATGAAAGAGATTATGAGAGATTGTGTGAGTGCCGAGTGTAAAAGAGAGTGTGTACATGTGTGTGTACATAACTGTAAAAGAGTGAGTGATAGTGAGTATGTGTGCGCTTGAATGTAAAAGTTTGTGCAGGTGTGCATAAGTGTGAAAGAGTGTGTGAGAGATCGTGAGTGTGTACGTAAGTGTAAAAGAATGTGTGACAGTGTGTGTACGTATGTGTGAGAGTGTGTATGTATGTGAATGCTGAGTGTGAAAGTGAGTTTGTGAATAAAAATGTTAGTGTCAAGATGCACAAATATCTGTTCAAAAGTTCCAGAGAGAAGGAAAAACAAAGAGACATATTATCCCCCCCCTCAGTTCCTCACAATTCCTGATCGAATCCAGGATTTTGTTTTCCAGGACTGATATATACGGGAGTTGGGGGCATTTCAAGTCTTGGAGTGATTATCCCTCGCCTCCAATCGCCCAGCAATCCTCCATGTCCTGCATTCCCTGCAAGTCCCGGGGAGTACTGTTTCCTGGACCTCCTTAATAAATCCCACAAGGCACGTGCTGTCCGCTCAGAAACCTGGGGGGACCCGTCCATCCTCTGTCTTCTCCGCTCTGTCTCTTGTTCCGTCCTGTTTCAGGTCTTTCCCGATCTCGCCCGCCCTCTTGGGCTACGCGGCACCGCGCTTTGTCCCTCAGTGTCTCTCTGTCCAGCTGTCAGACTGCCAATGCAGTGCCCTTCCGGGAGGCGGGGCCTGGGAGAGGGGCGGAGCTACAGTGGGCGTGGCGCCGAGCGGGCGGTTCCACTCTTCTCTTCACACACAGGTTGTTTCTTTCCTCTACAGCAGCACCACACGCAACAACAACAAAAAATAACAACAGGCGGGAGAATCGACCCCCCCCCCAGGCGACGGCTTTGTCACAAACACCCCAGAAACTGACAGGTGGGAAAGACTGGTGGGAGAGGGGGGTGGGTAAGAACACCCTCCCCCCCCCCAACACCACCACCGCCGCCGCCGATGTTAAAAGGAGAAGCCACCCTTAACACAGTGTACGGTTCGGCCGCCAAAAAAAGAGGAACAGACATGTATATATATACTCTTATACTCTACAATAGTGTCGATCACATCAAGACGTTTTAAAGCAAATCGAAAGGCGGAGAGGGAGGGCCGCGGTCTACCTTCCCGTTTCTTATATGTGCGAGTTTTAAAAAAAGCCCCACCTTGGGGGTGCGGGGGGTGGGGAGGGTCTGTCGACGCTCTGACTGACGAAGGCGCCCCTAACGAGGGGGAGGGGACAGGTGGGGAGGCGGGGCCGGTGGGCGGGGCTCTGCCCTCATACTTTGTAATAAATATTGGCGGGGCTCTGGGGCGGCATCTCCTGCACGATGTAGACGGGGTGCCCGTAGTCCCCGCTGACCTTCTCGTAGTGGGGGCAGAAGGCGCTGTCGGAAGTCCGCAGCGGGATGATGATGTCGCTGGGCTCCGAGCCATTGTTGTTGCCCCCGCCGCCCCGCTTGGGGCTGGTGAGGGTGGAGAGGGACAGCGGCGGGTGGTGGGTGTCCGAGTGCTTGGCCTGCCGGCGCCGGTAGCACACCACGGCGATCACCACGGCCACCAGCAGCAGGAAGGCCGAGCCCCCGCCCGCCCCGGCGATGATGGGGATGTTGGAGGTGGACAGGGGGCCGTTCTCGCCCCCGCCCGCCGCCCCTCCCGCTGCTCCTCTGCCTCCTGCATGGGTGGTGTTGCCGGAGGAGCCTGGAGCAAGGGAGGGAGGGAGTGGGGTAGAGAGAGAGAAACTGGTCGTTAGTGCTGGCGAGCACAAGCCCACACCAGGGCACAGCAGACACAATACATTAGGAAAAAGACCCAACATCCGTGTATGTACAGAAGTGTGGAGAATGGGCATTACTGTGTTATGTGTGTGTGTGCCTGTAGCCTGGCCCCCAGGCTGTGTGTGGCTGTGTGTGAGAGTGTGTGTCGGTGTGAGGACTCTCAGCCCCATTCCTGCCCCTGGGCTGCGTGTGTGTTTGAGTCGTGCTCAGTGACAGCGCTGTGTCACTGTGCCAGCCAGCAGAGAGGCAGGCTGGGATACCTCTCTGTAAACAAGGTCACCCCGAATCAGGAGACAGCAGAGCGCCGAGCATTTTACTGGAGGAGCAGCGGAGTCACCCTACCACCCCGACACCACCCCACTCCCTCCCTCTCCTCGACTGTTCAGACCCCCCCCCCCCCCTCCGACTCTAGCACGAACCCCCGGCCTGCGAGTCTCGAGCTGCTCAGCCTGCACTGCGCCGGACACATTAGCTCGAGACCTGGAGACACCGAGGTCAGCCATCGGAGAGAGAAACTGAGAGAGAGAGAGAGGGAGTGTGAAAGTTGGAGGGAGGGAGAGAGAGGAGAGGTGTGAAGACAAGTGGCAGAGAGACAGGGAACAAGACACAGAGAGGAGCGAGGTGCGAATGGGAGAGAGGGAGAGGGAGAGAAACACAGGAACAGACAGGGAGAGGAGAGAGGTGCGAATGGGAGAGGAGGGAGAGGAAGAGAAGTGCAGACAGAGGGAGAAGGGGGGTTGGAAGGGAGAAGCAGGGAAGACAGGAGGAGTGGAAATGAGAGAGAGAGACAGGAGGGCTGAGAACGAGGGAACAGGAAGAAGGAGGATGGAGGATGTGAAGTGGAGGAGAGATGGAGGCACAGAAAGAAAGGGAAGGGCCTGAAAGAGACAGACCCGGGCCCAACTTCACACCTCCGCTGCCATCCTTCAGGTGTTGCCCTGCTGGTTTCCCAGCAACAGCATCAGCACCCGCAGCCAGCAGCCCACATTGTGATGCTAATTTGACCTTCTCCGTGCCGCCGGTGCGCACTCCAGACGCTACCTGGCTCCTCACTGCCATACATCATGCCCGACACCAAGGAGCCCCTGCCTCGCCCCCGGTCCCACCCTCCTCCTCTCCGTCTCTCGCTCGCTGGTCTTTTTTTTTTCCCTCCTCTTTTCTCAGAACGTTTCTATTTCGGGCTAGGCTGGCAGGCTCCGGGAACAGGAGAGGGAATGACGTGACAGAGAGAGAGAGAGAGAAAGCAATGCGGGGGGGCGTTCATCAAACATGACATCCAGAAATGAAGAGAGGGGGGGAAGGGTCCTGGGCACAATCCTAAAATTTACCGAGCATCACCCTGTAACTAACCCCACGCCTAACTGATTCTCAAACCCTTCTCCACACTTAGCCCTGTTGCTAATCTCAGTCAACTTTCACCTGAAAGCTACCCATTACCCCAATTCCACCTTCACCATACACCTAAATGTCATTGCCACCCCCCCAGATCTAACCCCAGAACCAGCCCAAGGCTTGCTCCTGTCCTCTCTGGACCTTGAGGGTGCTTGCTTCTCCGTGGACGAGCTAGGAAGCAGCATCCTTATTTTCTCGGCACGTGGACTTCCTCTCCTCAACCCCCCCAACCGTCTCCAGCTCTCCCGCCTCCCTCCCTCTCTTCCTCCTCTCTCTCGTTTCTATTCTATTCAGGGCACACTAATAACCTGGCTCTCCTCCCCTTGGTGCATTCCTAATTAAGGCCTACATCCTTCTCTCTACATACAGAGGCACACCTGGGGGACCCCAGCCAGCGCTCGAAAACCATCCATTCACTGTAACAAACCCTCCTGCCGCCACCCCCCCCGCAGTTCGCAGTCTGGGCCAGAACCGCCGCCTAAACCCTGTCCGTGGTCGCCCCAGTACCGCCTGGAGTCTCTATATCGGACACTCCAGTCGCTACAAAGGGCTCCACCGGGCGACAACAACACTGCCGACCCTTGACCTTTGACCCTGGAGTGCCAGCCTGACCTCTCCCCGCTCGAACGGGCTGCACCCGGGTTCGGAAAGACTGATCTCTTGCTGGAGTCAGTGTCTCATGTCTTTCTCCTTCCCCGGTGGAGGAGCAAGAGGCGCCACAGACCGCGTTCTTTTTCTTTGTCAGGGAGTTTAAAAAACGTCTGATCCTTCGGGATCCTTGCAGAGCCACTCAGGTGGCGAACGCTGTCACTCAGAGATGTGCCTCTACAATATGCCATCGTCTCCAGTCAGGCTCTGTGCAGAGTCCCAGGGTGAGTGATCTGACAGGGGGTGTCAGAGGAGGGTGTGCAAAGTCCTCACTCTCCTGTCAGGCTCTGTGCAGAGTCCCAGGGTGAGTGATCTGACAGGGGGTGTCAGAGGCGGGTGTGCACAGTCCTCACTCTCCTGTCAGGCTCTGTGCAGTCCCAGGGTGAGTGATCTGACAGGGGGTGTCAGAGGAGGGTGTGCACAGTCCTCACTCTCCTGTCAGGCTCTGTGCAGAGTCCCAGGGTGAGAGATCTGACAGGGGGTGTCAGAGGAGGGTGTGCACAGTCTTCACTCTCCTGTCAGGCTCTGTGCAGAGTCCCAGGGTGAGTGATCTGACAGGGGGTGTCAGAGGAGGGTGTGCACAGTCCTCACTCTCCTGTCAGGCTCTGTGCAGAGTCCCAGGGTGAGTGATCTGACAGGTGGTATCAGAGGAGGGTGTGCACAGTCCTCACTCTCCTGTCAGGCTCTGTGCAGAGTCCCAGGGTGAGAGATCTGACAGGGGGTGTCAGAGGAGGGTGTGCACAGTCCTCACTCTCCTGTCAGGCTCTGTGCAGAGTCCCAGGGTGAGAGATCTGACAGGGGGTGTCAGAGGAGGGTGTGCACAGTCCTCACTCTCCTGTCAGGCTCTGTGCAGTCCCAGGGTGAGTGATCTGACAGGTGGTATCAGAGGAGGGTGTGCACAGTCCTCACTCTCCTGTCAGGCTCTGTGCAGAGTCCCAGGGTGAGAGATCTGACAGGGGGTGTCAGAGGAGGGTGTGCACAGTCCTCACTCTCCTGTCAGGCTCTGTGCAGAGTCCCAGGGTGAGAGATCTGACAGGGGGTGTCAGAGGAGGGTGTGCACAGTCCTCACTCTCCTGTCAGGCTCTGTGCAGAGTCCCAGGGTGAGAGATCTGACAGGGGGTGTCAGAGGAGGGTGTGCACAGTCCTCACTCTCCTGTCAGGCTCTGTGCCGAGTCACAGGGTGAGTGACCTGACAAGGGCACTTGCACAGTCCTCAAATTCAAGCTCAATTTGTTCTCACTCTGTCCTTGCAGAACAGGTTTGCACAACAGCTGGCGATCTCAAATTGTGAGCGAGACACTGAATAACAAACTGCTTCTGCCAGAAACAGACTCTTTAGAATGACAGTCAGTGCTGTCGCCTCACAGATCTTGGGTCCTGAGCCTGATTCCACCCTGGGCTGCCTGACTATGTGGAGCTTGCATGTTCTACCTGTGACCGTGGGGGGTGTCCCCAGGTGCTCCGATAGCCTCCCGCCTCCCAGAGACACTCTGGATCGGTTAGTTATCATCCCGGAATCGGTCCAGTTTGTGAGCATGCCCAGTCTAGGGTTTCGTCCTGCCTGGCACTCCCTGTCTGCCAGCCTGGACTGGACTTTCACCAGGAATAAGGGGCTTGCTGATAATGGATGAAGGAAGTTTTCCCGAGCGTCTCTTTTCCTCCTACAGTGGGTCCATTGGGGACAGAGTTCTTACAGAACTGTTGCGCTGGAAGATCTGCTAACAGCTGATTCTGAGCTACTGCCTGGTAGACAGGTACCAATTAAATGACACAGGATATTTCCACTGCTCCCTAGGGTGAGTATGGGACACCTTGGCTTATTACTTTCCCCCAGGAATTGGGTGGTTCCTATTACAGTCATTTAATTTCTCTGGAGGGGGTTGTTTCCTTAAATACAATACTTTCCCAGCAAGAACGGGACAGTGTCTCATCCTGTTTCGGCACTGTTGATTATGAGGGGAGAGGAGAGACAGATAGGTCCTAATAAATTGGCCAGAGGGGATTGGGGGGGTGGGGGCTGGAGCTACACCAGCCTACGTTTGAGATGCCTGGGATATCGCCTTGGCAACAGGCCCAGGCAGCCATTAGAGTGGTCAAAGACATGAAAAATGGCTAAATAAAGAATAAAGAAAGACGCCAAACAAAACCTACAATCAGAACAACCTCTCCCAGGACCAGGAGGAGGGAACAGAAGAAAAAAGCAGGAATAAGAAAAAACAAATGAAGATAATAAGTCATTTAAACGGCAGCTTAAAGCACCTTCTCGTTCCCTCTCTCTCCTTCTCTTCCTCACTGGCTGGTGGATGGTGTTACTCACACTCACAGGTCTGTCTCAGCGGAGTGCAGGAGAGAGGGAGAGTGGTGGAGGAAGAGGGAAGAGAGTGGGAGAAGATGGAGAGAGAGAACTCTTTCACAACATAGTCCCCCTGTCCTCCATTTCTCCCTCTCTCATTCCCCCTTTTTCTCCTGTCTCATTCCCTCTCTCTCCTCTCACAACACAATCCCTTTCTCCCTCTCTCATTCCCCCCTCTCCTGTCAGTGCAATCCCTCTCTCCTTCCTTTCTCATTCTTCCTCACTCTCATGTCTCCCAACACAATCCCTCTCTCCTGTTTCTCCCTCTGTCTCCTGTCTCACAATGCAATCCCTCTCTCTCTCTTTCCCCCGTCTCTCTCCTGTCTCACAATGCAATCCCTCTCTCTTTCCCCCGTCTCTCTCCTGTCACAATGCAATCCCCCTCTCTCTCTTTCCCCCTCTCTCTCTTCTGTCTCACAATGCAATCCCTCTCTCTTTCCCCCTGTCTCTCCTGTCTCACAATGCAATCTCTCTCCCCCTCTCTCTCATGTCTCACAATGAAATCCCCCTCTCTCTCTTTCCCCCTCTCTCCTGTCTCACAATGCAATCCCCCTCTCTCTCTTTCCCCCTCTCTCACTCCTGTCTCACAATGCAATCCCCCTCTCTCTCTTTCCCCCTCTCTCTCTCCTGTCTCACAATGCAATCCCCCTCTCTCTCTCCTGTCTCAAAATGCAATCCCTCTCTTTCCCCCTCTCTCTCCTGTCTCACAATGCAATCCCTCTCTTCCTCCCTCTCTCTCTCCTGTCTCACAATGCAATCCCCCTCTCTCTCATTCCCCCTCTCTCTCGCTCCCCTTGCTGCTTATCTAAGAAAGAGAAAGCCCATCACAGCGTACAGTGCACCGTTCAGCTCAGCATGACTGCACTCCGAGGACAGATTCAAACTGAGGAAGACTGGGGGCGGGCCTGGTGCGGCTCTCCTGTCGAGCATTAAAACTGCATTACGACTCGGTATGCCTGACCATTAGTGTCTGCTAGCAAACTTTGTCTTACTTTAATACACTTTAGAGCTCTGCCTCTTTTTAAAGCTGCAATTAACTGTTATTAAGTATTATGCATTTACTTTTCTTATTGTTATTACTTTTAGTTTTACTGTGTCCTGCAGGGTTGGAGCTGAGCACTGCGCTGTTTAACTGTTTGTGGCAGAGCTGTACTGAGCACTGCTCTGTGTAACTGTTTGTGTCAGAGCTGTTCCGAGCACCGCTCTGTGCAACTGTGTGTGTCAGAGCTGTACTGAGCACTGCGGTGTGTAACTGTGTGTGTCAGAGCTGTACTGAGCACTGCACTGTGTAACTGTGTGTCAGAGCTGTACTGAGCACTGCACTGTGTAACTGTGTGTGTCAGAGCTGTACTGAGCACTGCACTGTGTAACTGTGTGTGTCAGAGCTGTACTGAGCACTGCACTGTGTAACTGTGTGTGTCAGAGCTGTACTGAGCACTGCACTGTGTAACTGTGTGTGTCAGAGCTGTACTGAGCACTGCTCTGTGTAACTGTGTGTCAGAGCTGTATTGAGCACTGCGCTGTGTGTGTGTCAGAGCTGTACTGAACACTGCGCTGTGTAACTGTGTGTGTCAGAGCTGTACTGAGCACTGCTCTGTGTAACTGTGTGTCAGAGCTGTACCGAGCACTGCTCTGTGTAACTGTGTGTCACAGCTGTACTGAGCACTGCTCTGTGTAAATGTGTGTGTCAGAGCTGTACCGAGCACTGCTCTGTATAACTGTGTGTCAGAGCTGTACTGAGCACTGCTCTGTGTAACTGTGTGTCAGAGCTGTACTGAGCACTGCTCTGTGTAACTGTGTGTCAGAGCTGTACTGAGCACTGCTCTGTGTAACTGTGTGTCAGAGCTGTACTGAGCACTGCTCTGTGTAAATGTGTGTGTCAGAGCTGTACTGAGCACTGCTCTGTGTAACTGTGTGTCAGAGCTGTACTGAGCACTGCTCTGTGTAACTGTGTGTGTCAGAGCTGTACTGAGCACTGCTCTGTGTAACTGTGTGTGTCAGAGCTGTACTGAGCACTGCTCTGTGTAACTGTGTGTGTCAGAGCTGTACTGAGCACTGCTCTGTGTAACTGTGTGTGTCAGAGCTGTACTGAGCACTGCTCTGTGTAAATGTGTGTCAGAGCTGTACTGAGCACTGCGCTGTGTAACTGTGTGTCAGAGCTGTACTTTTCAATTTCAAATGTACAATATCCAAAAATTCGAAATGATTAATTTGCTTAAGTGAGAGCTTAGCTGGAACACAGTCCAGCAGATACAAGGACAAGCAGGGGCAAAGAACGGCTGATGAGTACTTGTGTCCAATGATGCATGATGCAACGGGCCATACCTGGGGGGTTGTCCTGCCCGTTGGCCCAGTTGGGACGGCCAGGGTTCTGGTCCAAACCAGTTTTAGAGGGCTTGGACCCAGAGCTGTGGGGATCTGGGAGGGAGACACAGAGGGAGAGTAGGGTAAATAATTCTGAATTTATTTTTCTGTAAACCTGTGGAAGCGCTCGTTCTGTTTGGCGATGGAGGAGCGTGAGTCTCGCACGTCACTGATTTCCCAAACCCCTAGACCCTGGCTCGAACCCGTCACCTGTAGACTGTGGAGCTCTCCCTTCCCCCCTCCCTCCACCTGCTGGGATCTCCAAAGCCCCCGCCATCTGGGTCTGGCAGAACTGCACGGAACTGCAGGCTGGGTGTTCAGAGACAGGTACACTAGCAAGGAGAACTGGGGGACAGGTTTATAGACACAGCCGTCCTGCTCGTCTATTCTCCTGTTCCTTCTGTCTTTCATCTCTGTTTTCTGGGTCGTTAGGGAGGAGATAATTTATCTGTTTATTCGCGCAGGGAGTGTTCTCCTCTTTCCCTGTAACAGCGAGTGTGAATCTTAATAAGGAACTGGGTAACTGATGAGCTGGGAGACAGAGAGGGGGAGAGAGTGAAGGAATAATAGAGGCTGAGGGAATGAGAGGGTGAGAGAGAGAGTGAGGGGATGAGACAGAGAGAGAGGGTGAGGGGATAAGAGAGAGGATGAAGGAATGAGAGAGAGGGTGAGGGAATGAGAGAGAGAAGTGAGGGTGTGAGGGGATGAGAGAGGGTGAGAGGATGAGAGACAGAGTGAGGGAATGAGAGACAGGGTGAGGGGATGAGAGGGTAAGAGAGAGAGTGAGGGGATGAGACAGAGAGAGAGGGTGAGAGGATGAGAGACAGAGTGAGGGGATGAGAGAGAGAGGGTATTAGAGAGAGGGTGAGGGGATGAGAGGGTGAGGGTGTGAGGGGATGAGAGAGGAAAACTCCTAACAACGGGTGCAGGGCCGAATTAGGCCAGTACCCACTATTGATAAACATACAGGAAAGAATATTAAAGTATTGGCTACACCTAAAAAACAGTGACCAAAATTCCTACCACCACAAAGCCCTGCTGAGCCAAGAGCTGAGCCCAAAACAGAGCCCCCTGAGCCAGCTGGTCCTGAGGCTCACCGACCTGAGCCACACCGACACTAACCAGCCTCAGGACAGCACTGCTAGAGCACCACAACCCAGACTCAACCACATCACAGCACAGATCAAACAGCAATATCTCACACACTGGGACACACACACACAAACACAACATGAACTGGAATGTTACAGAACCTTAAACAGACAATACACACTAGCTGAATATTTGACCAAAATAAAAAATAACAAACAGAAACAGACCCTGACGAAGTACAGGCTCAGTGACCACAACCTGGCCATAGAAACTGGGCGACACAGGCAGACCTGGCTGCCCAGAGAGGACAGGCTGTGCTCCCACTGCCAGCGGGGAGAAATAGAGACAGAGGTGCACTTCCTACTGCACTGTGACAGATACTCTGGGATTAGAGAAACATTCTTCCCGAAATTCAGAAATCTAATCCCAGAGTTCCCACACCTGCCAGAATCACAACAGGTCCCAATCCTACTGGGAGAGGGAGGAGGGAACTCAGTTGAACTGGCAGCCCAGTATGTATCCTCCTGTCACAGCCTGAGGAACGGTGAATCTGTCTCCCAATAATGCTCCAGCCGCCTACAGTATATGTCAATATTTTATAATATGTCTTTGTTGTAAATGTCTGTAATATGTCTGTAGATTTTATTTTACTTCTATTTTTGTTTTGTTTCATGTAAATATCATTACTTTCATTTGCTTTGGCAACACTGATTGTACCCATCGGTCATGCTAATAAAGCACCTTGAATTGAATTGAATTGAATTGAGAGAGGGTGTTAGAGAGAGGGTGAGGGGATGAGAGGGTGAGAGAGAGAGTGAGGGGATGAGACAAAGAGAGGGTGAGGGGATAAGAGAGAGGATGAAGGAATGAGAGAGAGGGTGAGGGGATGAGAGAGGTGAGGGTGTGAGGGGATGAGAGAGAGAGGGTGAGAGCATGAGAGACAGGGTGAGGGGATGAGAGGGTAAGGGTGTGAGGGGATGAGAGAGAGAGGGTGTTAGAGAGGGTGAGGGGATGAGAGGGTAAGGGTGTGAGGGGATGAGAGAGAGGGTGTTAGAGAGAGAGGGTGAGGGGATGAGAGGGTAAGGGTGTGAGGGGATGAGAGAGAGAGGGGGTATTTGCTTCAGCAACATTGATTGTACCCATTGGTCATGCTAATAAAGCACCTTGAATTGAAAATTGGGTGAGGGGATGAGAGAGAGAGAGGGCAAGGGGATGAGAGAAGGAGAGGAAGAGATCAAGAGAGAGAGTGAAAGACTGAGAGCAGGGTCAGAGAGATTGGAGAGGGTAAACAAAAGAGATCTGGAATATTAGAGCCATTTCTCAAACCCAGCACACCAAACTAACTGCATCTCGCTGTTTCACTGCTGAACACAAAGTGTTGCGTTACTGCTGGCCACAGACACATACTGACAGACAAGACACCACAGAAACACACACAGAGAGAACTAAAGACACACCGAAACACACACAGAGAGACGCACAAGACACACCGAAACACACACAGAGAGATGCACAAGACACACTGAAACACACTAAGAGAGACGCACAAGACACACAGAAAGACACACAGAGAAACGGACAAGACACACAGATACATGTAAGACACACAGATATACGGAGAGAGAGACGCAAGACACACTCAGAGACACAGGTACACAAGCACACAGAGAAACAGACCCCGGAGGGTCACTCTTTCCACTCACTTTGTCCCACTTTGAGGACCACCTTCATGCCCCGGGTCAAGCAGGAGCCCCCCTTCATGTTCTCCAGGCCCTGCCGTGTCCCGTTCGAGGTGGCTGCAAGAAACACAAGCGGAAACAGTCAGACATTCAGCCTCAGCCTGAGACACAGAGCTGAGACAGAGCAGCACTGCTGGAGCAGGAGAGAGGAGACGAGGACAGAGGGGAGAGGGGAGAGGGGAGAGGGGAGAGGGGAGAGGGGATGAGGAGATGAGGAGATGAGGAGATGAGGAGATGAGTGAGAGGAGGGGGGACGAGGAGAAGAGGAGAGAGGAGACGAGGAGAGGAGAGAGGTGAAAGGAGAGAGGAAATAGGAGGGGGGAGAGGAGAGTGGAGATGAAGGGAGAGGAGAGAGGAGAGGGGGGAGAGGAGAGAGGAAATGAAGGGAGAGAAGACAAAGGGAGAGGAGAGGGGTGAGAGAAGAGATGGGGGAATAGGAGAGAGGAGAGGGGAGGAGAAACAGACATGAGGGGAGGAGATGGGGTGAGAGGGGAGAGGAGAGGGGTGAGAGGAGAGAGGAGATGAAGGGACAGGAGATAGGAGAAGAGAATTCTATACGTGATAAACACATTCAAAGGAGGCATTCAGGCGATTTACAGAGAGATTTTCCAGTAATTAGCATCTGCTGACATTTACACAGTGTGTTTTTATGCTGTTTTCAAGGTGACACAAATCGCAGGGAAGGACAAACAAACAGACCCGCCAGCGGAGGGAGGAGCCCTGGGTGCGAGCCTGCAGCAGGGGCCAGGGCACCAGGGGCCACAAGGAGGGGAGCCAGAGCCCCCAAATCCCAGCCCCCCCAGGCCTTGTCTGATCCCGAACACAGGGCACATTTCTCACACTGCTCCAGACCTACTGTCCCACAACACACGCGCTGTTCCTGTTGCTCATGTCTGTAGTGCTCTGTGTCTTCCCGAGAGATCCACTGTGCACGCAGACACGGCAGCAAACCCCTCTGCTCTTCCTGTGTGTGCGAGTGAGAAATCTCCAGGGAAGGTTTCTCCCTCCTGCTCCGGGCGACGGAGTCGTTTCTCAAACACCTACACCCCCCCCCCCCCCGACGACTGCGCCACCACCCAAAATAACACAGCGCCTCGCAAAAATAAAACTCCCAGCCACAGACGTGTCTGTCACACCTCTCCCCCTCCTGCCTCTTCCGGACGACCCAGTTTCCTGCGCGAGGCAGTGCGCGCGTGTGTGTGTGTTTCCTAGGGAGAGACGGGGCCTGGCTCATCCTGCTCCACACGCTGAGGAAGAGGAGCATGCAGCACTCTTCCTCCTCGCTGCCTCCTGTGCCTTTTCAAACACGCTCCTCTCTCGCCTTTCTCTCCTCTCCCTCACTCCGTCTCCCATCTCTGCCTCCCATCTCTTCCCTATTCGCCTCCCCCCCTCCTCCACTCTCTCCCATCTCTTTCCTGCTCCTCTCCCTCACTCCTCCACTCTCTCCCATCTCTTTCCCTGCTCCTCTCCCTCACTCCTCCACTCTCTCCCATCTCTTCCCTGCTCCTCTCTCTCATTCCTCCCTGCTCCTCTCCCTCACTCCTCCACTCTCTCCCATCTCTTTCCCTGCTCCTCTCCCTCACTCCCTTTCTCCCTTGTTATCCTCTAAATCTATTCCAACAGAAAACCCAAACTACACTCACCTGTGTGCTGAAGCATATGCAATTATGGCTTTCTTGTTGTCAGCTGTAATAACCATACAGCAGCCTGGGCCAACAGTGCCCTAGACCCCGTACCAGGGAGTCACGGGTTCGAGACACTGCTGCTGTTGTCTCACTGATGGAGAGGCTGTACCTGTGGCTTCTAGCCGATGGGTTAATAAAAAAAGGACTGCACTGTCCCCTACAGGTAGGGCTGACACTACAAGTAGGCTGTTTTTATGTGCACTTTACGTTATTTACTGAGAACATGAAATATTTTTTTTTGCAGATGCTGGAGGAGAGACAAGTTTAAGACAGGCTGGGGTTATTATTGCATTCTCGGTTGTGCTTTTCCATCACAAACATGAGGGACTGTAACACCCTGAGGCAGTGGGAAGGAGTTTGACCTCTGACCTCTAACAGTTTCCAGAGAGTCTAGGGAGGAAGTGCACAAGGGAATGAAATACGTGTGACACCAAACTGAGGATGGCTATACTATTCTGCTGTAAAGCTAAAGCCAATACAGAGAGCCAGTCAGGGAGATGCTTCTTTACACTGGGAGTGGTGGGGGTCTGGAACAAACCACCCAGCCAGGGTGTTGAAGCCGGAGCCCAGTATTCCCTCGATCAACAGGCCACTGGGGCAACTAAACCAGTGTTCGTTGTTCTGAGCGGCAGCGTCTCTGGATCTATGAGCATCCATCGTCGTGAAGGGAGAGAAAGGAGGAGAGAGGGAGGGAGGGAGGGAGGAGAGGGGAAGAGGAGGGGGAGAGAGAAGAACAGAGTGGAAAGAGTGGAGGATGGAAACGAGGAGCTCAGGAGTCAGAGCGAACGTGAGAGACAGGAGGTGTGCAGAGTTAAGGCAGTGAGACAATGATATACTTAGAAACTGGCGGCTGCAGGCAGGGGCATTTGCAGCTTAAAGTAGCAGAAACAAATGAATGTGACTGTTGTGATTACCTCTAATATTTCTTTCTGTCTTAATTTTTTCGCCCCGTGTTTTTTTTTTATTATTATTGTTCCTTGCCGGAGCAGAGACGCTCTGAAGGAATGCTGGGTGACTCCCGACAAGATGCGAGCAATGTGATTGGTCCTGACAAGCTGTTACCGAGGTGATTGAGTCGGGAGACAATGGGAGCTGATGGCAGTAGCGTGATGGAGTCTGCCCGCTGCGGTGGGCCACACCGAGGGCTGGGGGGGGGGGCTGGTGAGGAATGAAAGAGAGAGGGAGGAAGCGAGCGGGGGGCACAATTAACCTAACGCACAGAGCCGAAGCCCAAGCGCCCTGCTGGAATACTCTCCCGTGATAAAGGGGGAGGCTGGGCGCAGGAGTAACTGAGACAATGATGCACAGTGATAGGGAATTTTGTAGAACAAGTGAGGACATAAATGGAAACTTAGAAAAAAAGCTGTAGGTTCTGTCATGAAAGGACACACAATTATTTTCAGAGAGTGACAGAGGGCAGCACAGAAAGGGAGCAAGAGCAAGAACAGATGAAAAGCCCACCGCCGCGCTGACACTCTGACGCACTGACTGACCGCTGTGCTGACACTCTGACGCACTGACTGACCGCTGCGCTGACACTCTGACGCACTGACTGACCGCTGCGCTGCAATCTGACGCACTGACTGACCGCTGCGCTGACACTCTGACGCACTGACTGACCGCTGCGCTGCAATCTGACGCACTGACTGACCGCTGCGCTGACACTCTGACGCACTGACTGACCGCTGCGCTGACAGACACACTGACTGACCGCTGCGCTGACACTCTGACGCACTGACTGACCGCTGGGCTGACACTCTGACGCACTGACTGACCGCTGTGCTGACAGGCACACTGACTGACGGCTGTGCTGACACTCTGACGCACTGACTGACCGCTGGGCTGACACTCTGACGCACTGACTGACCGCTGTGCTGCAATCTGACGCACTGACTGACCGCTGCGCTGACACTCTGACGCACTGACTGACCGCTGTGCTGACAGACACACTGACTGACCGCTGCGCTGACACTCTGACGCACTGACTGACCGCTGCGCTGACACTCTGACGCACTGACTGACCGCTGTGCTGACAGACACACTGACTGACCGCTGCGCTGACACTCTGACGCACTGACTGACCGCTGGGCTGACACTCTGACGCACTGACTGACCGCTGTGCTGACAGGCACACTGACTGACCGCTGTGCTGACACTCTGAAGCACTGACTGACCGGTGTGCTGACACTCTGACGCACTGACTGACCGCTGCGCTGACACTCTGATGCACTGACTGACCGCTGCGCTGACACTCTGATGCACTGACTGACCGCTGTGCTGACAGACACACTGACTGACCGCTGTGCTGACACTCTGACGCACTGACTGACCGCTGTGCTGGCACTCTGACGCACTGACTGACCGCTGGACTGGCACTCTGACACACTGACTGACCGCAGTGCTGACACTCTGACTGACCGCTGTGCTGACAGACACACTGACTGACGGCTGTGCTGACACTCTTGACGCACTGACTGACCGCTGTGCTGACACTCTTGACGCACTGACTGACCGCTGTGCTGACAGACACACTGACTGACCGCTGTGCTGACAGACGCACTGACTGACCGCTGTGCTGACAGACGCACTGACTGACCGCTGTGCTGACAGACGCACTGACTCACTGCTGTGCTGACAGACTGATGTGCTCACAGACACACTAATACTAACTAATGCACACACAGCTTCATTAACTGATAGACATACTGATTGACTGGCCGATACACTTACAAATGATGTTCTGTCTGACTGACATATTAAGCCATGCACAGCTTCACTGACTGACTGATGCACTGACTGTCACTGTGACACAGTGACTGACATATTAACTCACTCACAGCTTCACTGACTGTCACACAGACTGACTGCTGTGCTGACTGACTATCACCCTGACTGACTGATGTGTTGACTTTCACAGTGACCAACTGGTGTGCTCACTATCACACGATTGTGTTGACTGTCACCCTGAATGACTGATGTTCTGACTGACTATCACACAGACTGACTGATGTGCTGAATATCACCAGATGTGCAACACACTATCACCCTGACTGACTGATGTGCCGACTGTCACCCTGACTGACTGATGTGCTGACTTTCACAGTGACCAACTGGTGTGCTCACTATCACACGACTGTGTTGACTGTCACCCTGAATGACTGATGTGCTGAATATCACCAGATGTGCAACACACTATCACCCTGACTGACTGATGTGCCGACTGTCACCCTGACTGACTGATGTGCTGACTTTCACAGTGACCAACTGGTGTGCTCACTATCACACGACTGTGTTGACTGTCACCCTGAATGACTGATGTGCTGACTGACTATCACACAGACTGACTGATGTGCTGAATATCACCAGATTTGCAACACACTATCACCCTGACTGACTGATGTGCCGACTGTCACCCTGACTGACTGATGTGCTGACTTTCACAGTGACCAACTGGTGTGCTCACTATCACACGACTGTGTTGACTGTCACCCTGAATGACTGATGTGCTGAATATCACCAGATGTGCAACACACTATCACCCTGACTGACTGATGTGCCGACTGTCACCCTGACTGACTGATGTGCTGACTATCACACAGACTGACTGATGTGCCGACTGACTGTCACCCTGACTGACTGATGTGCCGACTGACTGTCACCCTGACTGACTGATGTGTCGACTGTCACCCTGACTGACTGATGTGCTGACTATCACACAGTTTTCAGTTGTGCTGTGACAATTTGCCAAATAAACACTGCATCCCACATACAAAGAGAAAGCGGGCTGATGGGAAGAGCTGAGAGACACCAAGGTAAACATCTGTTGCAACAGCTGGGCGAGACAAGCATTGCGTCAGGCACCTTTTACACCCAGAAAGAGTAGCCCGCCCAGTCTGTCTCATCGGGACCACTGCCCGGCATCGGCAGTGGAGGGGGGGCAGGGAGGGAAAGTCCGCGTCCCCCCATGCGGAGCGGGAAGTCCCACCTGGCTCTCCCCTCCCCCTGCGCAGGGGGGCTGCTGTCAGAGTGGCAAGAACGTCAGACTGACCAGTACACTGACATACACACTGACTGACGTACTCACTGACGTACTCACTGACTGACACACTCACTGACCAGTATACTGACGTACACTCTGACTGACACACTCACTGACACACTCACTGACACACTCACTGACTGACACTCACTGACCAGTATACTGACGTACACTCTGACTGACACACTCACTGACCAGTATACTGACGTACACTCTGACTGACACACTCACTGACCAGTATACTGACGTACACTCTGACTGACACACTCACTGACATACTCACTGACCAGCACACTGACGTACACTCTGACTGACACACTCATTGATGTACTCACTGACCAGTATATGGACGTACACACAGACTGACTAGCACACTGACGTTCACGCAGACTGACCAGCACACAGACTGACACACTCACTGACCATAATACTCACTTATCATCTCACTGACCAACACTGACTAACCAGTATACTGACGTACACTCACTGAGGTACTTACTGACCAACACTGACATACTCACTGACGTACTCACTGACCAGTATACTGACGTACACACAGACTGACCAGCACACTGACGTACACTCTGACTGACCAGCACACTGACGTACACTCTGACTGACACACTCACTGACGTACTTACTGACGAACACTGACACACTCACTCACAGCACACAGACTGACCAGCACACTGACACACTCACTGACCAGCACAGTTGTGGTCACCAGACCACCAAACAGATGTTCCAGATGTCCCACAAAAGAGCTCGAAAAGAGTAGCTGGAACGATTCCTGATCTCGGGGGATTGCCGTGCACAGCCAGGATGGAGGAGACTGAGAGGAGATTCGATTCTATCCATGAACGGAGAGGTACAGAACGTCAAGCCAGAGGGTGACTTCATTTCCGCAGGGAGGCACGGGAGAGTCAGCTCTGATTGGAGGAGAGAGGCGTCCCTTGCTGATGTCACTATGAGCACAGGGGCGACCAGGAAGTCTCAGGGGTTGCTGGGTCACCTGGGAGACATCTCAACTCACCCCCCCCCCCACTACGAGCACAGAAAATCCAGCTCTGATTGCCTCTCTTTTTTTTCCTTTCGCAGACTCTCAAGAGTCTGGCCTCCCCTTTCTGATGTGGACTTTAGATGAGATCTGTTACTTTTCCTCTTTGCCCCCAGTGTCAATCCCGATGGGAAGCTCGGAAGAGCAGACGAAGCCCCTGTCCCTCCCTCACGCTGGACCCCTCGCTGCGGCGCCTGCTGAAGAGCTGACCCAGTTGTGTGCAACCTGCTTAGCTGACCTACATAGCCAACAGAGGCGGTTCTCTGGCCTGTCTCACTCTGCTGCAGATCCGGAATGACAAGCGCAGGGCATGCTGGGAGAGGGTGGCTTGTGGGCCACAGTGAGGAGTGGGGCTTTAGTGCCACCTGAGTTTTCGATTTTACTAAAAGTGTGATCGTGTGCACGTGTGTACAATTGTCTCGGTGTCTGTGTGTGTGCCAAATGTGCCAGAGGTTGGTTGCTTGGTTGCTTGGTTTTGAACTTACTATTAGATCAGCCACAAAACTAATAAAACCCGCGAGAAATAGGTCACTTTCGCTTTTCTTTTCAGTCCTTCCTTTCATTGCTGGCGCCAGTGCACTCTGTTCACCCACCCGTGAATCTGTCTGCTCAGTTTCTCCTTCCTGCCTTCCTGCAGTCCTTCAAACACCCCCTCTCAACTTCCCCTGGCCTCCAGGAATGATCTACCCTCCTCTCCCTGGTGCCAGCAGACAGCCTTCCAGAACAGAACATTGGATGTTGTACAATGATCCCCCCTCTAGAAATGGTAGTCTCGCTCAGACCTCCTCCTTACTTTACAAACATGAAGGGCACAGATGCCTGTTCCTAAGTATTCCAAAGGAGAACCCACAAGATCTGGATATACAGTAGTCAGATTTGTCCAGACGAGTGCTACTATGTTAAGGTACTGCACAGGATTCTGTACAGACGACATCAGCACTGTGCAAAAGGCTCTGTACAGACGACATCAGCACTGTGCAAAAGGCTCTGTACAGAACATGTCAGCACTGTGCAAAAGGCTCTGGACAGACAACATCAGCACTGCGCAAAAGCCTCTACAGAACATGTCAGCAATGTGCAAAAGGCTCTGTACAGACTACATCAGCACTGTGCAAAAGGCTCTGGACAGACAACATCAGCACTGTGCAAAAGGCTCTGTACAGAACATGTCAGCACTGTGCAAAAGGCTCTGTACAGACTACATCAGCACTGTGCAAAAGGCTCTGTACAGAACATGTCAGCAATATGCAAAAGGCTCTGTACAGACTACATCAGCAATTTGCTTTACTACATTGTGCAAAAACTGTTGTACAAGATTAGCAGTGCACAAAAGATTCTGTATGCACAACATGTGCTATGTGCAAACTATTCTGAATGCACATCATTAGTATTGGGCATAATATTCTATATAAACTACAACACCACATAAATGATTTTTCATAGACTGATTTAAAACAGTCATTTTACTTTGGGCCAAAAATGCAGGCCTGTGTCTGTCCATACCACCATCTGCTGCTAACAAGTCTCTGACAACCCCTCTGTCTAGACGTCTAATTTGAAAATTCAACGCTCGGGAAAGTCCAGTACCTTGCTCAGGACCATGTGGGGTGCAGGGAGACAGGCAGAGAGCTCAAGGAACCCACCTCCTGATCTAACGAGGCCTGCGCCTCCACTGCTGGCCCACCCAGCGTGCATGCTGGGATTGAGCTCCAGATTGTGAACACACTGTAGTCATGCTGCAGACAGCAACTGCGCCGCGGCCTGAGGAGATTAGAGGGAACCCTATCTGAAGCCAAATCTGGAAAAAAAAAAACGCTCTGCTGTGCCCTGGGACTGGCTGACTGCCGTGTTTGCCAAAAAGTTAATTACGGCTTCTGCCGGAAAACTCCCAGGATTAACGATCCACCCAGAAATCTCTGTCAGGCAGCAGCTCTGTGCTGGATAGAAAACAGGGCCTGCTGCCTTTGCACACCAGTGCTGACAGTGACACACCGACCCTGGCATGGGCACCTGGTGGCACTAACACACTGACACTACTGCTCTGAGACTCACACAAAGACACAGACACACTGATAATGACACTAACGCTGCTGCAGTGAGGCTGATACTGCACTCTGAAACTCATGGCAAGATTGACACTCCAGTGACAACACACTGATACACTAGCACAGACACACGATACACCAGTAGACACACTGATATGTGACACACAGACACACTGATACAGCAGCACAGACACACTGATACACTAGCACAGACACACGATACACTAGCACAGACACACTGACATGTGACATACAGACACACTGATACAGCAGCACAGACACATGATACACCAGTACAGACACGCTGATATAGTAGCACAGACACGCTGATATAGCAGCACAGACACGCTGATATAGCAGCACAGACACAGTGATACACGGGCTCTCCGATATGCTGACAGACACACTGATAATGCTGACACAGTGATAATGACACTAACAATCTGACTGACCTGTTTACCATTTAACTGGCTATTTAGTGTAGTGTTCTCACCATCCTGCACTGCCTCCTGTCCCACTCTGGAGTCTTTCCTGTCTCCCTGACTCTCCCCAGCCCTCATGTGGGGCAGCGAGTTGTGAGTAACAGCTCCCATCACATCAGGGCTGTGTTGGCACAGTTGGAGCCTTGTTGACAGGACCCCTGCAGGCACCCATGCTCTGTGCCTTGGCAGGTTGGGGTGTCTGCTGACATGCCTGATGGAAAATGAGAGGAGGGCAGCTATTGCAATTCTATTTCTTCCACAGAAAACGGAGGGAAAGGCAAAGACCCTGTCAGAGTTGTTTATTCTTTCAATTTGTTCATTTGTGTCTCTGAGCTTTCATCTGTCTCTTTTTATTCATTTCTTTCAACACATAAAATTCTCTCAACTCTCCCTCCACCTCTCTCCATCTCCAACTCTCTCTCCATCTCCACCAGTAAAACACCCTATTCCTAACTCTCTCTCTTCCTCTCTCTCCATCTCCACCAGTAAAACACTCCGTTCCCAACTCTCTCTCTCTCCATCTCCACCAGTAAAACACTCCGTTCCCAACTCTCTCTCTCTCCATCTCCACCAGTAAAATACTCCGTTCCCAACTCTCTCTCTCCATCTCCACCAGTAAAACACTCCGTTCCCAACTCTCTCTCCATCTCCACCAGTAAAACACTCCGTTCCCAACTCTCTCTCTCTCCCTCTCCATCTCCACCAGTAAAATACTCCGTTCCCAACTCTCTCTCTCCATCTCCACCAGTAAAACACTCCGTTCTCAACTCTCTCTCTCTCCCTCCATCTCCACCAGTAAAACACTCCATTCCCAACTCTCTCTCTCTCCATCTCCACCAGTAAAACACTCCGTTCCCAACTCTCTCTCTCTCCATCTCCACCAGTAAAATACTCCGTTCCCAACTCTCTCTCTCCATCTCCACCAGTAAAACACTCCGTTCCCAACTCTCTCTCCATCTCCACCAGTAAAACACTCCGTTCCCAACTCTCTCTCTCTCCATCTCCACCAGTAAAACACTCCGTTCCCAACTCTCTCTCTCTCCATCTCCACCAGTAAAACACTCCGTTCCCAACTCTCTCTCCATCTCCACCAGTAAAACACTCCGTTCCCAACTCTCTCTCTCTCCATCTCCACCAGTAAAACACTCCGTTCCCAACTCTCTCTCTCTCCATCTCCACCAGTAAAACACTCCGTTCCCAACTCTCTCTCTCTCTCCATCTCCACCAGTAAAACACTCCGTTCCCAACTCTCTCTCTCTCTCCATCTCCACCAGTAAAACACTCCGTTCCCAACTCTCTCTCTCTCTCCATCTCCACCAGTAAAACACTCCGTTCCCAACTCTCTCTCTCTCCATCTCCACCAGTAAAACACTCCGTTCCCAACTCTCTCTCCATCTCCACCAGTAAAACACTCCGTTCCCAACTCTCTCTCCATCTCCACCAGTAAAACACTCCATTCCCAACTCTCTCTCCATCTCCACCAGTAAAACACTCCGTTCCCAACTCTCTCTCCATCTCCATGTAGACCAGCAAAAAGTTCTTGAACAGTGAACCCCTCCCTTTTCCATTACTCATGACTGCTCCTGCCTCTCTCTTCTC
The DNA here is from genome assembly GCF_055471065.1 of Atractosteus spatula. Classification (NCBI taxonomy): domain Eukaryota; kingdom Metazoa; phylum Chordata; class Actinopteri; order Semionotiformes; family Lepisosteidae; genus Atractosteus; species Atractosteus spatula. The sequence goes on along the minus strand of NC_142708.1, from coordinate 67,902,468 downwards.
TCGGAAATGCACTCTCATTTTCATCTCTCCTTGCTGTTCCCTTGCCCTGGAAAACTGGTCCCGGGACAACTCCTGGAGAACTAGCAAGAGCCCGAAGATGGGCCCCTGCTTGACGCCAGAAGGTCAGAGCTCTGACTCGTGCTGAGAAAACACTTCCGTCCAGCAGTGCACTGGGAGCAACGAAGCACGATTCGAAATAAGACCCCGGTTTCAGCGCCGGATCACCGCTGCGGCCGAGGAGCTGTCCAGCCTGTGAGGCTAAAACATGGCGTCAGATCCTCAGGCCAGGGCGAAGATGATCCCCCAGTGAAACCCACCAATTAGTCCACCTCTCAGCCTAAATCGCCCTCGTTTAGAGCTGGCCACCACCTGAGCCCCTCACAGCAGATCCCAGTACTTTGGAAATGCAATATGCCACAAAAAGGCAACAGCAAATACATTATTCCACCATTTTCCATCTGACCCTCCAAACTCAGTGCATTTTTCTGGTGGGGCGACAAGCACTAACACCGATCCGAATTCTCCGAGCGGTCCTGTCGAGCCCGGAGCGAAACAAGACGCGTGTCTGGGAATAGAAGCAGCCGGGTCCCGCGGGGGAGAGGGGTGGGGGCAGTTCTAGGACATTTTAAGGACAGAAGTCTGGGGAAAAAAAAGAGAAAAACTGGGAAACTGGGTCAGAGCTACCACAGGGAAAAGCGGAACGATGGCTGGAGAGCCGGAGACGGAGCCCTGGCAGGGGGACAGAGACAGGAGGAAGGAGGAGAGGGAACGAGGCGAGGCAGAGCCGGAGCAGCTGGGATCGGAGAAGGGAATTTCAGGAAAAGGAAAAATCCATCGCAGTCTTATGGTTCGTGTTGTTTCGGCACAAACGGGGCACTTGTATCCTGCCGTCTGTGTTCGACACGACAACCCCGTGAATTCGGTTGCCTGTGAATTCGGCACAGTGTTTGTTAAGTGATAAGTGCTGATGCTCAGTGTAGTTTCACAAATGCAAGAAGAAAGAACCTTTATCTTCCGCTCCGAAGCGTGAAGCTTTGAAAACCACCCCAGCAGCCCGATCTGCCGATGACATCACCGCCCTGCGCGGGCGGCGCGACCCGATTCGCCAGGAGGCGCTGACAGGTGACATGGGCCGTGAGTGACGAGAGACGTCGCTACCCGAGCTAACGAGCCGCGACGCTCCCCCACGTTCCAGCACCGCAGCGGGGTCCCTGGGGAGTAATTACGAGCCGTGTGACGGAAATTAACCCCCTTGACCTCTTTCTGACACGCAACACAAGTGCAGCGTGAAGAGATGAAACTGCTGGAGGGGTCTCTCTCACGCAGGCTGTATTATTGCTATTTCAGTATTCAATTACAGCTTTCCCTTTTCTCCTCCACTTGTGTTTCTTTCACAATTTCAGTTTTTAATTTGGTTTATTTATATACAGTAAATAAGGTCAGGTGTGTGGAGTGCAGTGCAGTCAGGTGTGTGGAGTGCAGTCACAGTCAGGTGTGTGGAGTGCAGTGCAGTCAGGTGTGTGGAGTGCAGTCACAGTCAGGTGTGTGGAGTGCAGTCACAGTCAGGTGTGTGGAGTGCAGTGCAGTCAGGTGTGTGGAGTGCAGTCACAGTCAGGTGTGTGGAGTGCAGTCACAGTCAGGTGTGTGGAGTGCAGTGCAGTCAGTGTGTGGAGTGCAGTCACAGTCAGGCGTGTGGAGTGCAGTCACAGTCAGGTGTGTGGAGTGCAGTCACAGTCAGGTGTGTGGAGTACAGTACAGTCAGTGTGTGGAGTGCAGTCACAGTCAGGTGTGTGGAGTGCAGTCAGGTTGATGATAACGAAAGCAACAGCAGTCACCCTGAGTCCCAGTGTTGAGCTCAGTGTAGGAACAACTCGGAGCTGCACAATCTGCGCACTCAGACACGGAGACAAGCTGCTCTGTCTTGTCAAACATTGCCAAGCTGTATTCCCTGCGCTGACTCCGACAGGGGAAACATGTTCTCCCTGGATCTAACAGCATGCAACAACGACATGCCTCTCTTCCCAATCCTGTCTCTCCTCCCCTCCTCCTTCCCCTCGCTAAAAATACTCATCCCCCTTCCCTCTCGTCCTTTGCTGCTCAGCAGGAGAGATGCTGGTCACAGACTCTCCGGAAGCTGGTACTTTTAATAACACTTCCAACATCTTCTGTGTGTGTGTGTGTGTGTGTGTGTGTGTGTGTGTGAAAGCCAAAGCACTATTTCTGGGACAATGGCTAGCTAGTCCGTCATATCTTAAATAAGACGTGATTGGCTATCAGCATTTAGCGCATGAGATCGATCAATGGGAGTTATTCACTGCTTGACTCAATTATAGGACAAAGAACACTGAGCACTGTGCTTGCTGGGCACTTTAGAAACTGCATGATCTTGCCAGGTAATCAGAATGCCACCTAAAATCTCTCACATGTGCCATCATCACGTCCATGTGTTTTAATACGATACAAATCTGTCTTGCACCTACCACATATGCATGTATGCAAGGAGACTTGAAGGTGTATATAGATATCAGTATCCCCACCCACCTGCCGGTATCTGAAACAAGGTTTTTATAGCCAATTCTGTGTGTTAACGCACTGATCTGCCAACAAACCCTCTTCTACGTTTTACTGAAAAGCAGTCCTGCTTGGCAAGAGCTTAGCTGAGATCGCAATGGCCAGCTCGTGGGTAGAAGGCTACAGACACGGCAGTGAGGACTCTTCCAGCACAAACACATGCTTGTGAGCCCCTGTAGTCTCCACTAAAGAGCTCAGCCGCCAGTGGGAGGTGCAATCTCAAGCCCAGCCACTGGGGCGGCGCTGTTGAGCAGCAAGGTTCCTAGCCGGCCAGCCCTGGCGGGCCACTGTGCACCACTGCCGAGGGAATCCTGACCACTGTGGGTTACTGACATGAACCCAGACTGGAACCAGCAATCTCTGGGCTTCAGGGACCAACCTGCCTCCCGCACGCCCCCTGCTGGGACTCTGCTGCAACACACTCAATACCCACTGAGTGACACGATCCTCCCAGTGTAAAGACCAGGGGCTCCAGTCCTTTTTAAGACACAACATCCTCGCATCACCCCTGGCCCGCTTGGCTGCGTCGGAAAAATGGAACAACTCGTTTAGCAAAGAAAAACCCGGGAGTGCAGGGATCCGGAATAATGTGTCTTGACATCTGTGCCTGTAGATCGCTCCCGGCACAGGGAGGGGGGGTGCGTGAGAGAGAGAGGAGGGAGGTGAAAGATGAGGGGGGGTGAGAAAGAGAGAGGGAGGAGTGATGAAGGAGGACATGCGGGAGGGAAGTATCAGCCCTCCGAATCCTGCGCTGGCACAGACTCTCACACCGGCAGGTCACAGGCCAGAGGACGGACAGGCCAGCTGGCCCGGTTGGAGGTGAGGAGATAACCGATCCGATTACCTCATGCAGCCGTCCAGGGAAAGGAGCCAGGGGCCCGGCAGCTTGCTCCACACCCCCACACCCTCCTGACTTCAGTTTAAAATGCAAAAAAAAAATGGAAGAAAATGTCGTCCTCTGCCTAAGGCCTTAGTGATCCCTGCTGGAAGTCATGAGGCGTGCACACACGGCAATGTTTTACATACTGGAAATATAACAATACAAGAAAGACCAGAGAAACCAGTGCAGCGCAGAAGGGACGCTCTTATTGGGTTTAGGGCTTTTAAACTTCAGGAAATGGCAGTTCTAATTTCCATATTCCAGTTTTGGCCAATTTAAGATCTTCAGTGACAAAAACTGACAACTGGAATGGTATCTAAAGATCACAATTAGGGTCCCAGTCCAGGATGAGCCCGTACAGCCCAGAGATCCCATTCAGGGTCCCAGTCCAGGATGGGCCCCTATAGCCCCGAGATCCCAGTCAGGGTCCCAGTCCAGGATGAGCCCCTACAGCCCAGAGATCCCAGTCAGGGTCCCAGTCCAGGATGAGCCCCTACAGTCCAGAGATCCCAGTCAGGGTCCCAGTCCAGGATGGGCCCCTATAGCCCCGAGATCCCAGTCAGGGTCCCAGTCCAGGATGAGCCCCTACAGCCCAGAGATTGCAGCCAGTGTCCCAGTCTAGGATGAGCCCCTATAGCCCAGAGATCACAGCCAGTGTCCCAGACCAGGGTAACTAACACATTTTTGTAGCAGCAGCAGAATTTTCCTCAGGAGCTAAAGCAATGATTAGAGGTACCCAGACACTGTGGCCAGCGACCAAGCTTGCTGTGAGCTTGCGCGCACGCTCTCACGAGAGCCCAGCTCAGCGCAGTCGATGGGAGTTACTATGGAAGCAATTAAGGTTCATTTGCTGCAATTTGCTCCCAGGTTCCGGGGTCTTTAGCTGCCAGCTCTCCCGGGAGCGAGGCTGGCAGACCAGGCGATCCAGCCCTCGTTCCGCTTACCTGAGCCTCCGGATTCTTAATTGAAATAATTAGCAGCCTAATTGTGGGTGTTTAACTGTTGTTCTTTGTGAAGGAGGGAGGGGGAGGGGGCTGGGCAGCCACCACAGAGAGAGAGAGAGAGAGAGAGAGAGAGAGAGAGAGAGAGAGAGAGAGAGAGAGAGAGAGAGAGAGAGAGAGAGAGAGAGAGAGAGATGGAGATCCGAACTCATCCACAGCTCCCTTCCAGACTCCCAGAACGCGTTTATTTCAGGGGTGTCTTACGTCAGCTCGAGACTTGGCCCAGCAACCAGCAGATCTCAAGCAGATCTCCTGAAGGATTCCAGGACTTAGGGACATGGGTTTGGAGAAGAGCACCCTGCTTTATTTTCCCCACGCTGCCGACTGGAACGCACATATCATTCCGGGGATTAAGGAGAAGTCCTACACTGCCAGGCTGGAGGAACTGAACAGTCTTAGACTTGAACAGAGAAGACTCCGAAGGGACCTGATACATTCAGGATACTCAAAGACACAGACAAAGTCAACCCAGAATCAACAGTTCAACACGAGCAGGAGGACACAAGCGGAAACCACATGGAAGTGTATTTAAAACTGAGAGCAGGAGACGTCTTTGCACAAAGGGTGGTGGGAGCATGGAACATGCTATGGTGAATACCCTGGTTTATTTCAAGCAAGTCATTGCAAGAGGTCGATGACATCCTGGGCTCAATTAATTAACTACTGACTACCAAACGAGCTAAATGGGCCAGAAGGCCTCCTCTCATCCGTAACCTCTGTGATGTTCTTATCACAGGGTTCGAGAGCTTCGCAGGGCTGACTCTTTACCTTGGCTAAAACATGACACCAATAATTAGAAACAATCCAACTTTGGAAGGTAAGATTATGAGGACGGTGGAGAGTCAGAAATGCCCGAGGTTCACAGGGTTTAATCATTCAAACTGGCCGAAATCCACAGAGTGAGTCATGAGAAGCGGCTCAGATTCAAAGGGTATGGTAATTAGAACCGGCTCAGATTCACGGGATTAGGAAATAGGAATGGATACAATTCACACAGCACTTTGTGAATTGAATCAGAAATGAAGAGTTTCCGTTAAAAACTGAAAAACGGCCAACTTTCCCAGCGCTCACTCACCAGGAACGGCTAAAATTCCCCAAGTTCATCCCATCCCCAGCCAAGAGTGGCTCCTATTTAATGGTCGACCTACACTGGAAACAGATTCAAGGGCTCTGGGACAAGGACAGCGTGAATTCCCACAATCCTTTGTGCGAAGAAGCGCCTTCTGACCTCGGGTTTAAAAGCACTTCCCTGTAGCATTTCCACCTGCACCCTCAGATCACCTGGTTCTAATGGAGCCCGCTGGGCCGACAGTGTCGATGCCCCAGAGGATTCGGATCACTTGGTTCTGAAGAAGCCCGCTGGGCCGACAGTGTCGATGCCCCGGAGGATTCTGATCACTGGGTTCTGAAGAAGCCCGCTGGGCCGACAGTGTCGATGCCCCGGAGGATTCGGATCATTGGGTTCTGAAGAAGCCCGCTGGGCCGACAGTGTCGATGCCCCGGAGGATTCGGATCACTGGGTTCTGAAGAAGCCCGCTGGGCCGACAGTGTCGATGCCCCGGAGGATTCGGATCACTGGGTTCTGAAGAAGCCCGCTGGGCCGACAGTGTCGATGCCCCGGAGGATTCGGATCACTGGGTTCTGAAGAAGCCCGCTGGGCCGACAGTGTCGATGCCCTTGAGGATTCAAACACACGGATCAGATCCTCTCCCGGTCCTCTCCGTTCAGCACTGAAGCGGCGCGGTGCCCTCAGACACTATCCATGTACAGGAAGACAGGGGCTCCCATGGCTGAGCACGCACTCCGCAATCCCCTCTCCTCGCACCAGAGGCCTGAGAGAGCTACAACCAGAACTACCTGTTCCAGGCAGCGAGCCGAGATCACAAACATGTGACATCAATAATTCATGTTACGCCGTCGCGCCTTGTGGTGCTTGGATAATTGAACCTGACACATGCACGACACGTCCCGCCCCCCCCCCCGCACTCTCGGCACCCTGCGTCACCCCCCATCTCTCCCCACGCCTCGATACTCCGGACCGTGAGCGCTGCAGAAAGCACAGGCATGGAGCTGGTTTAGGGGAACGGCAGAGTTCTGGGGGGGGGGGGCTGTGCTACAACAGGGATCCCTTTCCAACAGGGACCCCACGGTTCAAGAGCGTCAGAGTGGTGCCAAAGGGGGGGAGCCCAGGCTGGCTCCCCTGGAGGTTTGTCAGTTGCCCTCTGAAACTGGGGTCCCCCTGAGCTGACCAGGGTGCCCTGGGCCAGCCCCAGAGTGAGTGGGCATCTCTAACAGGTGGGTGTGTGGGCGGAGTGTGACTACAGGCCCCACCCCCAGCCCCGCCCCCTGTTCGGTCCCAGCCCCGCCCCACACAGGACAGGAGCTGCAGCAGTGAGCCAGACCACAGAGGGGGAACGGCTGCAGAAGTGGAGAAGTGATCTGCTGATTTCCTGCAGTTTCGTTTTAGATGCTTATCCACTGATTCAGGCACCTGGGACACAGCAAACAGCAGAGCAGCCGACTCCACCACCCGATCCAGCAGGCTGGAGTAAACACAGGCCGGATTCCATGCAGATCCCCGAGGGGGAATTCTGGAATCCAACAATCCCAGCAGTGCGCGGTCATTGTTTCCTCTCTTAACACCTCCAGCACTGCGTCTACACACAAGCGTGCCCAAATGCCTCTTTCAGAAAAGCGCTGCAGCTGGCGTCACGATTAAAGCCGTAATTCCCCCTCGAATGTGTTAATCAGTCTTCGCGCTGGAGAAATCCCACTTATCTGTATGTACTGGGGGCTCGCTGTGTTGTGTGTGGGCTTCCAGGGGTGTGTCTGCAGTCCTGGCTAGGGCCACACAAGAGCTTCACGACCTTTGACCTTTCACCCCCTACCCCCACCACTCTCCAGCTTTAGTAATGAATCGCAGTGACGAACTCAGAAAGAGGAATTACAGCGCCATGATTATTATTTCATCTGTACAGTTGACTTGACACAGATAGAATACATGGACACTCGCTAAATCACGCATTTTTGTATAAGCCTCAGTTACTCAGAATCCAGTCATGCCACAGTCTCTAAATTCCCATCCTGGAGCACCCCAATCCATAAGGGTTTAGGGATCATCATTAAATCACCCATTTAAATCACCCAGACGTGAAACTCTTTAATGGCGATCAATTAAGGAGAAGATGTGTTAAGTTAAATAATTTAGAGATCACTTGAAACAGGAATCTCGCTATTCTGCCACCCTTAAGGACTAGTGTTCCTCTGATTGAACAAACTGATTGTGGAATTGATCTGCGATTTACATGAGCTCTCACTCTTCAGAAACAGGAGATTCAGGGGGGCTCAAGTAAGACTTACAGGCCTGGGTCTCTCCGTCAGAATCACAGGCTGGATACCCCAAATTCTCACACAGCCAAAACTATCCGACCGAGCCCCAACATCGCCCCAGAGGTCAAAACAAAAAGACTTCATGGAGGAAGGGATATTCTGAATTTGTGAGCGAATCGACTCGCCCAGGCCAGTAATGCTGGATAATCCGACCGGGAAGACGCAGAGCCGACGCAGAGCCGACACTGGGGGATTATTATACATTGCCCATGAGCTGCCAGTGTGAGAGCACTGCTGCTCAGAGCCCAGGCCCGGGCTGCAGGACCACACAGGGGAATCCTGGGATTTTCACGTCCTCGGTGTCGAGGCAGAAGGAGATGAAGGGACTCACAGGCCCTTGGTAAACACACACACCTGAACCTGCCGACACACACACTGCACAGTGACACACACCTGAACCTGCCGACACACACACTGCACACAGTGACACACACACTGCACACTGACACACACACCTGAACCTACCGACACACACACTGCACACCGACACACACACCTGAACCTGCCGACACACACACTGCACACCGACACACACACCTGAACCTGCCGACACACACACTGCACACCGACACACACACCTGAACCTGCCGACACACACACTGCACACCGACACACACACCTGAACCTGCCGACACACACACTGCACACCGACACACACACCTGAACCTGTCGACACACACACTGCACACCGACACACACACCTGAACCTGTCGACACACACACTGCACACCGATACACACACCTGAACCTGTCGACACACACACTGCACACCGATACACACACCTGAACTTGTCGACACACACTGTACACGGTACACACACCTGAACCTGTCGACACACACACTGCACACTGATACACACACCTGAACCTGTCGACACACACTGTACACGATACACACACCTGAACCTGCCGAAACACACACTGATACACACACACCTGAACCTGCCGACACACAGACTGCACACTGATACACACACAGTAAACAGACACACGCATGCTGCACACTGAATCACACACAGGTACACACACTGGACCCTGAACACACACACGGTGGACACTGACACGTACTGATCACTGATCCACACACACGGACAGTTCTGGGATGACACTCACACACCCAGGCAGTTCAGTGTAATGGTTCCTGACCTACATAGCCCTGTCGACCTGTCACATTGTCTTATTCACACTGAGTGACCAGCAGAGCTGCAATTGGACAACCCCTGCAGCAGGCACTCCTCGCCTGTCTCTCCACCCTGCTGCTCCCTCTGTCCCTCGTTCCCCCTGTCTCCTTCTCTCCCTCTCTCCTCCTCTCCCTCATTCCCCCGTCTCCTTCTATCCCTCTCTCCTCCTATCTCCTCCTCTCCCTCTCTCCATCCCTCTCTCCTCCTCTCTCTCTCTCCCCCTCTGTCCCCTCTCTCTCTCTATCCCTCTCTCCTCCTCTCTCTCTATCCCTCTCTCCTCTGCAGAAACGGTGGGAGAAGTGTGAGAATGGGGCCAGGGGAGAGAAGAGGAGGAACAGAAGGAGAGCAGTCTGGAGAGGAGGGGGTGACCTCCAGCCCTCTCCCCCGCTCGGTTACCGCAGAGAGTTCAGGACGTCAAAGACTCTGCCTTTGAGAAAACCATACAGAGTTTTTCCTCCCAAGAACAAACGGCTTTGTTATGGATTTTCCCCTTGGTCTCCGGCTTCGATCCAGCCCGCCCATCTCCCTCTCCGTCTCGAGCGCTGTGCTTTTGGAGCAGCAACACTTCAAAGCGCCACCGCCCCCCCCCCCGCCTCCTCCCCACCCCTCCCCAAGGGCAGCGATAGCAGCTCGGCTCCCTCCTAGCAATTCCCCCTGGGAATGGGAAGACTAGCAGAAGGAAACGGGAGGCTACGAACAGCCCGTCCTCGCTTGGGAGACGAGCTCACTCCTGGTCCTGCTGAGCCACAGGGTCCTTCACTTCTCATGCTGAACTCCTAATGGCGGTCTTGAACCCAGTAGTGAGTTAATTGGCTTCGTTTGCACTGTTTCTTCGTGCTGGAGCCACTGAAGGTTTTGAGCTTATTGATCCCAACATCAAATCCACTCCCAGGGATCCACCTTCGAAAAAAACGTGGCTGGGTAGTAAGTTCCAGACACCCACCACCCTTTGTGTAAAGACTCCTACCCCAGTCTCAGACCTAAATATAGTTATGGCTTGAGTTTCCAGGTTCCTGACTCACGGCCGATTCTCCCCTACATCCTCTGAGCCGACCTTATCAAGCACATTCCCTGAATGCTGAGCAGGAGTATCACGACTCCAGAGATTTGGTTCCTATGGAATAAACCTCCTGCTACCATGCAGATCCCTAGAGCCTGTCTCTATCCCTCTCCTGTCTACGGAAACAAGCTCCCAGTGATCAACCCAACTCTTAACCCAGAATCCACACCAGAACTCTGACTCCGACAGACCCCAGGTACATTTAACCATGAACAGACAGATTTATTATCTGTACTGTATATACCACACTTTGTCACACATTATATCGAAAAGCACAGAAGACGCTGTCAGCATGAATTTCCGGCTGCTGGGAAGACCCGTGAGCTGGAATGTGGAGGTGTGAGACGCAGGTGCGGAGTGGGAGGAGGAATGTGCGATGCAGGGATGCAGATGACACAGAAGATGCTATGAATTTCCCAACAGCCTGGAATCAGACGGCAGGCCCCACCCCTTAAATGGTCTGTGCGTGGTGGCGGGGATCCTGGGAAGGATGCGGTCCTTGGTTCACACACCTACACACACACACGCCTCCACCCATACATACCTACACACATACCTAAACACACACCTACACCCACACACATGTATATGTACACACACCTATACCCACACATACCTGCACACACCTATACACACGCATCTACAATCACACCTCCATACACACCTACAATCACACCTCCACACACACATATTGTACTTCCACACACACACAGCTCAGGGCCCAGGCTGCTGCCTGTGTTCCAGCGAAGAGAGGTCACCTGTCTCTCCCCGTTCGTCAGTGTGTGTGCGTGTGGCACCACAGCTGTCAGAGAGCACTCGATCTCCCTATCCATCACAGCTACCTGCCCCTGGGGGGGCGTTCGGCAGATAAAGAGAGCGACCCGGCCTGCCCCCCTCCCACAGAGCGACGCAGACGTCAGACAGCCAGGCGAGGTGTCGCTACCTCACCCTCCTGCACCCGGTACGAGGCCTGGACGCCCCTGTCCTCCACTAGGGGCAGCAGAGGGACGTCCCCTGCTCAGCCAGAAAACCGCGCTCTGTGTGGGGTCACAGCTTGGCAGTGTCGGCCACTTCACCGGGTGGAGCAGGGCTCGGTCACGGACCGCGCCGGGATGGGAGACCTCCAAGGAAAACCAGGCTACAGCAGTAATGTGCTGGTGGACCAGCAGGAGGCGCTCATCAATCTGATCCAGAATGTCCCAGGATCTGGGAATCTGTTCCACTCCAGGATTGAAAGCTGATTAGATGCCCATTGTACAGAGTGGGAAAGGGGGAGAGGAGAAAGCTGGAGAGAGGCCAGAGCTGCCTGACCCACTTCACGTTTTAGTCTGTCCTTCTCCCTCTCTGCTCTCCCCACCTAGCAGGAGTGCCCTGTCATCAGACAGCAGTATCACTTCCAGTTTCTTCAGACAAATTCTAGCAAATTAGCAAGCAGCCAGGTGGTTTACTTAAACTGCCTTCAGACACCCTCCCTCACTGTCTCACTCTTTCCCTCTCTCCCTGTCTGACCTTGCGGCTCTCAGAGAGCCATCGATCCCCCCCATCCAAGACGATCAATTACTCAGGTCTGTCTGACAACTGATAAGGCGGATGAAATTTACAAACAAACAAACAGACAGACCACCGGAGGACTGAAACAACACAGAGAGCTGGAGGGACAGTCGGTGGAGGGGACGGTGAGAGACGGGCAGAATTCCTCAGGACAACCCCTCTGAGAGCGAGAGAGGACTTCCCAGAGAGCGCAAGAGAGAGAGATGGTCGTCAGTGCCCAGTATCAAGCAGCATGCAGAGGAAATTCGATTGGGTTCATTTGGCGGCAGCAGTGAGGACAGTCAGAGGGAGAGGGGAAGGAGAAAGGGATTAACAGAGGAACAGCATGAGTCTGGACATCCCTCTCTCACCCAGGCCCAGGGACAAACACAGTGACAGACGGGCCCAGAGAGACAGACACTGTGAGAGACAGACAGGCCCAGGCACAGAGAGACAGACACCAGTTTTCTGTCTGTCCCTCTCTCTCCTCCTGCTGGAGCCGTCCTGAGGGGTTTGGAGTCTAGACAGACAGAGACACAGCTCCTCTCTCACAGCGGACACGTGGCGTCCCAACTGGGAACGGGCAGGAACAGACACGACAGGCCCGGACAGTCGCTGGACTCCTACCGATAATGTAGTAGTCGTGCTGGGTCTTGAACTCGTTGCCCCACAGGTTGGGGCTGTACTCCTGGAACTTGATGGTGAAGCGGATGTCCCTGTTGGGCCGGTCGCAGGTCAGCAGCAGGACGGGGTGCCCTACGACCTCGCAGCGCTCGGCCTGCTCCCGGGTCGACACCAGGTACAGCTTGTAGTACTCGTACTCCTGCGTGGAGCGGGGCCCCGGCGGCTCTGAGGCTGGACAGATCAGGTCCAGCCGGTCTCCGATCTGGGGGTACAGCACGTACCCCTTCTCATCCCGAAACCTGGGGGGAGAGAGAGAGAGAGAGAGAGAGAGAGAGACGAGCTGCATTAGTCTAGAAACAGCTCCATTCTGGGGGTTAAACAAGGGGGACAGCTTTTGACCTTTTAACCAAACCTTCAATTTAACAGAATTCAAAAACAACAACCGACAGAGCCGAAGGAGTAAAGAGGAATCGTCTGTTAGCCGTCCAACCACCCGATACCGACCGAAGTGCAGCAAAGCGAGGATTTTAGGACAATCGGCGAGGACATCGCCCGGAACGCCGGCACCCAAAATGTTTCACTCGAAGGAAGGGCGCGGCTGCTCTCGAACCCGTGCTGGGGAGAGTGAGCGGGTCTGCTCCCAGCCCTAAAGTGTGCCGAGCCTCTCGGGTCCTGGGCAGCGGAGACCAGGAGAGGATCTCGGGACAGTCACTGACCCCGGGAGGCAGGGAGAATGAAAGCCCAGACAAGAGGTGAAACGAAAGAGGAAGAGCGGACTGGGAACAGCAGGCAGGTCTTTACGCGAAGAGCAGCGGTGGTCTGGAACAAGGTGTCGGTCCACATGCCCCTGATGGCTGCAGAATTTTGTTGCTCAAAACCTTCGGGTTCACCAGCTGCTAGAAACCCAAGCAGCCAGAGGGGCTGGAAGGCCTGCTCTCGTTCCCGAGTCCATGACGCGTGTCCCGAGAGCTGGAGAGTGGCACTGGAGGGGTTCATTCAGAGAACTGCTCCCTGTCTGGGGCACTGGGGTGAAAGGCCAAGGCTACGCACCCCTCACTTCCTCTCCAGTCATTTCGGTCTTATCTCTCAGAAACACCTCCCCCTGTACTCCTCTCTCCCTCCTCTCTGTCCTACTCACCATCACTCCTCTTTTCACTCTTTCAACAGCTGCCATCTTCTCTCGACTAGTACCGTTTTACACTCAGGACAGTACAGTCTCTCTCAGTATAGTACAGTCTTTCTCAATACACTACAGATACATTCAGTACAGATACCCTGAGTACAGTATAGACAGTCTCTCTCAGTATAGTATACATACTTTCAGTACACTACAGTCCCTCTCAGTACAGTACACATACTTTCAGTAAACTTGTCTCTCTCAGTACAGTATAAACTCTCTCAGTAGAGTACAGTCTCTCTAAGTACAGTGTAGACACTCTCAGCACAGTACAGATACTCTCGGTAGTCTCAGTACAGTACAGACACTCTCAGTAGTCTATCTTAGTACAGTATAGACACTCTCAGTACAGTACAGATACTCTTAGCACAGTATAAACTCTCTCAGTACAGTATAGACATTCTCAGTACACTACGGATACTCTCTCAGTACAGTACAGATAATCTCAGTAGTCTATCTCAGTACAGTATAGACACTCTCAGTACACTACGGATACTCTTAGCACAGTATAAACTCTCTCAGTACAGTATAGACATTCTCAGTACACTACGGATACTCTCTCAGTACAGTACAGATACTCTCAGTAGTCTATCTCAGTACAGTATAGACACTCTCAGTACACTACGGATACTCTCTCAGTACAGTACAGACACTCTCAGTAGTCTATCTCAGTGCAGTATAGACACTCTCAGTACAGTACAGATACTCTTAGCACAGTATAAACTCTCTCAGTACAGTATAGACATTCTCAGTACACTACGGATACTCTCTCAGTACAGTACAGATACTCTCAGTACAGTACAGATACTCTCAGTAGTCCATCTCAGTGCAGTATAGACACTCTCAGTACAGATACTCATAGTACGGTATAAACTCTCTCAGTGCAGACACTCTCAGTAGTCTATCTCAGTAATGGGACTCCGCTGTGTGTAAATCTGTGTCTGTGTGTAAGTCTCCAGATACCTACACACAGCAACACACACCGAGAGACCCACACTCACACCAACACACACATCAACACAGACACCGAGAGACCCACACACTCGATTCAATTCAACACACACTCACACCAACACACACCGAGAGACTCACACTCACACCAACACACACACACACCGAGAGACCCACACTCACACCAACACACACACACCGAGAGACCCACACTCACACCAACACACACATCAACACAGACACCGAGAGACCCACACACTCGATTCAATTCAACACACACTCACACCAACACAGACACCGAGAGACCCACACTCACACCAACACACACACACACACCGAGAGACCCACACTCACACCAACACACACACACACACCGAGAGACCCACACTCACACCAACACACACACACACCGAGAGACCCACACTCACACCAACACACACACACACACCGAGAGGCCCACACACACTCACCAACACACACAGTCAGACCTGTAGTCAGGATTAAAAAATTCCAGGATCCAATCTGAACCCAAACATCCTGAACCCCCGAACCCCCACATCTTCCACACTGTGTCAATCTCAACAGAACCCCAACATCCACCCCTCTTCCACCCCTAAGGCCCTGGGTTGGTGACCCCTGACCCTTGCAGGATCTTGGCCACAGGCTCAGAATCACCACCGGATAAATTATAATGTCAGGGAGGGCGATGATGAGGAAAACGCTGAGCGCAGGAGGAGAAGGAGCAGAAAGAAAGGGGAGAAAAGGAGGGAATCTTCGGGATAAAAGAAATCAGTTCTTTCGAGAAAGACAAACGGAACAGCACTGATCTCCAGTGGGACCGAAACAATCGGACAACAGCGGGATTACTGCGGAGCCAGGATTACGAAGAAAGAGATAGAGAGGAAGATAATCCAGTCGCCAATAGTGAATTTAAAATCCCTCCCTTTCCCCACTGATCCGTATATTAAACCGGGATTGAGCGGCGCTGGGTTTGTACACACCACTGGGGGGGTGACACTAGGGGGTACTGTGGCAGGCCAACTACATCTGTCCCTTAGTTGGGGCCCCACAGAGTGGGGAGGGGGGCACTGAGGGGAACAGCTTACTCTTCTCTTCTAAAGAGAAGTGCCCTCTCATTTTCTTACCATCTTTTGTTCAGCTCCCTACTCAGCCACCCCCCTCCCCCTGCAAGTTTCTCCTTTTCATTCTGTTTCTGATTTAACCCCTCTGTGCTTTCTCATCCCTCTCTCTCTCCATTCCTGCCTTCCTACATCTCTTCTATCTACTTTCTGCAGTCTGAATATCCCGAGCTCCTCTTTCCTCTTCTTCCTTTCTCCTTCTCTCTCCTCTGTTCCCTCTCCTCCCTCTGCTCTCTCACTCCTCTCTCCGTCCCCTCTCCACCCTCACTCCTCACACTCCTCTCTCCTTTCTCTCCCTCCTCACTCTTTCCTCTCTGTTCCTTCTCTCCCCTTTTACTTCTCCCTCACTCCTCTCTGTGCACTCTCTCCTAACTCACTCCTCTCTGTGCACTCTCTCCTCCCTCACTCCTCTCTGTGTGAAGACTCTCTCCTCCCTCACCCTTCTCTGTGTGAAGACTCTCTCCTCCCTCACCCCTCTGTGTGAAGACTCTCTCCTCCCTCACCCCTCTGTGTGAAGACTCTCTCCTCCCTCACTCTTCTGTGCACCCTCTCCTCCCTCACTCCTCTCTGTGTGAAGACTCTCTCCTCCCTCACTCTTCTGTGCACCCTCTCCTCCCTCACCCCTCTCCCTCACTCCTCTCTGTGCACCCTCTCCTCCCTCACTCCTCTCTGTGCACTCTCTCCTCCCTCACCCCTCTCTGTGTGAAGAAAGACTCTCCTCCCTCACTCCTCTCCCTCACTCCTCTCTGTGCGAAGAAAGACTCTCTCTCCTCCCTCACTCCTCTCCCTCACTCCTCTCTGTGCGAAGACTCTCTCCTCCCTCACTCCTCTCTGTGCGAAGACTCTCCTCCCTCACTCCTCTCTGTGCGAAGAAAGACTCTCTCTCCTCCCTCACTCCTCTCTGTGCACTCTCTCCTCCCTCACTCCTCTCTGTGCGAAGACTCTCCTCCCTCACTCCTCTCTGTGCGAAGACTCTCCTCCCTCACTCCTCTCTGTGCGAAGAAAGACTCTCTCTCCTCCCTCACTCCTCTCCCTCACTCCTCTCTGTGCGAAGACTCTCTCCTCCCTCACTCCTCTCTGTGCGAAGAAAGACTCTCTCTCCTCCCTCACTCCTCTCCCTCACTCCTCTCTGTGCGAAGACTCTCTCCTCCCTTACTCCTCTCTGTGCGAAGAAAGACTCTCTCTCCTCCCTCACTCCTCTCCCTCACTCCTCTCTGTGCGAAGACTCTCCTCCCTCACTCCTCTCTGTGCGAAGAAAGACTCTCTCTCCTCCCTCACTCCTCTCCCTCACTCCTCTCTGTGCGAAGACTCTCTCCTCCCTCACTCCTCTCTGTGCGAAGACTCTCTCCTCCCTCACTCCTCTCAGTTTGAAGGCTCTCTATCTCCCAGACTATCAGCAATACTGCTGCCAAAGTGGTGACAACCCATTCATCAGAACAGCCTGTGCACGTTGAGAACGTTTGTCTTTTGACAAGTAATCTGAATTGTTAATTACAAACTAGATTAAAGAAATTAAGAGATTGAAAAGAAAATAAATGAATACCAAGTGGAAACACAGTAGGATAGAGAAAAGACATTTGTAATTGTGGATTAATAACACATTTGACAGAGAGGCCAATGTGTGTCTCAGGCTGTGAGAGGTGCCACAGACTGGAGAGAGTGGTCAGTGTGTGTCTCAGGCTGTGACAGGTGCCACAGAGTGGACAGAGTGGTCAGTGTGTGCCTCAGGCTGTGACAAAATTCACAGACTGGACAGAGTGGTCACTGTGTGTCTGGGGCTGGGACAAAATTCACAGACTGGACAGAGTGGTCACTGTGTGTCTGGGGCTGGGACAGGGTCACAGGGATCACAGACTGGACAGAGTGGTCACTGTGTATGTCAGGCTGGAGTCCCAGAAGAGGGAGAGCAAGAGACCAGTGACAGTTGCCTTACTGGCCACATTGCTGGTGCTTACAGCCTCTTCCCAGTGGAAGGACGGACTGCCAAAAGGAGAAACGCTACGATTTAGCTGGGATCCCAGGAACAAAATCTGATCTTTGTAGGCCATGACACTAGCAGGTAAGAATCTGAGCAACATGTCTGAAAAAACCCGGATCTTACAACCCCTTGTGGAACAGCCACTGGTAGGAAGCGTCACCAGTCTTAAGTGGCAAACTAATAAAGCTTGAGAGTCTGTGCCCCCCCGCCCCTGCCTCTGGGTGTCAGGAGACAGGGTCTGCGGTGGAGGTGGGGTGCAGGGTGCAGGATGTGGGGTGCACGTGGCTGGTGGCAGCAGACTGGCGCTGCTGGCACTGCAGTTCACCCGTTGGCACAGCGACAGGCTGCAGTGCAAGACACCCCACAGAGATGGGGGATTACAGGGAATTACAGCAAGAGGCCAGGAAGACAGAGCCGTGGACAGAGGGAGAACGAAGGAGAGAGGAGAGATTACACCCAGAGAAATGGAGAGAGATCACACTCAGAGATGGCACAGAAAGAGAGAGAAATCACACACAGTAAGAGAGAGATTGTAATGAAAGATGGAAAGATAGAGATTGCACACAGACAGAGACTGCACACAGACAGGGAAATCACACACAGAGACAGAAAGATGGAGAGAGAGATTGGAAAGATGGAGAGCAAGATTAAAAAGAAAGATGGAGAGACAGAGATTGCACACAGAAAGAGAGCGATCGCATGCAGTAAGGTGAACAGAGACTGCAACTCAAAAAGAGAAAGATTGCACACAGAAAGATGGACAGACAGAGAAAAGGATGCACACAGAAAGATGGACAGACAGAGAAAAGGATGCACACAGAAAGATGGACAGACAGAAAAGGATGCACACAGAAAGATGGACAGACAGAAAAGGATGCACACAGAAAGATGGACAGACAGAAAAGGATGCACACAAAGAAGGACAGATGGAGACTAAACAGAGAAAGCTGGGGTGAGAGATTGTAGTTTACAAAGAAAGAATTAGATTAGATTGAGATTACATTTTACAACATTTTTCATCAAACACATCAAAACCCACGACATTTACACAACAAACAGTCAAACAACACTCGTCTCTGCGCGTGGATAGCTAGGCGAGATGCCTCCGTTCTTGTGTGAGGGGAAACCCCCCGCTGGTCTGCGTGGTGCCCAGCGGCCTGTGCCAGCGTTCGGTGCCAGCCGAGCTAGGGCCTCTTGGCCAGAGACCGCAGGCTGGGGGGGCAGCTCTCTCCAGGGTTCCCCAATCCTGGGCCGGAGCCCCACACACCTGCTGGGTCATGTTTCAGCCCAGCGCTCAGTTACACCACTGAGCCCTTGCCCGACCTCTTAACAGGATTAACTAGAGCTGCGGGCCTGTTTTCAGCTCATTAACAGGCTGGAGTCGCCTTTTAACCCCCCACGTTACCTTCCATCCCCAACGTGTCAGTCACAACAAGACTCGCAACTGCTGCTGGTCTCTAGGTGGGCCTGTGACAGAGGCCGGACCAGACCCAGCAATGTCTGGACTGCAGGTGTCAGCCTGCCTGGCGTGTGAGCAGGAGTCAGGAGACGGCCGCCTCCTGCAGATTTTACACGAAAGCCCCGCACAGACATTCTCTGGGAATTCCCTGCTCTCAGCAACTCATCCACCCAATCCTGGAAAGAAGCCAGGGCATCAACCTCAGCAACATGGAAGCTTGTTCCACACTCCCACCATGCTTTGTGTAAGAACTGCCTCCTGTTCTCACTTCTAGCTTCTGCTCCTGTATTCCCTGACCTGGATCAGCTCACCACTGAAGCACTCTCTCCTGGTCTGTCCAGGAACCAGTCCCTGTGGACACATCCGGGCGGATGTATCCGGCCACTCTACTCTCCCGGCCTCTCGCTTGCCAGAACGAGCTGCTCCCTCCCTCAGCAGCTCTGGCGCTCAGGACCGCACAGGAGGACAGATGACGTTTCTCAGAGCAGCACAGGCACAGAGTCTCTCGGGGAAGGGGGGCCGAGAAGATTACAGCCCTCGTTGCCGTAGGGTGGTAATTGTGGGTTGCTCAGGTTGTAAGAAATGGAGTAGGGAGGGAGGGGGGACACACAAAAGTGCTGCACAGCCTGCAGTGTACCTCCCTATAATCAGATAACTGCCCCTCTCAGTCAAGCCAACCATGGGGAAGGGGGGGTGCAGGAAGGTAGTGGGGTGCACACACCTCCGCACAGTCCCTGGTTTCCACTCTTCCTCCTCTCCTGCTTTCCGCCTGCTGCCCCAAGCGAGGAGGAGGAGAGACAGAGGGCAAGGCGGCTGGGACACAAACGTCAGAGGGCAGGAGAGCGAGGGAGAGGAGGGCGAGAGGAAGAACAGAAGGAGAAAGAGAGAGAGGAGAGCAAGAGGGAGCGACAGAGCAGGAGGGAGGGAGAGAGAGAGAGAGAGAGAACTCTCTTTGATTTCCCAGGATGGATCTGAGCCAATTAGTGGAAAAGAATCCTAAACAATTAACGAGCACAGAGAGGATTGCATGATTAATTACAGACCACAGATCCCACTTGACCGAGAGACA
This sequence comes from Atractosteus spatula, assembly GCF_055471065.1. NCBI lineage: Eukaryota > Metazoa > Chordata > Actinopteri > Semionotiformes > Lepisosteidae > Atractosteus > Atractosteus spatula. The sequence continues at coordinate 67,882,458 of NC_142708.1, read as the reverse complement.
AAACAGACAAAGAAAAGGAAAAGTAGCAGAGAGAGGAGGGAGCGTGGAGGCACACATGAAGAAACACACACACAGAGGGGAGGCCCCTGCAGAGACTTCGCACTTTCCCACTCACTGGGCTGTCAACACCAATTTGCTCTGTGCTCACTGAGAGGAAACAGACGAGCAAGGAGACAGACCAGGCTCCTGCTGCACAGCTGGCTAATCCACTCCAGGTTTTACAGTGGCGTCAATCACGCACAGCTGGATAATCCACTCCAGGTTTTACAGTCTTGGCAATCATGCACAGCTGGCTAATCCACTCCAGGTTTTACAGTGGTGTCAATCATGCACAGCTGGCTAATCCACTCCAGGTTTTACAGTGGAGTCAATCATGCACAGCTGGATAATCCACTCCAGGTTTTACAGTGGCGTCACTATAAGAAGAGAGAGAGAGAAAGATGAAAGAGAAAAGGAGGGAGAGACACCAGGAGAGAGCAGAATGGAGAGAGAGGAACGGAGAGGAAGAGAAGTTTTCCTGAAAGTCCCGCCAGTGCAGCGCTTTCGAACAGAGCGGAGATTGAGCTGAACAGAGAGCGGGCAGGGAAGACAGGGAGTCTCCTTGCTCAGGAAGGGCAAGGAGGTGTCTGTCCCCAGCAGGAGCTGAGTGGCGGCAGCTATTGTCCTGAGCTCTTCCGGGGCGTCTGCATCTCTTGTACCGTATGGAGCAGAATCACACACAGCAGCCCTTCGGGGCTCAGGCTGCCAAGATACAGACCCCTGTCCGCGCTGGGCGCAACGCCACCCCCCTGACCGTAGAGAAGACAAGAGAACAGACACGTGGACGCCCGCCGCGCCAGAGAGGAAGTGGCAGAACGGATTCCCAGCCTGGTGCAAGTGTCTGACGCAGACAGCTCAGAGGAACTGAACCTCTTTAGTCCCGTACACAGGAGACCGCCGAGTGGACTCGATTCGATACTCCGAAATCCCGAAAAATGCCACCGACGAGGTAAGCGCAGAAGGGCTATATTCCGGGAACAAGAGCGGACGACAGGTGCAGAGGGAAGCAGATTTAAGCACAGAGGACCGGAGACTTTACACTGTGCGGAGAGAGTGGTGGATGTCTGGAACAAGCAGCCCAGACCTGCTGCGGAAGCCCATTCCCCGGAGGATGAGATGCTCAGATCAGCGCGTGTCTGGCCACCCGACAGGCTCTCGTCTCTGTGCCGTCTCGGGTGTTTGCGGCGGCTGAAACTCGGGAGAGGTTTTGCCATGGAATACTGACTCACTGTGTCTCAAATTAGAATATCTCCACTGCCACTGGCAGGGATGAGCGAGCGTACCGAGCACAGAGAAGAGAGATCGCTGGCAGACCAGGGCGGATGAACGCCCGGCGTTCAGCACCCTGGATAAATTAGTGAGCAAACCTGTTTCAGGGAGGAGACCGAGTCCGCAGCTGCAGGAGCTCCTTCACATCGCTCAAAACAACTGACTTCTCCCCCTCTTTCCTTGCACACACACCTCCTATAACATAAGGTCCACGGCTAGTCTTTTCCTCTCCCGCAGGGGAGGAAACGTTCACAAAGTACACAGAAAGGCTGGCAGACAGAACCTGCTCTGCGGGCATGTTCTGATCCAGGCTCAGGCCCAGGCCCAGGCCCAGAGGGGCTCAGGGGAGAGCGCAGCTCTGAAATAACGCGGCTCGGAGATCTCAGATCCTCTTATTACCCCAGGGAACGGCCCTGCTCCCCCGACACAGGCAGCATGAAGAGCTGCAACAGAAATTACAATAATTAAAACATAAAAGCGTATTTTTAGACTGCTGTTTTCGGTCTTGACACTGGGGAGAGACGAGTGAAAGAACGGAGGAGAACGGGAATAGGATGAAAAAATGCCCCCCCCCCCCCACATCCCTCCACCCTGCTTTGTCTCTCTGTCACGGCGACACACTGACAGACTGGCACAGCGACAGACTGGCACACTGACGTAGTGACAGACTGGCACAGTGATGTACAGGCAGACCGGCACAGCGACACACTGACACTGTAAAGACTGACACAGTCATGTACTGACAGACTGGCACAGTGATGCACTGACAGTGACACAGATTGGCACATTGACACTGACTGACTGACTGACTGACTGACTGACTGACTGACTGACTGACTGACTGACTGACTGACTGACTGACTGACTGACTGACTGACTGACTGACTGACTGACTGACTGACTGACTGACTGACTGACTGACTGACTGACTGACTGACTGACTGACTGACTGACTGACTGACTGACTGAGAGTGCGAGGCAGACAGGGCGAGGGGTAGGGCAGAGGAACGTGACAGAGGGGGTTAGGAGAGGACAGAGAGATGGACTGCTGGAAGTGAGAGACGTAGTGCAAAGACACAGGGGACCCCCACTGTGTTACCCACAGAGCGAGGGGTTGGGCACAGGACGCCATTAGACAGACCCCCAGCGGAGAGCAGGGGCAGAGGGAGGGTTACAGCCTCTGATCCAGAGACAGAGCACGGCAGAAGACTACCTCTAAACACCAGGAGGAGAGGACAATCTCCACAGGAAGGAAATGAAGGAAACAGCACTGAGGAGGAGCCCGCGCTGATGACACACTCTCTCGTTCTGTGAGTCACACGCTCTGAACAGGAATGAGGAAGACTGCACAGAGGGAAACTGCAAATGCAGGTAAAGGCTAATTCATTCCCAAACCTTTACTTAACCAGATGGGTTTGGTTACAAAAAGCATAGGCTCAGATCGGTACAGCACAGTAAACTAAACCATAAGCTATTAAGCTCTCCCTTATATACAATATCTAACCATCCAGCTCTCTACAGTATCTGTCCCTCCATCTAGAGTACCTATCCCATTATCAACAGAATCTATCCCTCAATCTACAGTATCGATCCATCCAGATCTGTACAGTGCATATCTGTCCCTCGAACTATAGTATCTATCTAGACAGTGTATATACAGTATAATACAGGAGGTACAGGTCCTAATACAGTGTCCAGACAGTGTATATACAGTATAGTACAGTAGGTACAGGTCCTAATGCAGTGTCCAGACAGTGTATATACAGTATAGTACAGTAGGTACAGGTCCTAATGCAGTGTCCAGACAGTGTATATACAGTATAGCACAGTAGGTACAGGTCCTAACAGAGTGTGCATGAACTATGAGTTAAAAATCGTTTTGTGTGTGAATGGAGAGAGGGAGGGAGAGAGGGAGTGGGGTTGTAGGGGTTGAAAAAATAATTTGTTGCCTCTCGTCTCTCCACATAAAAGAGGAACAGAAGTAAGAAAAAACATTTGCGTCTTCTCCCCCCTCTGAATGAAAGGCGCTATTGTTGGGTACAGAGAGAGCGACAGAGAGGCAGGCAGCGTGCTGCTGAGACAGACAGAGAGGGGCAGACTGAGGGAGGAGCGGCACATGGCTGAGGAAGAGTGCACAGCTGATGGAGGGAGAGAGGGAGAGAGAGACAGCGCAGCTGATGGAGGGAGAGAGAGACAGCACAGGTGATGGAGGGAGAGAGAGACAGCACAGCTGATGGAGGGAGAGAGGGAGAGAGAGACAGCGCAGCTGATGGAGGGAGAGAGAGAGAGAGACAGCACAGGTGATAGAGGGAGAGAGAGAGAGACAGCACAGGTGATGGAGGGAGAGAGAGAGACAGCACAGGTGATGGAGGGAGAGAGGGAGAGAGAGACAGTGCAGCTGATGGAGGGAGAGAGAGACAGCACAGCTGATGGAGGGAGAGAGAGACAGCACAGCTGATGGAGGGAGAGAGGGAGAGAGAGACAGCGCAGCTGATGGAGGGAGAGAGAGACAGCACAGCTGATGGAGGGAGAGAGAGACAGCACAGCTGATGGAGGGAGAGAGGGAGAGAGAGACAGCGCAGCTGATGAAGGGAGAGAGACAGCACAGCTGATGAAGGGAGAGAGACAGCACAGCTGATGGAGGGAGAGAGAGACAGCACAGCTGATGGAGGGAGAGAGAGAGACAGCACAGGTAATGGAGGGAGAGAGAGACAGCACAGGTGATGGAGGGAGAGAGAGGGAGACAGCACAGCTGATGGAGGGAGAGGAGAGAGAGACTGTATATATATGTTTGTATGTCACTGTTTGTGTATGTGTTAGCCAATGTGTAACACTGTATGAGTGAGTGTGTTAGTAGTGTGTTACTGTATGGGTATGTGTGTTAGTACGATGGTGTGCCATTGTACGTACATGTGTCAGTCAGACTGTGTCAATGTATGAGTGGGTGTTTGTTAGTCAATGTGTCACTGTATGTATGTGTGTCAGTCAGATTGTGTCAATGTATGAGTGGGTGTGTGTGGTGTGTGTGTTGCTCAGCCTGCAAGCAGCAGTTCTGTCTCTCTCCGCTCCTACACACGCCACTCATGCAGGCGCACATCAGACAGGACAGACGCAATGCACACTAAGAAACGCTTGCTTAGTCATTTCTAATGCCGTGACAAATCACGGCACACTTAACAGGGAGAAAAAGATGTCTTTTTTCTCAGCAGCACAAAGCAGTGCTTACACTATACAAGCTCTGTAGAGATGCAGACTCCGTACACGAGCCCTACAGAGACACTGACACTGTACACCAGTCCTACAGAGACAACGACGCTGTACACCAATCCTACAGAGACACTGACGCTGTACACCAGTCATACAGAGACACTGACGCTGTACACCAGCCCTACAGAGACACTGACACCAGTCCTACAGACACTGACGCTGTACTGTACACCAGTCCTACAGAGACACTGACGCTGTACACCAACCCTACAGAGACACTGACACTGTACAGAGACACTGGCATTCTGTACAGATCCTATAGAGACGCTGGCACTCTGTACACGCCCTGTAGAGACACTGGCACTCTGTACAGGCCCTATAGACACTGGCACTCTGTACAGGCCCTGTAGAGACACTGACACTCTGTACAGGCCCTATAGAGACACTGACACTCTGTACAGGCCCTATAGAGACACTGGCACTCTGTACACGCCCTGTAGAGACACTGACACTCTGTACAGGCCCTATAGAGACACTGGCACTCTGTACAGGCCCTGTAGAGACACTGGCACTCTGTACAGGCCCTGTAGAGACACTGGCACTCTGTACAGGCCCTGTAAGGACACTTGTGCGCCGCATGAGCCCTACAGAAAACACCGACGCTGCACACGAGCCCACTGGAGCATCTAATCTGATGCACAGAGCAGAGTGCCGATCTGTGTCGCCTCTTGCAGCAGCATCGGGGAGCGCTGACGTGCGGGGTCTTTAGCACCTCTGTCTCATTCCTGCTGCCGAAGCAGACGCCGGCGGCCGCGCTAATCCCCTCTCAGACTCCTATTGTGCCGTGATTGGCAGCCGGACCCTGGAGCAGGGCACTCGCCCCCTTCTCTCGGGCGCTGCGCGCGCGTACCTGCGTGCGTGCATGGCAGGGCAGGGATCTGCGTGCGTGCTAATCCAGCTACCCCTCCTCCTCGCCTGCACCCCAAAAAGCAAGGTCAAGTGGCGTACCCGTTCGGACCCTCGTTCCAGACACCCTGCGATCACGCGTGCCGTGGCGGACGGAGACGCACACCGACGCACTCGCGCTACCATCGAGAGGGAGGGGGCGCCAGCGGAGGGACTCGGAGGGTTCAAACACATTTTACTGGCACCTGAGGCTCGCACCGCAGCGGGGGATCAGGCGCAGGCTGTAAAGGAGAGCCCCGACTCCCACTGCACTGCGGTTTGATCCGTTCCAGGTTTTTCCCCCGAACATCTTGTTAATGAACATTAATTTTTTTAATCAAGCTTTCCTATCCCAATTCAGACAACACACCTGGTTGTTGTCTACTGTACATGAGCCTCCTACAAGTAATGAACCAATGATACCAGGACTGGATCAGACTGCTGAGCAGAGGGAGTCTGACTGACAGCCCTGTAAATCCTGTACTGGATCAGACTGCTGGGCAGAGGGAGTCTGACTGACAGCCCTGTAAACCCTGTACTGGATCAGACTGCTGAGCAGAGGGAGTCTGACTGACAGCCCTGTAAACCCTGGAGCGGATCAGACTGCTGAGCAGAGGGAGTCTGACTGACAGCCCTGTAAATCCTGTACTGGATCAGACTGCTGGGCAGAGGGAGTCTGACTGACAGCCCTGTAAACCCTGTACTGGATCAGACTGCTGGGCAGAGGGAGTCTGACTGACAGCCCTGTAAACCCTGGACTGGATCAGACTGCTGAGCAGAGGGAGTCTGACTGACAGCCCTGTAAACCCTGGAGCGGATCAGACTGCTGGGCAGAGGGAGTCTGACTGACAGCCCTGTAAACCCAGGACTGGATCAGACTGCTGGGCAGAGGGAGGCTGACAGCCCTGTAAATCCTGGAGCGGATCTTACTGTGACCAGGATTGCAGAATCAGGAATCCTTCCGCACTCCCTGCTTCTCCCTGTGTGCCTCCAGCAGGAGTCAAAACAGGGGCAGTCCTAGTGACGAGGGAAATTCCCGCAGCTGGAAAAGGCAGACCCCTGACAGACCAATCTCATCCGTCACAGAGGACGCGGACCGGAGAGGTTTTGAAAGGCTGACACAAAGACTGAGGCCGAGGGGGTGGTGTGTGTGTGTGCATTGCGGGGGGGGGGGTACCCTTTTATATTCGTACTGCTCCTTTCTTTCTAAAGACAAGAGAGTGCCCTCAGCCCATCTGCGCTTGCTCTCCTGCAGGGAGTGTGTGAGAGTGAGAGGGATCAAGAAGAGAGGAAGGAGAGAGGGAGAGCACAGGGAAGAGGAGAGAATGGATCAGGAGAAGGACAAAGACGAAGGAGAACAAGGCCTCAGTAACCTGGAATCTCTAACACAAAGAGCTTTATTGGCGTGACTGATGGATTACACTGTTGCCACTTAGCGAAACTTTTACAATATTATTCGAGAGGCTGAGTCTGTTCCTCGGGCTGGGACAGGAGATCACACACTGGGCTGTAGCTCTGGTGAGTTTCCTTCCCCCATAGAGTTGGAAGCTGTTGTGATGCTGGTAGGAATCACACTGAATTCTGGGATTAAATTTAGTTTTGGGGGGGAAAATGTTTGTCTAATCCCAGAGTATTTCTTACACAAAATGCATCTGTCTCTGTTTCTCCTTGCTTGCAGTGAGAGCACAGCCTGTCCTCTCTGGACAGCCAGGTCTGCATGTGTCCAGTGTCTGTGTCCAGTCTGTGGTCACTGAGCCTGTCCTCTCTGGACAGCCAGGTCTGCCTGTGTCCACTGTCTATGTCCAGTTTGTGGTCACTGAGCCTGTCCTCTCTGGACAGCCAGGTCTGCCTGTGTCCACTGTCTATGTCCAGTCTGTGGTCACTGAGCCTGTCCTCTCTGGACAGCCAGGTCTGCCTGTGTCCACTGTCTATGTCCAGTCTGTGGTCACTGAGCCTGTCCTCTCTGGACAGCCAGGTCTGCCTGTGTCGCCCAGTTTCTGTATCCAGGCTGTGGTCACTGAGCCTCTCCTCTCTGGGCAGCCTGGTCTGCCTGTGTCCACTGTCTGTGTCCAGTCTGTGGTCACTGAGCCTGTCCTCTCTGGACAGCCAGGTCTGCCTGTGTCCAATCTGTAGTCACTAAGCCAGGAGTTCCTCAGGTCTGTGGCTCCTTGCTTTCTCTCACCCTGGTCAGATAACACTCAGCCAGGACTGCACTGCACTGCAAACCCTGCCGATCCAGCCCTTGTGAAAGCGAGTCTGAGGAAGAGGGGAGTACGAGAGAACGGAGGGGGAGAGGGAGAGGCAGGGAGTGCCCGAGACGCAGGAGGAAGGAGTGAAAGGGGCTTCAGCTGCAGACTGCAATGGGGGGAGGTGTGAGCGTGCAGAGAAGCCACAAGTTTGGGAAGGGTTAGAGGGGGAAGGGGGGTCGGAGGAGGGATAATTGTGCCCTGCTGAGGAGAGGTTAGCCGGAAAAGCGGATAGGGTGGAGAGGGAGGCTTCTCTCTGCGGGGGCTCACGGGAGAGACGGCTCTTTCTTTCCTGCAGGAGAGGAGGGAGGAGGAGAAGAGGGAGGAATCGGCAGCAGGAGGGAAAAAAAAAACAAAACCGCCTGGAACGAAATTTAACCCCCCTCCTCCCCAGCTCTGGAGAGAGGCCAAGACGAAACTCAGAGGCCTGGAACTTCTCTCTCGCTCGCTGGCGGAGAGGAGGGAGCCTGCCCTGCGCTCGCGCACGCGCGCGCTCGCCAGACGACAGACAGGAGGAAGACAAAGAAGGAGAGGAAGGTGAAGGGAACAAGTGTCCCCGTGTCTCAGCTCCCCAGCCACCTCAGTTCGGTGCAATATAGTTCAGAGCTCTTGTGTGCTTGTGCTGTTTCACATGGCCACCCTGAATGTTGGTTCTTGTGGGTCACACACAGGTGAGCAAGCTCAATCACACACACACAGACAGGTAATCAAGCTCTCACACACACACACACACACACACACACACACACACACACACACACACACAGGTGAGCAAGCTCACTCACACACACACAGGTGAGCAAGCTCACTCACACACACACAGGTGAGCAAGCTCAATCACACACACACAGACAGGTAATCAAGCTCAATCACACACACACAGACAGGTAATCAAGCTCAATCACACACACACAGACAGGTAATCAAGCTCACTCACACACACACACACACACACACACACACACACTCACACACACACAGGTAAATCAAGCTCACACACACACAGGTAAATCAAGCTCACACACAGGATTCTACCCCACAGCCAGCAGAACAGGGGACACATCAGAGCCCTTGACTGCATATGTGAGCAGCATCTCTCCACAAAGCGATTGCTCTCTCTCTCTCGCCGGCAGGAGATGAGTGAAGAGAGTGGAGTGGCAGTTGACTGGCGTGACTCTGTCAAGTTTCTACCACAATCTCTCAGCTGCTTCTTCAATAAGATCCTCTGCTCTTTCAGAAAGAGAGAGACCCAGGGAGCAAGTACAGAGCTAAGGGAGAGTGAGGCAGAGCTGGGGGAGAGAGAGGCAGAGCTGAGGCAGAGCAAGAGGGGCAGAGAGAGAGGGGCAGAGCTGGGGCAGAGCTGGGGCAGAGCTGGGGCAGAGAACGAGAGGGAGGTTGGGGCACACGGAGACCGAGGACGAGAGGGAGGTTGGGGCACACGGAGACAGAGGACGAGAGGGAGGTTGGGGCACACGGAGACAGAGGACGAGAGGGAGGTTGGGGCACACGGAGACAGAGGACGAGAGGGAGGTTGGGGCACACGGAGACAGAGGACGAGAGGGAGGTTGGGGCCCATGGAGGCAGAGGACGAGAGGCAGGTTGTTGGCACAGAGAGAGGCAGAGGACGAGAGGCAGGTTGTTGGCACACGGAGACAGAAGACGAGAGGGAGGTTGGGGCACATGGAGACAGAGGACGAGAGGCAGGTTGGGGCACACGGAGACAGAGGACAAGAGGCAGGTTGGGGCACACGGAGACAGAGGACGAGAGGCAGGTTGGGGCACATGGAGACAGAGGACGAGAGGCAGGTTGGGGCACACGGAGACAGAGGACGAGAGGCAGGTTGGGGGCACAGAGAGAGGCAGAGTGAGATACAAAGAGGGAGGCAGAGGCCAGGGTGCCAGAACAGAAGACTGGACCCACTGAGTGTTCAAACTCTTTGACAAGTCTGAGCTTCAGGAAGGCTCCCCAGTCTCAGAGCTGTGGGTGTCTTTGTTTCACTCAGAAACCAGCTCTGCGCCTCCGTCTAGCAGCCCTTAATGAGTGCTTAATTAACAAGGCTAATTGTCAGAGAGATTAGCAGGGCGATGCATTATTAATGCACGGCAATTAATATTTAATAAGTGTTTAAAAGGAGAAGTTGTCGAGCAAGTTTCCTGGAGCTGTGCTGGGGGTGGGATGTGCTGCGTTCGGCGGGTTGAAATCAATTAGAAACGCTTAACAAGAGAAATGTTTAGCTAATGCCAGATCCACGGCTGTCAAAACACCAGCCCTCCCTCCCTTCCTCCCTCTCCAGCTCACATCCCGGATCGCTGTGGAGATCCCAACAGCTCCCAACACTCCCAGAGAGCCCGAGACGTCGGAACAGAAGCCTCCCGCTCGGACGGCTCGGAACACGCCCGGAACAAATAACGCTGTTTACATTCTGAGGAGCTGGCCGACACGGGCTTGTTGACCGTTTGAGCGGCTGTGCTCCTTGGGATAACAAAAATCCCGCGCTGAGGAGGAAAAAAACACACCAGGTGCTCGGCGTCTGAGCGTTTGAGCTCAGCTCCTGTTGCCTGAAACCGACTCATTAGGCTTCCGAAGGAATATCCGTTCTGGAGGCGTGACTTCGACACCAGAGCAGCGAAAGGCACAGGGCGGAGGCTGTGCAGGACAGGAAGTGTCCCAGGGGCCGGAACGGCGCAGCAGCGACCACCCAGGGGTGACAGGTCGCCACTGGGCGCAGCACATCTCTGAGCCATGAGCTTACCAGGGAAGCCAGCGGAACACAAGCTCTCATTTACCCCCATGAGCCCCGGGCCCCACTTACACAATTCACACAACCTTCACTGCACCACTGCGGGTCAAGCTCTCCACTCAAAGGTACAAGAGCTGTGCCCCCACTGGTACTTGAACCCGTGACACCCCGGATTCCAAAGCTGGAGGGGGGAAGGCAAAGGACAGAGATAGAGCTTGGATCTCCCACCAGACCTCATGGGCTTATGAGCTAAAACCGTCAAGTGTCCAGCCTTATTGAAGAAGCCTTTTTCCAACCTTCTGCAAGACCAAAGGGGAAGCGGACCACAGAGCTGACCTCCCTCCGCCCGCCCTCGTACCCCAGCCCGGGGAGGGGGTGGCGTTTAGAGACGCCCCTTTCCCCTCTGAGCCCTGTAACCCTCTGTCAGTACATCAGCTCCCAGCGATCACTGGCCTGTTCCTCATGATCACAAGCAGACTTGCAGAAGACAAACAAAGACGGAACAAAGCCAGGAAAACGAGGATGATTTGGACGGATCAGTCGGCTTTACTCCTTTTACAGCTGGGCCGCCACAAAGCTCTTACCGCTAATGCGCTACCTGTTGCAACAGCCGCTGTGCAAGAGCTTAGGCAGCCAGGTTGTGCAAACACCCTTCTGTTTGAACTAGGGGTGCAGGGCTCTGCCTTCAGACAGGGTGTGTGAGGCTGGCAAGATAGACAACTGGACAGGAGCCATGGGGCAGGGTAGACACTCATCTTACAACAGGGGGCTACAGTCCCAGTGCAGGAGGACAGTCCTGTTACAATAGGGGCTACAGTCCCAGTACAGGAGAACAGTCCCGTTACAATAGGAGCTACAGTCCCAGTACAGGAGAACAGTCCCGTTACAATAGGGGCTACAGTCCCAGTACAGGCGGACAGTCCTGTTACAATAGGGGCTACAGTCCCAGTACAGGAGAACAGTCCCGTTACAATAGGAGCTACAGTCCCAGTACAGGAGAACAGTCCCGTTACAATAGGGGCTACAGTCCCAGTACAGGAGAACAGTCCCGTTACAATAGGAGCTACAGTCCCAGTACAGGAGAACAGTCCTGTTACAATAGGGGCTACAGTCCCAGTACAGGAGAACAGTCCTGTTACAATAGGAGCTACAGTCCCAGTACAGGAGAAGTCACCAGTTCTTTCCCCCTGTATCTCCCTACAGAGAGAGCGCTGAGTGATGAGGAGACAGTAGCCTCGGTCTGTCACTCTCCGCCTCGCGCAAAACATCAATCTACTGAGAATCGAATAATCGCTCCGGCGCCGCGCGACGGGGGCGCGTGTCAGAATTAGCGCAAACCTGAGCGTGTCGTTTTCCATCAGGTGACGGGGCGTCTTTAAGAGCCAGGAGTCACTATGCAATGCGAGAGAGAATGTTAATTAGCGCTGTAAAACAGCACCTCTCCAGTCTGATTTCACACGGCTACTCCGCACTTCGGCGAGTTACAGCAGTAAGGGTTTATCTGGGCGGTAAGGGATGGACCCACAGTCTCCACAGTCCACTCGCTCAGCTGACAGACAACGTGGACACACTGTTCATCGCCCCACTCGTGAACATTTTTTTTCCCAAAACCCGTTCACGCCCGAGCCCGTGGAAGTTCTCGCGCACTGAGATTCTCCGCGGCGCGTGGCATTCCGGCCCGCTTTCCACCTGCAGCGGCCACGTGCACTCCTCCCCACCTGAAGTCGGTCGCACGCGACCCCCCGCGCCCCGCGTGCCTGACCGCGAGGAAAGCGAGTCCGTGCACGTGCACTAGGAGAGCGGTTCCGTTCTCCGCGCAGGAGCCTCTCTCCGCCGTCGTGAGGACGCAGAGCTGCTTTATTAAATTCCACCTTCCACACACCTGACACCCCAGGACCAGGACTGGACAGCCCGCAGACACACTGACCCCCCAGGACCAGGACTGGACAGCCTGCAGACACACTGACCCCCCAGGACTGGACACCCTGCTAACACACTTACCCCCCAGGACCAGGACTGGACAGCCTGCAGACACACTGACCCCCCAGGACCAGGACTGGACACCCAGCTGACACACTGACCACTCAGGACTGGACACCCTGCTAACATACTGACCCTCCAGGACCAGGACTGGACACCCTGCTGACACACTGACCACTCAGGACCAGGACTGGACACCCTGCAGACACACTGACCACTGAGGACCAGGACTGGACACCCTGACCCCCCAGGACCAGGACTGGACACCCAGCTGACACACTGACCCCCCAGGACCAGGACTGGACACCCAGCTGATACACTGACCCCCCAGGACCAGGACTGGACAGCCTGCAGACACACTGACCACTCAGGACTGGACACCCTGCTAACATACTGACCCTCCAGGACTAGAACTGGACACCCTGCTGACACACCGACCCCCTCCAGGACGAGGACTGGACACCCTGCTGACACACTGACTCTCAGGACCAGGACTGGACACCCTGCAGACACACCGACCCTACAGGACCAAGACTGGACACCCTGCAGACACACCGACCCTACAGGACCAAGACTGGACACCCTGCAGACACACTGACCCTACAGGACCAAGACTAGACACCCTGCAGACACTCCGACCCCCCCCAGGACCAGGACTGGACACCCTGCAGACACAGCAGGGTCACAGTTCCAGAAACAGGATCAGCCCAGAGGCTTGTCGAGCACCAGACAGACATCGAACCGCCACAGAGATGTGCTGTGAAAGGATGGGGCACCGACAGCCACTGAAGACATCAAGCGACACAGATGCGCAGGGGGAGCACTGCGGCCTCACAGCGCCGGGGCCCTGGGTCCAGCTCCTGGGGTGCTGTCTGTGTGGAGTTTGCGTGTTCTCCCTGAGCTTCCTCCTGTTGCCCTAGTTTCCTTGCACAGTCCAATGACAAGCTGGTGGGTTAACTGGCTTCTGGGAAAACTGGCCGTGGTGGGAGAGTGTGTCTGTGTGTGTTTCTGCCCTGTGAGGGACTGGCGTCCCATCCAGGGTGTACCCCGCCGCGTGCCCGCTGCTTGCTGCTTGCTGGGATAGCGCCCTGCCCTGGACACAGTGGACAGACGCTGGACACCTGGATGAAACCGAGTCAGTCTGGGGGGGGGGCGATTTCACAGGGTGGGGCCGAGTATCCCAGAGACGGGGGGCTCCCGCTGGAAAGACGGGGTCCCCCAGCACATGGCGTGAGGGGGAAGAAGCGAGTGGACCGGGCCGGGCTGGGTCAGGCCGAGGAGAAGGTCCACAGGACCAGTGCTGAACCCGGCAGGGGTTTGAGGCCGGTCCCATCAGACGTGTGACTGGGTCAGAACCCGAGCAGCGCCGCGCCTCCGGACTGACCGCCGGGCTGCGCTGCCCAGGCCACTGTCCAGAGGCAGGACGGGCCCAGAGTGTCCAGTCCAGTCCGGACCGGACCGGGCTTCCTCAGAGCGATCGGGTTCACCCCGCTGAGGAGCCCGCTCGTGGGGGGCGTCCCGAGTGGGCTCGACACGGCGCTGCCAGTGCCCGAAGACCGTGTCCAGCCTCTCTAATCACGGACACGCACTTCATTTCCAGAGCGACTGGAGACGGGTCACTGAGTAACTGTGGATTCCCACGCGTGTCAGCGCCGAGATCACTGCCCGGGAAGCGAGTTCCTTCCAGCCGGGCGATTAGAGGGGTTGGTCAGCCTTACGGGGTAAGAGTTCGTGTCCGGGGATGTGGGACCACCGCCCGCTCACGGTGATAACGCGCCCAGTCGCACACAGCTACACCGCGCAACAGGTCGAGCCACAACACCCGGACCCCAGAACCGAGCCTCCCCCCCTCCCCGGAGTCCACAGCGCCCGGCCAGGGGCACAACCAGCCCGCAGACCCACTCCCCTCGCCCCCCCGGCGATCCGCCCAGACCAGCAGCACCCGCTCGGCCGGCCCACCTACCTCCTGTTGAGCGAGTTCCAGTAGATGGGCTCCAGGTTGGTGGCGCAGCTCCCCGGGACCTCCACAGCCAGCACGAGCAGCACTGCCAGCGCGCGCACACCGCGGCCGAACGCCATCGCGCGCCCGGCCGGACCCGGGCTGAGAGAGACCGTCCCTCGCGCAGTCAGTGGGCGCCGCTCCGTCCCGTCCCTCGCGGCCGCATAGGGGGCACGGAGAGCAGCCAGAGGAGGGAGGGGGGGCGAGGGAGCGGAAAACTCTTCCGGAGAAAGTCAGGGGGCTAACTTCGTCCGCCGTGCCCCCCTCTCCCGGCTGACGGGGAACTCTCGGGGGTTTCGAGCCAAGAGAGTTGAGATTCTGCCTCCCGGAGCTGCTAAAACAATCCCATGTCGTCCGGGTGCCTGTTTATTTTCTTTACCGACCCAGAACCCGCACACACACACTCACACACTCTCAAACTGGGGCGGAAAGTGTCTTCGGGCTGCTGTAGTTCCACAGCAGGGTTTGGGGGGCGGCTGTTGGGGTTTCTTCCTCGCGTCGTGGATCCCTCGTGCGGCGGCGGCCGGCCGGCCAGCCAACCGGGGCTCGCGCTCCGGACTCGGGCGCGCGGGGGGTCCCGGTTTCAAGCCGCGCTCCCTCGTCTGGGCTCGGCGCGTGGCGTGCCGGAGCTCTCGCTCATCCCCGCTCGCTCGCGCACGGGAAAATTCTGCTCGCCGTGTCCCGGTGACTCCAGACTCCAGACTCCAGACTCCCCCTCTCCTCCTCCTTCTCCTCTCAGAGAAAGAGAGCGTGAAACAAATAAAAGTTTCTACGACGGGACCTGGCGTCTAAGTGGAGGGACTGCCGAGCCCGTCCATTCTCACGCGTGTAGAAATGGAGTTTTGCTTTCTGGTGGCATCTCCGCTCCCTGCCTAGGAGCTGCAGTTTGTATTTCCTTTCCTCTTAACGACGGTTCTCCTCTCGCCGCAAACACCCGCTCGCACAAGTCCCCGCGTCGGAGTTCCCTCAACAGGCGACGGGTTTTTTCGGGGGTGTTTGGAAAAAAAAAACAATAAAGCAACTGTAGCAGATCCCGGTTGTTGTTTTTTTTTTTTTGGTGTTTTAGGGGAAAAACAAAATCCTCCCACTGCAAACTCCCGAAAAGCCTCCAGAATATTGAAAACCGCAGCCTGCCCCGCGCGTGGATAAAGAGCGGCGGCTCGACCCGAGCCCGAACCCGAACCCGAACCCTGTGCCTGCCTGCGCTGCTCTGTGCCGGCCCGGCGCGGTCTGTGGCGCTGAACACATCCACTCTGTTTTGATGGCGAGGAGGGGAGGGGGGCCGAGCCGCGAGTGTTTGGAGAGGAGAGAGGGTGAGAGGTAGGTAGAGACCGAGAGAGAGAGAGAGAAAACACGAATTCGCTGTTCCGTTTCACTGAGCGAACACGGACCAGGGATTTTTTTGTGTGTTGCGTGTTCGATTGTGTTGTCGGTGTGTGCGTGTTTCTTTGAAAGAAGGATCCCGGACTGAAATGTTCTCTCTCTCTCTCTCCCTCCTCCCAAACCCGGGCTTATCCAACACATTCCAGCCACACCGAGAGAGAGAGAGCGAGCAGTGTGCGCGCTCGCCAGCGGTGGCTTCGGGACTCCTGACGGCCCGGCCGGCCCGAAAGCCCGGAGTGGATTCGTCTTAGGTTCGGCGCGGGCTCGTCCCCCTCCTCCTCCGTCTCGAACACGCGCAGACACCGTCGCGCACGCCGCCACCAAGCCCCGGAATCCGGCTTCGCGCCGGCGGCCGGGATTCCGAAGGCGGGCGGCGCCCCCCAGCGGCGGCCGCGCGCACTGCGGAAGCCCCGCGACGGCCGCCAGCACGCGCGATGCCCTCGGCGGCTCGTGTCGCACAGCCACAGCTGCGTCGGAAAAACACCGGTCACTGCGGACGTGTCGCAGATCCGCTCCAGACACGTGTCACTCTCGCCAGGGGTTCGAGTAGGGGGCTGCGTCACCGTGCGCAGGCTGCAAAGGGACAGGTAAAGGTTTATTCCCGGCTGGAAAGAGAAGGGAAAAGACGCAACGTTTCGGCTGTGGAGCCTCCTTCAGGTGTGACTTGTCCCTTTTCTTCTTAATGTCTCGCCGGCACAGGAACTCAGTTGTGATCCCGACTTTAGATCAGCTTTAACCCCTTTCTCCCGAGCTTAACCCCCGGGTCTCCGCGCGTCTGAACATTTTCAAATCGTCTGTATGTGTGTGTGCGTGTTTCCCAGATTAGACGAACGCTTGACGCTTTCGCATGCGAGTGGTTTCCGACCGTGTCTGTTAGAAGTTACACTGTGAAATATAGGATACAAAGACAAAAAGAGAAGAAGAAATTAGAAGGTGGTTAAGTGCTGTCTATTTCGTACAGAAAAAAAAAACTTCCCAGAAAAAGCCTTTCTACCCAGAACTGTAGCCGGGCCCGGCGTGTTGTTGTTGTTAGACGCGCATTACAGGGGCACCTCAGCTGGTTATTCACGCCGCCCCTCGGTGTGTATAGGTGCCGAGCTGTCCAGCCAGCGCTGCCCAACACCGGGGTCATCTGCGTGTGGCAAAACCGCTCCTGCACCGCCGCCGTGTGGACACCGCTGGAACTGCAACCAACGCGCTGACAGGGAAACCCCGCACCCGAAACTCACCAACGACCGTTTATACCCACCGCTGCATAGAGCATTCAGACTAAATCAGCACAGTGTAGTGCACTGGACAGACCATGACACCTAAATCAACACAGTGTAGTGCACTGGACAGACCATGACACCTAAATCAGCACAGTGTAGTGCATTGGACAGACCATGTCAACTAAATCAGCACAGTGTAGTGCACTGGACAGACCATGACACCTAAATCAACACAGTGTAGTGCACTGGACAGACCATGTCAACTAAATCAGCACAGTGTAGTGCACTGGACAGACCATGTCAACTAAATCAGCACAGTGTAGTGCACAGGACAGACCATGACAGCTAAATCAGCACAGTGTAGTGCACTGGACAGACCATGACACCTAAATCAGCACAGTGTAGTGCACTGGACAGACCATGTCAACTAAATCAGCACAGTGTAGTGCACTGGACAGACCATGACACCTAAATCAACACAGTGTAGTGCACAGTATAGACCATGTCAACTAAATCAACACAGTGTAGTGCACAGGACAGACCATGACAGCTTAATCAACACAGTGTAGTGCACAGTACAGACCATGTCAACTAAATCAACACAGTGTAGTGCACTGGACAGACCATGACACCTAAATCAACACAGTGTAGTGCACAGTACAGACCATGACACCTAAATCAGCACAGTGCAGTGCACTGGACAGACCATGACAGCTAAATCAACACAGTGTAGTGCACAGTACAGACCATGTCAACTAAATCAACACAGTGTAGTGCACTGGACAGACCATGGCACCTAAATCAGCACAGTGTAGTGCACTGGACAGACCATGTCAACTAAATCAGCACAGTGTAGTGCACTGGACAGACCATGACACCTAAATCAGCACAGTGTAGTGCACTGGACAGACCATGTCAACTAAATCAGCACAGTGTAGTGCATAGGACAGACCATGTCAACTAAATCAGCACAGTGTAGTGCACAGGACAGACCATGACAGCTAAATCAGCACAGTTTAGTTCACTGTACAGAGGTGTAAATTGAACCAGCTCAGTGTAGTTCACTGTACAAAGGTGTAAAGTGAACCAGCTCAGTGTAGTTCACTGTACAGAGGTGTAAAGTGAACCAGCTCAGTGTAGTTCAGTGTACAGATGTGTAAAGTGAACCAGCTCAGTGTAGTTCACTGTACAGAGGTGTAAAGTGAACCAGCTCAGTGTAGTTCACTGTACAGAGGTGTAAAGTGAACCAGCTCAGTGTAGTTCAGTGTACAGAGGTGTAAAGTGAACCAGCTCAGTGTAGTTCACTGTACAGAGGTGTAAAGTGAACCAGCTCAGTGTAGTTCAGTGTACAGAGGTGTAAAGTGAACCAGCTCAGTGTAGTTCACTGTACAGAGGATGTAAACTAAACCAGCTCAGTGTAGTTCACTGTACAGAGGTGTAAGGTAAACCAGCTCAGTGTAGTTCACTGTACAGAGGTGTAAGGTAAACCAGCTCAGTGTAGTTCACTGTACAGAGGTGTAAAGTGAACCAGCTCAGTGTAGTTCACTGTACAGAGGTGTCAAGTGAACCAGCTCAGTGTAGTTCGCTGTACAGAGGTGTAAAGTGAACCAGCTCAGTGTAGTTCAGTGTACAGAGGTGTAAAGTGAACCAGCTCAGTGTAGTTCACTGTACAGAGGTGTAAAGTGAACCAGCTCAGTGTAGTTCACTGTACAGAGGTGTAAAAGTGAACCAGCTCAGTGTAGTTCGCTGTACAGAGGTGTAAAGTGAACCAGCTCAGTGTAGTTCAGTGTACAGAGGTGTAAAGTGAATCAGCTCAGTGTAGTTCGCTGTACAGAGGTGTAAAGTGAACCAGATCAGTGTAGTTCGCTGTACAGAGGTGTAAAGTGAACCAGCTCAGTGTAGTTCGCTGTACAGAGGTGTAAAGTGAACCAGCTCAGTGTAGTTAGGTGTACAGAGGTGTAAAGTGAACCAGCTCAGTGTAGTTCACTGTACAGAGGTGTAAAGTGAACCAGCTCAGTGTAGTTCAGTGTACAGAGGTGTAAAGTGAACCAGCTCAGTGTAGTTCACTGTACAGAGGTGTAAAGTGAACCAGCTCAGTGTAGTTCACTGCACAGAGGTGTAATGTGAACCAGCTCAGTGTAGTTCACTGTACAGAGGTGTAAAGTGAACCAGCTCAGTGTAGTTCAGTGTACAGAGGTGTAAAGTGAACCAGCTCAGTGTAGTTCACTGTACAGAGGTGTAAAGTGAACCAGCTCAGTGTAGTTCAGTGTACAGAGGTGTCAAGTGAACCAGCTCAGTGTAGTTCACTGCACAGAGGTGTAAAGTGAACCAGCTCAGTGTAGTTCACTGTACAGAGGTGTAAAGTGAACCAGCTCAGTGTAGTTCACTGTACAGAAGTGTAAAGTGAACCAGCTCAGTGTAGTTCAGTGTACAGAGGTGTAAAGTGAACCAGCTCAGTGTAGTTAGGTGTACAGAGGTGTAAAGTGAACCAGCTCAGTGTAGTTCACTGTACAGAGGTGTAAAGTGAACCAGCTCAGTGTAGTTCACTATACAGAGGTGTAAAGTGAACCAGCTCAGTGTAGTTCGCTGTACAGAGGTGTAAAGTGAACCAGCTCAGTGTAGTTCACTGTACAGAGGTGTAAAGTGAACCAGCTCAGTGTAGTTCACTGTACAGAGGTGTAAAGTGAACCAGCTCAGTGTAGTTCAGTGTACAGAGGTGTAAAGTGAACCAGCTCAGTGTAGTTCGCTGTACAGAGGTGTAAAGTGAACCAGCTCAGTGTAGTTCACTGTACAGAGGTGTAAAGTGAACCAGCTCAGTGTACAGAGGTGTAAAGTGAACCAGCTCAGTGTAGTTCAGTGTACAGGGGTGTAAAGTGAACCAGCTCAGTGTAGTTCACTGCACAGAGGTGTAAACTCCTCTCTCCTGGGGCCCTGCAGTGCCAGCAGTCCCGCTCAGTGTGCCTCAGTCCCCGGGCCGTAGTGCCCTGCCCACCGGGTCAGGTTCCGGCCCGCTGCAGCCCGGGTAAGCGGTTCCGCCTGCAGACACCTGGGGAGAATCCTGTCGCTTGAGGTGAGAGCTGAGACTGCTGAGGCCATGGGAATAGTTAATCAATAGTCAATCAATGAGCTTTATTCTTCTATAGTGCCCTTCGTTATAGAGCACTGTCAAGGCACATTACACAATGAAAATAGTAGAGCAAACACAATATATGTACTGGGATACAAACCTTGGCTAGATTACTGAAAAATAATAATCTTGTCATGTGTAAAAGGATTGTTTTTTCTCAACAATGGAGACGCAGCAAGATTGTATTCCTTATAGCCAAGCTGCAGTTCATGTTGTGATCGAAGTGAACCGACAGGCGTAACTCTCCGGTGAACCGCAGCCTTCAGCATCTTTGGTGATTTAAAAGTAGGCGACGGGTAAGAGGCGATTAATCGCGTCGGAGTCTGTCCTCAAGCTCTTCCCCCGAGGGGGAGGGGTTATCTCAGGGGGCGGGGCCACGCCCACGACATCATCGGTCTGGACCCCCGTCTCGGCCAATCCTGGCTCTCGGCCCAGGCGCCGCAGCCGCAGCAGGTAGTCGGAGTGCAGGCTGGAGTCGGTGAGGTCCACAAACCGGCGGTAATTCACCTGGACCTCCTGGGAGAGGGAGGAAAGGGTGGGAGAGGGGGAGGGGGAGGGGGAGAAGAGGAAAGTATAGAAGAGAGGGACAGCAGAGGAAGGGATCATAGAGAGAGGGAGGGAGAAGGTGAGGGTGAGGGAGGGAAGGAGCGCAGAGGAAAGGGTGGGGGAGAGGGAGAGAGAAGGAAGTGTGGAGGGAGAGAGAGGGAGAGTGAAGGAGGGGTGGAGGGAGAGAGAGGGTGGGAGAGAGGGAGAGAGAAGGAGGTGTGGAGGGAGAGAGAGGGTGGGAGAGAGGGAGAGTGAAGGAGGGGTGGAGGGAGAGAGAGGGAGAGTGAAGGAGGGGTGGAGGGAGAGAGAGGGTGGGAGAGAGGGAAAGTGAAGGATGGAGAGAGAGAAGGAGGGGTGGAGGGAGAGAGGGAGAGTGAAGGATGGAGAGGAAGAGAGAGAAGGAGGTGTGGAGGGAGTGAAGGATGGAGAGGGAAAGAGTGAAGGAGGGGTGGATGGAGAGAGACGGTGGGAGAGAGGGAGAGAAGGAGTGCAGAGGAAAGGGTGGGAGAGAGGGAAAAAGAAGGAGGTGTGGAGGGAGAGAGAGGGAGAGAGGGTGGGAGAGAGGGAGAGTGAAGGATGGAGAGGGAGAAAGAGAGAAGGAGGAGTGGAGGGAGAGTGAAGGATGGAGAGGGAGAGAGAGAAGGAGGGGTGGAGGGAGTGAAGAATGGAGAGGGAGAGAGAGAAGTAGGGGTGGTGGGAGAGAGGGAGAGAAGGAGCGCAGAGGAAAGGGTGGGAGAGAGGGAGAGAGAAGGAGGGGTGGATGGAGAGAGACGATGGGAGAGAAGGAGCACAGAGGAAAGGGAGGGAGAGAGGGAGAGAGAGAAAGGCGCAGGTGGAAACGAGCAGAGGGAGAGCGTTCACATGTTCAGACAGGATGCTGTGCTGAAGGAAGTTCATGCGAATCCAATGTTAAACATCTCACTTTAAACATGTCATTTTTGGCACCTTAAACTCCTTTTCATAGAGCATCTTCTCCCTGGTGACCCTCTGCACCTTCACCCGCAGCTCTTCGATCCTTCAACACACAAGCAGCGGCAGTCTCTCTGAGAGTCAGCTCTGTAACTGTCCGTCCCTGACTGCCCTGCCTGTGTCTGTCTGCAGTGTCACTGTGCCCAGGGCAGAGGACAGCCTACGAGTGTGAGCCTGAACTGTACGCTGCATAGTGTGGGTGTGCTGTGTGTGTACTGTGTGAGTGTACACTGTGTGTATTGAGTGTGAGTATACGTTATGTGTGTGTACTGTGTGAGTGTGAGTATACGCTATGTGTGTGTACTGTGTGAGTGTGTACACTGTGTGTATTGAGTGTGAGTATACGTTATGTGTGTGTACTGTGTGAGTGTGAATATACGCTATGTGTGTGTACTGTGTGACTGTGTACACTGTGTGTGTACTGTTCAAGTGTACACTGTGTGTGTATTGAGTGTGAGTGTGTACTGTGCTGTGTGTGTGTGTGTGTGTGAGAGTTTGTACTGTGCTGTGTGTGTATCGAGTGTGAGTGTACACTGTGTGTGTATTGTGTGTGTTGAGTGTGAGTGTGTACGAGTGTGTACTGTGTCTACAGCGGTGGAAGACAGCCAGACTCACTGCTCCTTCAGCTCCGCCTCTCGCTGGCTGTGCTCCTCCCTCAGTGCGCGTCTCTCTCGCTCAGCGTCTCTCTCACACTGCTCTCGAACCCGGACCTCCGCCTGCCGCACGCGCTCCGACAGCTCCGCCTGGGAGAGACAGAGGCTTCCCAATGTCATCAAACACACCGACACATTCTGTACATCCCTGATTCCCGATCTCCTCTTCATCCCGGCTCACAGCTCCGATTCCAGATCTCTTCATCCTGGCTCACAGCTCCGATTCCAGATCTCCTCTTCATCCCGACTCACAGCTCCGATTCCAGATCTCCTCTTCATCCCGACTCACAGCTCCGATTCCCGATCTCCTCTTCATCCCGGCTCACAGCTCCGACTCCAGATCTCCTCCATCCCGGCTCACAGCTCCGACTCCAGATCTCCTCTTCATCCCGGCTCACAGCTCCGACTCCAGATCTCCTCTTCATCCCGGCTCACAGCAGTGATTCCCGATCTCCTCTTCATCCCGGCTCACAGCTCCGACTCCAGATCTCCTCTTCATCCCGGCTCACAGCTCCGACTCCAGATCTCCTCTTCATCCCGGCTCACAGCTCCGATTCCCGATCTCCTCTTCATCCCGACTCATAGCTCCGATTCCAGATCTCCTCTTCATCCCGGCTCCTGTCCCAGGTGTTTAACAGCGCTTGACGGGACGGTGAGCCCCGATTGGAGGAGCAGCGCACCCCTCGCTGACATCACCACGGGCCAGCAGGCACCCCAAGGGTCTCAGGAGTCACAGGTTCTGCCGAAACGCAGGAAAAGAGCCCCCTTCCCCCCCCCCCCGGCCCTCAGATCCTGGTTGTGATGTGACAGGGGCCCTCACATGCTTAAACTCGACACACACACAGACACATACACACACACACACACACACACCCGCGGCCTCACCTGCGCCTCGACTCGCACTCTCTCCGCCTCCGCCCGCCCCCGCTCCTCCACCTCCCGGCCCAGCCTGGCGGCCAGCGCCTCGCAGGCCTCCCTGACCGCCCGACTGCGCTCCTCCTCCAGCCGGGCCTGCAGCCCGCAGGCCTGCTCCTGCGCCCGGGCCGCCAGCCGCGCCCGCAGCCTCTGCCTCTGCTCGGCCTCCAGCCGGTCCCGGTTCCGCAGGGCCTCCTCGAACCGGGCCTGCAAGGTCTGGGGCAGGGGAGGGGATTGATGGACAGGCATCACGGAGCAGTGGAAATGAAAATCACTGAGAAAATCTGGGAACATAGTCGGACTGGAATTTGGACAGATGTGTCATTGAAGCCGATACCCCAACCATCCAGTCAGGACAGGAGGAACATCTTTACACAAGGGGTGGTGGGAGTGTGGAACAAGCCGCCCAGCCATGTGTGCCTGAGTGTGTGTGGATGTCCTGTAATGGACTGGTGTCCAGTCCAAGGTGTACCCCGACTTGCGCTCATTGCTTGCTGGGATAGACTCCGGCTCCCCTGCAACCCTGAACTGGATGAAGCAGTGAGGGAATGAATGGATGAATGGATGGATGAAAGGATGATACACAGACAGCTTGCTGTAAACACTGGGGTTCAAGAGGGAACAGCCCATCGTCTCTTGGATGTGACTTCAGCGTGTGTGGGTCACCGCCGTCTTCTCTGGTGCTTGAGCGATGGAGGAGCTCAAATCGCGCATCTCGCCAGCTCAGCTTTCTTTCTTACCAGTCTCTGCTGCTCCAGCGCCTTCTCTCTCTCGTCCTCCGCCGTCCCCCGGGGCTCCGGCGCTTCCCCCTCCCGCCAGCGGGGGTCGCCCTCCCCTGGGGCCGCTGCCCTGCGGTCCTCGAGGCGCCCGGCAGGCGGGGGCCCCGCTGGGCTGGAGCTGTGCCGGTCTCCCAGCTCTGGCGAGTGCAGGACAGGGTGATCAGCAGGGAGAGAGCCAGACAGATCCCGCCTGCTTGGTCAGTAATCGCCCAGCAGCAGGCGAGCTGGGGGCACTCTTCCCGCTGGACCAGAGTGTCCAAACTAACGCCCCTGTGTAGCGAGGACAGAGGACAGGAGCTGGTGGCTGAGACAGCAAACGGACATGCTGTCCTGTTTGGACATGAAAGATCCCGGGACACTGTCTGTAGGAGTGCTGACCCTGGATCTGTGCAGTCTGGCCTCCCTACAGCCCTCCCTTCACTCAGCTGGTGCAGCAGAGTCTCCCTCCTCCCCGTGTCTTTGCCTGTGCGTTTACTGTTTGTGTGTTACCGCCTGTGTGTGTGTGTACTGTCTGTATGTGTAGTTTGTGTGTGTGTGTACTGTCTACATGTACTGTATCTGTATGTGAATTGTCTGTGTCTTTGCCCGTGCACGTACTGCATATTTGTGTGTTACCGCCTGTGTGTGTGCTGTCTGTATGTGTAGGTTGTGTGTGTGTACTGTCTACATGGATTGTATGTGTATTGCCTGTGCATGTACTGTTTGTGTGTTACCGCCTGTGTGTGTGCTGTCTGTATGTGTAGGTTGTGTGTGTGTACTGTCTACATGGACTGTATGTGTATTGCCTGTGCATGTACTGTTTGTGTGTTACCGCCTGTGTGTGTTTGTCGTTCTGTGTGTACGTGTACTGTCTGGTAGCAGCTGCATGCTCTGACAGTACACACACTCACAGGAATGAAAGACCTGCTCCCTGTGTGTCGCTCTCTTGCCCCGGGTAACGGCCCGAGGTCACTCAGATCCGTGGCCCCAGCGGTCACAGGAGCTCAGAGCCACCGTCTCCTGCCGGAGACGCACCGCCGCGCTGGGCACGTTCCCCGCGACGGACCTGACGCTCGTCTGCGGCGCCGCCGGGAAACGGCTCTTGTGCCGAACACAGGGCGTAAAATGATTTTTTTTTAAAAAAAACTTAATGTTTCACTGTTAAAACAGTTTACATGTTTACACGTGAACACCCGTTTCGCGTCACACTGTACATGTCCACAGATCCCGAGTGAACACGACCCCACGCAGCGTTTACCTTCTTGCAAAGCAAGTAAGTTTAGTTTTGTCAACGACTCCGTGAGCCGAGTTAATGACGGACCCTGCGTTTGAAGCTAGATGCAAAAAAGGGTTAATAGATTTAAGAACCGTCTTCATTGAATCCTAAAAATTAATAGAAGCAGAAAATAGATCCAGCGACAGCGGCGGAATCTGGGGTGGAGCTCACCCAGTATGTGCCGGTGGGTGGCCCGCTGAGTGGACAGAGTGCCGCGGTTGACGATCCGCTCCAGCAGCCGGGTGTTGGAGGTCGTGTCCCCGCGGATAAAACACGCTGACCCCCGCAGAGGTCCAGCGGTGTCCGCTGTCCACCCTCCGGGCCGAGCGGGGTCGGAGGCCATGGCGGCGGAGCTCGCGGAGAGCGGCGGCGTTCTCTCGTCGCCCGGCAACGCCAGAACCTGCCCGGCCGGGGACGCACTTCGGAAACGCGGCCGCTAGATGGCGACGGCGAGCCTGCGCGCCCCGGCACACTACGGAAAAGCCCGAGTATATCGAACCGAAGGGCTGTAGTGCAGCCAGCCGGCTACTTCTCCAATCTCATGTAATCAAGTCCCTAAACCTCGACTTCACCTCATCTGCGGGAGCGAGGAACTGCGGACTGCGCGTGTGTGAGGATACGCTCAAACTCTGGCTGGCGTCAAATTCTCTGAAGCTAAATAGTGGGAAAACAAATTTTACTGGTGGGTAAGACACATCTGCTGGAACAGCTGGAGAGCTTCACAGTAATGGCGGATGGCTTGGCCACTCAGGCCATCAGTCACAGTCAGGAATCTGCAATTCACACTTCACCCTCTCCTGTTCTCCGAGCCACATGAGAAAATTTTTATTAAAACCTGTTTTTCACCTTAGAAATGTTGCCCCCCTTATGCAATTTCTATCAATGTCCGATGCCCCGTGCCTGACTCATGCATTTCTAACGCAGCAAGGCTTGATTTCTGCAACTCTGTTTTCTAGGGGCTCCCCAACACCCCTCTCCGCTTGGTGTTCGAAATGTTGCAATATGTCCAGAACTCTGCAGCTAGAGCCTACTGCCTCACGTCAGACCTACACATCACTTCTACACTTCAATTTCTACAGCGGTTGAGTCTCAGTCTCTAGTCTGTGTTCCTGATTTTAATTCAACACTGCCTCTGCACCGATGGGGGTCCCACTTTTCCAGCAGTACCTCCTGCCAGCAAAAGGGAAAAAGGGCATTTCATAGACACACAGAGGTCATAGATTCCAGAATATCTATTTAACCACACGCATCATCCAGCTCATTGAAGACTCAAAGCAAGTGACCTGTAAGACTGATGGGAGTGGGGCTCCCCAGGGCTGGAGACCCCGATTCAGGGTGATCTGTAAGACTGATGGGAGTGGGGCTCCCCAGGGCTGGAGACCCCGATTCAGGGTGACCTGCAAGACTGGAGAGCCTTTGGGATGAAATGGGGAACCCCTTTCTTACAGCCCTCGTACTTCAGATCTGCCCTGCACCCCCACAAATCAAGACTCAGGGTACAACCACACAATTTACAAAAATATATCATGTACAAGGCTGTGCGCTAAGAACACAGGTCGAAGGCGCAGAAAGTGACATTCTGGTGTTGTCTCCGTCATCAAACCACTCCTGCAGAAACTCTTTAAAAATTACACACCAGGGAGCAACAGCTCCCCTGAGAGAGAGGAGGAGAGAAGGCAAGAGACACATCGATGAAAGAGAGAGAGAAAAAACTCCCAGGAACCATAGAGGGATCTTTGCTGTAAACTGCGACACACGAGTTTCTGTTTTACAACAGAAAAGGCACAAGAAGTCATCCATCTTTGTGCAAAGTTGAGGTGAAATAGTCATAAAAAAACTGCAGTCCCAAGACAGATATGGCACATTCCATCATGGTGGGGGGTGTGGTGCCTAGTTCTGGGTTCAGCTGGGATAATAAACACAGAAAAATCCCTTTTCTGAAACAGTGTGTGTCCTGATGCAGCACCAGTTTGGTATGGGCCAGAAGCGGGGGGGAGTGCCGCTCCTGGAGTTGGTCTCCCCCTGCCCAGGCGTGACAATGGTTCGTCCCTGGCCGGGTGTGCGCCAGCTCAGCTGCTCATCTCCGCCGGCAGAGGGTCCCGGCCAGCCCCCCCGCGTGGGCCGGCCCACCAGAGTGCGAGCGCGTTCTCCCCACGGGACTGGCGCCGCAACACGACCGGCCCCTCGGCGTCGGAGTCGCCCTCGCTGTCGCTGGGCTCGGCG
Organism: Atractosteus spatula; assembly: GCF_055471065.1. Classification (NCBI taxonomy): domain Eukaryota; kingdom Metazoa; phylum Chordata; class Actinopteri; order Semionotiformes; family Lepisosteidae; genus Atractosteus; species Atractosteus spatula. Next base: position 67,854,971 of record NC_142708.1, on the reverse strand, counting down.
AACTGGCGCTGCCCGCAGGAGGACACCAGCAGGGGCATGTGGGGGTGGAGACTGTGGACGCAGGAGAGAGAGAGAGAGAGAGAGAGAGAGAGAGAGAGAGAGAGAGAGAGAGAGAGAGAGAGATGCACGTTTCAGGACACTTCTCCAGGGGGCGCTGTGGAAGACCTCTCCTGCTCTCCTGTGCTGTGGATACAGGGCCAGAAGGTGGCCCACAGGTGGCGGTGGTAGTAATAAATATTACAATATTGTTCTTTACATTTATATGACGCAGCTCTGGACACTCCCCTCAAAGCAAGGGACTCCCCTCCACCCCCACCAGTGTGCAGCCCCACCTGGATGATGCACCAGTACACCCACCATACACCAGCTCTCAGTGGGGAGGAGAACAGAGGGATGAAGCCAGTTCAGAGAGGGGGATTATTAGGAGGCCATGACTGGTAAAGACCAGGGGGAAGCTTAGCCAGGACGCCGGGGTTACACCCCTACTCTTTTCAAGAAATGCCCTGGGAGGTTTTTATTTCTGGGACGCACACGGACCGCAGGGTGAGCGCCCCCCTACTGGTCCAACTAAACACCTCTTCCAGCAGCAGCCTGAGCTTTCCCAGGAGGTCTCCCATCCAGGTACGGGCCAGGCTCACACCTGCTGAGCTTCAATTCAAGTATTTTTGTCCCATTTGGGGAAAATCAGTGGGACAGCAGTCGGAGAAAAGCAGTTGTAGCTGCTGAGAGGTGAGAGCGGTTGTTCGGACTGGGCCATAGAAACCACAGGTCAGCCTTACATTGATAAAACCAGGGGATATGATCCCAACTGGACCTAAATCTTTCAGAGAACATTTCAAGCTACTGGAATGAGTGAGTGTGCATGGCGGGCCAGAGGATCTGTCACTATACAAGAGGTTGATCGGTCTGTGAATGTGTTACGGCACACAGGACCCTCTGCCATGGTTTCACAGCACACAGAGCCGCTGTTCACCTGATCCCATTGGTGCAGTCCCCCTGGGCCTGGTACTGGAGCACGGGCTGCAGTGCCGGGTTCTGGTCATCGGGGGGCGCCACGGATGTGTCCCACACTGACACCACCCCTTCAGTGCTTCCGCTCAGCAGATAGCGGCCAGACCTGGAAGGACAAGAGCAGGTTTACCGCCCAGCTGCGACTCCAGAACAGAGCAGGAGGACAGCGTCACCGTGACCCCTCCTGTCTCTCACAAGTCCATTCCCACAAAGATCCTCACTCCTGCTGGCTGGGACAGATAGACAGGTCCCTGGTAAACCAGGACAGCTGATTAGTGTAACCCCAGTCTTAAATCCGGCAGGGAATGACCGTGCTCCAGTTACAGGAGGTCAGCACTGGTGTGCAACACTTTTCAGTGTGTAATTGTGTATGCAGTGTGATCGACATGGCTGCAACCTGTACATGGGCGTGTGCAGAGGTGAGCTTGCACGCAGGAAGTGTGTGCGAGTCTGGTGTGTGCAGAGGTGAGCTTGCACGAAGGAGGCGTGTGCGAGTCTGGCATGTGCAGAGGTGTCCCAGCACGCAGGACGCGCGTGTGTGTCTGGAGCATGCAGAAGTGTCCTGCATGTGTGTAGTGTGTATCCGTGCCCAGACTCACGGGTCCAGGTCAAAGTAGATCCTCTGGTTGGTGGTGACAGTCCGGCACAGAGAGAACAGAACCCGGCCCGGTTCCCGGAGATCCCAGCACAGGATCTCTGGGTCCTGGGAGATGGAGACAGAGAGAGACACTTCAGAAACAAGTCAAAGTAAACTCACAACAGAAACAAAGCAAAGGCTACAAACTGGAATAAAGAGGACAAATCAGAAGTTCAGTCTTTTCTTCAGAAGGATAAAAGGGGGAGAAGTGGGAAAAGAGAGATGCCCTCACCTTGCGCCCCCCGGTGTAGAGCAAGTTCCCCTCGGGGGAGAAGAGCAGGTGAGTGACACCGCCCTGGTGGCCGGTGAGCACGGCGATGGGGATGCCCTCCTCGAGCGAGTACAGCCCCACTGTCCGGGAGTAGGAGCCACAGGCGTACACTGGCTGCATCGGGCTGAACGCCAGGCAGGAGATTATACCACTCTGACCCTGCTTCTTCACTGAGGGAGGAGAGAGCAGGGCAGTGAGAGTGAGAAACAGGGGAGGGAGGAGAGCGAGAGGCAGAAGAGAAGAGACAGGGCGGGGCAGAGGCAGAAGAGAAGAGACAGGGCGGGGCAGAGGGCGGGGCGAGAGGCAGAAGAGAAGAGACAGGGCGGGGCGAGAGGCAGAAGAGAAGAGACAGGGCGGGGCAGAGGGCGGGGAGAGAGGCAGAAGAGGGTGGAGAGAAGAGACAGGGCAGGGCAGAGGGCGGGGAGAGAGGCAGAAGAGAAGAGACAGGGCGGGGCAGAGGGCGGGGCGAGAGGCAGAAGAGAAGAGACAGGGCGGGGCAGAGGGCGGGGAGAGAGGCAGAAGAGGGTGGAGAGAAGAGACAGGGCAGGGCAGAGGGCGGGGAGAGAGGCAGAAGAGAAGAGACAGGGCAGGGCAGAGGGCGGGGCGAGAGGCAGAAGAGAAGAGACAGGGCGGGGAAGAGGGCGGGGAGAGAGGCAGAAGAGGGTGGAGAGAAGAGACAGGGCGGGGAGAGAGGCAGAAGAGAAGAGACAGGGCGGGGCAGAGGGCGGGGCGAGAGGCAGAAGAGAAGAGACAGGGCAGGGCAGAGGGCGGGGCGAGAGGCAGACGAGAAGAGACAGGGCAGGGCAGATGGCGGGGAGAGAGGCAGAAGAGGGTGGAGAGAAGAGACAGGGCAGGGCAGAGGGCGGGGCAAAGGGCAGAAGAGAAGAGACAGGGCAGAGGGCGAGAGAGGATACAGAGACAAGAGCAAAAAAACTGAAAAGTGGAAGGATACAGCCAGGAAAATGGAGAGGAACGATAGGAGGAGGAGGACCTCAAACAGGGAACAGAGAAGACGACGGAAAAGAGAGAGAGAAGGGAAAAGGGTGAAAGGAAAGGGAGGGCAGTGGAGATGTCACGTGGAAGGAGAGAGAAAAGAGAGCGGAGATGGAGGGGACACAAAACAAGCAGACGCCCTGGGAAAGCATTCAAAACTCTAAAAAAAACACGAGTGAACGCTATCGACCGAAAGGGGGCTCACCCAGGGTGGGCCTCTTCTCGCACTCCCTGCCGGGGCGCGAGGTCTCGAAAACGCGCACCATCTTATCGAAGCCGCAGAAGAGCTGGGCGCCGTCCGGGGTGAAGCACAGCGAGTGGGCGGCGGTCAGCTCGTCCTGGCGGGACAGACGGACAGTCAGAGGCGGACGCCTGGAGCGGGTCGACCCGACGGCCAGCACCGGAACCCCACCACGAGCCCCTGCAGGACCCACAGCCCAGTCCCAGGCCGAGCCCAGAGCTGCCAGCAGACGGACAAGCTTGGAGCACCCCAACCTGCAGCTCAGCTAGCAGGGAGAAAAGGTGTTGACGGGACGGGGGGCTCGCAAAGGCATCTGTGCAGCAATGAGATGGGGTCCACAGACCCTACAGGTGGGGGTTCCCAATCCTGGTGACCTACACACACCTGTCGGCTTCCATTCCCTGCCCTTCATTACATACCTCTCAGAAGTTTAGCTTCACTGCTAAATTTGTACTTGGTTTCCAGTTACAAGTTTGGGACTATTTCTCTCTCAAAATACATCCGTCAAAGCTCCAACACGTTCCAGACTTCAAACGAATCTTTGATTATTATGAAGTCAACGAAGGGTTTGATGGTGTAACCGAGGGCTCGGCCTGAACACAGACCAGCCGGCGAGTGTGAGTCACCAGGCCCAGGACTGGGAACCGCTGCCCTATAGGAAACACTCCCACAGCCTGAGACGCAACAGACACCACAGCGCCACACTGCGACCTCCATCTGAGGCTCATATGTGTGAAGAGGGGTTGCACAGTGGCACTGTGCTTCAGCCCGGGGTGCTGTCTGTGTGGGGTTTGAATGTCCTCTGTCCTCTGTGCACAGGTAGCCCAGCTAGGGGGCGCTGTTCTCACCAGGTGGTTGTAGGGCCTGAAGGTCGCGCGGAGGTCACCGTAGAAGGCGTCCCAGATGTGAATTGGGTTGTCCCTGCTGCTGCTGGCTATGCTGAGGGGAAAGTGAGGTGGGGGGGGGTTGAGACAAGAAAGGAAAAAATCAGAAAACAAGGTTTTTTTCCCCTCCATAACGCAATAACACAACTTATTCCTACACCACAGGAAGGGAAGAGCAAAGCAAACCAGGGGCAGATACTCACAAGCAGGTGTCGGGGTCCAGGGAGCTCATGAGGGGGTACCAGCAGTAGTCGTAGATGGTGTCCCCCTCGGCCATCCGCAGCACAGGGCTCTGCAGGGGCAGGAGAGGGAGGGAGCAGTAAGGAGGCAACCCAGCAGAGACGGGAATCGGGGAAGCAGTCCGGTGGCCAAACGGGATGGCGCAGGTGTGCGGACAGGAGGGCATGCAGGTAAACGGACAGACAGGTGAGCGGGGAGACGAGGGCGCGTGGACAGACAGGCAGGCAGGAGAGCAAGAAGGGGAGGCAGGCAGACAGACCATCTCGGGCAGCAGGTCCCACTCCTGGCTGTAGAGCTCCGGGGGAAGGTTGTACACGCGCAGCACGTTGTCGGCGCTGTTGGTCAGGATACAGGTGCCGTCCGGAGCCCTGGGGAGAGACAGCAGGACACTCCCTCTATTACCCGTGCGGGGGGGGCGCGGGGCTGTTCGGAGACACAGTACGTCAACAACAAGCCTTGCCATTTGCAGCCCTTGAGGTAGTTCTCGGGGGTGCTGGCGTACTCCGCCCAGGCTCCTGTTAACATCTGCGGGTTCTGGCTGAACTCGAACCTCAGGCTGCTGAGAGAGAGAGACAGACAGAAGGGCCGAGGTTTACTGACAGGCAGCAGACAGAGCGGGCGGACGGACAGACAGACAGACAGGTGAAATTTGGGGGACTTACTAGTCCTGTCCCTCCTCAGTGACGCACTCGGTCCCACTCCCCCTCTCCTCCTCGGCATCTGGGGGCTCCCGGCTCTGTCCGTTCTGCTCAGCAGCTGCACTCGCGCCCAGGGCCGCGTCAGGCTGGGGCGACACTGAGAGAGAGTCGGGGAGTGAGACAGGGCACGGTTCAAGAGGGGTGGCGCCCCCCCCCCGACTCCTCCTCACCCAGGTAGCACGGGCAGACATGAGGAGACGGACACACCGAGGGAACCCACAAGCCCACACAAACCTGCCTCAGCCGGCACTGGCGAAGGGTCACGACCCGAGTCGACGCCTTCAGGCAAGGAACCGGGGTCCTCAGGTGCCCTGGGGTCAGAGGTCAAAGCGATCCCAATCTCGTCGGTACCTCCCTCTAGAGCAGGGAGGGCGACTGAGGGCACTTCCTCTCCGTTGCCGAGTCGGGGCAGTTTGGCCGCTGGGGGCAAGCCTTCCTCCCCCTCTACCTCCTCCACCATCCTCTCCCTTTCTGGTCCCTCTTTCTGGGCCTGGGGGTTCATCACAGGGGGCTTTATCTCTGGCTCCCCCTCCTGGCCAAAGCCTGTTACTGTCCCTGTCTGCACAGGGGAAGCCATGATGCCTGCTGTCGTTGCCTCCTCCTCCTCCTCCTCCTCCTCCTCTCCCCTCCGCCCCTGGCCCCGGGTCAGATGGAGGTGTGCAGGGTGCTACTGGGGTAGTGCTTCTTGAAGTTTTTACTGCGTCTCCCTTGGGGACCCGGCTGCGGCACGGTGGCGGGGCGTCTGGGGGGGACCGCGCTCATCACAGCTCTGCGACTCCGGCTCCCGGGACACACAGCGGACTGGGAGAGACGCGGAAAAGAGGAGGGATGGAAGGATTGAGTTTCCCCACCTTCGGATTCGACAGCTGAGAAACAGCGGAGGGCGATGTACCAACAGCAGCAGTATTTAAGGGGAAATAAGAGTATGCAAAGGAACAGCTAAAGGTCCAAGCTGAAAAGAAAAGAGGCACAATATTTTGGCTGTGGATCCTTCTTCACCTGCCTTCAGACCTGAAGAAGGCTCCGCAGCTAAAACATTGTGCCTCTTTCCTTTTCAGCTTGAAATAAAACTTAACCTGCTCCTTTGAAGCCTACACATGCTGACAGTTACCTACTTGAAATAAGAGAACGAGCGGCACAAGCAGGAATAAGAGAGGCATTTTCAGCTGCAATTTACTGCTGTGATGCAGTATGCAAAGCATGAGAGTTCACAGCAGTGCCACAAGTGACATTAACAGTGCAAGGGGCTTTCATAACAATAGAAATTGCTTGCACTTCCATAACAACCAAAGTAAACAACAGTACTCCCAGCAGGAATAGCAGCAGTATCTCTAGCACCACATGCCTAGTAAGTGTAGGAGTCTGTGCTCCATCAGCACAGGGGGCAGTGATAACAGTCCTGCAGGAGTCTGTGCTTCAGTACCAAAGGGGGGCAGTGAGAACAGTCCTGTGGGGGTCTGTCCTCCATCAGCACAGGGAGGCAGTGAGAACAGTCCTGCAGGAGTCTGTGCTCCATCAGCACAGGGGGGCAGTGAGAACAGTCCTGCTGGAGTCTGTCCTCCATCAGCACAGGGGGGCAGTGAGAACAGTCCTGCAGGAGTCTGTGCTCCATCAGCAGAGGGCAGCAGTGAGAACAGTCCTGCAGGGGTCTGTGCTTCATCAGCACAGGGCAGCAGTGAGAACAGTCCTGCAGGGGTCTGTGCTTCATCAGCACAGGGCAGCAGTGAGAACAGTCCTGCAGGGGTCTGTGCTTCAGTACCACGGGGGGCAGTGAGAACAGTCCTGCAGGGGTCTGTGCTTCATCAGCACAGGGCGGCAGTGAGAACAGTCCTGCAGGGGTCTGTGCTTCAGTACCACGGGGGGCAGTGAGAACAGTCCTGCAGGGGTCTGTGCTCCATCAGCACAGGGCGGCAGTGAGAACAGTCCTGCAGGGGTCTGTGCTTCATCAGCAGAGGGCAGCAGTGAGAACAGTCCTGCAGGGGTCTGTGCTTCATCAGCACAGGGCAGCAGTGAGAACAGTCCTGCAGGGGTCTGTGCTTCATCAGCACAGGGCAGCAGTGAGAACAGTCCTGCAGGGGTCTGTGATTCATCAGCACAGGGCGGTAGTGAGAACAGTCCTGCAGGGGTCTGTGCTTCATCAGCACAGGGCAGCAGTGAGAACAGTCTTGCAGGGGTCTGTGCTTCAGTACCACAGGGGGGCAGTGAGAACAGTCCTGCAGGGGTCTGTGCTTCAGTACCACGGGGGGCAGTGAGAACAGTCCTGCAGGGGTCTGTGCTTCAGTACCACAGGGGGGCAGTGAGAACAGTCCTGCAGGGGTCTGTGCTCCAGTAGCACAGAGGGAAGTGAAAACAGTGATGCTTCCAGTCGCGGTAGTAGAACTAGAGTCAGCAACCGACAGATCTCACCGCTGTTATATTTTACAGTTGACCGACATGACTCGTCACCGAACGCTGTGAGGCTCTCCTGGAGACTGAAGACGAAACAGCCCGTTTCTTAGACCACCAAACCCGTCACGGTACCATACCCAAGATTTCTGTTTCCATGATTAACACACAAATTGCTTGCAAAGGAAAATAGAGCCAGTATATACTAGCTGCTCTGCCAGTGACCAGCTGCCCGTGATTTCTTCCTACACGCGAGAAACTATGATGCAATTATAAAAATTATGGGGGAAATTACCGTCTCTCCCTCGGCTCCTTCTTTTCTTACTGTGCTTCCGCCCTCCTCTGTGGGTGATCCGGACTCGACGTACTGAAGTTGGGGGAAGAGAGCAATAAAATGTGGAAACAGTACCAAGACGTCCCCACAGCCAGGAATCACGCTTCTCGCTCACAGCCTGGAGGAGGCCGCCATGACAACCGCGCTAAAATATCGCGCGCTTCGCCTAACTACCGCGAGATCTAAGCTTCAATTTGAAAGAGCTTTATTGGCACCACCATGTTATAACATTAACAACTTGTGTTGTTTTTTACAACTTGTGTTTATAAAGCGCCTTTTCAAATCCAAGTACGTTCCGTGTAGTGATAAAGAAGAAAAAGTCAAAACACAATAAATGGAAAAGAAAATGAAACAAGAACACACAGGATAAACTATAAGGTACACCTGAAGAAGGCTCCATGGCCGAAACGTTGTGTTTTCTCTCTTCTTTTTTTCAGCATGGAATTAACCTATTACTTGTTCCTTTGCAAACTACAAGGTAATCAGCCATATGCCAGCATCATATCATTCTGCAACTCACAACTGGCAGCCCACTGAAGCTCAGCAGGTGTGAGCCTGGCCAGTACCTGGATGGGAGACCTCCTGAAAAAAACTAAGGCTGCTGCTGGAAGAGGTGTTAGTGGGGTCAGCAGGGGGCGCTCACCCTGTGGTCTGTCTGGGTTCTAATACCCCAGTATAGTGACGGGGACACTAGACTGTAAATAGGCGCCATCCTTCGGATGAGACATAAAACCAAGGTCCTGACTCTCTGTGGTCATTAAAAATCCCAGGGCACTTCTCAAAAAGAGTAGGGATGTAACCCTGGTGTCCTGGCCAAACCTCCCCCTGTCCTTTACCAGTCATGGCCTCCTAATAATCCCCCTCTCTGAACTGGTTTCATCACTCTGTTCTCCTCCCCACTGAGAGCTGGTGTGTGGTGGGTGTACTGGTGGACTGTGGCATCATCCAGGTGGTGGAGGGGATCCCCATTACCTGTAAAGCGCTTTGAGTGGAGTGTCCAGAAAAGCGCTATATAAGTGTAAGCAATTATTAATTATTATTATATCCCCGCGTGGCCGCTTTCACAAGCGCTCACGCCATCAGTGATTAGCCTATCACTTTCCCTTCACTATTTTAGTTCCCCTCTTCCCCCTGTTCCTCGCTCACTATTGTGGTGAGTCTCCCTGAGCTCCCGTAGTGCGCGTACATCTCCAGCAACTTTCTTCTTAAGATAATTACTGACCTTCGCCTGTTTCCTGGTTTCCAGCTCTCGCCTTACATCTTCCAGTTTGTTTGCCTCTACTGGTTTTCAGACTTTTTGGCTCCTTTTTTGGCTTGGGGATTTTTGCCTAGTGTTTTTGAACCTGGCTACAGAGTTTGCTACTTCCCTTTTAGCCCTGCACAGGGTCTTCTTTAAGCTACCATTCCTGACAGGTGCTCCAGATTCCTGCCACTGTCCCAGAACAGATTGGAGGATTAATTGGCTTCTGGGAAAATTGGCCCTGGGTGTGTGTGTGTGTGTGTGTGTGTGTGTGTGTGTGTGTGTGTGTGTGTGTGTGTGTGTGAGTGTGAGTGTGAGTGTGTGTGTGTGTGAGTGTGAGTGTGAGTGTGTGAGTGTGTGTGTGCCCTGCGATGGACTGGCATCCCAACCAGGATGTGCCCAGCCTGGTGCCTGTTGCTTTCTGGGATGGGCTCCGGCCCCCTTGTGAACCTGATTTGAAAGAAGCAGATAGAAAATGGCTGGGCGGAATGAGAGAACACGATGTCTCAGCGTTCGCACTCTCTCAGTCTGTAATGAACGTATATCCAAACTACGCTGAACTGAGCCCTGACTTCTTGCAGTGGGTATTGAAAATGGATTGATGGACGTTTGGTAAAAATATGTAAGTGAAGGTATTTCATCTGGGAAATTTCAAACTTGTGCAGTCACACTAAGAACAGTAACAAAAGGGCTTCTGAATCTTCCTGATGTAATAATGAAACCATTTGCTTTGCCTTGTCCAGAGAACAGATGAAGAAGAAAACCAACTGAATGTAAAGTAATTACAAGACACGAAGGATCCACATGTAACATTTAATAAAGTGAAAGTAAAATAATCCGTGATTGGCCCAACGAATTGTTGTTTACGTAATGGTGCTAATAATTAAGCACAATTCTTGTCGCCAGTCTGTTTTATAATGAAACATTTTTAGTTTGTGCAAACACACCTTATTAATAAAGCTAGTATTCATTTATTAATAGGAAGAAAGACTTTAAAAATAGTTTTAGTAAAAGAATCACCTTGGAATAATGTTTTTATGGAGTTTCTATCCCATTTGAAGCGTTTACTCAGTAGGCCACGAAGAAAACTGAGGATACTTTCTCCAAAAGACTTCAATCTTCCTATGAACGTGTTGTCTTCCTCTGCTTTCTTCCTGGCCTTCTTCACCTCTTCAACCCAGAGCTCTTCAGCTGCTGCTCTCATGGCCGTCGGATCGCTTCTGTGGGCTTCCTTCAGCTTTTCTTCCTCAGCCTGGATCCAGGCCATCCTCTTCGTCAGGATCTCATCCATCTTCTCCTGAACTGCTTTCCCTGCCACTTCATACATTTCGTTGGTGTAGAAGTGGCCACTGTTGCTCCTCATCAGGTCATCTACCTTTTTCAGGAACTGCTCTACCTGGGTGTCGTTACTCCTGTCTCTATTGTTGAAGCCGTGGAACCTGTTTCCAAACTGTTCAACCAGATTTTTGAACACTCTGTCTTGGTCAATGAAATCCTCCAGGGTCTGGTCCTCCAGGTCATCAACACGGGTGAAGAGAACCATAGTGTACTTTGTTGCAACACTACCAAACAGCTTCCTGATCTCCTTCACTGTCTTCATGTTCTCTTGGGTGTACCTCCCCACTGTCAAAACCAGGAGGAAGACATGTGGCCCTGGAGTAGAAAAGCAAACACTTTTCCCAATCTCTGTCTTAACTTCCTTCTCATCAGTGGTAGGGTCAAACAACCCTGGGGTGTCGATCACAGTCAGATTTCTGCCTAAAACCAATCTTGTCTCTTTCCTGCACTGTTGAGTTGTTGTTGATGCACCGGCCTTTGACGGAAAGACGTTACGCCCCAGGATAGTGTTTGCGGAAGCACTCTTTCCCATGCCGGTCAGTCCCAGGAGCACAAGCCGGATCTCCCCTGCCAGCACATGGAGAAGCCGTGTTAGAGTGAGTCCATATATTTTCTCCTACACAGTGATTCCCAGTTCAGATAATTCCTTACCTCAGACAGCAATGGGTGGAGCTTTCTGCCATCAGTAACTCCAATGAATTGACCACTGTATTTCTGACCTGCTCTTATAATGCTATTGCTGACAACACAATACTTTTCCTGGCTTTCGTGATAATTGATGTTTTCTCCTTTTTAATAACTGGAGGCTGTTTTGTAAATTGGTAGTTTCTCCAATTTTTCTGTCTCCTTTACTTTAACCTATATAAAGTATGAATTAATCATAATACTTTACTATATTATGACAACACAATTCTTTTCCTAGCTTTCATGATAATTTAAAGCAATTTTTGATACTTCAGCCTATTTATATCCATCCATTTTCTGACTGCTAGCGCAAGGCAGCAATGCTAACTACTGCGCCTTCATTCCACCTTATTTAAAGTATTACGTAATTAATTAATCATTCATAATAAGTTATTCTATTTTATTAAAAACTCCCAGGACACCAGTGTGTCCATTACATGCATTACATAAAGGGTGTAAGTCTACACCTGTTGGAGCAAATCAAATAAATTAAAACTCAGACTGAATAAGACTTTTTATCATATTTCAAGGTGATGTAATGATTATTATAACTAAAACTAGTTATTTATATACAGTACATTATATACAGTGCACTCTATATTTATTATTATATGGCTAGAAGCCATATCACACTGCAACACACTGCCCACTGGAGCTCAGCAGGTGTGAGCCTGACCAGTACCTGGATGATAGACCCCCTGGGAAAGCTAAGGCTGCTGCTGGAATACGTGTTAGTGGGGCCAGCAGGGGGCACTCAACCTGCAGTCTGTGTGGGTCCTAAAGCCCCAGTATAGTAAGGGGACACACAATTAGAAAAAGGTGCTGTCCTTCAGATGAGACATAAAACCGAGGTCCTGACTCTCTGTGGTCATTAAAAATCTCAGGGTGTTTCTTGAAAAGAGTAGGGGTGTAACTCCGGTGTCCTGGCCAAATTACCCATTGGCCTTACCAATCATGCCCTCCTAATAATCCCCCTCTATGATGAACTGGCTTCATTAATCAGCTCTCCTCCCCACTGAGAGCTGGTGTGTGGTGAGTGTTCTGGCGCACTATGGCTGCCGTCACATCATCCAGGTGGGGCTGCACATTGGTGGTGGTGGAGGGGATCCCCATTACCTGTAAAGCACTTTGAGTGGAGTGTTCAGAAAAGCGCTATATAAGTGTAAGCAATTATTATTATTATTATGTAACCTTGTTTTGTAACTTTAATTTTGTGATTTTTACCGCCCCCAGTGAGCTCACAGAAAAGACATTTCATTGCCAGCAGTTGCTGCTGCACGCTGTGTTGCTGTGCATTTGAGAAATACACTTTGATTGATTGACTGAACATCACAGTTCACAAAGCGCCAAGTTTCCCCTATATAATACTTACCTTATAAAATAGTAAGAGCAATTCTTGACTCTCAAAACATTTAAAACAACCAATTCTCAGAAGCTTTTATTAAAGCCTTACCCTAAAGAGTTTTTCCCTTGTACAAAGTGAAACTTTTTCTTAAAATTCTAATTTTAAGTCGGTTTTGATTGAATCCAACGACTTTCCTAATCTATTTAAATTTTCTGTCCGTTTCAGAATGCCCGTCTAAAAAAGTAATTGCTTTCCTGAACAAATTTTAATCTAACCTGCCTTTCTCGGTGTGCCTTCAGATAACAAGAGGTGTGTTGCAGAATTCTGGGAAAACCACATATAAGGAAAATAAAAAAAATGCAGCTTCAGGTTTTATACCAAAGTGTACTGTTGCGTGTTTGGATAGAGGTCACACTCTGAGACTGTTTGTGTTGGGTGCGAGCTCAGTTTTCCACACTTGACAAGTAGTAAAGTACCAAACAAGAAGAGCGTCTGATCAGGAGCTCCGTCAGGTCACAGTCCAGGACAAGGTGACTGTTCGAATACACCACAGAGATAATGAGCACTGAACTCCGGGGTGGAGTAGGGGAGAGGGGCGTGTGTGTTACCGCTATACTTAAAGTTTCTAGTTTATATTTGGACCAATGTGTTGTGGGGCTGGTGACAGGCATGCGATGGCGCGATGCACAGTGCTTGATGTCGAATCTTGAGTGGGCAGTGGGAAAAGGCTGAGAAGGGCTGATCTGAGCCAAGGACAGCGTTCACAGCTTGTGAGTTTTCTTGCCGAGAAAGAAAAGAGACGGGTCAGTTCCACATCTTCTTCCACGGGATTCTGAAGGCCCTCATGTTCAGCCACGCCAGTGCCAGGGCCACAGCCAAGCAGGCCATGGCGGCCCAGTGCTTCCTGCCCGGCCGCCAGCGCTGGGCTTTCCTCCTGCCCACCATGCTCCGCACTGCGTCAAGAAGCTGGGCGACCTGCTGGCGGTCTCCAGGCTTCTTGTTGTCAAAGACATGGTAGCGGCCCCCGCACCTCTCCACCAGCCTGCCCAGCTGCACGTTGGCCCAGATCTCCTCCTCCACGGTCTCCCCGTCCTGCAGGCCGTCCCCGTGCGTGAAGAGGACCACGGCCTGCTCGTAGAAGCCCCACCCGAACACCCTGGCGAGTCTCTCTACCTCCGCCTGCTCCGCCGGCGTGAAGCGGCCCACTCTGACCGACACCAGGAAGACCCGCGGCCCCGGCCCGCACAGAGCGAGGCACTCCCGGGCGCTGTCCAGCGGGCTGGGAGTGTCCACCACCACCACCACCCCTCGGCCCACTGCCTCCAACGCGCTCTCTGCGCGCTCACAAGCCTGCGTCACTCTGGAGGAGCCGGCTCTGGACTCAAACGCCTTCTGGCCCAGGATGGTGTTTCCTGATGCACTCTTCCCGGAGCCCTCCCTCCCGACCAGCACCAGGCTCAGAGCTAGACAACCACAGAAGCACAGTCTGGTTACCACACGGCGACGGCAAGAACAACGAGCGCCCACTCCCCTTCGTGTCCGTGTCAGTGTAGGTGCAGCGCTGTAACCCCCCGTGCCTGTGTGTGTACCTTTCCCTGGTTCTGGTTAACAAGTGTTGTTTTAACCCCTTTTCCTGAGTCCTACGCCTGCTCCATTCTGTACCGAACCCCGCGGTCGTTACAATACAGAAGAAACAATATTTTAAGATCGTTTTTTGTTATTTCAGTTTCACCCAGGCTCGAAAACGTCTTTAATATATTTAAATTCGTATTTATTGCAAAGAGAAAAGTGTATAACATTAGCTTTCCTACCAGAATCGCCCGTCATCTTCTCTTCTTGATCTGGGCAGGGTATTGAAGTCTCGCAGGCGAGCGCTGCTCTCTCCGCGCCCGGCGCTTTATTCCAAAAGAAACCTCTGCGCCTGTATTAGTAACCGGCTAGAGACCGCCTTCCTTAAAGGAGACCCCTCCTCTCCAGAGATAAAAAAAACAGAATTAGAAATAAAAGGTTGTTCTAGAAAACGTTAAATGTAACTATATTTTAAGCATCATACAAAAATGGGCGTTTTAGCCTAGATACTAGGTACATCTTATTTTGTATTTAACTGTTTCGTCATATAACACTTTTCAGAAAAGTTTTGGGACTTGTAAGTGTCGGCGCTGGAAAATGACGGCTTATTAAACCCTGCCCCTTGTGCAGTCGTCACGGATGACAGCCTTGCAAGTCCTCTATCAAATGAATAGGAGGCTGGGCGCTTTCAAATGACGTACTCAAGACTTTCTAGCGAGGCCGGTTAATTAACCCGGGTGGGACGTAGATCGGGTCTTAGGAAACGATCTAGGAAGGGGTTTTGTAACTTTAAAGCAGTGGAAGCAGAACCTTTAAATGCTGGGCAGTGTGTTTCTGTGCCCTCTCCTCGCCACTCTCTGTGTAAAGACCTCACACGACACATTGATGTTTTTATTTCTTTATTTTTTCTTTCTGAGATGTATAGTATTTAACTTGTTGTTGCCGCTGTTCTGTGTTTTATGTGTTTGGTGTTTCCTTGATGTCTTTGCATTGGAGCATGCGTGCAAATAAACATTTCATTGCCTTTGTGCACTGAAAGACAATAAACTGAACTGAAGACCTGGCTGCCGTTGCATCATCCAGGTGGGGCTGCACACTGGTGGGGGTGGAGGGGATCCCCATTACCTGTAAAGCGCTTTGAGTGGAGAGTCCAGAAAAGCACTATATAAGTGTAAGCAATTATTATTATTATTATTATTATTATTATTATTATTATTATTATTATGACCTCTCCCATTGCTTGAAACCCTCTTGGTTTCCACTTGCACCTCCGGTTTTTGCTTCAATGTTCCCGTTGAGTTTATTCTAAAGATCTTTTACAAGGGATTTTCTTTCATTGTTAATCAGCTTTCCTCCTAGTTCCCCCCTGTGTGGGTGTCACAGACCCTGTGTCCGGAGTGTGGTGTGGGTGTCACAGACCCTGCGTCAGGAGTGTGGGTGTCACAAACCCTGTGTCAGCAGTGTGGGTGTCACAGACCCTGTGTCAGCAGCGTGGGTGTCACAGACCCTGTGTCCGGAGTGTGGTGTGGGTGTCACAGACCCTGTGTCAGCAGTGTGGGTGTCACAGACCCTGCGTCCGGAGTGTGGTGTGGGTGTCACAGACCATGTGTCAGCAGTGTGGGTGTCACAGACCCTGTGTCCGGAGTGTGGTGTGGGTGTCACAGACCCTGTGTCAGCAGTGTGGGTGTCACAGACCCTGTGTCCGGAGTGTGGATGTCACAGACTCACAGTTTACGGTGGTTCACACAGCACTCTTGTTGCGGTTTATCAACAGACCGACTGGTGAGCAGTGTTACAGTTACGAAGCTCACTGAATAATTAGACCGGCTTTAACTGGTCGGGCTCGCGATACAACAGGAAGTAAGTTGCACTGGCGCCCGGTCTGGGCGTGTCGGCCAGAAGCACTGCCACTGTCTCCTTTAAATGATCTTTGTAAATAAACTGTCAGATTTCCGCACATCGCTCCACGCAGTTTTCATATTGGCAATTAATCAATTATGATTCCAGTGTTACATTATTTTAATTGATAGCGCGCACGCCGGAGTCCAATTAAACAATTAGCGGCGATTTTGAAAGACGAGGGACTTTATTATTGTATATTTAAGTACTCTCCCACTCTCTCTTTACAAAAAAATAATCTATGACTCTACTCGAGAAGAACAACGTGTTTTCTAAGAGGGTGTGAAAGCGGTTTAAGGAATAATCTGGAGAATTTTCCCACGGTCATTTAAAAACGCGGAGATAAAGCGGACGGCTTAGTTCACGCCAATCAAATACAAAAAGATAATGTCGGTCTCGCAGCTGTTTGCTCTCGGCGTGGTGCTGTCCACGCTGTGTGTGCTCGTGACCCAGAGCCAGGGATTCGCTGCCTGGCTTGGGGATATTTCCAGGGACCGGGCTCGAACCCGAGTTCGCCCGGACAGACCGGGCCCGATCTCCCCCCGGCTCTCGCCTCCCCCAGCCCCCGCGCCCGACGCGCAGGTCCGAGCGCAGGAGAGACCCCGGATCAGGGTGCAGTGCGGGGAGGCCACGGTGCGCGTCTCCGTGGACAGACTCTATTTCGGGGAGCCCGGCACGGTAAGCGCCGCCTCTCTCCGCCTGGGGGAGGACCCCCGGGCGCCCGGCAGCTGCACGCCGGAGCCCACGGCCTCTGTCCCGGGCGCGGCGCTGGTCATCACCGCCCGCCTGCACGAGTGCGGGAGCGCCTCTCGGGTAAGCCTGCGCACAAGGAGGTCTGTTCGCCGTTGGTTTCTTTTGTCTGCAGGCTTGAGTTACTTATTTTCGAGACTGGAAAGTGTTGGTTAGAACTATTTCGATGTTTTTGTTCGTTCCTTTTTTTGTAATTGTGAAAGTAGTAAGAAGCAATTTTATATTTTATATTTTATATTTTATATCGCCAGCAGCCATATCGCCCTGCACCTCACGACTGGCAGCCCACTGAAGCTCAGCAGGTGTGAGCCTTGCCAGTACCTGGATGGGAGACCTCCTGGGAAAGCTAAGGCTGCTGCTGGAAGAGGTGTTAGTGGGGCCAGCAGGGGGCGCTCACCCTGTGGCCTTCGTGGGTCCTAATGCCCCAATATAATGGGGACACTTTACTGTAAAAAGGTGCCGCCCTTCTGATGAGACTGACTCTCCGAACAGGAGAGTGGTCATTAATTAATGTGGTCATTAAAAATCCCAGGGCGTTTCTCGAAAAGAGTAGGAGTAGGACGAAAAGAGTGACCTACAGGAGGTGAGCCCCAGGGCGTGCCTGTGCCCCTCGAGTGTCACTACAGGAGGTGAGCCCCGCGCCCGTGCCCCTCGAGTGTCACTACAGGAGGTGAGCCCCAGGGCGTGCCTGTGCCCCTCGAGTGTCACTACAGGAGGTGAGCCCCGCGCCCGTGCCCCTCGAGTGTCACTACAGGAGGTGAGCCCCAGGGCGTGCCCGTGCCCCTCGAGTGTCACTACAGGAGGTGAGCCCCAGGGCGTGCCCCTCGAGTGTCACTACAGGAGGTGAGCCCCGCGCCCGTGCCCCTCGAGTGTCACTACAGGAGGTGAGCCCCAGGGCGTGCCCCTCGAGTGTCACTACAGGAGGTGAGCCCCACGCCCGTGCCCCTCGAGTGTCACTACAGGAGGTGAGCCCCAGGGCGCGCCCGTGCCCCTCGAGTGTCACTACAGGAGGTGAGCCCCGCGCCCGTGCCCCTCGAGTGTCACTACAGGAGGTGAGCCCCACGCCCGTGCCCCTCGAGTGTCACTACAGGAGGGTGAGCCCCACGCCCGTGCCCCTCGAGTGTCACTACAGGAGGTGAGCCCCAGGGCGCGCCCGTGCCCCTCGAGTGTCACTACAGGAGGTGAGCCCCGCGCCCGTGCCCCTCGAGTGTCACTACAGGAGGTGAGCCCCAGGGCGTGCCTGCGCCCCTCGAGTGTCACTACAGGAGGTGAGCCCCGCGCCCGTGCCCCTCGAGTGTCACTACAGGAGGTGAGCCCCACGCCCGTGCCCCTCGAGTGTCACTACAGGAGGTGAGCCCCAGGGCGCGCCCCTCGAGTGTCACTACAGGAGGTGAGCCCCGCGCCCGTGCCCCTCGAGTGTCACTACAGGAGGTGAGCCCCAGGGCGTGCCCGTGCCCCTCGAGTGTCACTACAGGAGGTGAGCCCCGCGCCCGTGTCCCTCGAGTGTCACTACAGGAGGTGAGCCCCGCGCCCGTGCCCCTCGAGTGTCACTACAGGAGGTGAGCCCCAGGGCGTGCCTGTGCCCCTCGAGTGTCACTACAGGAGGTGAGCCCCGCGCCCGTGCCCCTCGAGTGTCACTACAGGAGGTGAGCCCCAGGGCGTGCCTGTGCCCCTCGAGTGTCACTACAGGAGGTGAGCCCCAGGGTGTGCCCCTCGAGTGTCACTACAGGAGGTGAGCCCCACGCCCGTGCCCCTCGAGTGTCACTACAGGAGGTGAGCCCCGCGCCCGTGCCCCTCGAGTGTCACTACAGGAGGTGAGCCCCAGGGCGCGCCCGTGCCCCTCGAGTGTCACTACAGGAGGGTGAGCCCCAGGGCGCGCCCGTGCCCCTCGAGGCCTTTACCAATCATGGCCTCCTAATAATCCCCCTCTCTGAACTGGCTTCATCACTCTGCTCTCCTCCCCACTGAGAGCTGGTGTGTGGGGAGAGTACTGGTGCATCATCCAGGTGGGGCTGCACACTGGTGGTGGTGGAGGGGATCACCATTACCTGTAAAGTGTTCGGAGTGGAGTGTCCAGAAAAGTGCTATATACGTGTAAGAGATTGTGT
This sequence comes from Atractosteus spatula, assembly GCF_055471065.1. NCBI lineage: Eukaryota > Metazoa > Chordata > Actinopteri > Semionotiformes > Lepisosteidae > Atractosteus > Atractosteus spatula. Next base: position 67,836,344 of record NC_142708.1, on the reverse strand, counting down.
ATTTCCCCCCCACATACAGTTCATAACTCATTTTCTTGAAATACGCCAAGTAAGCTGGGGGGGGGAGGGGAGCGGCTGAGACTGCTGTGCACTGGGACTGTGGTGGTGACAAAACCTCGGTTCTCCTCCTTCTTCCGCTTTGGGACCCTGGTCTTCCTCAAGTTACCTTGCGGATATTCGGAAGGGCTCTTAAAAGGTTTGTGTTCAGAGTGCTGCCTGTCCCTCTGCAGGTGACCCCGGAGGAGCTGATCTACCTCAACAAGCTGGTCTACTCGCCCTCCCCGGCCGGCGGCGTGCTCGAGCGGGCCTCTCCCGTGCTCGTGCCCCTCGAGTGTCACTACAGGAGGTGAGCCCCGCGCCCGTGCCCCTCGAGTGTCACTACAGGAGGTGAGCCCCAGGGCGTGCCTGTGCCCCTCGAGTGTCACTACAGGAGGTGAGCCCCGCGCCCGTGCCCCTCGAGTGTCACTACAGGAGGTGAGCCCCAGGGCGCGCTCGTGCCCCTCGAGTGTCACTACAGGAGGTGAGCCCCAGGGCGCGCCTGTGCCCCTCGAGTGTCACTACAGGAGGTGAGCCCCGCACCCGTGCCCCTCGAGTGTCACTACAGGAGGTGAGCCCCAGGGCGCGCTCGTGCCCCTCGAGTGTCACTACAGGAGGTGAGCCCCAGGGCGTGCCTGTGCCCCTCGAGTGTCACTACAGGAGGTGAGCCCCAGGGCGTGCCTGTGCCCCTCGAGTGTCACTACAGGAGGTGAGCCCCAGGGCGCGCTCGTGCCCCTCGAGTGTCACTACAGGAGGTGAGCCCCAGGGCGTGCCTGTGCCCCTCGAGTGTCACTACAGGAGGTGAGCCCCACGCCCGTGCCCCTCGAGTGTCACTACAGGAGGTGAGCCCCAGGGCGCGCCCGTGCCCCTCGAGTGTCACTACAGGAGGTGAGCCCCGCGCCCGTGCCCCTCGAGTGTCACTACAGGAGGTGAGCCCCAGGGCGCGCCCGTGCCCCTCGAGTGTCACTACAGGAGGTGAGCCCCAGGGCGTGCCTGTGCCCCTCGAGTGTCACTACAGGAGGTGAGCCCCACGCCCGTGCCCCTCGAGTGTCACTACAGGAGGTGAGCCCCGCGCCCGTGCCCCTCGAGTGTCACTACAGGAGGTGAGCCCCAGGGCGTGCCCCTCGAGTGTCACTACAGGAGGTGAGCCCCAGGGCGCGCCCGTGCCCCTCGAGTGTCACTACAGGAGGTGAGCCCCGCGCCCGTGCCCCTCGAGTGTCACTACAGGAGGTGAGCCCCAGGGCGTGCCCCTCGAGTGTCACTACAGGAGGTGAGCCCCACGCCCGTGCCCCTCGAGTGTCACTACAGGAGGTGAGCCCCAGGGCGCGCCCGTGCCCCTCGAGTGTCACTACAGGAGGTGAGCCCCAGGGCGTGCCCCTCGAGTGTCACTACAGGAGGTGAGCCCCACGCCCGTGCCCCTCGAGTGTCACTACAGGAGGTGAGCCCCAGGGCGCGCCCGTGCCCCTCGAGTGTCACTACAGGAGGTGAGCCCCACGCCCGTGCCCCTCGAGTGTCACTACAGGAGGTGAGCCCCGCGCCCGTGCCCCTCGAGTGTCACTACAGGAGGTGAGCCCCAGGGCGTGCCCCTCGAGTGTCACTACAGGAGGTGAGCCCCACGCCCGTGCCCCTCGAGTGTCACTACAGGAGGTGAGCCCCAGGGCGCGCCCGTGCCCCTCGAGTGTCACTACAGGAGGTGAGCCCCGCGCCCGTGCCCCTCGAGTGTCACTACAGGAGGTGAGCCCCAGGGCGTGCCTGTGCCCCTCGAGTGTCACTACAGGAGCTGAGCCCCGCGCCCGTGCCCCTCGAGTGTCACTACAGGAGGTGAGCCCCGCGCCCGTGCCCCTCGAGTGTCACTACAGGAGGTGAGCCCCGCGCCCGTGCCCCTCGAGTGTCACTACAGGAGGTGAGCCCCAGGGCGCGCCCGTGCCCCTCGAGTGTCACTACAGGAGGTGAGCCCCGCGCCCGTGCCCCTCGAGTGTCACTACAGGAGGTGAGCCCCAGGGCGTGCCTGTGCCCCTCGAGTGTCACTACAGGAGGTGAGCCCCACGCCCGTGCCCCTCGAGTGTCACTACAGGAGGTGAGCCCCAGGGCGTGCCCCTCGAGTGTCACTACAGGAGGTGAGCCCCGCGCCCGTGCCCCTCGAGTGTCACTACAGGAGGTGAGCCCCGCGCCCGTGCCCCTCGAGTGTCACTACAGGAGGTGAGCCCCAGGGCGTGCCCCTCGAGTGTCACTACAGGAGGTGAGCCCCGCGCCCGTGCCCCTCGAGTGTCACTACAGGAGGTGAGCCCCAGGGCGTGCCCCTCGAGTGTCACTACAGGAGGTGAGCCCCGCGCCCGTGCCCCTCGAGTGTCACTACAGGAGGTGAGCCCCAGGGCGTGCCTGTGCCCCTCGAGTGTCACTACAGGAGGTGAGCCCCGCGCCCGTGCCCCTCGAGTGTCACTACAGGAGGTGAGCCCCAGGGCGTGCCTGTGCCCCTCGAGTGTCACTACAGGAGGTGAGCCCCGCGCCCGTGCCCCTCGAGTGTCACTACAGGAGGTGAGCCCCAGGGGCGCGCTCATGCCCCTCGAGTGTCGCTGCGGGAGGTGAGCTACGGGCCCCATGCTCGTGCCCCTCGAGTGTCAGTATGGGAGGCGATGCCCTGGGGACGATCCCTGCCAAGCCTCAATAGCTGGACTCGTTTTTTTTATCTGTCGCCTGGTGAAAACACCGGTCTCCTCCGGAGGTGTGCGGGGGCAGTGAAAAGCGCTATCTAACGGCTCTTCGTTGCAGGAAGCACAGAGTGAGCAGCGAGGCCGTGCGCCCCACCTGGCTGCCCTTCACCTCCACCCGCTCCGCTGGGGGGCTCCTGCGCTTCTCCCTGCGGACCATGAACGGTAAGGCTCCCCGGATCACACAGCGCCCCCTGCAGGGCTATCTGCTCATTTTTATCATCCCTTCATCCAGCACCGGTCCAGTAAAAGCCCCAGTTACACCACAGCGAGACCAGGAGAGACTGCAAACACACTGACCCCTCCAGGACCAGGTCTGGACAGCCCTGCTGTAAAGAGACCTGGAGAGATTGCAGACACACTGACCCCTCCAGGACCAGGACTGGACAGCCCTGCTGTAAAGAGACCTGGAGAGATTGCAGACACACTGACCCCTCCAGGACCAGGTCTGGACAGCCCTGCTGTAAAGAGACCTGGAGAGATTGCAGACACACTGACCCCTCCAGGACCAGGACTGGACAGCCCTGCTGTAAAGAGACCTGGAGACACCGCAGACACACTGACCAGTCCTGGACGTGGTTTCTGGGTCTGTAATCTAGCAGCACCAGAAGAGATGGAAAATATCAAAGCGCTCTTATTGTTGGGTCAGGAAGCCCTGTACTGGAATTAAAACCTGCAGGATTGGGGAGGGACAGCTTTAAACACAAACACTCAATCTGAGGTAGTGGGCAAGCCAATGGTAGCATGCATGCGTCTCCAGCCCCAGAGAGCTGCAGGGGGCTTCAGTCTTTCAGGCCAACCTGACCCAGCTGGTTGATTAAGGGGTCTGGATGGAGGTCTGCACTACCCCTGTATAAAGACCCCTGCGATGATCCACTCTGGGCTGTGGGGCCAGGAACCAGGAACCTGAGCTCTGAGCCACCTCGCCGTCTCTCCCCAGAGGACTGGGGCTCCCCCCGGCTGTCCAGCGTCTTCTACCTGGGGGAGACCGTGCGTCTGGAGGCAGCGGTCAGCTCCCAGGGTCACCCCCCTCTGCGGCTGTTTGTGGACCGCTGCGTGGCCACGCTGACCCCTGACCCGGACTCCAGCCCCAGCTACACAGTCATCGACCACCATGGGTCTGTGTGTCTGTGTGTGTCTGTGTGTGTCTGTGTGTGTCTGTGTGTGTCTGTGTGTGTCTGTGTGTGTCTGTGTGTGTCTGTGTGCACTGGCTTGCTGGGAAAAGGAAAGTTTGTGGGTGTCCGTTGTGCTCATGTGCAAACTGTTCTTTTTTTTTTTTGCCTAAAACATGGAGGCAACAGCTGACTGAGAAACCTAATCTTTCTCCTCCCCAGCTGCCTGGTGGACGGGACCACTCCAGGCTCTCCTTTAGCTTTCAGGAGCCCCAGGATCCGCCCAGAGATCCTGCAGTTCAGCATGGTAGCCTTCCGGTTCCTCAGGGACACGCGGAGCGAGGTGAGACAGGAGGGGCTGTATTTACTGTCATTCGTGTGCATGGACACCTGGAGGGGAATCGCTGTTAGTGGGACGTTTTATACTACACTGGGTTGAAAAGCACTGCATCTTGCAGTATGAATCTTGAGGCACAGTTTTTCTTTCTAACAAAATAAACTATAACGGGTAAAGGTTTACGCAACGTTTCGGCTGTGGAGCCTTCTTCAGGTGTGTTTCCTTTCTTCTCTTTTCAGCATGGAATAAACCCGTTACCTGTTCCTTTGCTGACGCAGCCACCCACCTGAACTACTTCTCTCTTACAGCGAATACACACTGTGACAAGTCATGCAATTTCTCCTACTGTATGTTACAAGTGTTCTGTTAACATTTTGACCTTTAACCCCCTGGGGCTGGGTTGGCACAGTGAGAGTCCCTCCAAGTCCTACCCCTTGCTGCTGTTCATGCCCTTCCAGCGCTCCCTCGGCATGGAGAAGCCCCGTCTGGCAACATCTCGCTTCCTCCTCCCTCTGAGGTTTGCCAGGATCATCTCCTCCAGCTCCCTGGCACCCCACTCTGTGTTGCATGAGTGTTCCTCGCGTTCCAATGTCCTGACGCGCGGGGTTCGGGCGCGGGGTTCGGGCGCGGGGCTCGGGCGCGGGGCTCGGGCGCGTGTGGTTGCCTGGCGCAGGGCTCAGTACAGCCCACGGGGAGGAGGGATGACCACTACCCGAGAAGCAGGACTGTAGTACAGCATATGCCTCATGCTTTAGGATGGAGGAGACCGAGGTGGACTGAGAGGCAGAGGAGCTCAGTGCTGGGGCTTCCACGATCCATCAGGAGCTGGAGGCTGTGGTGGGGGGTTAAAGAGGGAGCTGTTTAAACCTTAACCGGATCAACGGTGCCCTCTGCCCGGGAGCAGAGCTCTTTATCGCTCGGGGATGGGCAGGTTCTGCAGGAGCGTTTTGAACCCGTGTCCTCCGTGCTGCTGCCAGCCCAGTGACGAGTGCATTGCCTTGCGTGTCCCCTGTGTCCTCTGTCTGTGCAGCTGTACCTGACGTGTCACCTGAAGGCCACGCCTGCGGACAGATCTCCGGACCCCGTGAACAAAGCCTGCTCCTTCAGCCACAGGACGCGCAGGTGAGCCTCGGTGCTGTGGTGTTGCTGGTGTTTGATGGGTGTGTAACAGCTCTGCAGCTGTGGTTCACAGGGCTGTGTTGCTGCTGCTTGTTTCACGGCAGCTGGCTCACAGGGCTGTTTAGCTACTGTGCTGCTCTACGGCTGTGGCTCACAGGGCTGTGTGGCAGCTGTGTTGCTGTTGTGTTGCTGTGGCTCACTGGGCTGTGTGACTCTTGTGTTGCTGTGTAGCTGGGCCCCGTTGGAGGGGCGGGCAGGGGTGTGCAGCTGCTGTAGGACGGGGTCATGTTCGGAGCCCAGCAGAGGGTCTGGCCAGGGAACTGGAAGCCATCTCCCCTTCGCAGGTGAGCCTGTACCTCCCTCTTACAGTCTGAACCTGCTTGTCCCTCACTTGGCTCTTTAATCTATATAGTGCCTTTCTTGACAGGACACTATATAGATTAAAGCATGTTTCCTAACGCTACATGTGCACTCTTCCCTCTCTCTCGGGTCCAGAGGGAGGAGAGATGGACACAGCGCTGGGGCCCCTCCGGGTCCTGCCCTACTCCCGCTGGACTGCTTCTCTTGCAGGAGCACCCCGTGCCCACGGGGAGGGCTCGACCCAGGCAGGCTCGCTCCGGAGCCTGCCCAGACGCTTTCTCTGGCCACAGTGAGGTGAGGCTGGGGATGTGGGATTTGGGGGAGACGCTGCTACTGGGCTGGGAGTCGATCGTGAAACGACGCGGTACAGTTGATCTGGATCAGCTGTGCGATTGTGCAGATTCCTGAAGTAGGGCCTGCTGGGGTCTGAGGCACACCTCTGCTGTGCTCCTCGCACTCCACTAGGTGGCAGGGGAGTCCACTCTTTCACAGCTCCGTTCCCAGCCTTAGGAAAGTTACACTTACATTAATTCTTTAGTGGAAACTTTAATCTCCTGTCAGAGCTGAAAGACAGTTGCATGTTTTCTAACTAGCGAATTTCTAATTAATTTAGAGATCTGCTAGAGGGCACCTGAAGGGCAGCAGTTATATTTTGGAATGTTTGCAATGGATAATTCTGTCCAGCAAGGGGAGCTATTATGCTTCTGTCTAAAAAGCACCAAAAAATTAAGATCCAACAGAAGCAAGCAGGGCACTGGGCTTTCCTGCCCGAGCAGGGTTCTGGAAAGGGGGTCCAGCGGGCCTCCTGGAGCGAAGGCTCGGTTCTTGGCCCTGCTGGACTGAGGGGGTGTCAGATCTGCACTGTGGACAGCAGTGTGCTGGACCTGCCTACTCGAACGGGGGGCTGGTGGAGGGTGTCTCCTGCTGGGAATGGCCTGACCCCTTCACAAAGAGGTTGGGTTGTGTGGGACCCAGGCTCCCTGAGCTGTCCAGCATTTCAGGCTGGTATTCTTTTTAAAACAAGTCCCGTCCCCGATACCGATGCATGAGAGTGCTGTGTAAGAAAGTTTAATGCCTGTCAACGACAGTGGAATAACGAGATGGCAGCCAACAAGCACCCATCTCTCTAAAATGTACAACCAGGGAGGCTCCACTGGGCCCCCCCCAGGGGCTGACCTGTGGGCAGGTTGAGGCTCCACTGGGGCCCCCCAGGGACTGACCAGTGGGCAGGTTGAGGCTCCATTATGGGGGCCCAGGGGATGACCTGTGGGCAGGTTGAGGCTTCATTGTGGGGGGGGCCCAGGGGCTGACAGTAGAGAGGTTTGAGGCTCTACTGTGCCCCCCCAGGTGCTGACCCAAGGCCAAATTCAGGCTCTAGTATGACCCCCAGCAGGAAGCGCTGTGCTCGGAGTACGCTCTACGTCAGACCTGATTGTTTTTCTCTCTCTGTCCTCTAGGCTGCGGTGCCCCTGGTTGTGGTTCACAGAAGATTGTTCCTGTTCAAATGATTTAACTTGCCTTATGGAGGGAGGGGGTCACGTCTCCAACTCTCTCTTGGAGGGCCCTGCTGTAGCCTGAATAAAGCGCATCTGCAGAGCAAAGCTGGTCTTAACTCCTTTTTAGTGACATAAAAATGCAAAACTAGAATACTTACTGGGTCAGTTCAGTACCCATAATCCCCTTGTCAAGAGCATATTAGGTGCTTGGTATTTCGTTTCGTGCGAGAATGTAGTTTCACACAGTGCACTTAGTGTCCAGTATGCTCACACCTGCAGCTGAGCTTACTGCAGTACACGGGTGAAGACACTCAGTCAAGCTCATCTGTATCTTCACATTCACACTCATCACCATCAGATCTGTAGAGACTGTAAAGACACTCAGTCAAGCTCATCTGTATCTTCACATTCACACTCATCACCATCAGATCTGTAGAGACTGTAAAGACACTCATTCCAGCTCATCTGTATCTTCACACTCACACTCATCACCATCAGATCTGTAGAGACTGTAAAGACACTCAGTCTGATCATCTGTATCTTCACATTCACACTCATCACCATCAGAGCTGTAGAGACTGTAAAGACACTCAGTCTGATCATCTGTATCTTCACATTCACACTCATCACCATCGGATCTGTAAAGACACTCAGTCCAGCTCATCTGTAGCTTCACTCCTGTTATCGTTAGATCTGATAGTGATGGAAGTTTCCAGGAATTCTTTCTTCCTTTCCCACATGTTTCTCCGGGGGCTGCCACCGGGATTCCTGCAGGAATACCCTGGCGGATATTTGGAAGGACTCTGGGTCCCGCCGTTCCCATGAGGACAGAAGTCACCAGCGAGACGAGGAAATGCCGTCATGCCCCAGGAATGCAGAAGAATGCTATCGACACCTGGCATTTTGGGTTTTTTTTCCGTTTTATCTAAGAATAATATTTTTTATTTAAATAGCAAATAGCTCTGTGAAAAAACAAAGAACCTGTATCAGAGAATCTGTACAACATAACTTAAGACCCGCAACGCATCCGGAAAGGGATAATAAAAACAGAATATGGACAGGAACACGCAAACTCCAGAATTCCGATGACTGTGGTTTCTCATGGCCGGGAGAGGGGCGGGAAGGAAGCTAGGCGATGGGGATGAGCGTTTGTCCTGCCGGGATTGGTCATTCGGAGCGCGCGGCCCGAGTGTCCCTGCCTCAGGTTCGCCTCCGTCTCTCCAGGGGATCCCTGGGGCCTGGCTGTGAATTTCCACACTGCTCTCCCTCTCCCAGCGCCAGACTGGGAAGGCCATGTCTGGCGGGAACATGCTTTAGCTGCAGGGGTGGCATACTGGACGGACAACATTGAGAGAAAGGGGGGCCGAGACCCTGCTTTGACTCCTCAAGCGCAGCTCGCCCACCTGCCCGACAGTTCGATTGATAAAACCACCCTCCTCTGAGGAATCCCGCGCTCAGGTAGGATCTGGCCGGCAGAGGCTCCTCTGAACGCACCTCTGGAGGGATTGGGCCGTGGACGAGCTGGAGAAGGAGGGGGAAGAGAGGAGGAGCCTGGCTCAGGGTTGTGCGGCATATAGAATCCACACTCACATCCTGTATATCTGCAGACTGTAGCATGAAATCCCCTGATCTAGGAAATACATTCGCTAATGTCATTAAGCGTAGTGAATGTTATCCGTCACGTCTTTGGTTCCAGCCCGGCTTTGCCTTCACACTCTGTGCAGGATCTCGGGGAGTCAGGTGGGCTCGAGCTGACCGGGCTGTCGCCACAGCGCCTGCTGCTGGCCGCCTGCCGAACTCTCCAGCGGCTGCTAGCTCTCGCGGAGCGGGACGAAGGAGGACAGCCCTGCGACAGGCCTGCTTGCGCCGCTCATCGGCTCCCCCTGCTGGCGTGTGGGCTGCCAGAGCAGTGCGCTGTGTGGGTTAACACTGGGCGATTCCCAGTCGAGGAAGCAAAAGACGTCTTTTCTCTTCTCACGTTCGCGATCGATGGTGGAGGGTGAACTGGCTCAGCCAGAGACGTGGGGGGGCCAACGATGACGACTGCCACACAGGCGCTCTTGAGACGACGACTCCCCGCCCCCCCCTCCTCCCCCCCAGCGGAGTCCAGCTGCTCTGCACTTCCCACCACCGGAATGAGCCTGTCTGTCGATCCAGTCTGGAGGTGGCAAAAGGGAAAACTGCATCGTGCCCAAACCCAGGAAATCAGGAATCACAGATGTGGAAGAGATGAAACAGCTGTGTGTAGAAAGCACTGCAGGATTAAAGCTTGCCTCTTTAGCCCAGACTGACGGAACTACCGACAGTCTCATGATAGATACGTGGGGCAGCGGTGTTTGGATCAGCCCTTTTGTAGTAAGTTCATCAGTGCTCCAGTTTCTTCTCTGTCTGGTTACCAAGCCTCAATCAAGAGATAAGAATCCATGTCTCACAAACTCTTTCCACTCCTAATGGTCTCTTCCCTAGGTCCTAGGCCAAAGCCATGTCTTCATACCTCTCTTCCTTGGTTTTGGCCAATCAGCTGCCATCTTTCTGCTCCACACCCCTCATTTCAGCCAATCAGGTATTGCTCCTGAAACCCTGCCCCACCCCTGCTCTGGCCAATCAGCTTCCATTCTTCTGACACGCCTTCGCTTGGCTGAGCAGCAGGCGGACCTTGCCTCGCAGGAAGTTGGTGTGAACCCGGAACAGCTCTGCCAGGCTGGACACTTGCCACATTTCCCCTGGCATCACTGAGGCCGACGACTCACCCTCCTGGAAAAACAGAGAATTGGGAGGGGTCAACGTCGGAGAACTGCGAGAACTACATGGGTCTTTTTACCATTTTCATTGCAGTTCAGCTATAGCTAGAACACAGTCGCAGTAGATTTTCGATTAATTAGTGATTGATATTATAGTCTCCTATAATGGCATTCACGGTGATCTGGAGAAAACAGTGTGCAATTCAGCACTCACTAGAAAACCACTCTGAAGGCAGCATCAACGCCAGGGGTAGGGGAAACGTGAACCCATGTATAGACCCCCAGGTAACAACCTGAACGATGACAATGCACATTTTACCTGGACTGAGGACTACCAGTCCATCCTGGCTACATTCATGAAAGACCCCAAAATTTCAGTTTTAACAACACAGCAGGGCAACGAGTTCCACACTCTCACCACCCTTTGCTGAAAGACTCTCCTCTTGTCCTAACTAGAGGATCTCTTCCAGCCTGTTCTTGAAGGAAGCCAGGGTATCATCTTCAACTCACTTGGTTGGGAAGCCTGCCACGCACTCCCACCACATTCTGCTCAGTCAGGGAAGCATCTAACGAACTTCCCGTTTGTATCCGCTGACAAACCTAGGTCCCCCCCGAGTCTGGCCTGACTTGTGTCAGTGCCTTCCAGGATTTTAAAAACCTGAATCCAATCTCCAATCTATCCTTTTCCTGAACCTGTAGCCCAGCAGATGGGTAACGAGCTCCTATAAGGTGCAGGAGGGCTACAACCCCAAAGATGTCTACTGAGTACATGCACCTTCTTTCTTAAATTCATTAAGTTGGTGAAATGCTGTCTACATTCATGTGCAGTAAAATACTGCGTTTTATCACAGTCCAAGGAAAGTTTTATATTTAGATTTTAAGGCAGATCTACAACCTGTGAAACTGTTCAGCAGGTGCTGGCCTCCTAGCACAGAATGGGGCTTTGGTGAAGACAAAACCAGACGGAGTGAGAGAGAGACATCACCTTTACTCTGAGCTCTCCTCGGAAACGAGACTCTCTCTTGGAAAGGGATCACGTTATTTGCTGAGTGAGAGAGAAGTGAGACGTGCGTGCGTTTGTTATTATAACCAGCAGAGAGAGTAGCGACTCTCCATGAATAACTAACCTCCTTGCACACTACCGTGCCCCGCTGAAGGTCACGGCCGGGCTGATGGCCGACGGTCATTCACAGGAACATAAGTCTTAACTTAATGGATCGCTTTTTGCTTTCGGGCTTTCCAATGGCACGGTTGCATCTGCTTGCGAATCTTTCACCTGACAGCTCTGCAACACCGACTACATTATTGCTGCAGCGTTGTAACACAGGCTGCATTGCTGCTGCAGCTCTGTGATGCCGGCTGCGTTACTGCTGCATTTCTATGATATCGGCTGCAATACTGCTACAGCTCTTCGACGCCATCTGAGTTACTGCTGCAGAGCTGCAACACCAGCAGGGTTACTACTGCAGAACTGTGACACCAGCTGTGTTACTGCGGCAGTGCTGTGACTCGACTGCATTACTGCTGCAGCTCTGTGACGTCAGTTGCGTTACTGCTGCAGATCTGTTACATTGGCTGATTTACTGCTGTAGCTCTGTGACACCGGCTGTGTCACTGCTGCCTCTCTGCAACACCAGCTGCATTACTGCTGCTTCTCTGCAATGCCGGCTGCATTACTGCTGCTTCTCTGCAACCCCAGCTGCATTACTGCTGCTTCTCTGCAATGCCGGCTGCATTACTACTGCATCTCTGCAACACCAGCTGCATTACAGCTGCTGCACACATGCTGTTCCACACACAATGGGGAGGAGAGTGACAGGCCCTGTGCTGCACCAGCAGCCTGCATGGGCAGACTGACACAGGAAGAGGAAAGGAATTCTGTCTGGTTCTTGTGGTCTGCACAGGGATATTGCAGACAAAGATTGTGCACTGCAGCTCAAACTCCTCTAAAACTTAAGTAGACAGAAGAGTTGAAAGGACAGACAGTACACTTGGATGGACAGACACCTAAACGGACAGACAAAGACTTGGATGGACAGACGGACAGATGGCCTCCTCTCCTGATGCTCTCACTGTTCCGGTTCTCACTCTCATGAACTGTTATGGCTGTCCACGCAGCAGCTCTGCCAGTGTCATCTGGGATACACAAGGTGTTTCAGTGTCTTCCCAAGGCTTACAGATAGACCTTTTGCAAGTCAGGGATCTGGGAATTGTGGGTTCGGAGTTGAGGGGGTTAACGGGTTTTGTGCAGGGCCTTGCTGTATTTGCAATTTCACAATCCCACCCCCTCCCCCACTGCTATCCAGGATCTGACCTGTCTGCACAAAGATTCCTGGAGCCATTGAGACAACATCAAAGGGACACAGGGAATGGCATGGAGACAGAAACACAATCTGTATCACTTTTTGTTAGAGCCCAGGGTTTTGAGGAAATTGGCCTGCAGTTCCTGGGAAAACGTTTGCTGAGCCAGGCAGGGAGAAACAGAGCTGAGGAGTTAATGAGTGACTGTCTCGGTACACCCTGTTCACTGTGCGCTCTGTGCTCTGCTGCGCTCCCTGCACGTACACCTCTCCGGGAAACCCAGCTCACTTCACCGTCAAGGAATCCGCCTGTACTGGTTCGCTGCATTGCACTCAGTTAAAGCAGTGCAGTTCAGTGCAGCAAAGCCCAGTAAAATCATTATAAAAGCACCATACACTGCAGTGAAGCCCAGTGAGACAACATGAAAGCACAGTACAGTGGAGTAAAGCACAGTGAAATCAGGGTAAAAGAGCAGTACAGTGCTGTAAAGCCCAGTGGATCAGGGTAAAACCACACTACAGTGCAGTAAAGCACAACAAAATTGGAGTAAAAGCACAGTACAGTGCTGTAAAGCGCAGTGAAAACAGAGTAAAAGTGCAGTACAGTGCTGTAAAGCAAAGTGAAATCAGGTTAAAAACACAGTACAGTGCAGTAACGCCCAGTGAAATCAGGGTAAAAGCACAATACAGTGCAGTACAGCCCAGTGAGATCAGGGTAAAAATGCAGTACAGTGCAGTAAATGCCAGTGAAATCAGGCAAAGCACAGTGCAGTGCAGTAAAGCACAATGAAATTGGGGTAAAAGTGCAGTACAGTTCTGTAAAGCACAGTGAAATTGGGGTAAAAGAGCAGTACAGTGCTGTAAAGCACAGTGAAATCATGTAAAAACACAATACAGTGCAGTAAAGCACAGTGAAATGGGGTAAAAGTGCAGTAAAGTGTAGTAAAGTCTAGTGAAATCAGGTAAACACACAATACAGTGCAGTAAAACCCATTGAACTAGTTGGGGTAAAAGTAGTCTCCCTATGTCTCTTTCACACACTCACACTCAGTCTCAGAGCCACACCCACACTCTCAGTGTCAAACACATGATCACTCTCTCACACTCCCTCTGACAGTCCCCTCGCTCTCCTGGGCCCTGTTCTCTGAGCTGTGGTGCACTGGGAGAGTCGCCCAACACAAACAGCGCTCCCTGCTGTTATCACAGAACTTCCTGTTGGGCCGTCCAGGCTGGAGAGCGCAGCGAGACCCCTGACCATCCCGGGATACGTGACTGCGAGCAGGAACAGAGCCTGTCTCTCTTCTCCCCCCTCTCACATTTCGACTCAAAGGAGAGTTATTGGCATGGCCACTGTGCTTCGATGTTGCCAAAGCAAACATGTGCAGTAAACAATAGTAACAAGCACCAAACAATAATACACAAATGTTCCCCTTCTGTCTCTTCCCTGTGTCTCTTTTTCCTCCTTCTTTGTCTCTCCCTCAGTTTCTGTCCCTTCTCTGTCTCTCTCTCCAGTCTCTCCCTCTATCAGCCTCTTCCCTTTCACTATCTCTCTCCCTTAAGTCTGTCTGTCTCTCTCTCCTGTCTCTCTCTTCCTCTCTCAGTCTCTGTCAGTCTCTCTCTCTCCTGTCCCTCTCTCTGTCTGTCAGTCTTTGTCTTTTCTTTGTCCCTCTCTCTTGTCTCTCCATTCCTCACTCCTCTGTTTTAAAAACTGACTGATTCAGCTGGTGTGAAGAGAGTGTGTCTGCAGACTGTGTACATAGCCCAAAGCACAAAGCAGGTATCAGGACTCAATGTCACTGACAGACCCAGAGCTAACAGGCTCCTGTCAGAGGCAGCCCTACTAAACACATCCATTCCTTTGAGTCTGGAAACAATATACTGCTTTTTACAATTGCACGTCTACTTACAAACCTCTACAGCAGATGGAAGAGGTGTGGACTACAAGCAGCAGCACTGCACTTAAAGATATAGCCTTTTAAAAGGGATGTCAATGACCAAATTAATTCACTGTAGCCCTAATGTGGACAATGCCACGAGACCATAAAATGTAGCAGTTTATAGGACACTGGTTAGAGCTCACCTACAGAGGTCAGAATGGCGCAGAAAGGACATTGCCACAGTGCCCTTTCACCTGTACCCATCTCTCCAGGGACAGTGCCCTCTCACCTGTACCCCTCTCTCTCCAGTGACAGTGCCCTCTCACCTGTACCTCTCTCTCTCCAAGACAATGCCCTGTCACCTGTACCCCTCTCTCTCCAGTGACAGTGCTCTCTCACCTGTACCCATCTCTCCAGGGACAGTGCCCTCTCACCTGTACCCCTCTCTCTCCAGTGACAGTGCCCTCTCACCTGTACCCCTCTGTCCAGTAACAGTGCCCTCTCACCTGTACCCCTCTGTCCAGTGACAGTGCCCTCTCACCTGTACCCCTCTCTCTCCAGTGACAGTGCCCTCTCACCTGTACCCCTCTGTCCAGTAACAGTGCCCTCTCACCTGTACCCCTCTCTCTCCAGTGACAGTGCCCTCTCACCTGTACCCCTCTGTCCAGTAACAGTGCCCTCTCACCTGTACCCATCTCTCTCCAGTGACAGTGCCCTCTCACCTGTACCCATCTCTCCAGGGACAGTGCCCTCTCACCTGTACCCCTCTCTCCAGTGACAGTGCCCTCTCACCTGTACCCCTCTCTCTCCAGTGACAGTGCCCTCTCACCTGTACCCCTCTGTCCAGTAACAGTGCCCTCTCACCTGTACCCCTCTGTCCAGTGACAGTGCCCTCTCACCTGTACCCCTCTCTCTCCAGTGACAGTGCCCTCTCACCTGTACCCCTCTCTCTCCAGTGACAGTGCCCTCTCACCTGTACCCCTCTGTCCAGTAACAGTGCCCTCTCACCTGTACCCATCTCTCTCCAGTGACAGCGTGCTCTCACCTGTATGTTTAAGCTCTTCAGTATCTGCCTTATACTGTACAGGTTGCTGTAGCTGGTGTCTATGAGCTCCTGCAGGCCCGTGTTGGTGACAGTGGTTCTTGCTGTGGAAATGGCCTGGGTCAGTAGCCTCAACCCAGACTGGACCTCCTCCTCCTGCTCCCGGCTCTGCCAAAGACACACAGGGGTCAGTACACACACCTGTATCAGCTGTTGCTGTGCTACTCCAGCCCTGGAAAGACACAGGGGATCTTAGTGTAGATTAAGAACTAGAAGAAAAGTATTTTGAGACTTGAACAACTATGTGTTTGCTTTGCCATGGTTTCTCCTGGTTTTAAGTAGTACTTAATTCTCCCACACCTGCCTACATTTTTATTTGACCAAGTAATACTGGACTCCTACCCTGATTTGACTGTATTTACTATCCTTTACTGCACTGCACTGTGCTTTTACCTTGATTGCACTGTGCATTTCTGACAGGTAAACTGACAGACACTTCGGCTGGTCTGACTCACAGCGAACAGCTTTGCAACCGAGGGGCTCAGAGGTCAAAGGTAAGAGGACAGAGGTCAAATCCGAACTCACGTCTTTGCTCTCCCACTCGTTGAAGTTGACGCTGGTGAAGGGGACAGCGAGGGGCTCCGTCCAACCACAGCCCTCCTTGCACGTCCTCTGGACAGAGACAAAGAGAGAGAGACTAGCTCAAATCTCCCTGTGCAAGAGGACACTTGAAGGCCAAGAAATCCTGCAGAGCTCAGCTGAGGGCAGCCTGACCTACAGGCAGAATTATTGTGCATTTCTGATTGGTCCCTTGAAGTCCAGTGCCTCCTGGACTTCATTAGAGTAAAGGTCACAACACGTGACCATTTCACTCCAGTTCCTTTCTGCCCCTCTACTGCTGTAGCTCGGTGCTCTTCATGAGCCAGAAGCCCTAACTGTCCATCCAATGCCAAGCAGCACTCTGGTTTCCCCGGCACGTCACGTCCTATTATCCCAGGACCCAGCAAAATCCTAACTGCCCCTCTCTCCCCTTGACCAAGGCTGAGTAGCAACCTAACTGCCTCCTTATGACCCAACGTTCCCCAAAACTACCTCCTGACCCCAGTGCTCCCTGACTGTTCTATATTAGTCCTGTGCCTGTGCCCCTAACTGCCCCCTCAACTCCCAGGGTCCAGCAGCCAATCCAACAGTTGCCCTCCCACCCTGCTGGCAGGCCGGTGCCCGGTGATGCCCACCATGGCGTTCTCCGTGTCGCGGGCCTCCCTGATGAAGCGGTCCAGGACGCGGGAGTCACAGATGGGGCGTAGCAGGGCAGGGCGTCCTAGGCGAGAGTACTCTAGAATCATCAACAGCACAGCAAAAAATCCTGGAGCAAAGGACAGGAGAAACAGGGGTAGGAGCTGAGTTAGCAGGATGTGGCTGCCGGCAAAAGGCAACTGGACTTGGTTTCCTGCAGCATTCTTAATGTCTAGAGCCCTGTGACTGGGCTGTGTCAGTGTGCTGGACTCCACAGGGACTGTAAGAGTGTAGAGCCCTGTGACTGGGCTGTGTCAGTGTGCTGGACTCCACAGGGACTGTAAGAGTCTAGAGCCCTGTGACTGGGCTGTGTCAGTGTGCTGGACTCCACAGGGACTGTGAGAGTCTAGAGCCCTGTGACTGGGCTGTGTCAGTGTACTGGACTCCACAGGGACTGTGAGAGTCTAGAGCCCTGTGACTGGGCTGTGTCAGTGTACTGGACTCCACAGGGACTGTGAGAGTCTAGAGCCCTGTGACTGGGCTGTGTCAGTGTACTGGACTCCACAGGGACTGTGAGAGTCTAGAGCCCTGTGACTGGGCTGTGTCAGTGTACTGGACTCCACAGGGACTGTAAGAGTCTAGAGCCCTGTGACTGGGCTGTGTCAGTGTGCTGGACTCCACAGTGACTGTGAGAGTCTAGAGCCCTGTGACTGGGCTGTGTCAGTGTGCTGGACTCCACAGGGACTGTGAGAGTCTAGAGCCCTGTGACTGGGCTGTGTCAGTGTACTGGACTCCACAGGGACTATGAGAGTCTAGAGCCCTGTGACTGGGCTGTGTCAGTGTACTGGACTCCACAGGGACCGTGAGAGTCTAGAGCCCTGTGACTGGGCTGTGTCAGTGTACTGGACTCCACAGGGACTGTGAGAGTCTAGAGCCCTGTGACTGGGCTGTGTCAGTGTACTGGACTCCACAGGGACTATGAGAGTCTAGAGCCCTGTGACTGGGCTGTGTCAGTGTGCTGGACTCCAGAGGGACTGTAAGAGTCTAGATCCCTGTGACTGGGCTGTGTCATTGTACTGGACTCCAGAGTGACTGTGAGAGTCTAGAGCCCTGTGACTGGGCTGTGTCAGTGTGCTGGACTCCAGAGTGACTGTAAGAGTCTAGAGCCCTGTGACTGGGCTGTGTCAGTGTGCTGGACTCCACAGGGACTGTAAGAGTCTAGAGCCCTGTGACTGGGCTGTGTCAGTGTACTGGACTCCACAGGGACTGTGAGAGTCTAGAGCCCTGTGACTGGGCTGTCAGTGTACTGGACTCCACAGTGACTGTAAGAGTCTAGAGCCCTGTGACTGGGCTGTGTCAGTGTACTGGACTCCACAGGGACTGTAAGAGTCTAGAGCCCTGTGACTGGGCTGTGTCAGTGTGCTGGACTCCACAGGGACTGTAAGAGTCTAGAGCCCTGTGACTGGGCTGTGTCAGTGTACTGGACTCCACAGGGACTGTAAGAGTCTAGAGCCCTGTGACTGGGCTGTGTCAGTGTACTGGACTCCACAGGGACTGTGAGAGTCTAGAGCCCTGTGACTGGGCTGTGTCAGTGTACTGGACTCCAGAGTGACTGTGAGAGTCTAGAGCCCTGTGACTGGGCTGTGTCAGTGTACTGGACTCCACAGGGACTGTAAGAGTCTAGAGCCCTGTGACTGGGCTGTGTCAGTGTGCTGGACTCCAGAGTGACTGTGAGAGTCTAGAGCCCTGTGACTGGGCTGTGTCAGTGTACTGGACTCCACAGTGACTGTAAGAGTGTAGAGCCCTGTGACTGGGCTGTGTCAGTGTGCTGGACTCCACAGGGACTGTGAGAGTGTAGAGCCCTGTGACTGGGCTGTGTCAGTGTGCTGGACTACACAGGGACTGTGAGAGTCTAGAGCCCTGTGACTGGGCTGTGTCAGTGTACTGGACTCCACAGGGACTGTGAGAGTCTAGAGCCCTGTGACTGGGCTGTGTCAGTGTACTGGACTCCACAGGGATTATGAGAGTCTAGAGCCCTGTGACTGGGCTGTGTTCCTGTACTGGATCTACACAAAGAGGTTTCTTTCTGAATGAAGCTCAGGATGACACCACCTTCTTAGCTGCAAGCAGTATAAAGATGATTTTCAAGTAAACACTCCTCCTTTTTGTTCACTCTCGAACTGAATAGCTGAAAAGCTCCATTATTCCTGGCGTCTGACCCACTTGCTGGAGTGAGAACTGCATCATGCCCTCCTTTTCTCCGAACAGAATGCGGATTACTGAGACAGGGGAAAAGACGCGGTTGGGGTGGAACACGGTTGGCATGACCATTGAATTAGCATTGTCAAACCGATAACTATTAGCAAAACATTTGCAATAATTACAAAATATTATTATTGGAGACGCTGACTGTTCTTCAGAGTATAATAGGAACTGTGATCACACACTGGGCAGCAACTCTGTTGAGTTTCCTCCTGCAGTAGGATCAGAAGCTGTTCTGATTCTGGTAGGAGTGGAAATTATACATTACAGTCATGCCAATTTCACCACCTGCAGAAGAAGGTTTGTACCTTCTTTGTCTGATTGATTGATAAAGTAACCGATACACTGCTAGATCAATCGCTTGATGCTTCTCTATGCAGGCTCTACACACATCTTGAATATCAAAACAACCCAAAACTGCACCTGACGACCGAGTCAAAGAACAGAAATAAATCTCTAGATTTCATTTCCACCAGGTGCACAATACACAGACAACACACACAACAGACATACAGAGCATACTGTGTGTGCATGCACACAGATTCTGTCTGCTTAACTCCTCTCTCCTTCTGTCCTTCTGTCCATCTGTCTAACTGTCCGTCTGTCAAGGACTGACAGTGTTGGCCATGTCTCTACGACTTAATACTCATCATGATCCAGGAGCTAATTAATTCCTGTCTATCTAGATGCCTGTCCTTGAATTTGCCCATAATTCCTGTTTGTCTAGTTTATACAGATCGATGGTCTTTCCAAAACCAGCTGGGAGTCTGAATTTCTGATGCTGAGATTGGCACATTCACAGAAAAGGTTTCGTAGATAGTTCTCCATTTTCGTAAAAATGTGGATTGTGAAATTTCGTGTATTATAGTATTGCTCAACCTATTTGAACCTTAAAGTGTTCAAATTTTTTTGCAAGCTGGCCTCTGGTTCAGACAGAAACCACTCCCTCTTGTAGCTGATTCCCAGTGTCTTTTAACACACGGCCCATCCTACGCCAACCTGGACAAGACTGAGCTGTGTGGGGACCGACCAGGGAGAACAAACTGATACAGAGTGGAGGAAGGTGATTAGGAGATCCTAATCTCACACACGTCTGCTTGCCTGCCTATATAAGTCTCATAACCAGGTCTTCCCACCTCTTATCTCTCTCGAATGCCCCCCTCCACCATCTGAGCTCCCTGGCTCAGTCCTGGCTGTAGTGGGGGGGGGGGGGGGGGGGGGTGTGAGCAGCTAGACTGCCACTCCCTCAGCTAGGAAAGTCACGCCAAACACCCTCTGCACATTCTGCCCCTCTGTCGCCATCATTCGGATCCAACACACCTAACCCTAGAAGCCTGAGTTCTTCAGCATCTTCAAGGCGGACCGAGAAGAGCTGGGAGGACCCGGAGGTTATCCGCTGTGCCTACCTGTCCACATGGCACACCCTGGGCACCTGAATCACCTGGCCCCGGCACAACGCCCTCTTCCTCGGGCTCCCCGCATGGACTGAAGCAGAAATCCCATAACACAAAAGGGCGTCTGTGCCTGCATCCGTCTGTGCATACAAACAGCGTCATGCTTCCGAGCAGCGCTGTTTATCCGTGGCGGGGAATGTGCGTGTGAATCTGTGTGTGCAGGCTTGTGACCAGACGGCTGCTGTCTTTAACCCCGTCTGCTCCAGACTCCCTGTCTCCAAGGATGCAGGCGTCACACCTCCGACTGAGCGCGTTTCGCTGTCTGCGCTGTAATTTCACATTCACACTCCTCACCATCAGATCTGTAGAGACTGTAAAGACACTCAGTCCAGCTCATCTGTATCTTCACACTCACACTCATCACCATCAGATCTGTAGAGACTGTAAAGACACTCAGTCCAGCTCATCTGTATCTTCACACTCACACTCATCACCATCAGATCTGTAGAGACTGTAAAGACACTCAGTCCAGCTCATCTGTATCTTCACATTCACACTCATCACCATCAGATCTGTAGAGACTGTAAAGACACTCAGTCCAGCTCATCTGTATCTTCACATTCACACTCATCACCATCAGATCTGTAGAGACTGTAAAGTCACTCAGTCCAGCTCATCTGTATCTTCACATTCACACTCATCACCATCAGATCTGTAGAGACTGTAAAGACACTCAGTCCAGCTCACCTGTATCTTCACACTCACACTCATCACCATCAGATCTGTAGAGACTGTAAAGACACTCAGTCCAGCTCATCTGTATCTTCACACTCACACTCATCACCATCAGATCTGTAGAGACTGTAAAGACACTCAGTCTGATCATCTGTATCTTCACATTCACACTCATCACCATCAGATCTGTAGAGACTGTAAAGACACTCAGTCCAGCTCATCTGTATCTTCACATTCACACTCATCACCATCAGATCTGTAGAGACTGTAAAGACACTCAGTCCAGCTCACCTGTATCTTCACACTCACACTCATCACCATCAGATCTGTAGAGACTGTAAAGACACTCAGTCCAGCTCATCTGTATCTTCACATTCACACTCATCACCATCAGATCTGTAGAGACTGTAAAGTCACTCAGTCCAGCTCATCTGTATCTTCACATTCACACTCATCACCATCAGATCTGTAGAGACTGTAAAGACACTCAGTCTGATCATCTGTATCTTCACATTCACACTCATCACCATCAGGTCTCTAGATACTGTAAATACACTCAGTGTGATCATTTGTAACTTCACAGTATCAGTTTTTCTGAATACTGTGTGGATCAAAGTTAATATTAATGAGTTCCAGTTGTTGCACTTTGCCAGTGAGGCAGAACCACCTAAGCTGACTTATAATAAGTCTAAGAAAAATCAAAATAATTCAACAAGTCAAAGTTATGGGCAGCAGGCACAGGCCACTGTTTTGCTCTCACAGGGGATCACAAGGAACAGTCCCATCTCTCTTTCATGAAATGGTGAGAACTAATTAATATTCATTCGCCTAAGTCATAATGACTGCACTGTAACCTTGAGAGTTCTCCTCCTGTAATTTACATGTGTCATCTGTTCCACTGGTCTGAGTTAGCTGCGTCATGCTGATGAGACTTGTGTGCGACACAGCTGTTTGCGGCTGCGGACAGGCAGAAGCAGGATTAGAAAACGGATCTCTTCTGGGGATCTGCCTTCCAGTGCTGCGATATTGCTAGGGCTCGTTAATATTACCATTCCCATAATTCATAGCAACAACATGTTCTTCCCACACACTGTAACTCTGAATGTACTCTGTCCCCGATAGACTGATACTACTCGTTAGGAGTCCATGACGTCTGTTTGGAATTACAGTGTATAATCAGCAGACCTGGCTTATATACTATCCAATTAAGTTTCACATGAAGGAGAACCACTACTTCACAAGTTACATGTTATGCAAAAATGCTACACCTGAAACACCGAGCTTAAAACAGGTAAGCCACAAACCCAGCAGTGTCTAGCACTGTAGCTCTACGCACTACGCAGTACCAGAGGGAGAGAGGAGAGAGGTGATATTTACACAGCGTAGCAAAAACTAGATAGTACTGCTATTTATACTCCAAAGTGGAGTCAGCTGCCCACAGTCTCTGCCAGCTGGATGTCGGGCAGCAATCCAGGAGTGGTGGCACACGCCGCTGGCTTTATTTACTTTCCCCCCTCTGGGTTATTCCTGGATCTTGCCCAGGTGTCCCGGACAGCCAGAGCACCTGCCAGACAGAAGTGTGCAGAATGCACAACAGCATTTTCCCAGCACTGTCCGGAGAACAGGGGAGTGAGGACATTGCAGTCCTTACAATAGGGGCTACAGTCCCAGTGCAGGAGAACAGTCCTGTTACAATAGGAGCTACAGTCCCAGTACAGGAGAACAGTCCTGTTACAATAGGGGCTACAGTCCCAGTACAGGAGAACAGTCCTGTTACAATAGGGGCTACAGTCCCAGTACAGGAGAACAGTCCTGTTACAATAGGGGCTACAGTCCCAGTACAGGAGAACAGTCCTGTTACAATAGGAGCTACAGTCCCAGTACATGAGAACAGTCCTGTTCCAATAGGGGCTACAGTCCCAGTACAGGAGGACAGTCCTGTTCCATTAGGGGCTACAGTCCCAGTACAGGAGAACAGTCTTGTTACAATAGGAGCTACAGTCCCAGTTCAGGAGAACAGTCCTGTTACAATAGGAGCTACAGTCCCAGTACAGGAGAACAGTCCCGTTACAATAGGAGCTACAGTCCCAGTACAGGAGAACAGTCCTGTTACAATAGGGGCTACAGTCCCAGTACATGAGAACAGTCCTGTTCCAATAGGGGCTACAGTCCCAGTACAGGAGGACAGTCCTGTTCCATTAGGGGCTACAGTCCCAGTACAGGAGAACAGTCTTGTTACAATAGGAGCTACAGTCCCAGTTCAGGAGAACAGTCCTGTTACAATAGGAGCTACAGTCCCAGTACAGGAGAACAGTCCTGTTACAATAGGAGCTACAGTCCCAGTACAGGAGAACAGTCCTGTTACAATAGGAGCTACAGTCCCAGTACAGGCGGACAGTCCTGTTACAATAGGGGCTACAGTCCCAGTACAGGAGAACAGTCCTGTTCCAATAGGGGCTACAGTCCCAGTACAGGAGAACAGTCCTGTTTCAATGGTGGCTACAGTCCCAGTACAGGAGAACAGTCCTGTTCCAATAGGGGCTACAGTCCCAGTACAGGAGGACAGTCCTGTTCCATTAGGGGCTACAGTCCCAATACAGGAGAACAGTCCTGTTACAATAGGGGCTACAGTCCCAGTACAGGAGAACAGTCCTGTTACAATAGGAGCTACAGTCCCAGTACAGGAGAACAGTCCTGTTCCAATAGGGGCTACAGTCCCAGTACAGGAGGACAGTCCTGTTACAATAGGGGCTACAGTCCCAGTACAGGAGAACAGTCCTGTTCCAATAGGGGCTACAGTCCCAGTACAGGAGGACAGTCCTGTTACAATAGGGGCTACAGTCCCAGTACAGGAGAACAGTCCTGTTCCAATAGGGGCTACAGTCCCAGTAAAGGAGGACAGTCCTGTTCCATTAGGGGCTACAGTCCCAGTACAGGAGAACAGTCCTGTTACAATAGGGGCTACAGTCCCAGTACAGGAGAACAGTCCTGTTACAATAGGAGCTACAGTCCCAGTACAGGAGAACAGTCCTGTTCCAATAGGGGCTACAGTCCCAGTAAAGGAGGACAGTCCTGTTCCATTAGGGGCTACAGTCCCAGTACAGGCGGACAGTCCTGTTACAATAGGGGCTACAGTCCCAGTACAGGAGAACAGTCTTGTTACAATAGGAGCTACAGTCCCAGTTCAGGAGATCAGTCCTGTTCCAATAGGGGCTACAGTCCCAGTACAGGCGGACAGTCCTGTTACAATAGGGGCTACAGTCCCAGTACAGGAGAACAGTCCTGTTCCAATAGGGGCTACAGTCCCAGTAAAGGAGGACAGTCCTGTTCCATTAGGGGCTACAGTCCCAGTACAGGAGAACAGTCTTGTTACAATAAGAGCTACAGTCCCAGTTCAGGAGATCAGTCCTGTTCCAATAGGGGCTACAGTCCCAGTACAGGAGAACGGTCCTGTTACAATAGGAGCTACAGTCCCAGTACAGGAGAACAGTCCTGTTACAATAGGAGCTACAGTCCCAGTACAGGAGAACAGTCCTGTTCCAATAGGAGCTACAGTCCCAGTACAGGAGCTACAGTCCTGTTACAATAGGGACTACAGTAAATGTATAGTGAAATAGGTCTTTACTGTGAGCTAAATCAATTTAATACAGATTTAACTTTTGGGATCCCAAAAGACATTTGAGTGTCATTGATCATTTGGACTCTAAAGGGTTACATCCCACTCGCACACAGGCGGTTTCCCAGAGCCAAACACACACACACTCTCTCTCCTCTCTCTCGGGCTTGTGTGAACTGCTGAAAAGTTCAGTCTGAAAATAAAAACCTTGTCCTACTTCCCCCCCTTTTGCTGAGTCATAAGGTGATGCTGTTCCACATTAACTAGTCCATTCGCTGAACAGGCATTCAGTGACTCAGCAAATATTCTTTCTTTTAGGAGCCAGAAAAAAAGGACAGATCAGCAGCCTGTGCACGTGGAGAACCCCTGAGTCACACTGCTGATGCGAAGCTGAGATTGCAGACTCAACATGAGCTTATTCATGAAATATATACAGTATGAATGAAATGGATCCGTGGATCTTCAAACTGACTTCCTTCCAAAGCCTTGGGATCATGGCTCCATGGAGCGAGTGAGGCCGTTTCTAGGAACTGCTCTGCCAGCTGTGATTAAAGGTCTTTCATATTCCCAGCGGCACAAGACACAGAGCTTGGTCTCTCCGTGACAAAGTGACATGCGTGACAGACTGGCTCACACGTAGACATGCCAAATAATCCAACTGATGGACTGACCTGCCGACTGATTAGCTCACTGATCGACACACTGATTGACACTCTTAATTCCTGACTCACTGATCGACACGCTGACACACTGATTGACACTCTTAATTCCTGACTCACTGATCGACACGCTGACACACTGATTGACACTCTTAATTCCTGACTCACTGATCGACACACTGACACACTGATTGACACTCTTAATTCCTGACTCACTGATCGACACGCTGACACACTGATTGACACTCTTAATTCCTGACTCACTGATCGACACTCTTAATTCCTGACTCACTGATCGACACGCTGACACACTGATTGACACTCTTAATTCCTGACTCACTGATCGACACGCTGACACACTGATTGACACTCTTAATTCCTGACTCACTGATCGACACACTGACACACTGATTGACACTCTTAATTCCTGACTCACTGATCGACACGCTGACACACTGATTGACACTCTTAATTCCTGACACACTGATTGACACTCTTAATTCCTGACTCACTGATCGACACACTGACACACTGATTGACACTCTTAATTCCTGACTCACTGATCGACACGCTGACACACTGATTGACACTCTTAATTCCTGACTCACTGATCGACACACTGACACACTGATTGACACTCTTAATTCCTGACTCACTGATCGACACACTGACACACTGATTGACACTCTTAATTCCTGGCTCATTGATCAACACTTTGAACTCCTGACTAACTGATTTACACACTGGAATGCTGACTAACACGCCAACACACTGGTTCACTTATCCACACACTTAATTCTTGGCATCTTCACGGATGCACTGATTGACAGAGACACTCAGCACTGACACTCACTGACTTAAACTGACTGACTGGCACGCTGTCTGACACACTGATCGACACCCTGACTCTCGGTCATACTGAATTACAGACACAATACCTGACACGCTGACTGACACACTGGCACGCTGTCTGACACACTGATCGACACCCTGACTCTCGGTCATACTGAATTACAGACACAATACCTGACACGCTGACTGACACACTGGCACGCTGTCTGACACACTGATCGACACCCTGACTCTCGGTCATACTGAATTACAGACACAATACCTGACACGCTGACTGACACACTGGCACGCTGTCTGACACACTGATCGACACCCTGACTCTCGGTCATACTGAATTACAGACACAATACCTGACACGCTGACTGACACACTGGCACGCTGTCTGACACACTGATCGACACCCTGACTCTCGGTCATACTGAATTACAGACATAATCACTGTCAGACACGCTGACTGACACACTGGCACGCTGTCTGACTGTATTGTAGAGATCAAGGCCGAAGCGCGATGTTCCCTCTCACAGACTCGCGCTGCACGTTTCTCACGCCTCCTGACGCGCCGGGCCGGGACCCCTGACCCGTTACGCGCAACAGACCCATCGGGATATTGCCGGTACCGACCAGCCCTCTCAGCTTCCGCGAGATTTTAAGTTAGTGTCGAACTTCAGAACCGTCTCCAGGAGAAGAGAAAATTGATGTTTAAGCTTTAAAATTATCATCCGTATCAAGTCCAAGACCATCTCAAGTACAACACGGGTCTTTACTGATGATAATTGATTGATAATGATGATGGGTGTTTTTTTTCCGGATTCTGATACAGTATTTTAAAAATTGCGGATCGTCATTTTGTGACGTAGGCTGACATATTGTCTCAATATGCACCTAGTCTCCACCTTTAAATAAATAAACACAGGCCAGCCCCGTCTGTCTCTGGCATTGTTCCACCGCACGTGTGGGTAAATTCATTCTTCCCGGAAAATCCGTATCAGTACTAGCCATGATGTAGATAGGTGATAAATACGCTACAGTCATTACGTCTGATAAGAACATTTAAATTAAATGTTTTTGTCAAATAATGGTAACACGATTAAAAGGAGACGTTTTGTGCACGTTTTTGAGACTAATTAATTTGATTTTTTTTTAAAATATCGTCCAGTTTATAATACAACTCTCGATTAAACGCCAAATACACTTGATTCAGCACCACATTAAAGGAGCCGAAAGCCACAGATAGATGCTGAAGTCACTAATGCGCGTGAAAATGCTCATTAACAGAGACAGTTTAATGCTGGCTCGCGCTTCTGTACAACCCTCGCTCACGTGCTCCGGACAGCTCGCGGCAGCCTCTCTTCACAGCCGCCAGACCTCGAGCCCACTCCCCCGGGGAATCCTCGTGAGGAGAAAGTTCTGGATTTTGAAGTCGAACCGGCAAACATTTCCCGCCTTTAGAAGAGCCGGAGTCGAGAGACCAGACAGGCGCCCGCGTTCGGACCCGGTTCCTCCCCGGCGTGGCTTTCCAGAGCCGTCATGGACAACCCCCGACCCCCGACCCCCGCCCAGCCGCGGGGAGACACCCGAGGAGCGAGGAGTCAGGCGCGAGTGGCCGTGTTGGGGTGTCAGCGCGGTCTAACGGCAGAAAATGTCGGTTGGCGCCACACGCTCGCGTTTGTCTCCCTAACAACCTCACAGGTAAACACAAAAAAAGAACCCCACGCCGCTCACACAGACACCGCGGTCCGAGAGCCCTGGTTGACAGAAGAAGTAAGTTCAGAGAGGAACCCGGTGCCGCCGCTGCCGTCAGTGACAGCTCGGACCGCCTTACCTGCGCCGGGACAGCGCTGCGCAGCGGGTCGGCCACGGCTTCCACCCGCCGGACTCACTTCTCCGGCTTCCCAGAGTGTTGTTTTTGGCAACCCCCCCACCCCCCTCACCTGCCGGCTGACACTCACCGTTCCCCCCTGCCCTGCCCTGCCCTGCCCGCCCCGCCGGCCCAGCGAGCCAGAGAGAGACGCGCTCACTCGCTCGCACTCGCACACGGGCTGGCGGGGGCGCGCACACCCTCAACACTCGCTCTCGCACGCACGCACACCAGGGCAGCCTTCTCGCGGGTGAGGAGCTGCGGCGGCGCGAGCACCCCAAAACGGCACGGGGCAAAGCCCCCGGGGGGGGGGAAGAAGCGTGCGCACTTGGAGCTACTCACTGGGTATCCCCATATCCGAATCGGCATGCTCCTTCAGATGCTCCTCGTCTCGTGGTCCATTGGCCCAGCTATTTCCCATGAGGGGCGACTCGGCTCCTCTCTGGAAGAGTTCTCCGCGCGCTGGCGCTCTCTCGGGACCAGCGTTCGCACCCGACCTCCTGCCGCCTTGAGCACGATGACAGGGAAGGTCCCTAAATCACGACTGTCCACTGCGTGGCTCCGGCGACTGCAGCCTCTTCCTCTTCTTCCTTTCTCCCACTTCTCCCGTCCCACAGGAGACCGGCTGGAGGTTTCAGTCGAAATACGCGACTTTTTAAAACATCCTAGAGAGTTCAAAAGCCCGTTGATGCAATGCCTTTTTTTTAAAAAAAAAATGTTTGGCTTTTAAGCCAAATAGAAAACTTGCTTTCTGTCTTCTTTATCTGCCTCGCGGGTAACTTCTCTTAATAGTGAGGAAAAGGCACATTAATCTTTTTTTTTATCAATGCGTAGACAAATACATGCATATATATTTATGAATATAAGCTAATATATATGCACCGGTGCAGAAAACTATGGTAACGCAGTGGAGTCTTTCAAGGTTAATATTTTACTGCGATGTTGCGCCCCCTTCCCCCTTTTTTCTTTTTTTTTTGGACAGCGTGCAAGTTCTCCCTTCCCTCCCTCTCTCTCTCTCTCCCTCTGCCAGTCGGTCTGCGCTGTCCGCACTCGGGCTGCGCGCCGGCTGGCCGTGTGCTGAGAGCTGCCCGGCGGCCCCGCGCCGCCCTATATCAATCAAGCTGTCCCGGGAGCCTCGGGGGCGGAAGCAGGGCTTTCCTCGAGGATGGAGTTCCAGAGCTGGCCCCGAGGGACGCGGCCCGGCGCGTGGAAAAAAAGCCCAACGCAACATCCTGCACGTTCGCTGCCGGGAATCTCCCCCGCGAGCCGGACCCCCGCAGGTAACCAGCGAGCAGCCTGGGAGAGGACGCCTGCCGCTGCCGGCCGTGCTGCTGGGAGCAGCGCCGCGCTAATCGATCGCGACTAATCGGTGACATGGCGTCACAAAGGTGCTCTTCCAGGTCCGCTTTCGGAGTTTATTGATCACTCCAGATGTTTCTAGGATTTTTTTCTGCAGATTTCTGCATTAGAAGCGGGAATACAGACCGAGTCCGGTTAGATTCTAAATGGACTCCGCAGCCAAGCCCAGTGACATTAACTTCACATAAAACCGGCGAGATCCGATCGCAGCCTGGGAAGCGCGTGTCTTCACACCCCTCTGCAGGAATGGGTACGTGGACAGCGGAGTCCACAGGGACACTTGAAGGAAACAACCTCGCGGAAGGTCACCCAGAGGGCGAGAGGTCGCATGCCGTGTTTACACAGAACTTTCTGATGGAGGATTGTTTCAACTCCTGACCCCCCCTCCGCCCGTCCCCCCACTTTTCCACCCTCGCCTTTTAAACTCGCAGCGAGAGCAAGGCCGTCACCCGAGAGGCGATTGGCTGGTCTCTACGTCACCGCAGCGGCGATTGGCTGGTCGCGGACGTTCCACGTGAGGACTTGGTGATGTGTGCAGTTCAGACAACCTGAACGTTGTCTACAGCCTCTACCTCCGTGTCTGTTATTCGTTAATTTATCGAATACTGCAAAGGGGAAGCCAATATAAATATTTGTACCCTGTGGCCTACACGGTTTAATTCATTAGAAATAACATTTACTCTAAAAGTCCTATTGCGCAGCGTTAACAGTACAAGACAACATCTTGGTATCATGGGCAATACTAAACTATAGGACATCTCTGTAGGTCTTTCTATAGGATACTGATGTAAGTATCTCCTAGAAGAATATAGTAATTCAGGAATCCAATACATTTCTTATAGGATCCATATAGTAGATAGTATTCACAAATATTAAGGGATCCCTTATAGAACTGTCCTCTTAAACGTCCTGTATGTCTTTGAGATATTCTACAACAGGGTGGCCAGCAGGTTTGATGGGTCACCCCTTAAACCATCGAACCCCCAACACTTGGAACAATTTCGTTTTGGACACTTCAGTAAATCCGTCCATCCAGTTTCTAGATGCTTTGTCCAGCTCAGGGTCATGAGGGTGCCGGAGCCTATCCCAGCAAGCAACGGGCGCAAGGCAGGGTACACACCATCACCAGTCCATCGCAGGGGAGACACACAAACACACTCACACCAGGGCCCAGTTTCCCAGAAGCCAGTTAATCTCCCAGTAGGTTTTTGGACTGTGGGAGGAAACCCACGCAAACCCGGGGAGAAAATGCAAACTCCACACAGACTGCCCTTTGGGTCTGAAATTGAACCAGGGCCTGAGCGCTGTGAGGCAGCAGTGCTCACCACCGCACCACTGTTAACCTGAAGTGGGAATACCAACACCCCGCAGCTCTGAGGGAGCTCGGCTGGCCATTGAGCAGGTTTGATTGCTCAGCTGACGGAAACCCACGTGTTCCACCTTTTACAGATCGATGCTTCAAGGCTGGGCTACCGGACCAGGCAGACTGAGGCTCTCAAGGGCTGCAGCAGGCCACCCCTGTTCTATAGCTATCCAAATGGTTATCACCCTTATCGTATGTTAGAATAGCTGTGAACAAATTTTACATTTTAAAACTTTTTAAATATTACATAGCCATACAGTCTGGAATAACTAGTTGCGTTTAGGTCTCAGGTCACCATGTGACCACAAGGGCTGCTCTGACCTGCCCACCCAATTGAGGGCCAATCACCTCTTGACAGGTCACAAGCTCCATGGCGATGTGCAGGAGGCTCGTCGCTGATTGGAGGTTTAGAAATCACAGCCCCCCCCCCCCTCCTCCTGCGGCACCCAGACAATCGAATCCTGGTGACAGGTGGCTGGCAACCCGGGTTCGAGCACAATGAATCACAGAGCCCAGCCTGCACCTGGAACAACCCTTGTAATAGACACTATGACACTTAATCAATTAATAATGAGCAGAATCAGAAATGGAAATCGTTATTTACTTTTGTTACTCGGTATATTCGGTAATATTTTACATCTTTAATGTAAGTTAATAAAGTGAATTGTAATAAAGTTAAGTAAACTAATAAAGTGAACTGAACTAATAATTTATGATTTACTGAGAATTTTAAAATGTCTTCAGTATCCAGGCTCTTGTCAAGGGCTGTGGAGAGTTCTGGACTCTGCAGTAGTTTAAAAGGTGAAGAAAGCAAATACCTCTGTTTAAAGTACCGTCTTCAGTTTACATCAGTTGCCTATGCCAGAAGAAGGCAGACCAACACATAGGTTCTGGAGTGGCTAATTCAATACAGAGTATGAGTAGGTATGCAGATATTTGCTCCTGCTCCTGCAGGAGGCGCTGATATGCACTCCTGCTCCTGCAGGAGGCACTGATATTCACTCCTGGTCCAGCAGGGGTGCTGATATTCTCTCCTGATCCTGCAGGTGACGTTGATATTCTCTCCTGCTCCTGGGGGGGGACTGATACTCACTCCTGGTCCTGCAAGGGCACAGATACTCACTCATGGTCCTAGAGGCACATTGATACTCACTGTTGGTTCTGGAGGTGTACTGATACTTCTGGTCCTGGAGGTGCACCCTCTCTCCTTGTTTTCACTTCAGTCTTGACTTGTTTTGCATCAGATGTCTCCTGCTCAACCCCTCACTGAGGTTAATGAGGAGCCTGTAACACCTGGGGGATTGCGGCTGGGGTGTCCGCGAGTTTCTACACTGACAGCAGCCCTGGACGGAGCTCAGTGGCAGGTAAGGGAGACTCATGGGGAGTCTGGGGTCTGTGGCAGGATTCGGGGGGGGTCTCGATCCCAGAAATAGGCCATCCTGCTTGTCCTGGAGCCTCCCACAATCCCTGTTTTTTGTTCAAGTCGATCATTTCCTTCATCAAACCCTTCGCTGACCTGTCAGGAGGAATCTGTGGTCTTGAATTGTTTTCCATTCCTAAACAGGCTGCGTCCTGACTGTGGTGTTTCAGAAGTGACCTCGGATCTCCAGGGTGCAGTCAAGGCCCTGGTGAGTTCAATGACGTGTGACGTAACCATCTCAGCTGGAACAGGCGTGGGAAGAGTGGTGACTGTACTGTGTGCTGTTCTGCCTCAGCCCTGACGTTAGGCTTTCTGACTCCGCATCGCAGTCAAAGGCTGTAGTGCCCCAAAACCAGAAGGGGGCCTGAATTCTCCCTGGTGGGGTGCCTGTTGTTCGGCATGTTGAGATTCCTCCCAGAGGGGTGCCATCTCTGGCTGATTGGGGTTCAGGGGGGCGAAGGGGGTCCTCATGTTATATAAAAGAGGTGTAGGGGCAGGGCTCCCCCTGGTGGCAATGTGAGTTATGAAGAATTCCCTCCTGCGTCCTTCCCAGGAGACTGCTGGAGAGCTGGCTGCCCTCCGAGAGTCGCCATGGAGGGCCAGGTCACCCTACCAGGGGTCCAGGAGAGCAAGGGACAGGCAGCGGGAGGAGGAGGGAGAGAGGGATTGAGGAAGACTGAAAAAAAGAGAAGGAGGAGGAGAAAGAAGGAAAGTCCAGGGGTGAACGCTGACCGAAGGGTCAAGAAGGAGAGAGTGTGACCCCAGCACAGACGAAAGAACAGGCAGAAGGAGAGAGGGACGCGTGTGGCCGAACGTCCTGTCTGGGAGCTCTGTGCTCACCTGCTGGACAGAGGGATCGTCCGACTCCCAGCTCTGCCGCCATGGCCTTCTCTCCCCCCACTCCCCCCCGAAACACTTCCCTTCCTCTTTCCTGTCCTGCTGCACTGTCGGCCAGCCAGTCCGGCCTGGCTCTGGCCCAGGGCCCCTCGTCTTTATATAGCCTGGCCCCCTCCAGCGTGCTTGTTTACTGTGCGCTGCTCCGTCTGCCCGCCGGCCGGCCTGCCTGCCTGTCTGTCTACCTTTCGTCAAGGCGCTGTGCTCCCCTGGCTCGCCGCAGCCCTGCAGCCGCACAGCCCCACAGTCCCACAGCCTCCTGCCCTACAGCCACACAGTCCCACATCCCCACAGCCCACAACCCCCTGCCCCCTGCTCTACAACCACACAGCCGCACAGCCTCCTACCCCAAACCCGCACAACCCCCTGCCCCCTGCCCTACAGCCGTACAGCCCCACAGCCCCACAGCCCCACAGCCTCCTGCCCCGAACCTGCACAGCCCCACAGCCCCCTGCCCCCTGCCCTACAGCAGTATAGCCCCCTGCCCCCTGCCCCCTGCAGCTCGACATGTCTCGCCACACGTACCCCAGGCCCCCTGCGCCGGCCGCCCCTGCTGCCCACGAGCAAACAGGTGATCTGAACAAGAGGCAGACAGATAAGTAAAAATCAATCGTGAGCGCCGGCCTGGGTTGGGGGGGGTTGTTTGTTGTTCTAACCGCTGGGGGATTCCTGACAGTCTGAAACACGGCGCCGGTGCTGCCTGCACGTGCCCGTCCTGGAATGGGACATCCGCTCAGCCCGCTCAATCTGTGCTCACGTTCTCGGGCCGCCGTGGCAAAGACGCAGCCGGGTGCCTCTGTGACTCACCTCACCTCTGAACCCCTGCAGAGACAGAGCCACTCCAGCATCACAGGCCAGCACACGCCAACTCCAGCGCAGCGACATCATAAGATCATGAGACAGGATACGAACGCGAGGCTAATTAATCCAAGGATCTCACCCGGACTTATCCCGAAAGAGTATCGGCTTCAAGGACATGGTGGGCTAGCTTGCCTCACTCTCCCACCACCCTTTGTGTAAACAACCACATCCTGTCCCGAAGGGAGTATCTGAGCATCCAGCCGTTTCTTGAAAGAAGCCTGGTTACCGACTTCAACAACATGGCTGTGTAGCTTGTTCCACAGCCCCACCGCGCTCTGTGTAAAGAAGTTCTTCCTGTTCTCAGTTCTAAAGGCAGTTCCTGGTGTTTTCCCCTCGTGCTCTGGTTCCTGTTTCACTGCTGGCTCTCGGCTCCCCTGGGCCGGCTCTGTCAGTGTTCTTTCAGGATTCACTCGGCCTTCTCTGTTCCAGGAATAGGAGGATGTGCGGCCCCACGGCTGGGAGTAACGTCCAGTGGGGCGAAAGACAACCTGAGCGCAGCTGGAGGGGGAGAACAACGTCCCTCCCCCACCAGCTGCCTCCACACCCCGTGCCAGGGGGACTGGGGACTGGGGAGGGGGAGAGACTCTGATGGCAGTGTTCTTCGCTCCCAGGCTGGTTCCCACTACAGACACATGACGAGCAGAAGGCCCGGCCCAGAGGACACTGGGCCAGGGTCCCCACTGAGTTCTGGTAGGGTCCCCGTCAGTCCCACAGGCCTTGGCCCAGGCACAGACTGTGCAGCTAGGCAGACAGGACAGGATGCAGTGTAGATGGCGTGCTGATCAGCGCCTCCCCTACCCCTCCTCGGCTAAAAACAGCAGAGACCTACAGACCCTGCCTCTCGGCTTCGGCTCGGGCTCGGCGGGGGGGGGGCAGGACTGGCTAGCGCCGTCGCGCGCCTGTCTCCGTCTGCGCCTTGGCTGACCTCTCGATTGTTTCCCCGCGACCCCGCTATAAATACGCCGGCTCTGCTCGCCGAGGTGACGAGGGGCTCATCGCACAGTCAGAATAAACAGCGAGGAGAAGGAGTGGGGGGGGGGGGGGGGGGGGGGGTGTTGAGTTACCGCAGGGTTTTGGTATTTCGCTCCCCGGCCCGCGCGGGGCTTCTTTTTATAACCCTCGCGCTGGCTCTGGCTCTGGCTCCGGCTCCGGCTCCGGCGCAGCCCTGGCCCAGGAACTGAGCCGCAGAGTGACAATGCACACCCCCACACCGGCGCGGTCTGAATAGCAGAGTAAACAAGCAAACACTGGCCCGCGTCTCCTGAAGACCGGACGGCCGCCGTCTGCCCCTCTCTGTCACGGCATGGCCCCCTGACTCGGTCATCATCCAGAGTATTAGGAGCCTGCTCCCCCCCCACCACCGCTCTCTCTCTCTCTCCAAAATCAAGAGCAGGACTCTCGCACACAGCGCAGCATGGAGCCGGGGTGTGAGGAGCAGGGACCAGAGCAATCGCCCAGACCTGCGGTCACCGTCCTGAAGAAAACCCGGACCCTGACACCCCTCACCACTGCCTCTCCCAGGGGCAGGCCAGCTGGGACAGAGGGACCTGTGGAGTGGAGACCTTCACCTTGCTGCTCTTTGAAAACTTACCCCTTGTTCACTTGCCCCAGTGTTTTAATTTTATGAAGCAATAGTGTGCTGGGTCTCTCATAATAATAATAATCATTCCTTACACTTATATAGTGCTTTTCTGGACACTCCACTCTTACAGTTATTGGGGATCCCCTCAAGCACCACCAGAGTGCAGCCCCACTTGGATGATGTGACAGCAGCCATAGTGCACCAGTACGCTCCCCACACACCAGCTCTCAGTGGGGAGGAGAACAGAGTGATGAAGCCAGTTCAGAGAGGGGGATCCAGCTGGAAGATTGTGGGTTCAAGTCCCTGCTGTTGTACAAAGGTGATTCAGCCTGCCTGTTCCTTATTCTCTTGTAGTATTTCATTTCCCAAAGTGGGTGGGTACTGCCGATTCAGCAGTTCCAGAGTTACAGGACTAACAAGTTGCTTTTATTCCTAGGTCTACAAAAGGCAGAGGTGTTTGAAAGGAAAGGATCAGTGTGAAGTACAAAAAGCAGTAACTCTGGCCAGCAGAGTGTTAACGTGAAGCTGCAGATGAGCTGGACTGAGTGTCTTTACAGTCTCTACAGCTCTGATGGTGATGAGTGTGAATGTGAAGATACAGATGAGCTGGACTGAGTGTCTTTACAGTCTCTACAGATCTGATGGTGATGAGTGTGAATGTGAAGATACAGATGAGCTGGACTGAGTGTCTTTACAGTCTCTACAGCTCTGAAGCTCTCTACAGACCTTCTAGATGCTACTGCGTGAGCGCCCCCTAGTGATAATATCGAATTATTACATAGAATATACAAGACTGTAAAGGAACAAGTAATGGGTTTATTCCATGCTGAAAAGAGAAGAAAGAAAACAACGTTTCGGCTGTGGAGTCTTCTTCTTCACCTGAAACCTATTACTTGTTCCTTTGCAGCCTACACATGCTGATGCAGCTGCACACCTGAACTACTACAAGACTTTATTTGAGTTAATTATCAGCTGGGAAAGGAAACTTACAGCAAAGAATGGTGAAGCACAAAGAACATACACACAAACAAATTAGACTCCCACTCCAGGTTTTATAGTATGGTCAATCAGTCTCCCAATGCAGAGCGGTCTGATCCACTCCAGGTTTTACAGTGATTTCCATCAGGTTCTCACTGCACAGCAGGAGCTGATCCACCCCAGGTATTACCAGCTGAAGGAGGCTCTTGTACTTACAGTATTGATGAAATCAGAAAGGCAACATGTAGTATAACCTGGCCTCCACAGACCTGTTGGTGTAAATGTCTGCAAGTGCAAGCAGCAGGCTTGGGAATCTGCCTTACCTACTGTTGGATTATTGACATACCAATGCAAAGAGATGTCAGGGGCTTCAGTCAAACAGAAAAGACTTTTATTTACAGAGGAACAATCAAAAACAAAACAACCGTCCCGTGTCAAGTGTGCGCACACGGATGTACCCAGGGGCTGAAATACACACAAACAGCCAAGCACTGCAGCTCCGCACTGGTCACCCCCCTCCGTCCGCCTCACTGCTCTGCCTTTCCAGCCTGAATCCAAACGGACCAGAGGCACCCACTCCTTCTTGGATCCCTCAGGACAAACCCGCACCCGGAACCCAAGTCCGTTTTGCTAATGTCTCACGACATGAGACACTACATGACTGCCGATAGGATGAAAACTACTCTATCAGCGTCATTCTTTTTGGACAGTATCTCCTTGGCAGACACCGTCAGGGAAAGGCTGCTGCTCGGATTCTGGCCTCGTCCTGTTCACGGCACAGAGTCAAGGCTCTCGCCTGGAAAAAGGGCGATGGGGCAGAAAGAGCCCTGGGCCTGCGCAGGCCCACCCCACCCAGCAGGACCCACGCACCTTCTCCTGCAGTGCGGCAGCGTGATCAGCTCTTGTCCCACCAGTCATTAAGCCACAGCAAAGGCCGAGGAGTGAAGACCTGCTTTTACAGAGACCAGCTGGGGGGGGGTGGCACGCAGGGGCGATCAGGAGCCTGGGCCGTCCTGCTGCGGATCAGTGCAACACCGCATGCAGACAGGATTTCCCAACTCGCTGTCCTCCGAGAGAGCCAGAACGCCCCGTGACCGGAGACCCTGCAGGACCGGTCAGCGCGTCCCTGCCCGCTCCAGTCCGGCAGCTGCGCGCCCCCTCAGTGCCCCTCGCTGTAGAAGACCTTGATGTGGATGGCGGAGTTGTTGCGCGTGCGGGTCAGCGGCTCGCCCCCCTCCTCGTCCTCGGGCTCCAGGTCGTCCACCAGCTCCACGGTGGAGGTGTTGGCGGCAATCTGCAGCGCCCCCTGGCTGGCGGCCTGCAACTGCAGCGCGATGTTGATGGCGCGGTTGATGGCCAGGCCCAGGCCGTGCACGCAGATCTCCCGCTGCCCGCCGCCCTCCAGCAGCTTCTGGCAGCGGGCCAGCTGGGCGCGGAAGTCGGTCTTCATGTTGACGTAGACGTCGTTGCGGCGGCGCGGCAGCTTGCGCGGGAGCCGCTTGCGCAGCGTGAACTCCACGGGGTCCATCTCCACCTCGCCAGCGCCCCCCGGTGGCCGGGCAGTGCCTCCACTGGCAGGGACAGACACAGGACTCCGGGGATCTGCCATCACACTGGAACAGGAGCAGGCAGAGAGAGGGGGAGAGGAGCAGGCAGGGAGAGGGGGAGAGGAGCAGGCACAGAGAGAGGAGAGGGGGAGAGGAGCAGGCACAGAGAGAGGAGAGGGGGAGAGGAGCAGGCAGAGGGGGAGAGGAGCAGGCAGAGGGAGTTGGTGTTGTGTTAAAACATAATTACTTTGCGAACAATATTGGCTAAAACATTAATATCCAGCAATATATATGCAATCATATTGTCCCGTGCAAAGTAACATTGCTTTTAACAACAGTAGAATACCGTCACACTCCTCTCTGTACAAATGTAGTAATATACGGGAGTATGTGCACTGTCTTTTCTATATAGGAAGGAGAACACCGAGATAGAGAATTCCTGGGTTAAACCTGGGTTTTATTTTTCATGTGAAGCTGCAGAAACATGTACTATACATATTTTTGCCTAATCTTTAAATATTCAATGGAATACATTTATGATGACTTGTCAGTAAGACTTACACATCCAGTTGGTTTACTGTTACTGTTATTGCTGGTCGGTTGTCAGACACCACCAAAGCTTATAGCCTATGTTTACACCAAATGTATTTGAATGTGGAATTATGCGGCGAAACGCAGGGAATGTGTCATTTTAAGGGAGAAGAGACAGAATTTCTGTGTTGGTTTGCACAGCCATGAATGGAGAGATACAGGAATGCCAAACCAAATGAAAACAATCCCAGGACAGCACGCAAGTCATAGCTAACAGAGCAAGACATTTTGTGAAGAGTTCTGTTGCTGGCAAAGGTGTTCCGAAAAGTTCCGGAACAAAATCCTCCCGATTCAATCGTTCAAAGTCCCGATACTCAGTGTACGACTGTTTCTCGCCTTCAATGATCCCGGCTTCATCGGTTTTACTCTCACGTTTTCGTAATAAACGTGTTCGCGCTCTTTAGTGAAATCGGACGACAGCACAGTGAACATACAATATTTCTTTCCGCCTTAATAAAGCCAGTTAAGTTGGGAGGGGGCTTTATGCCCTGGTGAAGGCCGATTAGGTGAGCTTCTCTGGCGGCTTAACGCGTCAGGAAACATCGGTGCAGATGACTTGGCCCACCTCTTTGTGGTTACTTAAAACGGCTCCTGACGTTGGTTCAGCTAGTTTGTTGTTGTTTTTTTATTTTGCACACAGAAACCACTGACCTTTTCTCCAAGTGAGAGAACTGAAGACTACAGATCGACGTCTGTGGTGTCGTTCGTGCTGTTGTGACCCGGACAGCGGCCTCGGCTCCCCGTCCTGGGGCTTCGCATGCAGAGAGACGGAAGGGTTTTAGAGCGACACCGCTGAACTGGTCCGACCCGGAAAGGCGGAAAGCCCCGGTAGGACAACATTAATAGACGGACGCCACAGCGACCAACAAATGCATGACAACGAGGAGTTAGCGTCTATTTGAAGATACAGTATGTGAACCCCTGAAAAACTTAATTGATTTAAGTTTGAAGTCCAATAGCCATCTGAAACGGCAAGAAGTACCTCTATGTGGCATAAAAGTGTTGAATTATGGAACTTCATACAATGGCTGATGGATTTTTAAAGTTATTTTAGCTACATATTGAATTTTTTCCCTAAAAATATGTGCTGCTCTGGCATCTAGAGGAGGAAATTTAAACAGATGCAATGGAGGTGGATTTTATAAGTGCCCGGTGTCTGGAAACCAGCTGTGTGTGAGAGAGACAAGACCCAGGCTCCAGCGTGAGAGGGACCTTTCAGAAACCAGACCGGAGGCAGAACATGCAAGCACCACCTGGTCAGGCCTGTGACGGACGCAGCCATGCGCGTTTTCCAATAGTCCCAGAAGGGAGTTTCCAGATCTGCAGAGGCGAAAGAGGAATGAAGCCTATGAGTTGACTTGGACAACGTTCTCCCAGCTGACAGGAGGGTCACTTCACAAGCACACAAGTGCATACAAAGAGTTACAAAAGTGAGCAGGCCCCTCTGCCCCTCGTGCCAATTGGATTGCTAATGAGCCAGAAATCCTATCCAGCCCTTTCTTATAAGATCCAAGGGAATCAGCTTCAACAGAGCTCTTGGGCAACGTTTTCCAGACACCCACTGTCCTTTGTGTGAAGAAATGTCATCCATTCTCTGCCCTGAATGCTGCTGAAAGAGGTGTATTTAAATCAGAGGCACCCAGCTCTGGGGCTTGCAGGTCCCTTTAAACCTTCACCTGCTGCAGAGCAAGGAAAGGGCTTCTTGTACAGTTAATACAAGGCTGTCCAGTCCTGGTCCTGGAGGGGTCAGTGTGTCTGCAGTCTCTCCAGGTCTCTTTTAAAGCAGGGCTGTCCAGTCCTGGTCCTGGAGGGGTCAGTGTGTCTGCAGTCTCTCCAGGTCTCTTTAAAGCAGGGCTGTCCAGTCCTGGTCCTGGAGGGGTCAGTGTGTCTGCAGTGTCTCCTGGTCTCTTTAAAGCAGGGCTGTCCAGTCCTGGTCCTGGAGGGGTCAGTGTGTCTGCAGTGTCTCCTGGTCTCTTTAAAGCAGGGCTGTCCAGTCCTGGTCCTGGAGGGGTCAGTGTGTCTGCAGTGTCTCCTGGTCTCTTTAAAGCAGGGCTGTCCAGTCCTGGTCCTGGAGGGGTCAGTGTGTCTGCAGTCTCTCCTGGTCTATTTAAAGCAGGGCTGTCTCGTCCTGGTCCTGGAGGGGTCAGTGTGTCTGCAGTCTCTCTTGGTCTATTTAAAGCAGGGCTGTCCAGTCCTGGTCCTGGAGGGGTCAGTGTGTCTGCAGTCTCTCTTGGTCTATTTAAAGCAGGGCTGTCCAGTCCTGGTCCTGGAGGGGTCAGTGTGTCTGCAGTCTCTCCTGGTCTATTTAAAGCAGGGCTGTCTCATCCTGGTCCTGGAGGGGTCAGTGTGTCTGCAGTCTCTCCTGGTCTATTTAAAGCAAGCTGTCTAGTCCTGGTCCTGGAGGGCCTTTCGTGTTTTTCATTGCAAGCTGGCTTTAGTTAAGGGCTCCACATGAACAGCACTCCACACACTATGCTGGCGAATTAAGTGAAAAAACAGCCGGAGCCGCGCGGCATCCTCCAACCCTGCTGGATCATATATCACGTGACAGGGGGCGACTTCTGTGGTTCGGGGAAAAACTCAGCTTCTCGAGCTCCCCTATCACGTGGCGCGAGTAGGACGGCCATCTTTTTTTAAAACACAAACAAGGAGCGAGCGAGCACAGCGACAAACGCGCAACGACTGTTGGATACTACTTGCATTTAAAAATAGAATTTAAAACAACAGTAGTAATAATAGTTATTAATAATAATAGCAGCGAGTAATCCGGCGGAGGAAAAAAAATCGAGACGGCGGAAAGAAGACGAACAAAATAATTCAAGGAGAGAGAAATACATTTAAAAAACTCAAATCGGGAACATAAACAAAACGCAGGTAAGCGCCAGACTTGCTTCTTCCCGGGTTTAACTGTATTTTTTAGGAGGAGGTGTGTGTGTAAGCGACAAGGGTGCGGTTTGTCTGTTTGGGGGGCACTAAGTCTTGCGCGGATTGAGGCTTTCTTTCGCCTCGTCGTGGGGATGAAAGGGCAGGAGGAAAGACCGAGAGCAGGTGAAGGCCGCGGCGAGAGCAGCGGGGTAGAGTTGGAGGGGCGGCCGGCGGGGAGGGGAGGTGGGCGGGAGGGGGTCAGTGCCTCTCACACCCCGCCCCCCCCTCCTCCTCCTCCTCCTCCTCCTCCTCCCCCCCTCTCTGCTGGAAGGCCTGCAGCGTCGGGCCCCCTCTCTCCCGACCGGGAATCTCGGGGGCTGGATCGGTGCAGGATCGCCCGGCGTGCACAGCTGTGCGACACTCGTCTTTTTTGGAACTTGCACGGGTTTGTTTGTTTTAGTTTTTTCCTCCCACGACAGCCTTAGTAACGTCGCTTTGCACCGCGCAGGGTAGGCCGTTGCTGGGACGTCGCCGCAGCCGCAGCCGCAGCCGCAGCTGCAGCTGCCATCGGCGCTGGTGTTGTAACAAGGTGGTGCTGCGCTTCCTGCGCCGCTCATGCGTTAATCAAGACCGGGCGGCAGGGCTGGCGAGGCGGCGTGAGCGCAGAGCGGGTCGTGTCGGTGTTGACGGTGCCGATGGTGCGAGATGCGGGACCGCCTGCTCCCGAGCCGCCTGTTTTGACGCCGTGGAGGTGACGGGCTGCAGCCGCGCAGATTGTCCGGGAGCGGGGCGGACATCCAGCCTGGTGTGTGGGGTGGCGACGGGCAGTTTTCGGAGGGCCCTGTGCAGCGCCCCGCAAGCTAGGACTGTCTGTCCCCCCTGAGATGCTTGTCACCGTCCCACGGTGCAGACGGGTTTGTGGTGGCGGCGGCGAGTTTTTGTGTTTTGAAGTTTTGTTCGGATGCGCTAAAACCGCGCAGAGCTACGCGCGCACTCCGATCCCTGCGAGCTGGCGCTGGGCTGTGGCTCAGGGAGCTGGGTGATGGTCTGCGTGCGGTCCGTGGAGGTCTGGTCCCGCACGGACGTTGTTGTGGACGGTCTCGCCGTGCGTTTGGGCAGGGGGCTGTCGGGCCCGGCACCTGCGCTCCCAGTCATTGCTGGGTGTCCATAAAAAATTTCCCTCAGGGGACAATACAAATCTTATCTATCTTATCTCATCTCATTGAAGCCTACTCTCCGGCTGATCCTTCGTTATCGATCGGACCGAATTCTGCAATCAATGGTCGATTCAGTACTTATTGGAAAGTGCGCAGCGATGAAATTCTGAGTTAGGTGCCCCTCGGTGACCGAGCACTCACGAGAGTGAAGCACTGAGACCTGGGTTTCATAACTCCGTCTCCGCCTGGACCAGTGACACACACCGATCTCTCTGATGGTTTAAACTAGTATAGTTGTCCGGATCTGGAGTTGGGCTGGTCAGCAACAAACCAGTGTTGCCTTTAGGGGGAGGATTGAGTTTTTTTTTCGGCTGTTCGGTACTTTTCTTTAAGGCACGTTTGTATGATTTTGTCTGTTCAGAGTGTTTGGTTCATTGCTTTAAGGCATTGCTTTGGAGGAGGGCAACTATTAATTGAGACGATGATGAGAATACCATGAGACTTGAAAGCACCGGTTTTTAAGACTGAAATGTTCATATTTTCTTGTCAGTGGTGGTTCTATCAGTGTCTGCTGTGTTACAGTTCACAGCAAGGTGTGACAGTGTGTGTGTGCTGGTGAATTCAGGGTGAGTGTGAGAGGAGAGGGACAGCAGTGGCTCTAGCAGTGTCTACAGTACAGTCAGGTGTGACAGTGTGTGTGTGTGCTGGTGAATTCAGGGTGAGTGTGAGAGGAGAGGGACAGCAGTGGCTCTAGCAGTGTCTACAGTACAGTCAGGTGTGACAGTGTGTGTGTGCTGGTGAATTCAGGGTGAGTGTGAGAGGAGAGGGACAGCAGTGGCTCTAGCAGTGTCTACAGTACAGTCAGGTGTAACAGTGTGTGTGTGCTGGTGAATTCAGGGTGAGTGTGAGAGAAGAGGGACAGCAGTG
This sequence comes from Atractosteus spatula, assembly GCF_055471065.1. NCBI lineage: Eukaryota > Metazoa > Chordata > Actinopteri > Semionotiformes > Lepisosteidae > Atractosteus > Atractosteus spatula. The sequence goes on along the minus strand of NC_142708.1, from coordinate 67,793,060 downwards.
GCTCTAGCAGTGTCTACAGTACAGTCAGGTGTGACAGTGTGTGTGTGCTGGTGAATTCAGGGGGAGTGTGAGAGGAGAGTAACAGAAGCGGCAAATTCCTGATAATGCACAGCACTACTATTGCATGTGTTGATTTGCTCTGGTAACAGCCTGGAATGCTCCAGCACCTGCTGTTGCCTTTATAGAAGAGCCTCCTGTAATTGGCCAGACCTGGCCCAGTTGTGTCATTTGAGTCTGACACACTCTAAACCCTGCAGTGGATCAAACTGCAGTCCAGTGGGAGTCTGTTATGCTGCCAAAATAGTGGTACAAAAAATTAGCCATTTACAACAGGAGCTGTCACAGTGGTTTGAGCCTGAGCTCGTGTCTTTTAGATACTGCATTAACTTGAATGCAGCTGGCTGGCCTTGGAGGTGCCGGGCAGAATAGTGGACTGTTTTACATTGTCAGGAGTAAAAGGTATGAAGAGAGCTCAGTTGTCGCTCTGAGAGGGCAGGAGGCGTGTGGCCCTGAGCTGCATGGCCAGTGATGGTGCTTGATCAGAGCCCAGCTGGAGCTCTGCAGACCACCGATCCCGGATCCCTGGACCCAGTATGGTTCCTGCCACACTGAATTAGCCCCACTGAATGCCAGTCCCGAGTTGGCACAGAGCCTCTGAAGAAAAGTGGGCTTGAGCTTGCTGGAGTATTATTAATAATAATAATAATAATAATAATAATAATAATAATTGCTTACACTTATATAGCGCTTTTTTGAACACTCCACTCATAGCGCTTTACAGGTATTGGGGACTCCCCTCCACCTGGATGATGCGATGGCAGCCACAGTGTGCCAGAACGCTCACCACACACCAGCTCTCAGTGGGGAGGAGAACAGAGTGATGAAGCCAGTTCAGAGGGGAGGATTATTAGGAGGCCATGATTGGTAAAGGCCAGGGGGAAATTTGGCCAGGACACCAGGGTTACATCCCTACTCTTTTCGAGAAACGCCCTGGGATTTTTAATGACCACAGAGAGTCAGGACCTCGGTTTTACGTCTCATCCGAAGGACGGCGCCTGTTTACAGTATAGTGTCCCCGTCACTATACTGGGGCATTAGGACCCACACAGACCGCAGGGTGAGCGCCCCCTGCTGGCCCCACTAACACCTCTTCCAGCAGCAGCCTTAGTTTTTCCCAGGAGGTCTCCCACCCTGGTACTGACCAGGCTCACACCTGCTGAGCTTCAGTGGGTTTCCAGTTGTGAGTTGCAGGGTGACATGGCTGCTGGAGTATTCTCAGATTGGCGTGCAGCAGCGCCACCCTTGTGGCTTGCTGTGGTGCCTGTGATTTCAGAGTGCCGCCAGCATCGGGGAGTCGTTCCCCCTGAGCTCCGTTGCTCTTGGCCCTCTGGGGAGCTGACATTCTGCCTTTTCCTGTTTTGGGTGCGATGTTTGCATTGAAACCGATCGAGAGTGGGGTTAATTCTGGATCCATCCGTTTGTGGAGCTGGAGTTCCCACGAGACCGTGGCGCCTTCCCCACGCTGGCACCCCAGATCGCTCAGCCGCTAGCACCCCAAGTGAGCCCCGCGGGTCCCCGTTTCTCTTTGAACCTCGTGTGCGTACCTGACCGCAGGCGTGCCCTTCGTGCTGGCACGGCCAGTGGCTTTCCTGCCGCGCAGTCCTGAAGCCCTCCTCTCCCCTTCCCCTTCCTGGTCGGATCTGCTCACCACCCCTCCCCACCGCCTGCTGTTCTTTCCTTCCAGGAATTCGGGAGACAAGGAGCAGGCAGCCGAAACCACGCGGGGAGAAGAGCGAGGAGAGAGGCGAATACGGCGCATCCCAGAGAGCAGTGGGCCGGACGCAGGACAGCGAGAGAGACGCCAACGCGCCGCCGCCTCCCCCCCCCACACGCCCTCCCCCCCCCACCCCGCACGCACATACACACGCCCCCCCCACCCCCCCCACAGACTCGCCCACCGGCCACTTCAGGTCTGAGTTCGTCTCGGTAGGGCAGCACTGCTCTGCATCTGGTCGTTACTTTGGTGTTGCCTGTCGTCTCCACCCCTTCTCGGCTTCAGTTTTTTGGCCTTCGCTCGGCGACCCCCTTTTCTCTCCTCCTTTCCCCACTCCCCCCCGCCCCACCCCCGCCCCCCACCACTAAGGCAGCTATTCTCTCCTGTGGGGGGTCCCCCTTCTTCCGTCTCTCACCCGGGCATCGGAACCACGCTGCCTTCGGTGCCTCCCTCCTCGCAGCACAACCTCGAGGCCCTGGCTCTCCTCTCCGCTGGACAGGGTAAGAACCACACACGCACACACGCACACACGCACACAGGAGCGCCCGTGTAACCTGCCTGCAGAGGCCACCCCCTGTCCCCGCAGGAAGCGGGGAGACACCTCAGAGGAGCAGGGTGCTGCTCCCCTGCCAGTCTCAAATCAAATCAAAGTGTATTTCTCAAATGCACAACAATACGGCGGGCAGCAGTAGTTGCTGGCAATGAAATGTCTCAACCTTTCCCTGCCAGGGCCCCACAGGAGAGCTGGCGCCAGTTGGAGTAGTGGCACGTCTCTCGTTGGCGTTGCCGCTGCCCCTGGGATAGGACAGGGGTGGAAATGGTGTGCAGAATTCTGCCATGATTACATCAATGTTGAGCCGGCAAGCCCATTTTAATCATTTTTATTTTTTCCTTCAATATCAGTACGTCAGCACCCTGTGGAGGAGAAGACAATGACTGCTGAGACACTTAACTTCGGACCAGAATGGTACGGTACTGCTTGGGGGGACAGGGAGATGTTCTCTAAATTCAGTGCCATACGCATATAAATTCAGTGTCCAGTGTGTCTGTATACCCCCCTCAGTGCAGTGTTAATGTACTGTAGTGTCCAGTGTGTCTGTATTAACCCCCCTCTCTCTCAGTGCAGTGTTAATGGACTGTAGTGTCCAGTGTGTCTGTATTAACCCCTCTCTCTCTCAGTGCAGTGTTAATGTGCTGTAGTGTCCGGTGTGTCTGTATTAACCCCTCTCTCTCTCAGTGCAGTGTTAATGTACTGTAGTGTCCAGTGTGTCTGTATTAACCTCTCTCTCTCAGTGCAGTGTTAATGGACTGTAGTGTCCAGTGTGTCTGTATTAACCCCTCTCTCTCTCAGTGCAGTGTTAATGTACTGTAGTGTCCAGTGTGTCTGTATTAACCTCTCTCTCTCAGTGCAGTGTTAATGGACTGTAGTGTCCAGTGTGTCTGTATTAACCCCTCTCTCTCTCAGTGCAGTGTTAATGTACTGTAGTGTCCAGTGTGTCTGTATTAACCTCTCTCTCTCAGTGTAGTGTTAATGGACTGTAGTGTCCAGTGTGTCTGTATTAACCCCTCTCTCTCAGTGCAGTGTTAATGTACTGTAGTGTCCAGTGTGTCTGTATTAACCCCTCTCTCTCAGTGCAGTGTTAATGGACTGTAGTGTCCAGTGTGTCTGTATTAACCCCCCTCTCTCTCAGTGCAGTGTTAATGGACTGTAGTGTCCAGTGCCATCTCTAGCAGTTATTCTTTCCATATGCAGTGCGTCTATGTTAACGCCCGCCCCTCTCTGCCTTTCTCCCTAGGCTCCGTGCACTGTCCAGTGGGGGGAGTGTGACGTCACCTCCCCCCTCTCCCGCGATGCCAAAGTACAAGCTGGCGGAGTACCGATACGGCAGAGAGGAGATGTTAGCACTTTACATTAAAGAAGAGAAGGTGAGGGCTGGACCTGTAGTGTCCCTGATTTGGCCACTCACGCTATAGGGCAGTAGGAGGGTCTCCCTCGGTCAGCCGTATTGAACAAGCACTACTGTCATCATCTGGGATTCCTAAGTTTCTGACAGCACTCCTCGTCGCCCTGTTTTCTTATTTTGTTTTCCTCCGTACCTCTAACACCTTTTCCCCTCCCGTCTCTTCTCTTCCCCTGTTTCATTGGCTGCCCTCGTCTGGCCCTCTCCAGGTCCCAGAGGAGATGCAGGATAAGGAGTTTGCTGCTATTCTCCAGGAGGAGCCTCTCCAGCCCCTGGCCCTGGTGCCTCTGACAGAGGAGGAGCAGGTGAGGCAGGAGACCCCCAGCCTCCTTTTCCCAGGGGCCGCCGTGTGGTATGGGAACCACACTGGGATCTTGACTTCACTGCGATAATCTGAGGCAGGAGATGGAGGTGCTAAAGCACGGACAAACAGACATGCTGCTTGTGTCTGCGGAAGTCCCTGCTGCAGTGCTTCCCAGTCCCGGGCCCGGAGGAGCGCTCTGTCTTCTGGGTTTTGCTCCAGCCGAGTTCTTCATCACAGGCTGGTTGATTCAGTTTCTACTTGGGGCTGATTGGTGAATGTGCTCTTAGCTCTTACAAGGTCAGAAGTGCTTTGTACTGGGTACTGACTCTTTACCAGCTGTGTTCAGGTGGGGAGCCTGAAGTTTCAGCGGTTGGCCCTGCAGCAGGAAGAAATGCTTATTTTGGGGGGGTGTCTGATACTGAGTCACCCCGACTTGAGTCTGACTACCTATTAGAACTGCTTGATCAGAAATAACAGCCAGCGAGCTGAAGTCAGGTTGTATAAAGTCCTGTGCGCTGAAGCCTTTGGAAATGGTACATCTGACATTAGGAGTTCCTGACGCTCACAAGTGAGCAAATAAGCAACTTCATCGAAGTCTAAACTGGTGAGCAGGAGGAAACGGGAGCACTCGGAGGGGTCTCATGCAAATGCGGGGAGAGCGTACAAACTCCACACAGACAGCACCCCAGGTCTGGAATTGAACCCTGGGCCCCAGCACCACAAGGCAGCAGTGCTCGCCGCTGCACCATCGTGCTGCCCAACTGTTGAGCCCATTTATAATAACACAGACCCAGTGCTGTTAAATGCTCGGTCTGACAGTCTTAATCCAAATGTCTTTGCAGAGAAACTTCTCCATGTCTGTGAACAGTGTGGCGGTGCTGAGGCTGATGGGAAAAGGTGGAGCAATCCCAGCAGGTGTGGCCAGAGGAAGGGGCAGCACCAGAGGCAGAGGTGAGAGCTGACTGATTAGTGTGGAGTAGCGCACGTTGTTGATGACGGTGAAAAAAAGTCATTTGTTACAGTAGATGGTTTTTGTAGGTTTATCATGTAGCATTATTTTTGTTTTGTGTTTTTTTTTGGCATTGGCTTTATGCTCTTCATCCCTGAACACCCTAAAGAGCTTTCACATGTGGTCGGGGGGACTTTTCATTCCTTAGTGAAGTGCTGCCCCCACCTGGGTAGGTAGACACACCACACAGCAGCCATGGTGCAAACACGGCCCCCCTGCACACAGGTCAGGGGGAGGGGATGGGAACTGATGCACTAGCTCAGGAAGGCCAGGCAGTGCAGCTCGGAGGGGGATTGAGTCAGGACCCAGGAGTTAACGCTCCCCCTCTTAAGAACCGCCCTGGGATCTTTAATGAGCAAGTAATCGGGGCCTCTGTGTAAATATCTCTTCTGTAGGATGGTTGTGCCTACAGCACTGTATCCCCAGTCACCATCCTGGGTCGCCTGTTTGAAAATCCTGGTCCAGGAGGAGGTTTTTGCTACCAGGCTCATTGCTGTGATCTTTTTCTCTTTTACTCCAAGTAACACTTTTAGATCGAGCCACCACTCGAACCACACACAAAATACATCCCTCAGGAGGTTCAGTAGAACTAGTGCCATACTGTCCTCTCTCCCATATTTGCTGATTGTTTGGTGTGTGTCTGTGTGCATGTGTGAGTGTGCGGCGTCCATGTGTGAATGTACACGTGTGCATGAGTGAGTGTGCGTGCACGTGCTTGGTGTCCATGTGTGAATGTACACATATGCATGTGTGAGTGTCCGTGCACGCATGCAGCGTCTGTGTGTAAATGTACACGTGTGGATGTGTGAGTGTGCGTGCACGCGCTTGGTGTCTGTGCGTGACTGTACACGTGTGAGTGTGTGTGCAAGTGTGTGGCATCTGTGTGAATGTGTACGTGTGAATGTGTGTGCAAGCGTGTGTCGTCTGTGTAAATGTGTACGTGTGCCTGCATGCGTGTGGTGACCCTGTGCGAGTGTGTGTACCTGCTTGGTGTCTGTGTGTGAACGTATGCGTGTGCATGTGTGTGTGCACCCGCTTGGCGTCTGTGTGTGAATCTATGTGTGTGCATGTGTGTGTGCACCCGCTTGGCGTCTGTGTGTGAATGTATGCGTGTGCATGTGTGTGTGCATGCGCTTGGCGTCTGTGTGTGAATGTATGCGTGTGCATGTGTGCGCGCATGCGCTTGGCGTCCGTGTGAATGTATACGTGTGCATGTGTGTGCGGTGTCCATGTGTGCACACATGCGTATGGCGTCCGTGTGCGAATGTACACGTTTGCATGCATGCGTGTGGTGTCCGTGTGTGAATGTACGCGTGTGCACGCGTGCATATGGCATCGGTGTGTGAATGTACATGTCCGTGTGTAAATGTACACGTGTGTCAGTGGAATCCATTTGTGAATGTACGTGTGTGCACGCAGTATCCTTTTTTGAATGTACAAGTGTACGTGTGAGTGCCTGCACGCGTGTGGCATCTGTGTGAGAATGTACATGTGTGCGTGCGCGTGTAGTGTCTGTGTGAATCTACATGTACCTGTGTGAGTGTGCGTGTGCACACATGGTGTCCGTGCACGCGCAGTCTGAGGAGGCAGTGTCAGTGGAGTTCGGTGCAGATGCTGGCTCTTGCTCCAATGCTCTGTCCATCTGTCGGAGGGCAGGTCGGGGACGAGGCGACAGTGGATTTTACCAAAGAAGTATTGAAGACGGGGAAGTGGGATTTGGGCGCAGCGGGAGAGAGATTCACCGCAGCCAGAGCTGGGATGACAGGTATTTCTCCTCTTTTTTTACTCCTTTCCCATCTCCTCTCTTCCTCTTCCTTGCTCTTTGCTCATGTGCTTTCAACCCTTCACCCCCCCCCATCCCTCCCTAATTCCTTCTTTCACACTCTCGCACTCGTGCGCCCCCTGACGCTGTCCTGCCTTGTGCCTCTCACTGCCCTGCTGGTGCCTGACTTGTTTCTGTAGGCTGCGTCAGGTTGCACTGGAATACAGTAGTACAGCACCAGTTTAGAAACTGCAGGGCCGCTACCTTCGGTAAAGCCCAGGGGGCTGGTGGAAAGCAGAATGACTAACTTCCCTCTGTGCTGTGTCCTTCCACCCCTGCAGGGGAGAGAGGAGGTTCGAGAAGCCCATCAGAAGAGATGGAGGTGAGGATCGCCAGGGTCTTGATTTGTGGAGTGTTCCCCTGCTCTGTTGGTGCCGGCTGTATTAAACTCTCCCCCTCCCACCTCCACAGTGCGTGTCGGGTTCGAGGAGGCGGGCCCTGGGCTCAGGAAGGAGTACACGCGTTCGGACAGCGAGAACTGGCGCACGCTGAGAGAGGAGCACGAGGACGAGGAGGGCGCCGAGCCTGGGGGCAGCTGGAGACTGGCCGGGTCACGCAGAGATGGTAAACACCTGCCATTTTAAGCACAGGCCGGCTTGTTGGGCACCGGAGAACACTGCCCACAGGGCACAAGCACTCACTGGGCGCATAGCATGTTGGGTATCAGTACACACAGGCTACAGGCACTTATACACACTGGCCGTGCAGTGCGGTGGGCACCGGTGCACACTGGCCACAGGGCATGAGCACTCACCGGACACACAGCGTGGCAGGCACACATTGGCCACACATTGTGGTGGGTACTAATACTCACTGGTCACAGGGCACGGACACACACTGGCCGCCTAGCATGGTGGGCACCAGTAACACTGGTCACTGGGGCACAGGTACACACTGGCCGCGCGGTGCGGAGGGTACTGGTACACGGTGGTCACGGACACACTGGCCGAGCGGTGCGGAGGGTACTGGTACACGGTGGTCACGGACACACTGGCCGCGCGGTGCAGAGGGTACTGGTACACGGTGGTCACAGGGCACCTGTAAACACTGGCTGTGTGGTTCGGTGGGTACTGTGGATACTGGTACACGGTGGTCACAGACACACTGACCGTGCAGTGCGGTGGGCACCGGTACACACTGGCCACAGGCCATGCCCCCTGAGCTGGGCACTGACGCATGTTTGACTGTGTGCTGTAGGCACACACTGTAATAATACTGTGCTGCGTACAGCTTGCTTCTAGCATCAGCAAGAGTGCAGCGGACATGCAGAGACAGTAAATGCAGTGCTCTGAATTCTTTCTCGTTCTCCGTCTCCTCACCTGTGTGCATCTCTGGTCGCTCCCTGCCTCCCCTCCTCTCTGGGTGTCTGCCTGTGGCTCTATCTGTAGGTGTCTCACTCTGCCCCTCGCTCTCCCTCCCTCCTCCTCTCTCTCGCTCCCTGTCAGACGGCGGCCCTCGCTCCGCGGGCTGGCGCGAGCACGGTGGCGAGCGGCGCCGCAAGTTCGACTTCGACTTCCGGGAGCACGGGGAGGGGCGGCGCCGCAGCGACAGCATGGAGGAGGAGCGGGACGGCTTGCCGGAGTGGTGCACGGACGACGAGGACGGGGAGATGGGCACCTTCGACTCCTCCGGGGCCTTCCTCTCCATTAAGGTATCCGGGGCCTCCGTCTTCTCTCTTACCTCCTCCTCCTCCTCCTCCTGCCAGACTTTCCCCACACCTCTCTTCCTCCTCTTTTTCCGTCCGTTTCGGTAGAAGGGCTCGAAGGATCCGATCCCCGAGGAGCAGGAGCTGGAGTTCCAGGGCCTGGAGGAGGAGGAGGAGCCCAGCGAGGAGAGGGAAAGGAAGGACAGCAGCACAGAGAGAGGTACACGCCGAGAGTGAGAGAGAGATGAGCTGAAAGAGAATTGGCAAGCCAGTACCCTGTCGTAACCTAGTTCTAGACCTACCGCCCTGTAGGAGGCGCCGTCCTGCAGACGAGACATTAAACTGAAGTCCCAGCAACTTAAATCGTTAAATATCCCGGGGCAATGTGTAAAAGTAGGGATGAGAACTTTGTACAGGCCCAAAGCAGGATTTCACTCCAGTCAGGCCCCTCTGCATCTTAACTTCAGCTGGTGAAGTAGTTCCTCCCAGCTCTCCCTGATGGGTGTGCGGTGGGCTGCTGTGTGAATGAAGGGGGTCCTCCCCTGTATGTGAAGAGCTCTGGAGTCCTCTGGGCTGCAGAGAGCAGTTCCTTTTCAATTCCGCTGCAGTTGCATGGGAGCAAGGAGTGTGGTGGGCAGGGAGGGATGAGGGCTGTTCACAGAGGCTGAGGGCGGTCTGGCCCTCCGCTGACTCTCTCCCCCTCTCTCTCCGCTGGCCCGCCTGCGCCGCTCTGCAGAAGCGAAGGAGGGCATGGTGATGTCCGAGGGAGAGGTGAAGTCCACCGCCCCCCCCTCGCCCCCGGCTGTCTCGGCTAACGCTGCTGCTGCTGCTGCGGCTACCACCACCGGCACCCCCCCAGCGGTAACAGAGGCCCAGCCCGCGTCCCTGGGGCTGCCCTCTCCGGACGCGGACGCTACCCCATCCCCTGGGCCGGGACCGCACCCCGCCAGACCCAGCAAGATGAGCGGCGAAGGTACGGACGCGCCCGCCTCTGTTGAGTGCCGTTCTGCACTCGGGGGTCCCGTGGGGCCTTGAGTCGGTCTGCCTCTCTGGCCGCAGGAGGAGTGTACTGGGGTGTTGAGCACTGCGTTGCACAAGTAAGCTGCGTGCTGCTGTGGTCCGTTCCGCGAGTTTGAAATGCGCTGAGCGTGGGCGGAAACGCCCCGCACTGTGCATGTAAGGGAATGCAAGTTTGGATGCTGAACGCTTTTGGTGTCACTTTGATTTGATGAAGTATTGTCGACTGGTGGTCTAAACTGCAGGTACAGGGATACGAGGGCCAAACCTGCCCACTGACGTCAAACTCTGCTCTTGTGTTTTTGTGTAAAGATAATTCGCCAGTAGGGGGCACTGCCCAGCTGAGTCCTGGAACCTCCTCCACCCTCTCCTCCTCCCCCCCTTCCTCCTCTGCTGCTATTGAATTCCCTCAGGGAGGGGACACCGAGGATGATGAAGGGATGAAGCACCTGCAACAGGTAGGTGGGCTGCGGCGCCCCTGTGTGTCTTCTGTGGGTCGAGGGGTTTCTGCCTGGACGTGTGACCCGTGTGCTGCACGAGCCGCCAGCAACCCCTGGCCGCGCCATTGTCGCCGGGAGATGGACCTAAATGTTTTTGGCGTCACTTAGATTTATAATTGACAACTAGTGGTCAAGTGACATGCCACTGTGGCGTAAGAATTAGGTCTCGTGTCAGTCCTGGTGAAAATCAAGAGAGAAAAGCTCAGAAGGGGAACCACTATAACCCTTACTGATCAACAGAGCAGCACCTTGTGGGAGGCTGGGTTAAGTCTCCGGACTCTCCCTGCGTGTGAGATCTGTCCGGTGGTGATGGGTCGTGGTCTGGGAGACGGAGTTAATGTCAACGCGGGTTTTCTCTTGCGCAGGAGGCGGAGAAGATGGTGGCCTCGCTCCAGGACACGTCTCTGGAGGAGGAGTGCTTCACGCAGACGCTGCAGGAGAGCAGGAACACTGCCGCCGCCCTGCCGCTGTCGCACGAGGCGGCCATGAAGTGGTTCTACAAGGACCCGCAGGGAGAGATACAGGGTAAACTGCTTCACACTGTACTGGAGGGGGGGGGGGTCTTCTGCCCCCGGGCCGGTCAGTGCGGAGGGGTCTCCGAGATGCAAAGAGCAGATACTAAGACCTTTTACGTAGAAGAGGGTTTTCAGAAAAGTAAGAAGTTCTTGGCAGTGTTGGTGTGGAGGAGAAGATGCGCTTCTGCGTGTCTGTGTTACCTGCGTGAAAACCTTCGCTGCTCCAGGCTGTAGCTTCCTGCTTCCCTGCCCCTCCCCAGGCCCCTTCACCACGCTGGAGATGTCGGAGTGGTTCCAGGCGGGCTACTTCACCATGACCCTGCTGGTGAAGCGCGGCTGCGACGAGGGCTTCCAGCCGCTGGGAGAGGTCATCAAGATGTGGGGACGAGTGCCTTTCGCTCCTGGTCCGTCGCCCCCACCCCTGCTGGTAGGACCTCACCTGGGCCGTCTGGGGCTCCGCATCTCTCTCTCTGTTGCGTGTGGATCTGCCTTTCTGCTGCATGCATGAAAGGACAGTGTCAGGGCAGGAATTTAACAGCAGGAATACAGGAGAGTGTGGACCAGGAGAGGTGGGTGTGTGTGAGTGTTACAGGAGGGTTTATGGACCAGGAGAGGTGGGTGTGTGTGAGTGTTACAGGAGGGTTTATGGACCAGGAGAGGTGTGTGTGTGGGTGTGTTATAGGAGGGTTTATGGACCAGGAGAGGTGTGTGTGTGTTACAGGAGGGTTTATGGACCAGGAGAGGTGTGTGTGTGTGTTACAGGAGGGTTTATGGACCAGGAGAGGTGTGTGTGTGTGTTACAGGAGGGTTTATGGACCAGGAGAGGTGTGTGTGTGTGTTACAGGAGGGTTTATGGACCAGGAGAGGTGTGTGTGTGTGTTACAGGAGGGTTTATGGACCAGGAGAGGTGTGTGTCTGTGTTACAGGAGGGTTTATTGACCAGGAGGGGGGAGGTGTTACAGGGGGGATTATAGACCAGGAGATGTTGACTCCCTGACTGTATTTCAGGGGAATATGGACCAGGAGAGGCTGAAGAAACAGCAGGAGCTGGCAGCGGCAGCAGCTCTCTTCCAGCAGCTCCAGCAGCAGCAGCAGCTGTTCCAGCTCATCAACAGGTAACGGCACACTGACCCTCTCCCTCACTCTCCATCCTGCTCCCTGCCTGAACTCCTCAGCAACTCTTCCCCTCCTCCTCTGTCTGTGTGTCCCAGGTGCGGAGAGCAGGGTATGATTCCTTCGATGAGCAGGTCGATGTCAGTGCCAGATACAGGGTCCATGTGGGACATGCATACCTCAGCTTCACAGCCGTCAGGTAGGTCTGCGCCTGCAGCGCCCACCTGTCACACTCCCTGGACACTCACCAGAGACTCGACAGACTATTCACATACTGACATACTGGACTCTGCGCCGCACGCAAAGGACTGGACACCCAGGATAGTGACCCCTGACTCGCTCCCGACATGCTCATGCATACTAATGCTGTGTCCCTCCATCTCCCCCTTTCCCCACCCACATGGTCTCTCCCCAGGAGGTGAAGCCAGTTTATGGGACTTAACAATGAATTCTTCAACTCAGGGTCCAACTCTCGAACAGCTACAGCTGGAGAGACAGAAGGTGAGAATCTTTCGGTTTTTTTCCCTTGTCCAGCTTGAACGAGCTCCATGGGAGCGACTGGGGTGTGGTGAGAAATGAATGAATGTGTTCCACAAGCAGCTCTCCCCTCCTCTCGCTCATTCCGTACCCGCTGTTAGAACAGTAGTGGGTTGTCGATGGTAGGGACTGTCGAGCTGTGATGGACGTTCGCCCCCTGGGCTGCCTGCTGGCTTCCTCCTCCTCTCCGAGAATGAGCTGGGCTGCCCGACTTCTACACCCTAGTCCCTTCTGCCCGGCCAGCCCGTCATGTCTTTCTTTGTTTTTTTTTCGTGGAGCTCTGTGCATCTCTCCTCGACCACAAGCTTTGCGTCGGCCATCTTTGAATGGGTTTCTGCATGAAACTGTGCCCTGAAAGCACAGGGGATCCGGGAAGGGGCCGTTCCCCCTTGTTTTTTAGGCCCTTGGCCTCATCACCTGGTTGTCCTCTCTAGCTGCAGGGTTTCAGGTGGCCTCTGAGGGAATAAAATGGTGTCACCTGGGCTCACCAGCAACGAGCATCCTGTATTTCTGGGGGGCAGTAGGTCGTCAGGACACTGGTATGGGAGAGTGAGAAGATCACATTTTTACATGGCGATGTAAGGCCGATGGATGGCCTTCCCCTCTGCCTCTGGTTTCCTCACTGGGTGCCTGACCCTATGTCTTGTCTGTGTTGCCCTCCAGCTCCAGCAGGAGAGGCGAGATGCTGAACTCAGGGCTAAGCGTGAAGAGGAGGAGAGGAAACGGAGGGAGGAGAAGAGAAGGCAGGATGAGCAGAAACGGAGGGAACAGGTAGGAAGAAGGAGGAGAGATGGGCGGGTGGATATGCCAAGCCGAGGAAGGGGACCCCGCAGGGGGACGGACAGGCTCGCTGTCCCCCTGCGGGGGAGGTGGAAGAGGGTACCAGGTATTTGCCACCTGACTGCCGAAAATCATTTATCAGTGCAAATGCAGATTTCAAGTGTGCTGTAATGGCAACCAGTGGGCAAGGGGGCTGTGAGACTGGGTCAGAACTCCTGCTCTAGGTCAGTGGTTCTGGAGCAACATTGTCTCTTTGGGTTTTTCTCCAGCTGAGTTCTTCATCACAGGTGGGTTGATTCAGGTTCTGCTTGGGGCTGATTAGTAAATGTGCTCTCAGCTCTAACAAGGTCAGATGGGCTTCCGTAAGAGAGAATAAAAAGCAGTCATTGGTTTTAGACTGAACATTAACTTAGTAACAGAAATAAGAACTGGGGCGAGCTGACAGGACCACATCCTCCAAGAGAGAGGTGCAGACAGACAGCCTGGGCATGTGCAGGCAGGAGAAGCAGCATGGGTGGCAGGCGGGATGGACAGGGCCCACTCCTGAGGTGCAACCCAGTGGCCCACGTTGACTCTGCTCTGAAACCCCTCCTTTGCGCAGTGCCGGCAGCACGAGCTTATCATGAAGCTGATCCAGCAGACCCAGCAGCAGGTGGCTGTTGCCTCGCAGCAGAACCCGTCCTCCTGGACCAGCCTGCCCAAGCAGGGCAAGAGCCTGCTGGAGCTGCAGCAGGAGGCGGAGAGGCAGCTGCACAAGCAGCAGCAGCAGCGGGCCCAGCAGCAGCAGAGAGCGGTGAGCAACGGGGGCGCAGACTGTAGGGGTCAGGGGTCACTACAGGGTCAAGGGTTCATGTGGAAGGTCAGGGGTCATGGCAGGGGAGTAGCTCATGTGCAGGGTCAGGAGTCACTATAGTGGGGGGCTCACTTCTAGGGTCAGGTGTCACTGCAGGGTCTGGCTTGTGTCTAGGGTCAGGGGTCACGGTGGGGTGGTCACTACAGGGGGGCTCATGTGCAGGTCACTACAGTGGGGGTTCATATGTAGCATCACTACAAGGGGTGGGATTGTGTCTAGGGTCAGGGGTCGCTACAGGGGCTTGTGAACAGGTCAGGGGTCATTACAGTGGGGAGGGGCTTCTGTGTATGGTCAGGAGTCACTATAGCACAGGCACATATGTAGGATCAGGGGTCACTGTAAGTGTATGGTCTTGACCTGATCTTGACATTGTCTTCTCTGCTCTCTTCCCTCAGCATGGGGGTCTGTCCATGGGCAGCCCGAGCGTGTCTTCCCTGGCGGGTCAGTGGGGGGATGGCGCTGCGCTTTGGGCCGGCGCGATGGAGGGCAAGACTGGGATGGGCCTGTGGGACGAGGCTTTGAAGAATCAGGCTGGACTGAGGAATCTGGGTCTGAAGAACAGCCGCAGCAGTCCCTCACTCAGGTAGACCCCTCTGTCGGGCTGCTTTATTAGCAAGACCTCATACAGCATTTCCCAAATGTCTTCACTAAGACAGCTGAGACAGACAGCATACAGGTCTTTCTCCCACACAGTGGGACTGATGGTGTATTGATGTGTGTAGTGTGTAGTAATGGTGTTACCAACGATGTGGGCGGTGTATTGACGAGGGTATCGGTGAGAGTGACGGTGTACTGACGAGAGATGACGATATATCGGTGCGATTGATAGTGTACTGCCGAGGGTGACGGTGTATCGGCGTGAGTGACGGTGTACTTTGTGATGGTGTACTGCCAAAACTGACGGTGTATCAGGGAGAGTTCTGATATATCAGGGAGAGCGATGGTGTGCTGATGAGAGGTGTGTTGGCAAGACTGACAGTATGCTGGCAAGAGTGTCGGTGTATTGATGCGATTGACAGTGCACTGCCGGGGGTGACGGTGTATCAGCACGAGTGACAGTGTACTGCCGAGGGTGACGGCGTATCAGTGCGATTGATAGTGTACTGCCGAAGGTGCCGGTGTGTCGGTGAGAGTCACGGTGTATTGCTGTGGGTAACGGTAAAGTCACGGTGCTCGGATCTCTCTCCCATGCAGTGACCAGTACGTGATGAACAGAAGGAAGCGCACAGAGGAGGAGGAGAAGCTGCTCAAGTTGTTGCAGGGCATGAAGCCGCAGCCGCAGGACGGGTTCACTACTTGGTGTGAGCAGATGCTGCACGCACTCAATACCTCCTCCAACAACTCCTCCTCCCCTGACGGTAACGCTTCCGCTCCCCCTCTCTGTCAGACTCTGCTGCCTTCGCGCTCTTTCTCTCTGCCCCTCATACGTGCGAAATCCTCTTCTCCAGTCCCCACCATCGTGTCCTACCTGAAGGAGGTGGAGTCTCCGTACGAGGTCCACGACTTCATCCGCTCCTACCTGGGAGACACCGTGGAAGCCAAAGAGTTCGCCAAACAGTTCCTGGAGCGCCGTGCCAAACAGAAAGCCAATCACCACAGACAGCAGCAGCAGGTGGGCAGGCCGTATGCTCAGCGGAACAGAAGTCGTTAAACCCGCTCGCCTGCCCCCAGCGAGGGCTGAGGAAGGGGGTTCCAGTTGCTCCCCGATTCCCAGCTCTGCAGCGGTGACGGCTTGCAGAATTGTCAGCGGTTTCAAGGCCTGCAGAGCCAGGAAACCGTGCTGTATTGCAGACTGGATCTGTGCTGGTGATTCTCGGCCATCTTGGTCCTGGGGGGGGTGGTTCTTGTGTCCGCACCTCCCTGTGCTGACCCCTCTGTATCCTGTTTCTGCAGCTATCTAAAGAAGTGGCAGGACTGACCATGAACTTCCCTCTACAGGTATTGCCGCTATTTCTCTCTGGTTTTCTTGTGCTCTGTTTTCCCTTTTAATTCTATGTTCTTCTTTTTGTATAGTGGGTGTTGACAGCTCTCCCATCTCACCCTCTCTTTCTGCCCCCCCCCCCCGCCTCTCCCTCTGCAGGATGCTATGCGCAGTCTCAACCCTAGCAGTCTTCAGTCCATGTTTCAGTCGGCTCACAGCGGGAAGGCGGGGGTGTACGACGGCAGCCAGGCCAGCAAGATGAAGAAGAAGCAAACCATGATGCTTCACTCCGACCCCAGTATATTGGGTACAGTGCCTACTGTTGCGCCCCGCCCATGTGCTACACCGTACACTCTGGGCTGCTGTGGCCCCAGTCTGTTAGGATTGGGGCCCACATGGCCCCTTCAGTAAGACTAAACGGAGGTACTGCAGGCCCGATGTTATTCAGACCTGATGCCACAAGGGGGCACTGCAGTAAGGCACCATACACACTGAAGTACTGCAGACCAGATGTTATTCAGGCAAGGGGGCACTGCAGTCCTAGTATATTAGAGAGACTCATTGGTTGATATATGGGAACCCCCTGCTTGAGTTGTGCTTTGGACGTCTGAGCAGCAAGACATTCTAAATTTCCTGAAATAACAGAGCGGGATTAGGCCGCAGGTGTTTTGGTAGGATGACATTCAGTTAAGATCTGGTTTGGGGGGGGATTGTTCTGGCCTGGGGAGGTGAGACCTCTTCACTCCTGGACTCCAAGCCCAAACAGACGTTGCCTTGCGCACCGAGTCTGTCCATTAGACTGGGGGAGTCCTAATGTTTTGGCCAGTGCCTGTAGCTGTATATATACAGCTGCCACAAGAAGTCATGTCTATTTTTTTCATTCTTTTTCTCCTCTTGTCCACCCCTCTCCCCCTCCCTCTCTGTCTCCCTGTCTCCCTCTCTCTCTCCAGGTTACTCGTTCCACAGTTCAGGAGAGCGAATGAGCCTGAGTGAGATGGAGCCTGTGGAGGACTATTGAAATAGCAATAGTGATCCTGTTGCCTTTTGTCAAATCAGTCTTACTGATTGAGGAATGTGCACTGCTGGGGGTGGGCGGGGGGCAGGGGGGGCGGGGCAAGACGGGGGGGTCCCTGGAGAGAGAGTTGGGGGGGTGGGGTGGAGGTGAAGGATTTGATGTGGGGAGGGGCTCCACTCGTTCCTTTAGGAGCCGCAGTTAGGGCCCTCTCTTCACCCCTCGAACTGAGAGAGGAGGGGGATCCCTCTGGCACTTACTACATTAAGCACCTTAAACTAACTAATGCACTTTATTAAGAGGGGATTTGCTTCGGGTTTTCCATTTGTTTTCTTATTTTAGAAACCTTGAGACTGAATATATATATATGTGTGTGTGTATACATATATATAAATAACTGGATAGTCTGTGTTTTTGCAGGACGTAGCTGGGGGGGAAAGGGAGGGTTGATTTTTTTTTTCATATCGGAAAACAAATCCTTTCTTGAAAAACAAACACTGTTTTTTTGTTTTTTAAAAAAACGTTTATATATATATAAAAGTTAGAAGCTATTCTGAAAAAAATATGGATTTAAAAAGAAACTTGAAGATTTGCACTTATGTAAAAATAACAAAAAAAAATGGATGTGGAGTCGAGGCGGATATCGGTGCGAGTGCGTGCGTGTGTGAGACAGAGTCATACATTAGTCTGCACAATGTATTTTTTTCATTGCTTACCAAGATGTATCAAAAGAAGAGAGGCCATTATTGTCATTTTGTTGAAGTGAGGATTTTGTATTTGTGTGTGTGCGCGCGAGGCAGAGTGGGCAATATTGCACAAGGCATCATTCTCATCACCAGCTCTTAGTCCCTGGATAAATGTTTTCCTTCTTCCCTGGCAGTTGCCCCAGTCCCAGCCTCATGATTGGACACCTGTTCTGCTTCCCTCTTGTGTTAACATTTCTCTTCGGGACATGTGGCTCAGCTCCAGCATGTGCAGCTATGTCTGCGCAGCCACCTGCGTGTGCACCTTCAGTCCCAAGCCTCTGCATGTGTTCCCAGCTGCATCTGGGCAGCCACCTGTGTGTGCACCTTCAGTCCCCAGCCTCTGCATGTGTCCCCAGCTGCGTCTGCGCAGCCACCTGCAGGTGGGTCATCAGTCCCTGGTTTTGTCTGGGCAGCTGCCTGCGTTTGCGCCATCAGTCCCCGGCCTCTGCCTGTGTCCCCGGCTACGCTGCACCTGCTCCATGCGTTTCTTGTGAGTATCAGTGCTTGCGTGGGTGTAGGCTAGACTCCTGCGCTGTCTCCTCGTGCCGGGTGGCGTTCCTGCGTGTGTTGTCTGGATCAGCCTTTCTCTGTTGGTGTGTTTGTGAATTCGTCCCAGCAGCTTCAACTGGAGCCTAAGGAGTCTGAAGACTTGTGATTCTCTCTCTCATTTCTCGAGCTCTTTCCCTCTGGCGTGGAAAGCAGGTCTTTACTTGGCTTTGTGGGCAGTGAAAGTGTGCCGTCTCACCTCCCCATTCCAGCCTTCTGGCCCTTGTGGTTCTCCATATTTGTCCAGGGACTCTCTTGAAAGAGAAAATCATTTGTTGTCAGTTCTTGGATGTGATTTATATTGCCTGTTGTCGATTTGTCATGCAACTTGGAGAGCATGAAGGAGTGGAGTGAATGTTTGTGTGCGTGGGTGAGTGGGTTTTCTACCGAGCTATAAAAGATACAGACATCTGAACTGTGTTAAGAAACAGCCAGGTGTGCAGATGTTAGTATATTGTGTTACTCTCATTGTTGTTGCTATTGATGATGATGACGATGCTAATTTTGTCTTTTTTATATATCCATTATATATATAAAGTGATAAGTATTTGAACTAAGATTCAGAGCACTTTGAGGCTGCTATGAGTCTTCATTGCCTCCCGTCTAAGTGCGTTTGTGTTTTTTCTGTTTCGAAACAAAAAACATTGAATGTATTCCAAAACAGAATGGAAATGGAGGAAAAAACGATCCCAGATTCTCGCGCCTGACGGGACGCAGGGATTATTTCACAGAGGAATCGGACGGAAGGTGGAGGCTTTGTTCTTTTTTTATTTGTATAAAAAAAACTCAAAATGACAAAAAAAAGTAATTTTTTAAAAAAAAAACTACGAACACCAGACTGCTACTGTTGAAGACACTGCCTCTTCTGAACCCTGTCAAAACCAGTTTTTTTATACCTGTATTCCTCACTGGGGGTGTGTGGTTGTTTACAGGCCTCCTGGAAATCTGATGGGCCCCCCCCTCACCCCCCCCCACACGCGCGATTGATCCACGCGGGACTCTTCTGTAACAAGTGCTCGAAACAGGAAGAGGAAGTGGCGGGGCAGGGGGGGTTGGCATTTCCGTTCCTACAATGTGACAAACACCCCCCCCCCCCGGATCCCCAACCCAAAACAGTTTTTTGTAGGAATGAGTGGTGTGGGGGGGGGCGAGGGGGAGAGAAACAGGGGCGTACCACAACACAACTGGTTTTACAAAAATTGTGAAAGATTTTTTTTCTGGGGGGAGGGGGTGGGAATCTTCTTGGGGGGAGGGGGGGGTGTTATGTTCATTGAGTGTGAAGATTTTTTGTATGGCTAATTTTTTTTTTGTCATTTCAGTTTTTGGCTTAAACTGCCTGTTAATTTCAGAAAAGAGAGAGGAGAGAGGGGGAAAAAAAACACAGAAGCCGAACGGCTTAAACTAAGGAGAGAATCTGTCCGGTACACGACACTTCAATCAGAAAAGAAGTCTTTGCTTTATTTTTTCAGGCGATGATTTTTGTTGGGGATTGTTGGTTTTATTTGATTTTTTTTTTCCACATTGCTAAAAAAAAAAAGAAAATCTAAAAAAATACAGGTGGGTGGGAGTGGAGGGCCGCAAGGAGCTGAATGAAGGCCCAGAAGGAAGGAAGATGGCGCCTCTGCTGTCTGAGGAAGCGTACAGCTGGGAATGCCATCATCCGATTGGAAATAATTTTTCCATGTTTTTCCTTGGGGCCCTTGAGGAATGGAGGAGAGAGGAGAAATGCCCCTGGACGGGTCCTGCTGGGGCGTTCCACTATGCACTTTCGTTCCTTGGGGGGGAAAACAGGGCGGGGGGCCACTGTGAGGATGTTCTCAAGCTGGCAGAAGGCGGGAGACGGGGCACGTCTGGGGCGGACGAGAAGCTTGCGGAGCCCAGCCGGGACCGGACACGGGGCTGGGCGAGAGAGGCGGTCGAGACTTTCTCTCTCTCACGCAGACACGGGACAGACGCCCGCGCCCACTTCCGCAGCGCGGGGGAGGGGCTGCGGGACGGACTCGGCGACCGCTAGCAAGGACATCGCTGGGGATAGCCGGGCCTCAGCCACGAAGGAAGCTCTGGAAGCTGCACCCCCAAAAAGAGCTCCGAACGTTCTTTCGAAGCCTCTGACAGTCGAGAACGCTGCACGCACCCCCCCCCCCCCCCCCAACACACACACACACACACACACACACGCCCCATCCCAACATTTTTCCGTGCCCTCTCCCTCCCAGGCCGATCCGGGACAGGGGCCGGGCGGGAGTTTGGGGAGCCGGGACAGCAGCGACAAGCCCAGTGAGCGGGAAGAGACCGGAAATGGCTGGAGGGTGTCCGGCAGACGGAGACCTTAGCCATTCTTTTTCCCATGGATCACAAGCCCATGTCGCTGCAGTGGGTGTCCCGGGAACTTCTATTAGAGACAGAAAAAAAACTTTTTAACCTGAACCGGAAGGGATCTTGGAGATCATATAAAGTACCTGCTGGTTCAAGCTGTGTATAATCTTCCTGACTGGCCTGGATTGTTTTCATTCAAATTTGGTTTGTTCAGCAAATTGGCCAAATGGAGGAGGAACACAAGCAAGTTTTTTTATACTTTTCACCCTTCTTCTGCGGGAGGTGGAGTGAAGATTTTCGGAGCGTAGGAGGGAGAGAAGGGGCCACACACCAGTCGGAGACACAAGGTAAGGCAAGTTACGACTGTTGCATAGAGGGGATTGGAAGCGAGGGGCAGCAGTGCGTGCTGGTGAATTCAGGGGGAGTGTGAGAGGAGAGGGACAGCAGTGGCTCTAGCAGTGTCTACAGTACAGTCAGGTGTGACAGTGTGTGTGTGTGCTGGTGAATTCAGGGTGAGTGTGAGAGGAGAGGGACAGCAGTGGCTCTAGCAGTGTCTACAGTACAGTCAGGTGTGACAGTGTGTGTGTGTGCTGGTGAATTCAGGGGGAGTGTGAGAGGAGAGGGACAGCAGTGGCTCTAGCAGTGTCTACAGTACAGTCAGGTGTGACAGTGTGTGTGTGTGCTGGTGAATTCAGGGTGAGTGTGAGAGGAGAGGGACAGCAGTGGCTCTAGCAGTGTCTACAGTACAGTCAGGTGTGACAGTGTGTGTGTGCTGGTGAATTTGTATTAAATGATACAAATAGCGGTTTGAAGATGAGAAAAGAACTGAGAATGAGAGGCTCAGTGAGAGCTGTCTCTCTCCTCCAGTCAGTGCTCACTCTGCTGTGGTCTCTCAGTGCTGTCAGTGAGAGCTGTGTCTCCTCCAGTCAGTGCTCACTCTGCTGTGATCTCTCAGTGCTGTCAGTGAGAGCTGCGTCTCCTCCAGTCAGTGCCCACTCTGCTGTGATCTCTCAGTGCTGTCAGTGAGAGCTGTGTCTCCTCCAGTCAGTGCTCACTCTGCTGTGGTCTCTCAGTGCTGTCAGTGAGAGCTGCATCTCTCCTCCAGTCAGTGCTCACTCTGCTGTGATCTCTCAGTGCTGTCAGTGAGAGCTGTGTCTCCTCCAATCAGTGCTCACTCTGCTGTGATCTCTCAGTGCTGTCAGTGAGAGCTGTGTCTCCTCCAGTCAGTGCTCACTGCTGTGATCTCTCAGTGCTCTCAGTGAGAGCTGTGTCTCCTCCAGTCAGTGCTCACTCTGCTGTGGTCTCTCAGTGCTGTCAGTGAGAGCTGTCTCTCTCCTCCTGTTATCTTGCAGTGCCGAATAAACCATTTTAACTCCAAACTGTGATGTGAGCAGTGAAAAGATCATTCTGGTGTGTTTCTGTGGGACATGCAGAGCTAGTTCTTTGGGCAGTAGCTACTCCATCATTAAACTGTGAACTGTGAGCCTCTGTCCCCGGTCTCTGACTCGTGTCTCCTTTTCTGTTTCCCATCCCTTTTGCAGGAATTGCATGTCCCACAGCTTCGGAAGGACCTTCCCTCGACCTCCCATGCGGACAGACTCTGAATGTCCTCCTCGCTCCTCCTGCCTTTCTCTGCTTGCACCCCGGCGCCGCCCTCGTTCAGCCTCCACTCGTTTCCCTCTCGCGAAGGACGTGCCGCAAGTCTCCGCCCAGCTCTCTTTGGAGCTGGGGAACGGAGAGCAGCTGTGAGGGTGTCGGCAGAGGGGTTGGAGGGGGTTCGGGGATCATCTGCCTGGTATCCCAGTGTATCCGAATTCCTGTTTTCCAATCCCCCTCCCGCCTTTTTGTTTGGATTTGGTTTGGAACTTTTTCCAGGAAAGTCTGGTTCATTCGATTTGATCTTTTCCTCGTGCCCTCCCCCTCTGCCCCTCCCCTGGCCGGACGGACTCGGCGGAGCTCGGGCCCTGTCTCCGCACCGCGCCGAGCCTTCCTCTTCTACAAACACAGCCGGGAGCGGGGGGGCACCGCCGGGGGCACCGCCGGGGCAGGAGTGCAGAGATCCAGGGAGGGCCCCGCCTCGAACCGTCGGCCCGAATCAGCCAGCCCCCCTGCACGGCTCGGTGCGGGGTGTGAGTGGGCAGGCTCAGGGGACCCCTGTTCCTCCTGGCTCTGAACGGGGAAGAGAAACGGGCCGGGCCAGCAGCTGGACTGTGATGTGTCTCATATTGTACATAAAAGAAGAAACAAGAGCTTCTAATGTAAATAATGTAAGATGTTTGGTTTTTGTTTTTGTTTTTTTCCAATTTCGTTGACATGCCTTAACTGTACAAATCAGCCACCCCTCGTGGCTCACGCGTTCTTTTTATGATGACATCCGGGGGGGGGGGAGCTCACAGATTTTAAAATGGGGGGGACACTGAGAGCGAGCCGTAGCCATGGCGCCTCCCCCTCGGGCCTCACCTGTGTGGCGAGGGGGTGTGGTCTCGCCCAGGTGAGCGACCAGCGGGGAGGGGGCAGGGGGTCGACGCCCGTTCCCAGGCCGCGCAGGCCAGCGAGCTTCCAGAAACTGAGCGCAGGGTTGGGACTGAGATACCCTGGCAGTCTCCCTCTGAATCACGTGCACAAGTGTTAAAATAAAGTCCAGTCTGAAGCGCCGATATGTAGCCGCTGTGCAGCCTCTGTGCCGGAGGTCTGCGCGCACCTGCGCTGGGCTGCGCCTGGCCCGACGGGCGAGCTGCCCCCTGCTGTGCAGCCAGCCTCTGCTCTCAAACCCACTTGCTGATTCCTGGTACCATCGCTTCTGGGGAGGGGGAGGGGGAGGGGGGGGGTCTTTTTATTTTCCTTTTCTTTGCTTCCCGGCCTCAGTGCTGGAGGCCGGACTGTGTTGTGCTTCTTTGCGCTTGACTGGAGTTGTGCCAAATAGCCTCTCTGCCAGATAGCGTTTCCTGGCCGTATTGGGCACCGTGAGAGTCGAGTACATTCTTCCCCTGCGTGGCTGGATAGGATTGTCAAAGTACTGTCCCCTTGCGGGGATGGCATTGCAGATCAGTGCCTACAAGCTTGCTGTGGAATTTCAAGTGTGCAGTTGCGCCCAACTTGCAGAATTTGCTGTGTAATGTGCTTGTACAGAGCCTCATTAACAGGATGTGCTCTGTTGATGCCATAGAGCAGCTCTACAGACCTGTTTCTGAAGAACTCCAATCCTGAGGGCCTTAGGCTTCACTGGTTTCTAAAGATTGACAACACCTGTGTGTGACTGCTAAATTAAGCAAGTTGCCCATTCAAACAGCAGAAGCCTGGTCCTCGAAGGCTGAAGGAGTGCACAGATTCCAATTCACATTGATCTCCAAATTGCGTTATTTAATAAATTGCCTGACAAGCAGGTTTAAATCTGAAACCTATTCAACCTGAAAGTCGTGGCCTTTCTGGAACCAGGCCTGAACTGGCTGCTCTGGATCTTGACACCCAGTGCTTCTGGGACAGGGGTCGCTGTTCGGCAGGGCGGTGTTTCACAGAACAGCAGGCGTCAGCTGAGCTGTTCTGTCTGACTCTGTGTGGCTCTCTGGCAACGGCGCGGTGCCTCCGATTGCAGCAATGACACTAGACTTATTTTTGGTTAGATGGGCCTGGAGGGGGATTGAGGATTTGGGAACTGAATATCGGTCCCGTGTTCCCCGATTGGCATGGCAGCCAGACTCTGGACCCCCTCGCTCGCAGCACAGAGGATTTCGGGGAAGCTAGCAACAGGCACAGAGGTGTTCAGGGCTGTTGCCTTATTGTGAAAGGATTTGCAGAGTTGCCGTTGGGAAAGTCTCTGGCTTCTCCGGTTTGGGCTGAGTTGTGAACGAGCAAGGGTTGGAGGAGAGCTGTCAGTGTGCACGGAGTCTGGTCCGCTCCCCAGGTGGGACCTGTTTGCGCACATCGCTTGATTGAGTCTCAGGATGGTCAAATGAACCTCTTGCAGGGGAAGCTGGAATAGTTAATTACCCAGATATCCTAGGGAAAGGCATTAGCTTATCTTGTTCTCTCAGATTACCCTCCAATGCCTATATCTCCTCCAATCAAACATTCCCCAAGACTTACTGAACAGAGAAGGAAAAGGGGACAGTGTAGATGTTGTCTTTGCTCCGGACAGGAGGTGCCGCGCTGTCACACGACTCTTGTGAAAAGGTGTGAACTGGCAGTTACAACACGTTGATGGTAATATTGGGAGGGTTTTTACAGCAGAAAGGTGGACTGGGGGGCCTTTTTCTAACTGGCTTCTCTTTGATTATTGTTCTTGGTGTGATCTTTTAGTTGTGCAGGATCTTCTGATCCAGTTCATGGCAAGACTGTAGTCCGGTTCAATTAAGAGCTGTGAAGTCCAGTACACAGGGTGTAGAACAGTACTGCAGAATAAAGAGTATGGAGATCAGTCCAGTAGATCTATGCAGCAGTGCAGTATAGTAAAGTCCAGATCCAGAAACCGGGTTAATTTGGTACAGAAAAGCCCAGAACAGCCCAGGACAATAACAATTAAAAATGTTTCCAGTACCGCAAAGTCTAGAACTATAAACCCAGCCCGTCACAAAGTCCAGAACTTGAAGATAAGATCAGCCCAGCCCCTGTGATTTTTTTTTTCCCACCCCACTGGAACTTTTAAACTAACCCACTGATATGCAGAAGTAGAGAGGCAGTCCTGGTCTTGAATGGGCCTTTGATGTCGGTAGGTTTTCACTCCAGACTCCAGGCCTGTTATTGGCTGGATTGGACCAACCGATCTGTCTCGTTCAGCTGTCGGTGTCCTGGGGCCGTCGTCGGACATAACCCACAGACACCCTGGCCCTCCAGGACCAGGACTGAGCAGGCCTGATCCAGCTGTGCTAGGTTACATCACAATTCCTTCTGTAATGTTCTCCTGTGCAAGATGTTTCGGAGAAAATGACCTCCTTACCTTACAGCGTGTCTGCTGCCTCCCGCCTTCTGCGTCTTCCGACTGACGCTATGCCTGTCTGCTTTCTCTGGGGCTTTTCCAGCGCACTTTCAGCACCTGTCTTCCCGAACGATTCCAGTCCGATTTTATATTTAATGTGGGAGAAAGAAATATTTCATGGGGATTCAGTTCTTCTGGTGCTGCATCTGCATTCTGCAGGGCGGGCGGTCTCGTCTTTTTCTCACCATTGTTCCCAGTAGGGTCCATTAAAATGTTCCCCACAGAGAATTCCAGTGCTATTCATAAAACGGAATGCAGTGTTTTCCCAAAGCCCTGGCATCTTGAAGTTTAGATGGGGATACAGACAGATCCTCGCCTTGATGTATTACTTGCCATCCCAGCGTGCTTTGCTCTCGGGAGCTCCCCTACGCAGTGGATCGGAGATGTGACCTCTCTGTGTGCTTGTTTTGTTTTGGAGGTATTCTGATTTTATACGAGAAGGGTCAGACCTTATGTAACTAATGTGGCTTGTGATGTGGACACCCCACCTCTTAAGGGATTTCTATCTGTATCCGGAGCGGTAAGAGGGAGGACCGCTTCAGCCAGAAGCTCCCTGCCGGAGCCGGTCAGTAAGATTCACCTGGAAGGGGAGCCGGTCAGAAGTCTTACAAGTGCCAGTGGTACACACGGGCGTTCTCGACATCAGTATTGCCCCCGTGTATCGTGATAGTAATCCTAGATTTGAACCCCCAACTACTAGGATGAGCGAGTGTTCAGTGGGATTGTCTGCCGATAAGTCGATTGTTTATTACCAAGGTTTTTTAATTTGCACAGACCTATTTAATACTGTTGGTTTTTAACTGGAATGAAACCAGTTTGTGTTTTTTGATTGTACAGAACTGTGAGCAGCAGTGTTTCAAGTTGTCCGAATATTTTAAGAACCAGCTAGGTTTCCTTTCTGCTGTAACAGAATAGTGGGGTTTCTGGACTGAGGAGCAGAATGAGACGAGCTGTTGCTTCTTGTCCCGCGCTCCAGTCATGGTCCTGTTTGTGTTTTAATTTTGGCTTCACAAAATTCTGCCTTTTCACACCCATTTCGCTCAGCTCCAGCTTTGAACTTTGTGAATGTTCTAGAGATCTAAAATGAAACAGAACAACTGAAAGAAAATGTAAATAGTTTTTTCTTTGAAGAGAACAAAAAATAAACCGATTTAAAGTTGAATCGGGAGAGGTCTGTTCCTGGTTTCTTCTCATCTTGGAGAATCTGCAGATGGATGTGACGACGTGCAGTTCTGCTCCTAATCTGGCCTGGAGCCCCAGCCTGAACAATCTCCTGTCCCCTTCTCTCTCCTGTCCCCAATGTCCCTCCCGTCATCAGTCCAGCCCTCCTACCCTCAGGTTTCCACTTGGTCCAAGACTCTTGCTTCACTGTTGCTCCTAACCTCCCCCTTGCCTGCAATCCTACTCCTCCGTCGCCAACTCCCGAAATCCTATGCCTGATCCCAATCCGAACTCTCTGCAGTTCACCTCACTCTCATCCTGAATGTCCTCCTCTCTCTATCCCAATCCTGCCCTCTCTAGCATCACCCGTAACTCCGAGTGGCCTGTGAAGTTTCAGCGTGTGCATACGTACCAGTCCAGCTGTGTGCTTGATGTACAGTGTGTTGACCTTCGTATGTGTGCTGAAATCTGAGTGTGACTCCTCAGATGTGAGAGCATGCTTCTATGTTCTCGTATTCGTCAGGCCTAATTACAAATGAGTTGTGCATGCAGATGAACATTCCCCTTGCACAGCAATTCGAATAAAGCAGGAAGGCTGTTTTTGTTCCCTAAGTAGGGGCCTCTTGTGTCCTGTAAAACCTGGAGTGGACCTGACTGCTGTGTGACAGGAGTCTGATGAGTGTTGCTGGTCCTGTTAAGCTGTTAAGGAACTCACAGCTGCCTTGCACGGGCTAACCACAGACGCCTGCATCACGGAGGCCTCCTGCCCTGTCTCTGCACCCTAATCCAGCAGGTTCTGTAGGCCACTGTTAAATTCCCAACATTGATGAATTGTGTTGTCATCAGTTAACATTTCGAGCTCATTCAGAACGGAAAACTGGATACCCAACCCTTAACCCTTAAGGGCTGGTGTCACCTGAATTGAACAAATCCCTTAACGGATAGTCAAGAAGAGCTCCCATTAAGTTAAAACACTTGCTTGAGGGTGGCCTACAGGACTGGGGTTAGACTGGAGGGCCCTCTGTTAGCCTGCACTGGTAACTGACGACGCCCACATTCTGCTACGTTGAACCTCCAGAATGGGAAAACCCTGCATGACTGATCCTAAAACCAGCTCACAGCACAATGCTCAGGTTCTGCCTTCTAGGACCTGAAGCCACAGGGGTTAGCAGCCAGAACTGGCAGCCCCACTGGAAATCAGCAGCTGTGAGCCGGGTCAGTACCTGGATAGGAGACCTCCTGGGAAAGCTAAGGCTGCTGCTGGAAGAGGTGTTAGTGGGGCCAGCAGGGGGCGCTCACCCTGTGGTCTGTCTGGGTTCTAATACCCCAGTAGAGTGACGGGGACACTATACTGTAAACAGGCACTGTCCTTCGAATGAGACATAAAACCAAGGTCCTGACTCCGGTCATTAAAAAGCCCAGGGCATTTCTCGAAAAGAGTAGGCGTCCTGGCCAAATTTCCCCCTGGCCTTTACCAGTCATTCCCTCCTAATAATCCCCCTCTCTGAACTGGCTTCATCACTCTGTTCTCCTCCCCACTGATAGCTGCACTCCTGAGGGGAATCTCTATTATTATTATTATTATTATTTTTATTATTATTATTAGGCGCCTGCAGGGGGAGGTGTTTCTCTCTCGGAAACAGTCCCCACACCGGAAACTCTACCAGGCTGGCTGGCTATGCAGTAACGGTTTCATGGCGGAATGGGGTGCATCGTCACTCGTACTCATGGCTCCCGAGAACCCAGAAACCTTCAGACAGAGCAGGATTTGGAAATTGCACCGATACCCTAAAAGCGATTGATTCCGAGCTGGACCTGTGCTAAACTGATAACCTCGACTCTCCTGACAGAGTTGTACATACAAAGAAAAACCAGCTTTACCAGGACAATTTGCATTATTTATTACGAGTCACGTTTTATGCACATCTCGTCTCTGATACTATCGCCTGACGTCATCACTGCTGGTGTATTTGATCCTTAGGGTAGGCACCAGATCTGTGATTACTACTACTACTGCGCAGCTGATCAAAGCCCAGGTTTCAATAGCTGAGACTGAGACTAAGTTAAAAAGGCAACTTTTAGAATGCCGATTCCTCGCTAGAAACGGCTCCCACTCGAATATTTAAATAATGGATTGGCGACTGTTTTGACGATACAGTATAAATATTTGCGTTTCCTTAAGCTGATTTCATTATGAAAGCTGCTGATACTCGTCACCTTCAAGACGCAACATATAAATTCCGTTCTGGCTCAAGGTTGGAGGATACACTATTCTTAGACCTGAATGCGGAACTTAACTGTGTCCCCCCGCCAGGGAGTTTGTAGTTCAAGGGAAGAATGTCACCAGCGGACCCGGTAAAGTAACTGACACGTAGAAAGAAACGCATTTTAACTGAAGACATTTAAAAATTGAAGGAATTTGTTTTTACATTAAACTATCAAATATAATCCAGTTCGGTTCTTTAAGGTTTGGGGGCTTTTATTTTGAAATTCTCAGTAGGCTCTCTGACAGGAAGTTTCTTTTCTATTGGCGGCTTCACGGAGCTCGCCCACAGGAAGCGCGTCCCCGTTGCTTTTTTTTTAAAAAAAAGAGTTTTTATTTAAACATCAGAAATACACCAAAGGAGACAAAATATTTAAAACAGATACAGAAAATAGACACTTCACAGCCAGTTTAGCGCTGCTCTGACGCCTCTTCTCGGCGTGAAAGAGGTACCCCTCTCAGCCACGCGTAGCCTCTGCAGTGCCGAACGCCTGACGTGTGTTAAACATGAAAACAGTACTTGGTGCACAGGGTTCTCTTTAGGGCAGAAAGAAATGTCCTCATTTCAGGAGGAGTCATAGATGCTGTATTACTACGGGAATGCGGAGAGGGGAAAATTGGGTCATCAGTTTCTCCCGATACACTCGCGCTTCTGTTTTGTTCTTCAGTTGTGTGTATAGTATAATTAAGTTGCTTATGCTATACGCTTCAGGATAGGCGAATTCAATCGGTCGGTGGCTGAAAATGAATCTATTTAGGAAAAGATCAAAATAGAGCTACACTCTGGCTGGTAGCAATAGTGTCGAGGGAGATTCATTGGCATGAATGATGCTATATCAGTGCGAGGAGTTGTGTTTGTTATTTATAATGCCTGTTGTCAGGACAGGTCAAGAATGATGAACAGTTTGCTGTGTTTTGATGTCAGCTAGTCTCCCCCATGAAAGAACTTCTAGTTGAATTCTGCAAAGTTCATTTTCCTATTGTGATATTTCAAGTAAAGATTGATCAGTACGAATTGAGAATCAACCTGTTTCGGGAACTGGAGAGGAGCTGTGGGTCGGTTCAGTCCAGGTCGATCAGTACGAATTGAGAATGAACCTGCTCCAGGGACTGGAGAGGAGCTGTGGGTCGGTTCAGTCCAGGTCCATCAGTACGAATTGTAAATGAACCTGCTCCAGGGACTGGAGAGGAGCTGTGGGTCGGTTCAGTCCAGATCGGTCGGTTCGAGGAGCTGAGTCTCTTGTGCGGGAGACCAGACGTGTTTGTGGAATTAACCTCTGCCTTTCTCATTCTGCTGTTGCAGTAGAGGCGTGCCCCCTGCCCCGTGGACGGCCACCCGCGGGATGGAGGGGGACCTGGGCGTCCACCTCGGACTGCCGCTGCCCGAGCCGGAGGGGGACATCAGCCGCTGTGCCCTGATCAGGGGGCCGTGCCGGTACTTCCACTACGGCTGCGACGGCCACGACGACCGGGGGTGGGGCTGCGGCTACCGGACGCTGCAGACCCTCTCCTCCTGGGTCTGCCTGAACGGCGCGGCCGGGCCCGGGAGCAGCACGGCCGCCCCGCCCAGCCTCCCCGAAATCCAGCGGGCCCTGGTCGCCATGGGAGACAAGCCGGCCTCCTTCCTGGGGTCCCGCGACTGGATCGGGGCCTGCGAGGCGGCCATGCTCCTGGACCACCTCCACGACGTCCCCTGCCGGGTCCTGCACGTCCGGCCCGGGCCCGAGCTGCGGGACGTCCCGGGCCAGCTCCACGGGCACTTCCGCGCGCACGGCTCGCCGGTCATGATGGGGGGGGACCAGGACAACGCCTCAAAGGGGGTGCTGGGGGTCTGCGACGGGAAGCGGGGGAGCTACCTGCTGGTCCTGGACCCCCACTACTACGGCACCGCGCTGGACGGGCCGGCGGCCCAGAGGGGGGGCTGGGTGGCCTGGAGGGGGCTGGGCTCCCTGGACTCGGGCTCCTTCTACAACCTCTGCCTGCCCCAGCCCCCGGGGAGGTGAGCCGCAGGGGGGCGGGCGGATCCACCGGCGAAGGGGCCCGTTGGGGGGGTGCAGGCGGAGCCCCTACAGTCCTGACTGTTTCAGCTGGGGGGGGGGTTAAGGCCGTGGCCCAGTGCGGTAACTCAGACCCCGCCGAGGGGGCAGCCGGGCGGAGCTCACCCGGGCTGGCCAGTCGCGGACGGTACCGCGGTGTTGCGATCCTGCGCTCGGATGGCATGTGGACTGATGTGCCCCTGACATTATTCTGATCGGCCGTCCTGGGCAGCAGCTGATTAAACCTGCTGTAACTACAACAACCTGCTGTAAGAGTGTTTGTATGGAAGCAATCCGCTGTAGCTCCACACCTGCAGGGTCTGGTGCTGGCGTCTGCGCTCTCCCCCATCCTCCGTTACCAGTTAACCCAGTTAGCCCAGTCCTCCCCTGGAGCAGCCACGTGGGGCTTCTCTCTTGCAGCTGATCGCACAAGACCCTCCCTGTGTCGGAGGGCTGTGAACCTCAGAGCCCAGAGGGAAGTGTGACAGCCGGGCGGTTAATTAGAGCCGCTGTGCGAGTTCGAGCCGAGGCCCCACCAGGAGGGAGTCTGTGACCCCTTGACCCCTGCTCTAGCTTGGGGCGCAGGGACTGCCTGGAGTACAGTCACGGTGCCAATGACCTCCAGCATCCAGGATGTGAGCATCCGTGTCAGGCCCTGCGTGTGCCGGAGCTGCCTTTCCTCTCTGGGTGCGACTGTGCCCGTGCAGCTGCTCCGTCTGCCCCCTCTGACTCTCTTCCTTTCTTTTGGTCTCTCCTCCCCTCCCTTATCTCTAACCTGCTCTGCCTCCCTCCCCCTCTCTCTCTCTACCCCGTCACATGAAGAGTCCCATGACTCTCCGGCTAACAGTCACGGGCAGGAAAAAACGGGGTGTGTGCCGAAGGGGGGGGTTGACAGTGGGGTGTGAGGTTCTCCGCAGACAGAGGCGCGCCGTGCTCTCCTCTCCTCTCCCCTCCCAGCGGCGGGGATACCAGCGACAGCGCGGAAGCTGTGCGTTCACCTTGCAGTCTCGGCATCGACGGTCGCAAGAGGATGCTCTGCCGCGCCTAGGTGCCCGAGTGCGTGTGCGTGTGCGTGTGCGGGACAGGGCGACCTCCCTCTGCGTCCCAGCGGCGGCACAAGTTGTGTGAAGTGAAGCTGCTACTGCCGGCTCGGCACAGGCGGCGGCGCCCCGCACCGACCGAGCGGTCCCGACACCGCTCCCTCAACCGAGCTCGCCCGCGGAGGCGAGGAGCTTAAGGTAAGGGCGTAGTTTTTATTGTTATTATTGGGGAAAAAATAAAGAAATTTGGCCTCAGAAGCGTGTGCGCGCTCGAGCACCGCTCTTTGCTCCGTTTCCTCTCCCCCGTGCATCCTCGCCGCCAGTGACCCCCCCGTCCTCCCCCGCAGCACCGGCGGCTCTCTTTCTCGTCCTCACTGGGACGCCGCTCGCAGGGACCGTGGCGGCGAGGCTGCCCGGCGCGGTAACTCGGGCAAACGCAGCAGCGGAAGAGACGCGTCACCTCGCCCGGCGCCGCGCAAACCGGAAACAAAACAAGAGGCAGCGAAGAGTCAGAAGAGTCCGAAAATAAGAGACGCTAATGATGACGAGGAAGCGCCTGCACCGCGGTCAGAAAGGGACGCTTTCTCGCATCGGCGAGTCGTAGCATCCGTCAGTTCTGACCATTTAACGCTGCCGTCGACATCCTCAACATACAGAACACCCTGGTCCTGTCGGCCCCAATGTACCGAAACTATTTCCCCCGCCCAGTCCGATCTGCAATATCAGTTCCAAGCCCTTCCCGGCCGGGCGGACCGGATGCCCCTCTCCCGGCTGTTAGCCGTGCTCAGGCGGCCCGCAGAGGAGCGCTTGCTGTGGTAGCTCGGGCTCAGCCGGCAGCGATGAGAGAGAGCGGCGGGGCTTCTCGGTTCCCCTTTTGTGCACGCTGGGCTGTTGACCAGTTCGTACAGCCGCGCCCCTGTAGGTCCTGCGGGGTTGCCTGTGGCGCTTGACGGATGAGACGGCGGTGTGGCCATGCCGGGTTCCGCAATCGCCGCGGTTAGCCCACCGGTCATGCGGTGGGCTGTGGCAGGCCGAGCGGCGTCGGCGTGAGTCGCCTGAAACGAGCACGTAGAGGTGAAGAGCAGAAATAAAGGGGGGAAACACCAACGTTTCGCCTGCTAGACCTTCTCCGCTGCGAGGCTCACAGGCGAACATGGCCCAACAGCCGAAACGTGGCTTATTTCGTGATTTTTCTCGCGTGGAATGACGTGTACTCGTTCCTTGACGGCGCGCTGCAGATTCGAGTCTGCCTGGGAACACGTCTTCGTGCCGTTTGCGCCGCAGACAGTTATTGGGGTCGGTTCTGGCGCAGTTACAAGTCCCTGTCCTCTCGCTGCGTCTCGCCCCCCTGCTCCCATCTCTCTGGGGCAAATGCAGCGAGCTGAGAGGTAGCGCACTAACCGGGGAGGATACCGGCTCCGCACTGAACTCGTACGCCAGGTCAGTACGAGCTGGGCCGCTGAAAGGAGTCCCCAGCTCCGTGTTAAAACTGATCTGAATCGCGGGGGCCCCCCGGGTGACAGCTGCTGCCCTCTAGTGGACGGGACGCAGTCCGACTCTTGCTGTAGGGTGCTAACCAGCGTGCAGTCACTCTCCTCCTTCTCCCTCTCTCTCAGCCATGTCCAGGGAGAGCTCGCCCCTCCTCAACTATGGGCTGTTCAGCGCGTCGGGGGGGAGCGCCACGGCCCCCGGCGGCGCCACCCGCAGTCTGGGCACGTTCTTCGGCGTCATGGTGCCGACCGTCCTGTCCATGTTCAACATCGTGGTCTTCCTGCGCATCGGTGAGGCCGCGACGCACAGCACTTTGATGGGGGGTGGGGGGGGTAGGTAGCAGGAGTAGGGTTGGTTCAGGTATAAACACAGAGACGACAGTAAGACCTGGAACTTACTCTGGTCCTTGTACTTGTACAGCGCTTTTCTGGACACTCCACTCAGAGCGCTTCACAGGTCATGGGGATCCCCTCCCCTACCACCAATGTGCAGCCCCACCTGGATGATGCACCAGCTCTCAGTGGGGAGGAGAGCAGAGTGACGAAGTCAGTTCAGAGAGGGGGATTATTAGGAGGCCATGATTGGTAAAGGCCAGGGGGAAATTAGGCCAGGATGCTGGGGCAACACCCCTACTCTTTTCAAGCAAGCCCCTGAAATGTTTCATGACCACAGAGTCCCAAGTACCTTTGAAGGGCTTGTAGGGGAGTATCCAGAAAAGCACTACATAAGTGTAAGGAATTATTACTAATAACTCTTGGTAACACATTCTTATTGTTGTTAAGGCTTTGTGGTGGGCCAGGCTGGACTCCTGCAGGCTCTGCTCATGCTGGGCGTGGCCTACTTCATCATCTTCCTGACGATCCTGTCCGTCTGCGCCATCTCCACCAATGGGGCAGTGCAGGGGGGCGGGGCTTACTGTATCCTTTCCAGGTAATATGGAGCTGAGCTGACATGCTGAATGACTCCTCTGTAGGCGAGTGAGTTTGTCCACTGATAGTTTGGCCCTTGACTGTGCGTGTCAGTCATGATCAGCCGGACTCTGGGCCCGGAGTTTGGAGGCAGTATCGGCCTGATGTTCTACCTGGCCAACGTGTGTGCCTGTGGGGTCTACATGCTGGGGCTTGTAGAGGCCATACTGGATGTCTTCGGCAAGGTGCCAGGTCAGAGGTCAGGGGTTGTAGATCTTCCCTTTTTTTGAGTCTTGCATTTCTGTTTTTGTGTTTCCATCTCTAGTCCCCTCCTTTCTTCTCTGCCCTCGCTGGCTCTGTCCATCCTCGCCCATTCTGTCTCTCTCTCCCCCAGGCTCCTCCGAGCACGACGCCCTGCGTGTCCTGCCCCAGGGTTACTGGTACAGCCTGATGTACTCATCCGCTCTCCTGCTGCTCTGTCTGCTCGTCTGCCTGGTGGGGGCGAAGGTCTACTCCCGTGCCTCCTTCTTCATCCTCCTCATCGTCACCCTCTCGCTGCTGTCCATCTTCATTAGCCCCCTGGCCTTGTCCCCGCGCAGCTTCTTCATCGTCCACCAGGAGGGCGCCAACATCACTTACAATGCCAGCTACACAGGCTTCAATGCCACCACACTGAGGAGCAACCTGTATGGTGAGGGAGGGCGGTGGTGGTGGTGGGGGGGGGATCGGGCAAGGGAAGGAGGGTCACAGAGGGGGGAAAGGAGGGAGAGGCAGAGGAGCAGGCCCGGGGGACCTGCAGCGAGACTGAGGCTCTTTCTGTCTGTCCCCTCCCTCTGACCAGGGCACTACTCCAGAGACTACACCACGGCCAAGATGATGACCTTCGCCACTGTGTTTGCCGTGATGTTCACCGGCTGTAAAGGAATCATGGCCGGGGCCAACATGTCTGGTATTGCTCTCGTTCCTGGTAGCCGTGACAGCTGTCGTCATGGCAGCAGCAGCAGCTGCCGCCGCCGCCGCCGCCGCCACGGTGATGTTGCTAACGGCCTCTCTCTTCCTCTGTCCCTCCGGCTCATCTCTCTCCAGGGGAGCTGAAGAACCCCAGCCTGTCTATTCCCAAGGGCACCATCATCGCCGTCTCCTACACCCTCGTCATCTACCTGTTGCTCTTCCTCCTCGTCAGCTCCACCTGCGACAGGTCCGCAGCCCCGAGCACTCCTCTACTCTGCTGTCAACACTTAGCGAGGCAGTTCACAAGAACAAACCAGGGGTTACAGACAAGAGGGGCCGTTCGGGTATCCCCCCCCAGGTCTCAGTTCTAATGTACTACCCAGGGGTTGCCACTGGTTTGCGTTTTCCTTTTGGGTTGGCTTTGTCACGAATGCTTGAGGATTCTGAATCCTTGGATCAAGTTGTCAGTCACTCATGGTCTTCTTGGCTCCAGGCTAAAGACACAGAACTTGGCCAGGAATGAAACCCATTCTAGATCCAGACGACCGGTTCTTTTTTAGAGACCCTGATCCTGTCGCTGTCTGTGCTCCCCAGGGTGCTGCTGCTCCAGGATTACGGATTTTTCCAGCGGATCAACGTGTGGCCGCCCTTCGTGATCATCGGCGTGTACTGCGCCTCGCTGTCGGCCTCGATGGGCACGCTGATCGGAGCGTCGCGGATCCTGCACGCCCTGGCCAAGGACGAGCTGTTCGG
The DNA here is from genome assembly GCF_055471065.1 of Atractosteus spatula. Lineage (NCBI taxonomy): Eukaryota > Metazoa > Chordata > Actinopteri > Semionotiformes > Lepisosteidae > Atractosteus > Atractosteus spatula. The sequence goes on along the minus strand of NC_142708.1, from coordinate 67,757,114 downwards.
TGAGGCGGGGCAGGGGGCGAGGCAGGACAGGGCAGGGTGAGGCAGGACAGGGTGAAGCAGAGCGAGGCTGGAGGGGGCAGGACAAGGTGAGACAGAGCGAGGCTGGATGGGGCAGGACAAGGTGAGGTGGGGCAGGGCAGGTTGGGGCAGAGGGAGGCTGTATGGGGCAGGGTGAGGCAGAGTGGGGCACAGCAAGGCAGGGCAGGGTGAGGCAGAGTGGGGCACAGCGAGGCAGGGCAGGATGAGGCAGAGTGGGGCACAGCGAGGCAGGGCAGGGTGAGGCAGAGTGGGGCACAGCGAGGCAGAGCAGGGTGAGGCAGAGTGGGGCACAGCGAGGCAGAGCAGGGTGAGGCAGAGTGGGGCACAGCAAGGCAGGGCAGGGTGAGGCAGAGTGGGGCTCAGCGAGGCAGGGCAGGACAGGGCTGGGTGAGGCAGAGTGAGGATTGGTCTGTAGTGTACTGAGGTGGAATAGTGGTCTGTTTTTCTTTGGTCTTCCAAAGTACAAGAGAAAGAAACCAAAGAAAACATTCTGAAAAATCGAACACTGAGGCAGTGAAGCAGACTGGGAGAACAGGCTATAAGAAGGAGGGAGAGATGACAACAGGGTTTGAAACAGGCCCAGCTGCATGAAGTGCTATGTGGAATTAGATGTCAAGTTCGATTATTGATTATTGATTCTGGGTTTTGTTCTGTTGCAGGACGGCCCTTGGCCCCGGCCAAGGTGACGTCCAGCTCGGGGAACCCCTGGGTGGCTGTGCTGTACACCTGGGCTCTGGTGCAGGTGAGCGTGAGGGAGGTGGGAGTGGGGGGCATGGGGGCGATCAGGGGAGGGGGACCGGCGTGACTGACGACTGGTTTGTGCCCAGGTGGTGCTGTGCGCGGGCCAGCTCAACGCGCTGGCCAGCCTGGTCACCGTGTTCTACCTCCTGGCGTACGCAGCTGTCGACCTGGCCTGCCTGGCGCTGGAGTGGGCATCGGCTCCGAACTTCAGGTGAGTCGCACCTGCGGGCACGGGGGGGGGAGAGAGAGAGAGAGAGAGGGCATTTCTGCCTGGCTGGCGCCTTGTCCCTCTGCCTGTCTGCTCCTTCCTCCAGCCCGAGCTCCTTCTATCTCTTTCTCTTCTCTCCCCCAGGCCCACGTTCCAGCTGTTCTCCTGGCACACCTGCCTGCTGGGCCTGCTGAGCTGCGTGGTGATGATGTTCCTGATCAACGCGGTCTACTCCTCCGCCAGCATGGTGCTGCTACTGCTGCTGCTGCTGCTCCTCCACTACCGCGCCCCCACCAGCAGCTGGGGCTACATCAGCCAGGCCCTCATCTTCCACCAGGTACGCAGACCGCTCTGTCAAGTATGGTCTTTAGTATCTCTGCACGGTCTGGTCTGTGGTATCTCTGTACCGCCTGGTCTGTAGCATCTCTGCACGGCCTGGTCTGTAGTTTCTCTGCACGGTCTGGTCTGTAGTATCTCTGCACGGCCTGGTCTGTAGTTTATCTGCACGGCCTGGTCTGTAGCATCTCTGTACCGCCTGGTCTGTAGTTTCTCTGCACGGCCTGGTCTGTAGTTTCTCTGCACGGCCTGGTCTGTAGTTTCTCTGCATGGTCTGGTCTGTAGTTTCTCTGCACGGCCTGATCTGTAGCATCTCTGTACAGTCTGGTCTGTAGTATCTGGTCTGTAATATTGCTGCACAGCCCAGTCTGCAGTCTATCTATATGGACCGACTCTCACCGTGTCCAGGTGCGGAAGTACCTCCTGATGCTGGATGTGAGGAAGGAGCATGTGAAGTTCTGGCGGCCGCAGGTCCTGCTGATGGTGGCCAACCCCCGTTCTAGCTGCCAGCTCATCAGCTTTATCAACGACCTCAAGAAGGGGGGCCTGTTCATCCTGGGGCATGTGCAGCTGGGGGACCTGGGTGAGAACACTGACCAGTGCACATGGGGACACTGGAGGGCTGCAGAGCTCTGGGCAGCCTGTCCCTGCTCATCCAAGCTCCTCAGTACCTTAGTGTGTCGGTGTCTTAACATCAGCTCCTGTAACTCTATTCTACTATATTGGTCCACTCAGTCTCATTACTGCATTACTCTATTGTTGTGTCGAGTGTGTATTAAATGCTCACTTTCTCTCTCAGTCCAGTGTTAATGGACTGTAGTGTCCAGTGTGTCTGTATTAACCCCTCTCTCTCAGTGCAGTGTTAATGGACTGTAGTGTCCAGTGTGTCTGTATTAACCCCTCTCTCTCTCAGTGCAGTGTTAATGGACTGTAGTGTCCAGTGTGTCTGTATTAACCCCTCTCTCTCAGTGCAGTGTTAATGGACTGTAGTGTCCAGTGTGTCTGTATTAACCCCTCTCTCTCAGTGCAGTGTTAATGTACTGTAGTGTCCAGTGTGTCTGTATTAACCCCTCTCTCTCAGTGCAGTGTTAATGGACTGTAGTGTCCAGTGTGTCTGTATTAACCCCTCTCTCTCAGTGCAGTGTTAATGGACTGTAGTGTTCACCTCTCTCTCAGACACCCTGCCTTCAGACCCAATACAGCCCCAATACAATTTCTGGCTCAGCCTGGTGGACAAGCTGGGGGTGAAGGCATTCGTTGACCTCACGCTGTCGCCCTCTGTGCGGCAGGGCACCCAGCATCTCCTGCGGATCACCGGCCTGGGTGAGCAGAGGGTTTACTCACACCAATTTGGTAGCAAGGTTTTTACAGCAGAAAAATCAGTACCAGCATTATTAAATATAAAAACCACAGTAGCAGTACTAGGAACATTATTTGTAATACTAGCGTATGTTAGTGAAAGCAATATTGGAACTAACGAATGTAGTAATTATTTTAATATTCACAGCAGCAGTACCCAGCAGCAGCAGTGGCAGTATTAGGACTAGTACAGGTAGACTTCCTGTGACCGTGTCTGCAGGATTGAGGACAGAGCCCTTCCTGTTTTACTCTGCTCCCTCTTACTCTCTCCATTTTCCTCCCTCTCTCCCTCCCTCTTCCTCTTGTCCTCTCTCTCCCCTCTTGCCCTTTTCCTCTCCCTCTCTCTTCCTCCCTCCCCTCCTACCCTCTCCCTCTCTCTCCTCCTCTCTCCTCTCTCCAGGCGGAATGAAGCCCAACACGCTGGTCCTGGGTTTCTATGACAACTGCGTGCCAGAAGACTACTTCCTGCAGGACCCTGTCTTTCGGAATGGGACGGAGGGAGGCGGGAGAGCAGGAGGAGGAGGAGGGGGGGACAGTTTTGGGGTGGACATCCCCTCCCTGCAAGCCCACTTCCCCCCCGTGCGGGACGCAGAGTCCAGCCGCTCTCTGGCGCCGGACGAGTACGTCAGCATCATCGCGGACGCCATCAAGATGCAGAAGAACGTGTGCCTGGCGCGCTACTTCTTCCAGCTGGAGGTGGAGAGGGAGAGGGGGCTCGGGGGGTGGAGGAGAGGAAGAGAGAGGGAGAAGGGCAGCATCGATGTCTGGCCCCTCAACCTGCTGCGTCCCGAGAGCAGCGGCTTCGTGGACGTCTGTAGCCTCTTCCTGCTGCAGATGGCCTGCATTCTCAACATGGCCACGGGGTGGCGCCGCGCCCGCCTGCGCATCTTCCTCTGCGTGGAGTCGGAGTCTGGCGACCAGGGCTGGATGGCCAAGGAGGAGAAGCTCCGGGAGCTGCTGGGGAAGCTGCGCATCAGGGCCACCATCCGGATTGTGGACTGGGACACCGTGGCCCGGCTGCACTGGGGGAAGAGGCCCCGGGCCGCCACGCCGGGGGCAGGGGGCGGGGGTCAGGGTGGCGATTTCGATGGCCCGTCCCTCGCCACCGCGCCCTCCGCGGCCTGCGCCACGCTTCCGGGACCCGTGTCGGACGACTTCCTGTCCGCGCTCAACAGGCTGCTGCGGGAGAACAGCGGCGACGCCGTCGTGCGCTTCCTGTACCTGCCCTGCCCCCCTGCTGACACCAGCCAGCTGCAGAGCTACCTGTCCCAGCTGGAGGTCATGACCCGTGACCTCGGCCCCACCTTGCTCATCCACGGTCTGACCCCGGTGACCTGCACTGACCTCTGACTGGCTTCCGACAGCCGGCCTTCCCACGCTTTCCCTGGCTCCGACTTATTTCGTCCCCGACGTCAGCCGTCCAATCGGAGCTTGCTGTTGTCTTCAAGGAGCCAATGAGAGCGAGCGCCTGTGGACCGTGTTGCTTGTCCTGTATAAACTGTGTACATACGAACTCTGTATATAAAACCTGAGATTTTGAGCTTTAATTTGTGTGATAAACAGCACAATACCAAATTCACTTCATTATTCTATTCTTATATATATTCATGCAGTAAATAAGAATAGTATTCTTAATAATAATACTATTTTTTAAATTCATCTGTGCCTCACCTCAACGCCCACCTTGTCTTAAAAGGGATGCCTCTGTATCATCATTTTCAGATCCCCTCTGTTCCACATTCAGATTATGTCCCTTCTGCCATTGCAAAAGCACTTTGGAAATTTAAAATTTAAATTTAACTAAAACCAGCTTCTTCCAGGGAGATAGCTTTGACACAGAGATAATAGCTTTGGCACTGAACACCAGCGGACTGTAGCTTGTGCCCTGCGTAGCTTTGCCCACGTTGCAAGCACAGAGCCTTACTCAGACGCTCATGGGCAGACAGGGGTAGGGAGCGGATTTAAATCAGGCAGCACGAGGCACAGCCCTGCAAGCGTGTCCAACAGACAGAAAAGTCCAGACTGTTGGTTCTCAGGGAGGTCTGGCTCGGGAGAAAGCTATGTCAAAAAGATGAGGTTTAAAAACTTTACCGTAGGAGACGTAAAGGCAGAAATTCAGATGGGACCAAAACACAGGCCAGCCTCGGTTTCAAACGCACCACGGCAACCGCGCCTCTCAAACCTCACTGCCGAGGTTCCTGGCGCCGTCTGATGACGCATCAGATCGCTTCCCTTCCCCCCCAAAAAAACTGCGCAGTGTTGTCTATTTCATGGGTTCGACCGAAGCGAACTTATTAGGACGCAAGTTGTGTTCAGGAATACAGAAGTGCCTGCGACGAATGTTTTCGTTACTGTTCGGGTGAAAAACTGGAAATGTACGTGTAAAACCCAGAAACAAATACAGGTTTCTGTGAATTGAAAGTTATAAAGTCGTGTTAAAATATGCAGCGCGGAGCAACTATCCAAATGTAATTTCAGATTATTTAGAATATTTTGGCAGTTTATTATAATATGTAAGTAGACGTTTTGATATTTCATTTGTTAAAGAATTTCTCTTTATTTGCAAGAGACATGTACATACAGGAGGACTTCATCGTGGTACTTCATGAAGTAATATTAATAAAAAAATATACAGTAATAAGCTTTTTGCATTAAGAGAGAGCAAAGCCTTTTAATCTGCAGTAACAATTTAGATGCTAACAGGTTCTGAAACAACACAACGTATTTTCAAATGGAGCATCAATAAGGTTTCCAGAAAAAGAGTAATCACACAGTTTTAGAAATGAATTGGTACAAATGGGTGGGATTACGACAATGGTGAAGATCGGGACCGAGCACGTTATTCAATAAGTAAAATAGTTGATCATAACCCCCCAATCATTTATCTAAGAATATACCCGAGGGGTTGGTATAATCAGAGGCACGTGAGTTCTTTGTTCTCTGGCACAGTTTTGCTAAAAAGAGTAATAATGCAGGCACATTGGGTTAAACAAACATTTATTCATAATGACAGTAACACGCAGTACACTATACACAGCATAAACCTACAACACACAAGTTCCTGTGACAGGTGCACAGACAAGGCGTTTCAGAGGTCTACGACTTGTCCCCCCAGAAAGCCCCAGGCTGCTGGAAAGTATTGGATTCTCAAGTAACGTCTACAGAAGCCAAGGAAGAGCTCAGCTGCCGGCTATACTAGAATACAACCTACAACTGGGATTAAATCTCTCTCTCTAATCTGGATGCCACAAAATAAATGGGAGTACACTGTATCCCTGTATTGTTAAATGCACCCACAAGGCGGGAGAGGCAATTTTAAACAGGGATTCTTTATTCAGGAACTCCAAGAGAGCTACAGAATACCACGCTCTCTTAGCAAGATTTAAATATTTGGCTCCACTTGGGTCTTTTCTGACGATTTTGAAGTTCTCGCTTGGCACAAGCTTCAGGTTCCCTCTCCTCTTCTCCTCCCTCTCTTTTCACACTTTTTTTCCCCTTTTTTTTCTCTTTTGCCTCCTCCTGATCTGATCTTATGTGGTGTGTTTCTGGACTGTTGATTGACAATCATTTAGCCAAAACTTAATTAACTGAGGTGGACCAGTCCTGGTCCTGGGGGGTCAGTGTGTCTGCAGGGTGTCCAGTCTTGGCCCTGTGAGGTCAGTGTGTCTGCAGGGTGTCCAGCGGGTCACAGCACTGCTGTCATGAGCAGAAACTTCAGGAACAGCAGTCACTAATTCTGAATTTCTAAATGAATTTCTGATTCTGAATGATGATCCGAAAAAAACATAGCTGGCTTTAAAGTAGTACAGCTGTTCCTGAAGATGGCATAGAGACAGATCAGTCACTGGTATAAAGAACACTGGTAGTTCAAATAGGTAGCTGCTTCAGCATGCGTAGGTTGCAAAGGAACAAGTAAAGGTTTATTCCATGCTGAAAAGAGAAGAAAGTAAACACAACATTTCGGCTGTCGAGCCTTCTTCACGTGACACATAAAGAACACTATATCAGGAGGAGTCAAATGGATACATTTTCCCGTTTCCCATTCCTGCTTCTCCACTTTCCTTTTTCTGAAATCTCCTTTTCAGCGTAGATGGGACACTTAATTCCCGGACAAAAATGCAGAGTCAAAAAGTATTAGGTGGCAGTGCTTTAATTCCTGAAGACGCGAATTGCCAGCAAGCACGAGCAAACGCAAGCTCGAAGCGACTTCTGGGAACTGTAGTGCACTAGGGGGAAGTTAGTTTGTGCCGCTTCCGGTGGAGACAGGAAGTGAGGGGTCAAAGGTCTTGTTTGTAACTGGAACTGAGAAAGATGGCTGCGGCGGGGTTCGTGGAGGGAAGTTTGAATGTTAGTGGGTTGGAATAAAGACTTAAAGAAAAAAACGCAGCCTTATATAAAATAATCACTTTTATTTAATTTGTGATATTTTATTTAATTGCATTAAAGACTTTATAACACGGAAAAACGACACGTTACAGTTGGAAACATTTTCTGGTAAGATTGTATGGTTTGTGTCAAGCAATAATGAACGTTATTGTCACTGTAGCTCATTGTAAGATTCATAGCGAACGGCAAAACTGCTTTAATTCTCAGGTAATTTATTAAAATTGAATCTTTTATTGTATTAGTGACAGAATGGGATTCAAAAGTCATTTGCTGGACTGTCTTTACAGTCTTCACAGATCTGATGGTGATGAGTGTGAATGTGGAGATACAGAGGAGCTGGACTGAGTGTCTTTACAGTCTCTACAGGTCTGATGGTGATGAGTGTGAATGTGAAGATACAGAGGAGCTGGACTGAGTGTCTTTACAGTCTCTACAGATCTGATGGTGATGAGTGTGAATGTGAAGATACAGATGAGCTGGACTGAGTGTCTTTACAGTCTTCACAGATCTGATGGTGATGAGTGTGAATGTGAAGATACAGATGAGCTGGACTGAGTGTCTTTACAGTCTCTACAGATCTGATGGTGATGAGTGTGAGTGTGAAGATACAGAGGAGCTGGACTGAGTGTCTTTACAGTCTCTACAGATCTGATGGTGATGAGTGTGAGTGTGAAGATACAGATGAGCTGGACTGAGTGTCTTTACAGTCTCTACAGACCTGATGGTGATGGGTGTGAGTGTGAAGATACAGATGAGCTGGACTGAGAGCATTTACTTCAGCTCTGATGTTTATTGCAAGTTTGACCTTTTAATGAATGTGTTTTGTTTGTGTTTTGATGGATAGGCTGGTATAAGGAAGACTGAAGTGGTAGAATGGCTATGGTGACCCCCCAGATGTGCAGTCTAGGGGGGTATATTGACCATGACAGCCACCTATGTCCCCGGCCACCCCCTGTGCCCATGGGGACCAGCAGTCCAAGAAGTCTTCACCTGCCCTCGACGTCTGACCTTGACCTCTCTCTGACTCCTGACAGACTGGGCAGAACGACAGGGATCCTGAAGAGAGATGGAGAGGGAGGGGGGAGACATGTTCACAGACAGGTACTGATTAAGAAACACACAGACAGATCAGGACAGGGAGAGGAAGAGAGAGAGAGACACAGATCAGGATAGGGAGAGGAAGAGAGACAGACACACACAGATCAGGACAAGGAGAGGAAGAGAGACAGACACACACAGATCTGGACAGGGAAAGGAAGAGAGACAGACACACACAGATCAGGACAGGGAGAGGAAGAGAAAAGGAGAGATACATAGACAGATCGGGTTGGAGTTTTACAGGACAGACAGAGTGAAGCAGAGAGGAACACGTGAACAGGAAGGTACTGCGAGTGAGGGAGCGGGAAACAGACACAGATTGTTAAATGCAGGTGGAGTAAGACGGAATGGCACACAGCCAGTGGTGCGACATCATCCGGGAGTCTGCCTTGGTGTGTGCTGGTGCGTCTCTCTCATGGGACGGCCCCTTGCAGTACGCCATTTTTGTCTTCAGGTCCGCTTCGATGTCAGCCCGGGTTCACAGGCCAGAGCGGCCGATCTCTCGCCCCCACAGCGGGACGGGCCAGCCGTTTCCACGGTGACCGCAAGCGGGGCGCACCCCCAGCCCCGCGACAGCACAGCAGCTCTCTTCGGCCGACAGGAACCACAGGCGCCGAGCAAGTCGGCTAAATACAAGGCCCCCAAAGGTGGGAAAAGTGCATTGCTGCTTGAGCCCTTAGGGGTATTGTCTGTAAGGGTCCCCAACGCCCCAGTCGCTGGTGTGTTATTCCTCAGAGTGGAATCTACATGTAGATTCAAACTGAGAGCAGGAGGCACTTCTTTACAATAAGAGTTGTGGGAGCGTGGAACAAGTTATTGAAGCTGATACCATGACTTCTTTTGACAAACAGCTGGAGGAGATCCTAAAATCAGTTACCTACTAACTACCCACAAGACAAGCACCGGCCCAAGTGGTCTCCTCTCGTTTGTAACTGCTCTAATGTCTGGCAGTTAATCACATAATTTGTTTGATCGGGGAACTGACTTTATTTTTTTTTCTCCTAAGGGTCTCTTCATTATTTCATTTAATGGTCTCCAGCTTTAATAATAACAATTAAATTGCTCCTGGTCTTTGGAAATGGGCAATTTAACAGTAACCTATCAAGCCTGCTGGAGTGGGGCTTTTCCAGAGCCTGATGGGAAAATCCTGCTATCCAGATTAGTCTGGTCTTTTCTCTTTCCTCTTCATGTCTCAGTTTCTCTCTCCCTCTTCAAATTCTTTGGGAACCATTCAAAACCCATTGGGGGTTTTCTGAGTCTCACATGATTGCCATCAGAAACCTATATAAACAAGATTTGAAAGCAGTAATCACAGATGTTTGCTTTATTTGTAGGACATTTTAAGTTACATTTTCATCCTGGCTCTTTGGTTTGTAAAATCAAGTGGGCTGTAGTATGTGCAGTTTGATTTGTGTACCTTTAACAGAAAACATAACTTGATGCAGTTATATATAACTTTGAACAGTAAATCAGTTGTCAATATTGCCATTAGTACATACAGTGTGTGGTTATTAGCATGGTTGTGAATATGGTGATAAGGTTTATTTTTTTGTGAACAGGGGATCAAGACAAGATACGGAAAAGGCACCAAGAGAAGCAGGCAGTGCGAGAAACACCCCTGGATTGCCAGCCAGGGGTCCTCGCAGAAGGTCCGGAGCTGAACACCACCCTGGCCGTTGGAGTGGAGCTAAGAGGCGTGGCTGAGGCGGAGTTTGACCCCAAAAGGGCGGTGCAGGACCAGCTGAGGAAGTCGGCACACAGGAAGAACGCCATTGAGATCAGAGCGACTGAGGGTGAGAGGTGGAAACAGTGGAGCCGAGGGGCGCAGGGCAGGGTAGGAGAGGAGAGGAGGAGCAAAGCAACAAATTATGGAAAGAGGAGAGAGAGGGACTGGAGGAAAGAGGGCTGGAGAGGGAGGAGAGAGATGGGGTAGATGTGAGAAATGAGTAATGGAGTGAAACAGAGGAGAGGAAGTTAATCAAAGAGAGGGGCAAACGAGAGGTTGGGAAGAATTGAAGAAGGAAAAATGCTGTCTCAATTCCCTCTTACAGCCTGTGTCCCTCTCTGTCAGGAGTGAACATCCCTCGTTCCCAGCAGCTCTATCGCGCCCTGGTCAGTGTCAGTGTGCCGGAGGATGAGCTGATCAGTGAGGCTGTCAAAGAGAGGTTGCTGCTGGCCCCGCCCCCTCGCGCCCACGGCAACAAGGTCAGTAGGGGAGGAGTCACAGGCTCGTCGCTCTAACCGCCAATCACCTCCAGGTTAAACCATGTTGTAAGAAAGCAGGAGGATTTTTGATGTATTGTCTAGTCATTATTGCTTTCTTACAAGATAAGGAGGCACTGAGCAGATACCTCTTTTTTTTAGGAGACGGGTGCATTACAATAAAATGAAAAGTGAATTTTTCTAAGCAGTGGGTTGCATAATTATTGACACAAGTTGTCAATGGGTACCTGGAAAATTGGTTTAGTCCACAATGTGCCCTACATGACTCAAGCTCCCTTTCGCCCCCCGTTGGTCTCAGCAGGGACTGGTGAATGTGATTACTTCACTGGCCTTTCATCTTGAATTGCCTAAATCTAATTATTGGGAACACTTGTAAGTTATTTATCAGTGAAACAAGATATTTAATTAAATAAGGGAGCTCTAGTGTCCGAGGGCTTTCGGATTTGGGCTGGTCCGCTCAGTTCTCCCCTGACCGAGCCAGTTTGCTTTCTGTGTGCAATTCCAGGAGTCTCCTCCAGAGGGACCCGACCTCCTACACTTCTACAGCCCCAGCGAGCTGCTGCGTGAGACCCCATTCCTGCCAGGGGAGGGGGTGACCCTCCCGCGACCCCGTCCCGTGCCCAGGCCCTCGCAAGCAACGTTCGATCTCTACCACAAGCATCGGCAGTGGGAGGCATGACGCCCCCTGTCTGCGAGGAGCTGAGCCGCTCTGACTGTGAGAGTGTGTGAGCTTTGAGGTGTGATAGGGCTGTAGTAAGCGGGAGTGTATTTATATATAGTAGATATTTTTGTCTTAAATTATTTAAATAATTCTGTGTGAGAGTTTTTATTATTATTAGAGAATAATAATTATTATTATTACAATTATTACAATGCTTTGCATAAGTATTCACCCCTTTCCTGTAAGATTCCATTTTGTCCATCTATTTTCTAAATGCTTCTTCCAGTTCAGGGTCACAGGGGGGGTCTGGAGTCTGCGCCCACAAGCAGCGGCTGTAAGACGGGGTACACACTGGACCGACAGACGCAAAGACGCGCACTTTGAGGAAACTCAAGGAAACCCAGGGAGAACATGCGAACTCCCCACAGATAGCACCCCAGATCCAGGTCGGGCTCGAACCCAAGGCCCCAGCACTGCAAGGCAGCCATGCGCCTCTGTGCCACTAGTGTTCCTTTTTCTTGAATTGCAAATGAAGTGTACACTTTAAGTCAACTGTTTTATACATTTTATGTCACAGTCTTGTATATTTTATAGACAATTATATTATAAATACATGTTTTTCACTGAAAACTCCAATACTCATACTGAACACTTTTGGGGATAAAAACTTAAATTTAAGCAAAAGCTCAAATGTGTAAAATGTTGATTGCTTACATATTTACATATCTTTCCTGTGTTCAATTTAAAGTAGTTTACAATGTGTATACATGATTTGTAATTCAAGGCAATAGGATATCATTGGAATGGGTTAAATACTCCTGTCTGGTGGTGTATATTGTTTTTTGATGATTCCATAGAGACCAGGAGCTGCACAGTACAGCTCTTGTCCACAGAGAGACCAGGAGCTGTGCAGTGCTGTTGTACCCTGAACTCCAACACAAAATAGTTGTTTTTTATTATATGGTATTAACTGCTTCTTAACCGTCTCTGGAAACCACAGATTCGAAGTCTGGTTTAAACATGCTGTTTATTGCATGGACAGTAACAATGAAACAGATTTTATGTGGCCTCACTCTTAGGCACGAATTGAGTTTGACTGCAGTGTAAAGAGATTACATTGAGCACTTATAGAGAGTTACAGACACAGCCCCTTGTTTCCAAAACACATCTGCTCACTGATTTGTTCTGCTGTGATAAATACGGTGCTCTAAAACTGCACTGATTTATCAGTGATGCCCTTCTGTTTTTGAAAATCTAGGAAAATCAATTATGTTCCGCCCGATCTGGAACAGTCTGCTCTGAGCTCAGCTGTCATCCCTGAGAATCACAATGTACCCTTTAGGGAGATCCTGCCTTAGAAGTGCTTAGTCATAATCTCACAAAAGGGAGGTTCACACCATTGGCTCCTCAGCCAAGCACGGACACCCAGTGCCTGACCTGCAGTTCCTTTTGTACTCGGGAGATCTACTATTGCAACAACACATCATGAGTGGGGTAAAACGGACCTGTCTCGCAGGCAGAGGTGAATGAGGGAGTACAGGCTCTGCCTGTCCCTGTCTCTCTCACCCTCTCCCCCTTCTCCCCGCCTTCCTCTCCTCTCTCTTTCCCTCTCCTGCCCACTCTCTGCCCCCCGCCACTTACAAGAAGGGTTTCTGCCGGGGCTGAATGACGCAATGCACGTCCTCGTCATACTCCAGCTCATCGTCATAATCCCCCTCCTCTTCCTCTTCCTCCTCCTCCTCCTCCTCCTCTTCCTCCTCCTCCTCCTCAGTCTCCACCCTGTGCGGCAGCTCGTGCTCCCCGTTCATCTCCAGGCAGCGGAAGCAGAAGGCGGCCCCGCAGGACAGGTTGGGACAGTCCACCTCGGGACAGCCGTCCAGCATGTGGGACACCAGGGTGAAGCAGGCGGGGCAGGCGCGGACCGAGGGGCAGCCGTGTACCCCGTTTCCCGGCTCGTCTACCGCGGGACAGTGCAGCAGGAGTGCCTGCTGGGGGCAGCGGTTGTTGCCACAGTCGGTCTCCGCTCTGTCCTCCTCGTCCCTCCCGGCCCCGTGTCCCTCCCTGGAGCGGGACCGGGCTCCCTGCCTCTCTCCTGCCTCCTTCCCCGTCTCCCCCCCCCGCGGGCTGCTCCCGCGCCCACGGGCCCTCCCTCTCTCTGGCCTCCCCTTCCACTCCCGCAGACAGTCCCAGCAGAAGCGGTACAGGCGGCGCAGGTCCAGAGAGCAGGGGCCGCACACCGCGCAGAGCCCTACCCCTCCTGCGCCTGGCACCTGCTCACACAGCCGAGTACACCGTGGGCACTGCAGGGAGAGAGAGGGGTTAATACAGACACACTGGACACTACAGTCTATTAACACTGCACTGAGAGAGAGAGGGGTTAATACAGACACACTGGACACTACAGTCCATTAACACTGCACTGACAGAGAGAGGGGTTAATACAGACACACTGGACACTACAGTACATTAACACTGCACTGAGAGAGAGGGGTTAATACAGACACACTGGACACTACAGTCCACTAACACTGCACTGAGAGAGAGGGGTTAATACAGACACACTGGACACTACAGTCATTAACACTGCACTGAGAGAGAGAGGGGTTAATACAGACACACTGGACACTACAGTCTATTAACACTGCACTGAGAGAGAGAGGGGTTAAAACAGACACACTGGACACTACAGTCCATTAACACTGCACTGAGGGAGAGAGAGGGGTTAATACAAACACACTGGACACTACAGTCCATTAACACTGCACTGAGAGAGAGGGGTTAATACAGACACACTAGACACTACAGTCCATTAACACTGCACTTAGAGAGAGAGAGGGGTTAATACAGACACACTGGACACTACAGTCCATTAACACTGCACTGAGAGAGAGAGGGGTTAATACAGACACACTGGACACTACAGTCCATTAACACTGCACTGAGGGAGAGAGAGGGGTTAATACAGACACACTGGACACTACAGTCCATTAACACTGCACTGAGGGAGAGAGAGGGATTAATACAGACACACTGGACACTACAGTCCATTAACACTGCACTGAGAGAGAGGGGTTAATACAGACACACTGGACACTACAGTCATTAACACTGCACTGAGAGAGAGGGGTTAATACAGACACACTGGACACTACAGTACATTAACACTGCACTGAGAGAGGGGGTTAATACAGACACACTGGACACTACAGTCCATTAACACTGCACTGAGAGAGAGGGGTTAATACAGAGACACTGGACACTACAGTCCATTAACACTGCACTGAGAGAGAGAGGGGTTAATACAGACACACTGGACACTACAGTCCATTAACACTGCACTGAGGGAGAGAGAGGGGTTAATACTGACACACTGGACATCAGTGTGTTTTAGCTGACCTTCCTGTATTTGTCAGTGTTGTCCACACTGAGCTCTAGAATTTTCCTCTCCAGTCCCACCCTCTCCTCCTCACTCAGCAGAGCCAGGTTTCGCACTTGAGGCCACGGCCAACAGAGGGCGCACTGTGGGCAGGTGAAGTCACTGCTGCCCTGTGGGGAAGGAGACAGACGCCCAGAACCATCAGAGCACATTGGGTCCGGTGATTCTGTGCACTTTACTCTGGTTTCTGCAGCTGTTTCAGAAACAAATCCAGTAAAAAGCAGTTGATCCGAGACTTTAATTTTCAGACTTTAATTTTTTACATTCCCAAACAAGACAGCCTTGTCTCCCACTCCAGGAGGCAGGAGGCCTGTCCCAGTTTCTCACCTGGTTCAGGGTGGACTGGATCCGCTCCTTCAGTCTCTCCAGGCTGGAGATCTTTGCACAGCAGGGAAACTTCACTTGCACAGCTCCTGGGTCTGAGCATCAATAAACCTCATCATCATCATCGCTTCCAAAAACATTGTCACTGAATTCTGTCTCCCTCGCCAGCCCCCATCTTCCTCCTGTCTCTCTGAAAGACCTCAGTTTCTCCATCTCCAATATCTGTGTCCAGGCTGTGGTCCCTGAGCCTGTCCTCTCTGGACAGCCAGGTCTGCCTGTGTCCAGTGTCTATGTTCAGGCTGTGGACACTGAGCCTGTCCTCTCTGGACAGCCAGGTCTGCCTGTGTTCAGTCTCTATGTCCAGGCTGTGGACACTGAGCCTGTCGTCTCTGGACAGCCAGGTCTGCCTGTGTCCAGTGTCTATGTTCAGGCTGTGGACACTGAGCCTGTCCTCTCTGGACAGCCAGGTCAGTTTGTGGCTAGTTTCTATGTCCAGGCTGTTTACCGACTTGTACTGTGGCTTGTTTGAGCGCATTAACACCGCAACAATACTGGGAAGCTGAAGTCACAACGTTTGACTAAAAAGTCGGCATTACCGCCCCTCTCGCTTCACACATTCTCCTAAATAAGACTAACAGCAAACGCAGTAATTTTAATAAATTAGCGCTCTGATCGCTTCGCCCGGTCTCCCACTCTCCCGAACTCACCTGCTCCGTTTCTCAGTCCTTCACTCTGAGGCTGCTCCATCGTAACCAAAAACCTCAAGCAATCGCAGAAAGATTAATTTACAATATACATATTACTCTTTAAAAAACAAAAAAAACACTAAATTCGTCAGCGGCCTGTCAGCTGCTGAATCCCCCGCCTGTTTTCTTGACTTCAACTTCCCTGTAGTTCCATTTTCAGTTTCATGTGAGCTCACGGTGTGAGGGCGCGCTTGCTGCCCCCTGGCGGCCAGCTCTCTGTACTGCAACACTGTTCCGTCGGGGCGGGCGAAGCGCGGCATGCGCGAACAGGCTTTGCGGGCAGAAAAAAATATAGCCCAAGTTCATAAAGTTTTAGTAAAACTGTTATTTTTTAATGTAATGAATGTAGTACTGGACTTTCTGTCTGAGCTTCCAAGTATACTGTCCGTCTATGTCTGTCCAAGTATCACCTCTGTGCATCCTTCTGTCCAACCAAGTGTGCTGTCCACTGTCCACAGCTGTCTGTCCACTCCATCCATCAAAGAGATCTGTGTGTCCACCTGTCCATCCATGGGTCCTCTCTATCCATCCAAGGGTATCAGTGGTGATTCAGCACAGGGCTGTTTAGCTCAGAGACCCGAAGCCCTGTCTTTCGGACTTAGGCCGGACCGGTGAGGAGGACGGACATGAAGACACGTGACAGCTGATGGACAGGAACTGTGGCAGCAGCGGAGAGAGAAGAGAGAGGACAACGTCCCTCTGCCCACCGTGGCAGGGCTGTCGTTAAACAGCGAGTGGAACGATGACATCATGACGATGATGTCATTGAGAGGGAGTCCTCCTCTCTGTCTCTCGCTGGAGGTGAGTCAACAGAGAGAGGAGCAAAGAAACAGGAGAGGGAGGGTCCCCGTCTCTGGAGGTGAGTGAACAGAGAGAGGAGGAGAGAGAGGCTCCCTGTCTCTATAGGTGAGTGAACAGAGAGAGGAGGAGAGAGAGAGGAGAGAGAGAGGCTCAACAGGTACAAATTCACACTGAACAACAACACATTGGAGCACACATCCAGCTACACATATCTCGGTCTCACCATCAGCTCTTCCGGGAGTTTTGACCTGGCAGTGAAGGCACTGAGGGAGAAGGCACTCAGGGCTTTCTACGCAATAAGAAGGAGGCTCTTCAACATCAACCCACCAACAAGAATCTGGCTCCAAATACTTGAAAGTGTAATCCAACCCATTGCCCTATACGGCAGTGAAGTGTGGGGTCCCCTCACAGACCAGGATTACACCCAATGGGACAAACACCCCACAGAAACTCTGCACATGGAGATCTGTAGAAACATCCTCCGTGTGCAGAGAAGAACTCCTAACAACGGGTGCAGGGCCGAATTAGGCCAGTACCCACTATTGATAAACATACAGAAAAGAATATTCAAGTATTGGCTACACCTAAAAAACAGTGACCAAAATTCCTACCACCACAAAGCCCTGCTGAGCCAAGAGCTGAGCCCAGAACAGAGCCCCCTGAGCCAGCTGGTCCTGAGGCTCACCGACCTGAGCCACACCGACACTAACCAGCCTCAGGACAGCACTGCTAGAGCACCACAACCCAGACTCAACCACATCACAGCACAGATCAAACAGCAATATCTCACACACTGGGACACACACACACAGACACAACATAAACTGGAATGTTACAGAACCTTAAACAGACAATACACACTAGCTGAATATTTGACCAAAATAAAAAATAACAAACAGAAACAGACCCTGACGAAGTACAGGCTCAGTGACCACAGCCTGGCCATAGAAACTGGGCGACACAGGCAGACCTGGCTGTCCAGAGAGGACAGGCTGTGCTCCCACTGCCAGCGGGGAGAAATAGAGACAGAGGTGCACTTCCTACTGCACTGTGACAGATACTCTGGGATTAGAGAAACATTCTTCCCTAAATTCAGAAATCTAATCCCAGAGTTCCCACACCTGCCAGAATCACAACGGGTCCCAATCCTACTGGGAGAGGGAGGAGGGAACTCAGTTGAACTGGCAGCCCAGTATGTGATCTCCTGTCACAGCCTGAGGAACAGTGAGTCTGTCTCCCAATAATGCTCCTTCTTTCTACAGTATATGTAAATATTTTATAATATGTCATTGTTGTAAATGTCTGTAATATGTCTGTAGATTTTATTTTACTTCTATTTTTGTTTTGTTTCATGTAAATATCATTACTTTCATTTGCTTTGGCAACACTGATTGTACCCATCGGTCATGCTAATAAAGCACCTTGAATTGAATTGAATTGAATTGAGAGGCTCCCTGTCTCTGGAGGTGAGTGAACAGAGAGAGGAGAGAGA
The DNA here is from genome assembly GCF_055471065.1 of Atractosteus spatula. Classification (NCBI taxonomy): domain Eukaryota; kingdom Metazoa; phylum Chordata; class Actinopteri; order Semionotiformes; family Lepisosteidae; genus Atractosteus; species Atractosteus spatula. The sequence continues at coordinate 67,739,264 of NC_142708.1, read as the reverse complement.
GGCTCCCTGTCTCTGGAGGTGAGTGAACAGAGAGAGGAGCAGAGAGAGAGGAGAGAGAGGGTCCCTGTCTCTGGAGGTGAGTGAACAGAGAGAGGAGAGAGAGGCTCCCTGTCTCTGGAGGTGAGTGAGCAGAGAGAGGAGCAGAGAGAGGAGAGAGAGGGTCCCTGTCTCTGGAGGTGAGTGAACAGAGAGAGGAGCAGAGAGAGAGGAGAGAGAGGGTCCCTGTCTCTGGAGGTGAGTGAACAGAAAGAGGAGCAGAGAGAGGAGAGAGAGGGTCTCTGTCTCTGGAGGTGAGTGAACAGAGAGAGGAGGAGAGAGGAGGAGAGAGGGGAGAGACGGTCCCTCTCACTGGAGGTGAGTGAACAGAGAGAGGAGGAGAGAGAGAGGAGAGTGAGGCTCCCTGTCTCTGAAGGTGAGTGAACAGAGAGAGGAGGAGAGAGAGAGAGCCCCCCCCCTCCACTGCCTGTCCCTCCTCGGATCTGGCTGAGCAGGCAGGCAGAGAAAGAGAGACACAGGCTCATGTCTGACTGGATACCTGCAGCCCAGCCTGAAGCTGAAGACCCACACGCAGGGAGGAAGACCTGAGTGCTAGCACTGATGAATAGCAGCCTGGCACTAGCAGGCGGACTTTCCCAGTGGATCCCAGCGTGATTGAGCCAGTGGTGTCGTTGGATTGAGGTAGGAGCTCTTCAGCCCGGTCCAGGCAGGACCGGTCGTGCTGTACAGTGGTCAACCGCTGTAGAAGCAACTCTGAACACTGGTAACACCGTGCTCAAGGGGCTGGAAAGGGCACCTCCTAGCTATCAAGTGAATTATGTCTTATTGAAGCTTTTATATACATGAGAACATTCAGGTTTGTACATCGCACATGCATCTCACAGTCTGCCGATCACTAGCTGCTATTGGCATTGCTGTTGTATTCACACGGTATATTGTAGTGCTGTTATAACATTTTACAGGTTATAATGGACATAAAATACAGAAAAAAAAGACAAATACAGATCACAACACAACAAACACAACAAAAGGAAAATATGAAAGAGGAGGGTGGCGTGATTGCTACCTTGCTGCGCAGGGGCCCTGGGTTCGATTCCTGGGTGCTGTCTGCTCGGAGTTTGGATGTTCTCTCTGGGTTTCCTCTGGGTGCTCTGGTTTCCTCCCACAGTCCAAAGACATACTGGTAGGGTAATCAGCTCCTAGGAAACCTGGTGTGAGTGTGTACATGTCTGTGTGTGTGTCTGTGTGTGAGTGGCCTGCGATGGATGGTGTCCCGTCCAGGGTGTACCTGCCTTGTGCCTGTTGCTTGCTGGGATAGGCTCCGACTGCCCTGCAACCCTGAATCGCATGAAACAGTTAGAAAATGGATGGATGAGAAAGGAACTGAGCTTGCATGAGAGAGACATACAACTATAAAGACACTCAGTCCAGCTCATCTGTATCTCCACATTCACACTCATCACCATCAGATCTGTAGAGACTGTAAAGACACTCAGTCCAGCTCATCTGTATCTTCACATTCACACTCATCACCATCAGATCTGTAGAGACTGTAAAGACACTCAGTCCAGCTCATCTGTATCTTCACATTCACACTCATCACCATCAGATCTGTAGAGACTGTAAAGACACTCAGTCCAGCTCTCTGTATCTCCACATTCACACTCATCACCATCAGATCTGTAGAGACTGTAAAGACACTCAGTCTGATCATCTGTATCTTCACATTCACACTCATCACCATCAGATCTGTAGAGACTGTAAAGACACTCAGTCCAGCTCATCTGTATCTTCACATTAATTTTCCTCAAAAGACAATTCAGAATCAAAGCTATGAAGAGATGCCCTATACTAAATAGCAGATTGAGTAATTGGTGAGTATAAAGATGAAGAATATAATCTTAGTTCTATTGATTTTTGTTATTGCCCTGTTTTTCAGATCAACAGCTCCCACTCCCCTCTCACTGACAACCCCAGCCTGCTACAGAGGAATGTGATTGGACACCCTCACGTGTCACTTAACAGAGCAAGAACAGCTGATTGGTCAGCTCACCCCCTGGAGCCTCCCTTGGGGGGCTTTTGTTTCGGACCTGTAAACGGGATGGATAAAGAACTCCAGTCCAGCCCCTCGAAAGAGCAGAGAGAAGAGATGAACTACATTGTGATTGAACTACTGATGACTCTCTATTAATAGCACTCTGTTCCAGCTATCTGCCTTTCAATTAAATCTATATACAGTAATTGGAAGTAGAGAGCAGTCCAATACAACTCCATATAGTACACTGGAGTCTGGTATAGTTCCACTCTCTGCACTACAGAACAGTATGATACAGTACAGTAAAGAGCAGTACAGTATAATAAGGTGCAGTACAGTCTTATACAGTACAGTAAAGTGCAGTACAGTATAATAAGGTGCAGTACAGTCTGATACAGTACAGTAAAGTGCTGCACAGTCTGATATAGTAAAGTGCAGAGTAATACAATGGAGTGGACTCCAGTATAGTAGAGTACAGTGTGAGTGTGACATTGGCCTGGCTGTAGGATTGCGAAGTGCCCTGAGTACAGGTGCTGTATAGATCAAATCTCAGTACTTCTCTGGGGGTGTCTGTCCCTTTACCCCAGAATGCTGCAGGAGGACTTGACATCAAACACTCCTCCTCTTCCCCCTCTCACCAACACAAACTGTTCCAGCTCTGAAGGCCCGGTGTGGGCTGGTTCTGGGCTGCGGTGCCAGGAGCCGTTCTAATCAGCACGACACTGACCCTCTGCAAGCCTCGTGGGGCGGTCTCGGTGACCATGACCTGAGAGGAACAAGTAATAGGTTTATTCCATGCTGAAAAGAGAAGAAAGAAAACACAACGTTTCAGCTGTGGAGCCTTCTTCAGGTGTGAGCAAGGCCTGTCTGATGGACTGTGTCCTGGAACGCAGTGGAATAGGTGTGCTAACTCCGCCCAGGGGGCGTGGTCAGGTCTGGGCAACACCCACTGCCCAGACCAGGCCCAGCCCGCAAGGGGACCACCTTGGGCACACTTTAAACTCTTTAAACACACTTTAGGCACTCTGTGAGCACACTTTGGGCACTCTTTAAGCACACCTTGGGCGCTCTTTAAGCACACCTTGGGCAGACTTTGTGCGCAGATCTGAGCAGGAGGAAGCAGCCCTCCTGCTTCAAGGAAGAGAAGAAAAAGCGAGCAGCCCAACAACTCGCTTAGAGGACAAGGACCTGCAACATCCCCGAGCCGGACCCCGCGGGAGAGATGGACGTGCTGTTCAGCGGAGACGGGGAGAGGAATTCCTCGGAGGAGCTGCTCCTGTGCCCCGGAGCGGGAGCGGGCAGCGAGGGCTGCGGGGCGGCCAGGGGCAACGGGAGCGAGTGGTGGCCAGCAGGGCAGGAGGAGGCGCTGTTCTCCGTGCCCGAGCTGTGCGCGGTCACGGCGGTGTGCACACTGCTCTTCCTGGTGGGCCTGGTCGGCAACGTGCTGACCATCCTGGTGGTGTGGCTGTACCCCGACCTGCGCAGCACCACCTACCTGTACCTCTGCAGCATGGCACTGTCCGACATCTTCATCTTCCTCCTCATGCCCCTCGACCTCTACAAGGTACAGATCTCCCCTGCCGGAGAGAGAGGCAGTACAACAGAGCACAAGAGCACACAAGACTGTAGCACAGTTCAGTGTAACAGAGCACAAGACTGTAGCACAGTGCAGTACAACAGAGCACAAGAGCACACAAGACTGTAGCACAGTGCAGTACAACAGAGCACGACAGCACACAATACTGTAGAGTACAGTGTAGATCAGTACAGTACGCTATAATACAGAGCAGTATAGATTACAGTATATCTCAGTATGTAACGGCACTGACCAGTACAGTGCAGTGTAACACAGTACAGTACTGAACACGACAGTATAGCGCAGTGTAGCTCCAGATATATCAGCACAGAAAGTGTAGTACACTATAGCTCAGTGCAGTATGGAAGAGCATAGTACAATGCTATAGTTGGAGTGCAGTGTAGCACTAGAGTATTTTCTGAGATCTTGTCTATGATAGGTCAGTATAGTCACGTTGTGCCAGTATGCCTGTCTGTGTTGTGTCACCGGGACACCTGACAAAGTTCTGTCAAAACCGCTGCAAGCTGACGTTCTGCTGTTCTGCCCTCCCCTATCCTTCCCACAATCCCCCAGCTGTGGCGCTTCCGGCCGTGGAACTTCGGCAGCCTGGTATGCAAGCTGGCCCAGTTCCTGAGCGAGGCCTGCACCAACTCCAGCATCCTGCACATCACCGCGCTCAGCATCGAGCGCTACCTGGCCGTGTGCTTCCCGCTGCGCGCCAAGGTGCTGGTGACCCGCGGCAAGGTGCGGGCGCTGATCGGGCTGCTGTGGGCCGTGGCCCTGCTCAGCGCCGGGCCTGTCTTCGCCCTGGTGGGCGTGGAGGAGCTGGAGAATGGCGCGGGCAGCGAGTGCCGCTCCACGCAGTACGCCACCAGCTCGGGGCTGATGGCGGCCATGATGTGGGTGTCCAGCCTGTACTTCCTGGTGCCCGTGTGCTGCCTCAGCGTGCTGTACGGCCTCATCGGGCACAAGCTGTGGCACCGCCGGCACAGCTCCCACCGCGACAGGAGCAACCGGCAGACCGTGAAGATGCTGGGTGAGTCTCTTCAACATCAACTCATACACAAAGACTGCAGAAACATCCTCCGTGTGCAGAGAAAAACACCTCACAATGGGTGCAGGGCTGAATTATGCCAATATCCATTATTAATAAACACAGAAGAGGGTAATAAAGTATTGGCTACGCCTAAAAAACAGCGACCAAAACTCCTACCACCACAAGGCCCTGCTGAGCCAAGAGCTGAGCCCTAAACAGAGCCCCCTGAGCCAGCTGGTCCTGAGGATCACTGACCTACTGTGCTGTTACAAATATTCAGAGTATCTGTCACAGTGCAGTAGGAAGTGCACCTCTGTCTCTATTTCTCCCTGCTGGCAGTGGGAGCACAGCCTGTCCTCTCTGGGCAGCCAGGTCTGCCTGTGTCACCCAGTTTCTATGGCCAGGTTGTGGTCACTGAGCCTGTACTTCGTCAGGGTCTGTTTCTTTTTGCTGTTTCTTATCTTGGTCAAATATTCAGCTAGTGTGTATTGTCTTTTTAGGGTTCTGTTGCATTCCAGTTTATGTTGTGGTTGTGTGTGAGATATTGCTGTTTGACCTGTGCAGTGACGTGGTGTCTCACGCTGTCTTCCTCGCCCTGCCCCCTCTCCCCAGCGGTGATCGTCTTGGCGTTCGTGCTGTGCTGGCTCCCCTTCTACGTGGGCCGGATGCTCTTCTCGCTGTCCCTGGGCACCACGGACATGTACTACATCAGCCAGTACTTCAACCTGGTCTCCTTCGTCCTCTACTACCTCAGCGCCGCCATCAACCCCATCCTCTACAACACCATGTCCGCTCGCTACCGCGCCGCCGTCTGCCGGCTGCTGGGTCGCCAGCAGAGACTGCCCCTGGGCGCCCGCAGCTCCCCCGCCCCCTGGGACTCCGAAACCAACCTGTAGACTTGGGCATACTTTCTGCCCCCTGTGGTGGAGTACTGTTACTGCAGGAGTGGTTCCACCTGCCCCCCTGTGATGGATTACTGTTACTGCAGGAGTGGTTCCACCTGCCCCCCTGTGGTGGATTACTGTTACTGCAGGAGTGGTTCCACCTGCCCCCCTGTGGTGGAGTACTGTTACTGCAGGAGTGGTTCAGCCAGTGAGCCACAAGGACAAGGCTCATGTTTGCTCATGTACTGCTCCTCACGCTCCTGCTGCTGCTATGGTCCTGGGGGCCTTGTGCAGACCCTGGATATTATAAAGGAGCAGAGAGAACACACTTGTGAGATCAAAGCCAAGCACAAAACAGAGGCAGCACCAACTTAGTAGAATCAACAGTTGCCCTGAGGGTCTGATGTACAGGCTTGTACAGGAATCTGAATTTTTGTGGTGGAGGCTGGACTGTTGCACCTGTTTTTTTTTGTTATGGGGGGGTGTTCTGGGGCTCTGGAGGCCGGAACGGCACACCTGGAGGTGGCCGGGATGCCAGTGAAATTTCTGACCCCAAACCAGCCCCTGCCCTGCGAACAGCTGTCAGCCTCTGGTCGCTGGTCTGCTGTTGCCGGGTCTAAGAAGCTCGGGTCGGACCCAAACCGCCGGGCTGGACTGGGAGAGGCGTGGAGCAAGCTGTGCTCTGTCCCAGGCCGAGTGAGGGGTGAGGGGCTGGGCTGCGGAGACACTGTACAGCAGAAATCAACAAGCACAAAGTGAAGTCGGTCTCTTTGTCCGTTTTCGGCAGAGGCTTCAAAGTGGCACTGACATTTCAGGGTCCTGTCCTGCAGACAGCTGCAGGATTTTCCCGTCTGAAAGAAAAAAAGCCTTCTGACTGATATTTCACTGTCCAGCACAAACTCCTCTTCAGGATATACTGCATACCTTACTACACATCTGACAGCACTATCATAGCATTACATTATATGGGGATTCCATCCTGGACTGGGACCCTAACTGTGATCTCTGGGCTGTAGGGGCTCATCCTGGACTGGGACCCTGACTGGGATCTCTGGGCTGTAGGGACTCATCCTGGACTGGGACCCTAACTGGGATCTCTGGGCTGTAGGGACTCATCCTGGACTGGGACCCTGACTGTGATCTCTGGGCTTTAGGGACTCATCCTGGACTGGGACCCTGACTGGGATCTCGGGGCTGTAGGGACTCATCCTGGACTGGGACCCTGGCTGGGATCTCTGGGCTGTAGGGACTCATCCTGGACTGTGACACTGGCTGTGATCTCCAACCTGTAGGTAGTATGTTCAGGAGGCTTGGAGAGAATGCTTGGTTTTCTATATTCTATTAGCTTCTGAGTGTTTCCTCTGTTTTCCCGTACAAGTGGATCAATAAATTATTTAATCAATGTTTGAAATGAATCACTGCTATATCACCAGATTTTCCTCTCCTTTATACTCCACAGCGATATTCCATCTTCAGATAATCTGCACTTCCAACCAGTCCGGAGCTACTGACCTGCTGCCTGAAATCAATTTCCCTAATTTCATCACCTCGTGTGTTATTGTAATGGAGAGACCTGGACAAGAACGAGAGGGTGACAGTGAGACAAACAGGGAAACTGAAAGATGGGCAACAGACAGAGGGAGAGGGAGATGGAGGAGAAGAGAGAGAGACTGAGGATGGTGGGCAACAGGGAGAAGGAGAGAGATGGAGGGGAGGGAGATGGGAAAGAGAGTGCAGAAGAAGAGAGAGATGGAGAGAGACAGAGAAAGCAGAGAGATGGAGAAAAGAGTGATGGGGGAGAGAGAAGAGAAAGATGAGGACAGATGGAGGGGGAGACAGAGAGGAAAGAGAGAAGGAGGAGAGAGAGAAGAGAGAAGGAGGAGAGAGTGATGGATTGGAGAGTGATGGAGGGGAGAGAGAAGGAGAGGAAAGAGAGATGGAGGAGAGAGAGATGGAGGAGAGATGCAAATGGAGGAGAGATGCAGATGGAGGAGAGAGAGAAGGAGGAGAGAGTGATGGGGAAGAGAGTGATGGAGTGGAGAGAGATGGAGGAGAGAGTGATGGAGGAGAGAGAGAAGGAGGAGAGAGTGATGGAGGAGAGAGAGATGGAGAGGAAAATGGAGGAGAGAGTGATGGAGGAGAGAGAGAAGGAGGAGAGAGTGATGGAGGAGAGAGAGATGGGGAGGAAAGAGAGATGGAGGAGAGAGAGATGGAGGAGAGATGCAGATGGAGGAGAGAGTGATGGAGGAGAGAGAGAAGGAGGAGAGAGTGATGGAGGAGAGAGAGATGGGGAGGAGAGAGAGATGGAGGAGAGATGCAGATGGAGGAGAGAGTGATGGAGGAGAGAGTGATGGAGGAGAGAGAGAAGGAGGAGAGAGTGATGGAGGAGAGAGAGATGGAGAGGAAAATGGAGGAGAGAGTGATGGAGGAGAGAGAGAAGGAGGAGAGAGTGATGGAGGAGAGAGAGATGGGGAGGAAAGAGAGATGGAGGAGAGAGAGATGGAGGAGAGATGCAGATGGAGGAGAGAGTGATGGAGGAGAGAGAGAAGGAGGAGAGAGTGATGGAGGAGAGAGAGATGGGGAGGAGAGAGAGATGGAGGAGAGATGCAGATGGAGGAGAGAGTGATGGAGGAGAGAGAGAAGGAGGAGAAAGTGATGGAGGAGAGAGAGATGGAGAGGAAAGAGAGATGGAGGAGAGAGAGATGGAGGATAGATGCAGATGGAGGAGAGAGTGATGGAGGAGAGAGAGAAGGAGGAGAGAGTGATGGAGGAGAAAGCGATGGAGAGGAAAGAGAGATGGAGGAGAGAGAGATGGAGGAGAGATGCAGATGGAGGAGAGAGTGATGGAGGAGAGAGAGAAGGAGGAGAGAGTGATGGAGGAGAGAGAGATGGAGAGGAAAGAGAGATGGAGGAAAGAGAGATGGAGGAGAGAGTGATGGAGTGGAGAGTGATGGAGGAGAGAGATGCAGATGGAGGAGAGAGTGATGGAGGAGAGAGAGAAGGAGGAGAGAGTGATGGAGGAGAGAGATGCAGATGGAGGCAAGAGAAGAGAGAGAGGGCTGCAGACAGACCAAAAGCTGCAGGGGAGTTGCAGTCTGTCTCTGCGCCAGGTTCAGACTCAGGGCAGCCGATCGATGCCGGCCGGGGTCTGGGCAGGAAGAGCGAGAGGCGGTCCAGCCCCAGGGCATCGTTCTGCTGGCCTGTTCTCTCCCAGCGCCATAAATCTCCATCCCTGCTTCTGCAGCAGCGGCTGGCGTTCGCTGCCCTGCCCTCGTAACACTGATTCAGTTAGGACGTCCTGGAACTAAACCCAATTCAGAGACCGGACAGCCACCAATGCAAGTCGTCTGCCACCTGCCAGCATCTCCATTAACAGGAAAGGGTACAGACGAGCTGTCCCTACGATTGATTCATTCACTGATCGAAATATATACGCCACGCTGTTTATAGAATTAAGAGATCGCAGTGATGTCGTTCTAGCACTAAGCGTTTATTAAGACGCACACCCCGGAGGATGCTAAAGGAGGCCGGATGATGATTGCTGCCATGAGTCAACCGGAAACGCCAAATTATTTCTGTTTTCTGAAGTAGGGGGCACAATCTGGAGTCTGACCTCGTCTTCACTCAGTAACGAAGCGAACGAACACCAGGGAGGCTTGACGCGCTGCATTCAGGGGAGCCATAACACCTCTGCATAAAGGGGCAGTGCATTTCGAGACTGAGAATGGGAGGCTTGTCTTTACACAAAGAGAGGTGGGTGAGTGGAACAAGCTGTCCAGGCTACGTTGGTGAAGGGGGGCCCTCTGGGGTTCTTTGCTAAGAGATACCTTAACTTGTGCGAGAGATGGAGTCTGTCTCCTCTATCGCTGGTTAAAAGTGCCTGCCGGACGCACACCTGACAGCCGCTCACACCGCAGAAAACCGGGCTGCGCAACCGTGCGACGGCGCTCAGTGCACATGCGCGGTTCTTTCCGCAGGGAAGCGGTCCAGAGCACTCTCAGCGAGGAGAAGGGGGGGGGGTCCGGGTTTACCAGCTGGCTTCAAAATTAACCGTCACTAGGGTGAGGCTTTGGCTGGTAAATCTTAAAGTTTTTTGCTTACCGGGGCTGATCTCTGTAACTCTCTCCGGCCCAGAGATGTACAGTTTACTGGAATTCAGGACTCACCGAACCCCACCCCCCCCCCCGCCTCAGAGAAGTAGAGTAGCCCAGAATTCAAGATGCGCCAAAACCAGCTGTCCGCCCGGAATTCAGACTTAAAAACGTTTAGTGCCGCATTCACAGCGCAATATAGGAAAGTGCCGACAGTGCAAAGTTCATCCCAAACTGTTAGTCTGAATAAAACGGCACCACGAATGAAAGAGCGGTTACGCGAGGCGAGACGCTGCCTCAGCCCGCAGTGTCTCCATCTCTGCTAGAGAAGGTGACCGTCACCGCACACGGGAGAGAGCAGCTCCCGTCGTGCTGTCGTGTGAGCAGGGCTGGCCGGGACCGATCGAAGCGGGGGGGGCAGGGAAACGTGCCTCCCCGGCCGAGTTCCTGGCGCTTCGCGGGGAGAGCTCAGATTGTCTCGGCGGGGCCCGGGGCTATAATGACCCCGCGGTACCGCTCTCTCACGGAGTCGGCCCGGTGGGAGCTGCGTCCCGGGGACACAGCCGTGGCAGGTGAGCCTGTGCTCTGATTAGAGCGAGGCGCAGAACTGCTTCTCAGGACAGCCCAGCGCCGGGGGCCCGGCCCGGCCCAGAGCCTGGCGGTGCAGGTCGATCGTCCTGCGGGGGTCGGCGTGTGGCTGGCGGGCGTGATGCTCTGTTATGTCCAGCTGGAGCTCTTCCTGCCTGCCTGTGGCTTTCTCGCTTTCTCTTGAGGAGTTTAGCTAGAGCTCTCCTTCCTCAGCGGGGCTCGCTTGTACCGTGGGGAAACGCATTTTACTACAGTAATGCACAGTACAGTGCAGTAAGGACTTCCGAAATCAGGGTGAAAGAGCAGTCGCCAGCACTGAATGAGGGTAAAAGCGCAGTAAAGACCAGTGAAATAAGGAAGAAAGCAAAGAAGAACAGTAGAAACTGGAAACACTTGTAAATGAAAGCTAAGGTCAAATGTAAGATTGGATAGCCCAGGGAAGTATTCTATGAATAACACTGAGATGTACCATGGTAAATACTCTCAGGGCTATAAGTCCCGTTATCGTTTATGATTCTCTGTAAAAATATCTGCTTTGACTATGGATAACGAGCCATAGTCAGCGGTATGGTCTGTGTCTCACAGCCGAGAGACCCAGCGCGTATGGACTGACCTCCTCCCCCCATCCCCCCCTTCTCCTTCCTCCTTCCTCCTCTTCCTCAGCCTGTGATACCAGGGTAGTGACTGGACCTGCCCCTGTAGTGTTCCGGCGTTTCCATGGAAGCGCGGAAGTCCCAGTGAAGGGTCACAGTCTGGGCTGTAAACACGCCGGACGGTCCCCCCCCAACCCCCCGAATAGCGGACACCTGTGCCACCTACTGGCCAAACACCAGAACTGCTGGTGTAGCACGGGGGGGGGGAGCTTCAGAAACAGCAGAAAGACAGCGTCATTCTGACACAGCATTTAAAACAATGTCTGCATCCCAGTTGCTTTGTCTTTAACGCTCTCTTGAGCTGCTAACCGGTGTCTCTCTGTACAGTCTCTATATCAGACTGTCTAGCTGTGCCTTTACAGGGTACAGTCTGGCTCTAAGCAGTGTCAGGCTTGTTCCACTAGGGGGCAGCGGGTGATTCCTGTGCGACAGTTCCCTTCTGTCGGTGGTAGCCATAGCAACAGCTGCAGCCAGATCGCGCCGCTTGTTTCTGTATTTTACTCTTCATTAGGCTTTGCTGGACACTTCGCTGCCAAACGCTAATGAGCAGTCAAACCAATTCCCTGTTCTAAAAAGAGCAGTGCGAATTCTGGATACTGGGAGCAGCAGCGCTCCAGCAGCTTGCCTTGACCCCCAGACAGCTGCCAAGACATGCTGAGCCCACTGTACTATTATTGATACAGTGATACTCACTGTCTGTTCCTCAGGCTGGGACAGGAGATCACACACTGTATTATTATTATTGAGAGACAGGCTCACTGTCTGTTCCTCAGGCTGTGACAGGAGATCACACACTGTATTATTATTGAGAGACAGGCCCACTGTCTGTTCCTCAGGCTGTGACAGGAGATCACGCACTGTATTATTATTGAGAGACAGGCTCACTGTCTGTTCCTCAGGCTGTGACAGGAGATCACACACTGTATTATTATTATTGAGAGACAGGCCCACTGTCTGTTCCTCAGGCTGGGACAGGAGATCACACACTGTATTATTATTATTGAGAGACAGGCCCACTGTCTGTTCCTCAGGCTGGGACAGGAGATCACACACTGTATTATTATTATTGAGAGACAGGCCCACTGTCTGTTCCTCAGGCTGTGACAGGAGATCACACACTGTATTATTATTATTGAGAGACAGGCCCACTGTCTGTTCCTCAGGCTGGGACAGGAGATCACACACTGTATTATTATTATTGAGAGACAGGCCCACTGTCTGTTCCTCAGGCTGGGACAGGAGATCACACACTGTATTATTATTATTGAGAGACAGGCCCACTGTCTGTTCCTCAGGCTGTGACAGGAGATCACACACTGTATTATTATTGAGAGACAGGCCCACTGTCTGTTCCTCAGGCTGGGACAGGAGATCACACACTGTATTATTATTATTGAGAGACAGGCTCACTGTCTGTTCCTCAGGCTGGGACAGGAGATCACACACTGTATTATTATTATTGAGAGACAGGCCCACTGTCTGTTCCTCAGGCTGGGACAGGAGATCACACACTGTATTATTATTGAGAGACAGGCCCACTGTCTGTTCCTCAGGCTGGGACAGGAGATCACACACTGTATTATTATTATTGAGAGACAGGCTCACTGTCTGTCCCTCAGGCTGGAACATGAGATCACACACTGTATTATTATTACTGATACAGTGATACTCACTGTCTGTTCCTCAGGCTGGGACAGGAGATCACACGCTGTATTATTATTGATACAGTGATACTCACTGTCTGTTCCTCAGGCTATGACAGGAGATCACACACTGTATTATTATTATTGAGAGACAGGCTCACTGTCTGTTCCTCAGGCTGGGACAGAAGATCACACACTGTATTATTATTATTGAGAGACAGGCTCACTGTCTGTTCCTCAGGCTGTGACAGGAGATCACACACTGTATTATTATTGAGAGACAGGCCCACTGTCTGTTCCTCAGGCTGTGACAGGAGATCACACACTGTATTATTATTATTATTGGGAGACAGGCTCACTGTTCCTCAGGCTGGGACAGGAGATCACACACTGTATTATTATTATTGAGAGACAGGCTCACTGTCTGTCCCTCAGGCTGGAACATGAGATCACACACTGTATTATTATTATTGATACAGTGATACTCACTGTCTGTTCCTCAGGCTGGGACAGGAGATCACACGCTGTATTATTATTGATACAGTGATACTCACTGTCTGTTCCTCAGGCTGTGACAGGAGATCACACACTGTATTATTATTATTGAGAGACAGGCTCACTGTCTGTTCCTCAGGCTGGGACAGGAGATCACACACTGTATTATTATTATTGAGAGACAGGCCCACTGTCTGTTCCTCAGGCTGTGACAGGAGATCACACACTGTATTATTATTATTATTGGGAGACAGGCTCACTGTTCCTCAGGCTGGGACAGGAGATCACACACTGTTTTATTATTATTGAGAGACAGGCTCACTGTCTGTTCCTCAGGCTGTGACAGGAGATCACACACTGTATTATTATTGAGAGACAGGCTCACTGTCTGTTCCTCAGGCTGGGACAGGAGATCACACGCTGTATTATTATTGATACAGTGATACTCACTGTCTGTTCCTCAGGCTGTGACAGGAGATCACACACTGTATTATTATTATTGAGAGACAGGCTCACTGTCTGTTCCTCAGGCTGGGACAGGAGATCACACACTGTATTATTATTATTGAGAGACAGGCTCACTGTCTGTTCCTCAGGCTGTGACAGGAGATCACACACTGTATTATTATTGAGAGACAGGCCCACTGTCTGTTCCTCAGGCTGTGACAGGAGATCACACACTGTATTATTATTATTATTGGGAGACAGGCTCACTGTTCCTCAGGCTGGGACAGGAGATCACACACTGTTTTATTATTATTGAGAGACAGGCTCACTGTCTGTTCCTCAGGCTGTGACAGGAGATCACACACTGTATTATTATTGAGAGACAGGCTCACTGTCTGTTCCTCAGGCTGGGACAGGAGATCACACGCTGTATTATTATTGATACAGTGATACTCACTGTCTGTTCCTCAGGCTGTGACAGGAGATCACACACTGTATTATTATTATTGAGAGACAGGCTCACTGTCTGTTCCTCAGGCTGGGACAGGAGATCACACACTGTATTATTATTATTGAGAGACAGGCTCACTGTCTGTTCCTCAGGCTGTGACAGGAGATCACACACTGTATTATTATTGAGAGACAGGCCCACTGTCTGTTCCTCAGGCTGTGACAGGAGATCACACACTGTATTATTATTGAGAGACAGGCTCACTGTCTGTTCCTCAGGCTGTGACAGGAGATCACACACTGTATTATTATTATTGAGAGACAGGCCCACTGTCTGTTCCTCAGGCTGGGACAGGAGATCACACACTGTATTATTATTATTGATACAGTGATACTCACTGTCTGTTCCTCAGGCTGGGACAGGAGATCACACGCTGTATTATTATTGATACAGTGATACTCACTGTCTGTTCCTCAGGCTGTGACAGGAGATCACACACTGTATTATTATTATTGAGAGACAGGCTCACTGTCTGTTCCTCAGGCTGGGACAGGAGATCACACACTGTATTATTATTATTGAGAGACAGGCTCACTGTTCCTCAGGCTGTGACAGGAGATCACACACTGTATTATTATTGAGAGACAGGCCCACTGTCTGTTCCTCAGGCTGTGACAGGAGATCACACACTGTATTATTATTGAGAGACAGGCTCACTGTCTGTTCCTCAGGCTGGGACAGGAGATCACACGCTGTATTATTATTGATACAGTGATACTCACTGTCTGTTCCTCAGGCTGTGACAGGAGATCACACACTGTATTATTATTATTGAGAGACAGGCTCACTGTCTGTTCCTCAGGCTGGGACAGGAGATCACACACTGTATTATTATTATTGAGAGACAGGCTCACTGTTCCTCAGGCTGTGACAGGAGATCACACACTGTATTATTATTGAGAGACAGGCCCACTGTCTGTTCCTCAGGCTGTGACAGGAGATCACACACTGTATTATTATTATTATTGGGAGACAGGCTCACTGTTCCTCAGGCTGGGACAGGAGATCACACACTGTTTTATTATTATTGAGAGACAGGCTCACTGTCTGTTCCTCAGGCTGTGACAGGAGATCACACACTGTATTATTATTGAGAGACAGGCTCACTGTCTGTTCCTCAGGCTGGGACAGGAGATCACACGCTGTATTATTATTGATACAGTGATACTCACTGTCTGTTCCTCAGGCTGTGACAGGAGATCACACACTGTATTATTATTATTGAGAGACAGGCTCACTGTCTGTTCCTCAGGCTGGGACAGGAGATCACACACTGTATTATTATTATTGAGAGACAGGCTCACTGTCTGTTCCTCAGGCTGTGACAGGAGATCACACACTGTATTATTATTGAGAGACAGGCCCACTGTCTGTTCCTCAGGCTGTGACAGGAGATCACACACTGTATTATTATTATTATTGGGAGACAGGCTCACTGTTCCTCAGGCTGGGACAGGAGATCACACACTGTTTTATTATTATTGAGAGACAGGCTCACTGTCTGTTCCTCAGGCTGTGACAGGAGATCACACACTGTATTATTATTGAGAGACAGGCTCACTGTCTGTTCCTCAGGCTGGGACAGGAGATCACACACTGTATTATTATTGAGAGACAGGCTCACTGTCTGTTCCTCAGGCTGGGACAGGAGATCACACACTGTTTTATTATTATTATTGTGAGACAGAACAAGTCCCCTCTCTCCCTTCCTTTCTCTGATTCCCTCTCCCAGTGTCTCCCAGTGACATCCTGTAACTCTGGATCTCCCTCTGTTACTTCCTTTCCCTCTCTGTCTCTTACTGTGTGTCAGTCTGTATTCCTGTCATGTGAGTGTGTGTGAGTCTGTATTCCTGTCATGTGAGTGTGTGTGTCGTGTCTGTGTGTGTGAGTCTGTATCCCTGTCATGTGTAAGAGAAAGCCTGTGTGTGTGTGAGTCTGTGTCTGTCAGTCTGTATTCCTGTCATGTGAGTGTGTGTGTGAGTCGTGTCTGTGTGTGTGAGTCTGTATCCCTGTCATGTGTATGGGAGAACCTGTGTGTGTCAGTGTCTATCCCTGTCATGTATATGCCTGTGTGTGTGTGTGTCTGTAAAGAGGTGAGGTCTATCAGGTCTGTTGGGCTGTCCTATGTGTGTCCTGCCCACAGGTGTGTCAGTGGAACAGCCCTGTGAATGATGTGTGGATGGACACAGTGCAGTACACACACCGGTCTGCAGCAGCTCGGAGCTGGACTCCTGACCTCGCCCTGAGATCTGTGTGCTGTCTGAAGGGATCTTCTTGCTAACTGTTCATTTTGTTAAAAACCTGAATTGAGTGCATTATGTAAGTGACCTAACTGAATGTCTAAATCTATTTTAAAACCAAAATAAATTGATTAGTCTCGGTCCGCTGTAATTCTAGCCATATCGCCTCGTGGAAGTAGCAGGGTGTATCGAAGCCTATTGCAATCTGTTGCATGACTGTATACAACCGTGTCCATAAAGCAACGCCTTTGAATCATACAGTGTCAAATCGCCTGTCTGACCCCAGAGGTCACGAGAGGGTGCCCCGTGCGCGCTGGGGTCTCGAGAGGCGCGAGCCGCCGATCTCCCCGTGGGCACGCGCGCGGCGCCGGGCACAGAACCAGCAGAGACTCGCGCAAAAAAAAAAACAAGAACAAAAAACACCGAATTCAAGACACTCCTCGGGCGGAGCTGTGAGCGAAGTATAGCCTACGTGGGCAGCAAAACGACAGGGACCTGCCCGTAGCGCTGAGACCGAGAGATAGAAGGAGGACGTCTGCGCCCGCAGCGGGGACATGGGGCCGACCTTCCCTCGGAAAGCCCGTATCCCGGGATAAAGTAAATTCCGCCGCTGGAAAACTAAGGAAGAAAGGACGGGAAAGGGGCGGGGAGAGGGTGGGTACCGGCCGGAGCCAGGAATAGCGGCTCTGCCAAGCCTGCCGCCCTCGCCTGCGCTGGTGCGCATCGGGACGCGCGGAGGACGTGGACCGCTGACTGCAAACAGGGGACCCGCTGGAGAGTTCGCGATAGTCCGCGGACACGCACGGCCCTCTGTCCCCGAGCGGCTGGGACTTCATTTATTTTTTCCAGTCTCGGTCGCTGCAGCCCCGGTCCCTGCGGTTGAGGGTTATTTTCAGGAGTGGCCCTGCCGCCCGAAGTTGCTAAGCGTCCACGGCGTGCCCACGAATCGTCTTACCGCCTCACGCGGCGACCTGCGTGTTTTTTTTTATTCTTTTGGCAGTAACTCAAAACTGACACGTCTAATTCCTCATAAACCTAATTGTTTTCTTTTTAATTGACTTTTGCCGTCCTCGCTGCAGTTTACCGATGTTTGTTCGTGGTCTGGTCACGGGGGTGGACAGGCACAGTCAGGACTGAACGCGCAGGGCTCGGGTGACTGCAAGGACGTCTCCAGCCCGGAGTCCCTGCCCCCCCCCCCCTCGGCTCGCTCGGACCTTGCGCTGGACTGGATGTTTGAAGGTGAGCTCAGTTCATATCCTGTCCGCTTTACCGCCGCCGAGTTACCGAGTATCGTGACTATTGCACGGACAGACCTGGACTCCTGTCAGTGTGGGGCTGAATGGGAGAACATATCCAACAAAGACAGTGTCTCCTGCCAGACAGGCGCCCCCAGTGCGGTCTGGGACAGCGGGTGAAGATGAGAGTTTGGGACACTCCAGGGTGTGAGAGTTTGGGACAGGAGGTGAAGATGAGAGTTTGGGACAGTGAGTGAAGATGAGAGTTTGGGACACTCCAGGGTGTGAGAGTTTGGGACAGCGGGTGAAGATGAGAGTTTGGGACAACAGGTGAAGATGAGAGTTTGGGACACTCCAGGGTGTGAGAGTTTGGGACAGTAGGTGAAGATGAGAGTTTGGGACAGTGGGTGAAGATGAGAGTTTGGGACAGCAGGTGAAGATGAGAGTTTGGGACACTCCAGGGTGTGAGAGTTTGGGACAGTAGGTGAAGATGAGAGTTTGGGACAGTGGGTGAAGATGAGAGTTTGGGACAGCAGGTGAAGATGAGAGTTTGGGACACTCCAGGGTGTGAGAGTTTGGGACAGCGGGTGAAGATGAGAGTTTGGGACAGCAGGTGAAGATGAGAGTTTGGGACAGCAGGTGAAGATGAGAGTTTGGGACACTCCAGGGTGTGAGAGTTTGGGACAGTGGGTGAAGATGAGAGTTTGGGACAGTAGGTGAAGATGAGAGTTTGGGACACTCCAGGGTGTGAGAGTTTGGGACAGCGGGTGAAGATGAGAGTTTGGGACAGTAGGTGAAGATGAGAGTTTGGGACAGTGAGTAAAGATGAGAGTTTGGGACAGCAGGTGAAGATGAGAGTTTGGGACAGTAGGTGAAGATGAGAGTTTGGGACAGTGGGTAAAGATGAGAGTTTGGGACAGCAGGTGAAGATGAGAGTTTGGGACAGTGGGTGAAGATGAGAGTTTGGGACACTCCAGGGTGTGAGAGTTTGGGACAGGAGGTGAAGATGAGAGTTTGGGACAGTGAGTGAAGATGAGAGTTTGGGACACTCCAGGGTGTGAGAGTTTGGGACAGCGGGTGAAGATGAGAGTTTGGGACAGCAGGTGAAGATGAGAGTTTGGGACACTCCAGGGTGTGAGAGTTTGGGACAGTAGGTGAAGATGAGAGTTTGGGACAGTGGGTGAAGATGAGAGTTTGGGACAGCAGGTGAAGATGAGAGTTTGGGACACTCCAGGGTGTGAGAGTTTGGGACAGTAGGTGAAGATGAGAGTTTGGGACAGTGGGTGAAGATGAGAGTTTGGGACAGCAGGTGAAGATGAGAGTTTGGGACACTCCAGGGTGTGAGAGTTTGGGACAGCGGGTGAAGATGAGAGTTTGGGACAGCAGGTGAAGATGAGAGTTTGGGACAGCAGGTGAAGATGAGAGTTTGGGACACTCCAGGGTGTGAGAGTTTGGGACAGCGGGTGAAGATGAGAGTTTGGGACAGTAGGTGAAGATGAGAGTTTGGGACAGTGAGTAAAGATGAGAGTTTGGGACAGCAGGTGAAGATGAGAGTTTGGGACAGTAGGTGAAGATGAGAGTTTGGGACAGTGGGTGAAGATGAGAGTTTGGGACAGCAGGTGAAGATGAGAGTTTGGGACACTCCAGGGTGTGAGAGTTTGGGACAGTGGGTGAAGATGAGAGTTTGGGACAGTAGGTGAAGATGAGAGTTTGGGACACTCCAGGGTGTGAGAGTTTGGGACAGCGGGTGAAGATGAGAGTTTGGGACAGTAGGTGAAGATGAGAGTTTGGGACAGTGAGTAAAGATGAGAGTTTGGGACAGCAGGTGAAGATGAGAGTTTGGGACAGTAGGTGAAGATGAGAGTTTGGGACAGTGGGTAAAGATGAGAGTTTGGGACAGCAGGTGAAGATGAGAGTTTGGGACAGTGGGTGAAGATGAGAGTTTGGGACAGTGGGTGAAGATGAGAGTTTGGGACAGTGAGTGAAGATGAGAGTTTGGGACAGTGGGTGAAGATGAGAGTTTGAGACAGCATGTGAGAGAGGGCACATGGGTGGGTGTGTCCGCATATGAGCCAGTTTCCCCGAATGAGTTAAGACCCACGGCGACTGGAAACTGTGTGTGATCTCGAAAGGCACGTATAACACTGAAATTCATCATCACAAGAGCGAGAGGCAGTCTTGTGTGGTTTCAGTGGTATTGAGCTCAGTTAACACAGCAGCTGACAGGACGCACACATAGCAAGAGCTGACATACAGAGACAAGAGTTACTGTGTCACACTGAGAGACAAGAGTTACTGTGTCACACTGCATGCTTGTCCTGTCCGTTGAGAGTTTTTTATTGTTTTATGGTGTGTTTGTGATGCTTGTCCTGTCCTTTGCTTTGTGATCAATTCTACTCTTAACGCCTTGTAGGAGGAAGTCAGTTGTCACAGTGAAAATGAGTCAGCTGTGTTCTGTCTTCCCATACCTTTTGGTAAAGGCTAGTTAACAGATCCCAGTGGTCAGTCTCACACCTGCCCAAATGTGCCTTTTAAGCACTGACACTGCAGTGCTGCATGTGTGCAATATATACTGTCCCACTTCAAGCACAGAGGACCTGAGTCTCTGGTGGGGCTGCACTTCACAGCTGATCTGAGAGTGGTGGGTGCGTGGAACAAGCTGCCCAGCGGTGTGGTTGAAGCAGAGGCCCTGGGAGCCCTCAGTGAGGTGCTGCAAAGAAGGAAAAAGGGGGCTACAGCCTGGAAACCTCCCAGACAGCAGGCTCAGTCCTCGAACCCCAGTTCAGCAGCTAGAGGGCAGTGCTGGGAGAGGAGACTCAGAGTTGGTTTCATTTCCTGGCCATGAGCACCATCTCATCCAATCAGAGTCATCCATCCACCCGTTTTCTAACTGCTTCCTCCAGCTGGAGCCTGTCCCAGCAAGCAGTGGGCGCAGGGCGGGGTACACCCTGGACGGGACACCAGTCCATCGCAGGGCAGACACACTCACACCAGGGCCAATTTTCCCAGCAGCCCAGTCGGCCTCCCAGCACGTCTGTGGACTGCGGGAGAAAACCCACACGAACAGGGAGAGAACATGCAGACTCCACACAGACAGCCCCTCAGGTCTGGAACCTGAACCCAGGGCCCCAGCATTGAGCCACCCTGCCGCCTGCTCAATCAGAGGGATGGTGGAGACAATCTGTGACCACTGACTCGCTGTTGATCCAGAGGAGTTCCTGGCTCCCAGCGTCACTGTGGGGATCCCAGAAGGCCAGAAGGAATGAAGGAACCTACCTCCCCATGTCACCCCCTCCTATCTGCCCAAAATATAACATCCACTGTGCATCTTCCCCCACCCTGTGGGCGCTCTTCTTTACACAGAGAGTGGTGGGAGTGTGGAACAAGCTGCCCCCTAGCCATATTGGTAAGATCCACAACATCTGTTTTCTTTCAAGGAACAGCTGGAGGAGATCCTCAGATTAATTCACTACCTATCGAACACGCCTCAGCTCCCTTGTAGAGACGCTGGAGGGGCGCGACGCGTCCCGTTGTTTTGGGTATTTACGGTAATGCGAGGCCACGTGTGGAATGTTTCGAGGCGCGCAATTGTCGACGTCGTACGGTAACGCTGGCGGGGGGGAGTTACGCTGTGCTGTAGACCTGCTTGTTTAAACTAATGACGGTGTTTCACTGAGGCGGTGGGGGAGTTGGGATGAGTACAGAAAGGAACTGAGAAAACGGGGTGAGGCTCGCCGCTCTCCGCATACATACCAGCACTTTCCGCGGGGGGGAGGGAAGGTCACTCCCTGACACTCGCAGAGGAGGAGAGAGGTTCTCCGGAGCGGAGGAGCCGGAGTCAGCCGGGACCCAGCAGGTGAAACACCGCATTTCGCTCTTCTTGCTCTGTACAGCCCGAGACAGTCCCCGCGCCCGCGAGGGGCTGTGGGGCGGGGCGGACCGGGACCGGGACCGGGTGGGGTGACGTCACGCAGCAGCGCCAGGCTGGACCAGCAGACAGGACGCTGTTGGCAAATTGAGTTTCATTCAGATTCTGCGCTCTTCACCGGCGTGGCAGCGGAATTACAGTGTTGCCAAAACATCTACAGTTCACGCAACTTTTACAGACATTTACAGTACAAACGCATCACTGGGCAGCCACGTACATCACATAAAACATTACTGAGAGACTCACTGATCCTCGGGCTGGGACAGGAGATCACACACTGGGCTGCAGCTCTGTTAGAGTTGCCTCCCCCAGTTGGACTGGGAGCTGTTTTGATTCTGGCAGGAGTGCGGATTCTGGGATCAGATTAGTTATTTCGGTCAGTGTTTGTCTAATCTGGAGTATTTCTTACAGTGCAGTAAAAAGTTCATCTCTGTCTCTGTTTCTTCCAGCTGGCAGTGGGAGCACAGCCTATCCTCTCAGGACAGCCAGGTTTGTTATTATCTAATAACTAATAAATAGCCAGGTCTCTTCTGTATACTGATTAGCATACTCATCTCTGTATCTGTCTGTGCCTCTACAGCCCCGTGTGCTCCTCTCTCTCTGTGCCTCTACAGCCCCGTGTGCTCCTCTCTCTCTGTGCCTCTACAGCCCCGTGTGCTCCTCTCTCTCTGTGCCTCTACAGCCCCGTGTGCTCCTCTCTCTCTGTGCCTCTACAGCCCCGTGTGCTCCTCTCTCTCTGTGCCTCTACAGCCCCGTGTGCTCCTCTCTCTCTGTGCCTCTACAGCCCCGTGTGCTCCTCTCTCTCTGTGCCTCTACAGCCCCGTGTGCTCCTCTCTCTCTGTGCCTCTACAGCCCCGTGTGCTCCTCTCTCTCTGTGCCTCTACAGCCCCGTGTGCTCCTCTCTGTCTGTGTCTCTACAGCCCCGTGTGCTCCTCTGTCTATGTGTCTCTACAGCCCCGTGTGCTTCTCTCTGTCTGTGTCTCTACAGCCCCGTGTGCTCCTCTCTGTCTGTGTCTCTACAGCCCTGTGTGCTCCTCTCTGTCTGTCTCTACAGCCCTGTGTGCTCCTCTCTCTCTGTGTCTCTACAGCCCCGTGTGCTCCTCTCTCTCCCTCCATCCTTTCTGTTTAAATACCCTGATTTCTCTCCTGTATCCACTGGCGTTGTCTGGGATGTGTGTTGTTCTCTCTCCTTGACTGCTGTTGCCAGCCTGGTGGTGACAGAGGGGAGCCTCTCCCCAACACCCCTGTGCGGGACGTGCTGTCCCCCAGTGTCCCTCTGGCACACAAAGGGCTGTTTGTTCTGGGTTGCTGGGTCGCTGGGCCACGTTCCTCTCTGGATTGCCTGCCTGTTCGAGCAGCACCGCACATCTCTGCGCTCTGAACACATGCAGGACTGGCGATGGTGCACAGGGGCGGATTAGGGCTGGACTGGGGGGGAGTGGGTCGTACTGGACGCTGTGGGGTATGGTTTAAGAAAGGGGGCTGGTGCTGGAGGGACGCTGTGTTCCTTCAGTGTCTCCTTTTTTAAATCAGGATCCCCTGACCCCTGACCTCTGACCCCTGACCCCGGACCCATGAGGTTTTACCGTTTGTCATTTCACTGCCAAACCTGCAGCCCCCAAGGACCCGAGTCCCCTTTGCTTGCATCCGGGCAACCTCCTGGTGTCCGTAATAACGATCCCTGTGCCGGTGGGTGCAGCAGTGCCTACGGGAGGCTCTTTTCCCTCCTGGATTCTGGCTGGAATTGTTTCAGATGCTGACGCACTTGGCATCGGTCCTGGGCTTCTGATCTTTGAACAGGTTCGCCAAGGAGAGGAGTGATTGACGGGGCCGTTCATGTGTGCAAGGGCTGTCGGAGTGCCTGCTGTGTGAACTGTGAGGAATGTGGAGCGAAACTGGAATTCTGGGCGGCAGTGGGGAGTCGCGGACCATGTGGTTGGCAGGTGACTCCCGTTTCACAGCAGCCAGATCCGCTCCAGGGTTTACAGGGCTGTTAATGAGACTCCCAGTGCACAGGAGTCTGATCCGCTCCAGGGTTTACAGGGCTGTCAGTCAGACTCCCTCTACCCAGCAGTCTGATCCAGTCCAGGGTTTACAGGGCTGTTAATGAGACTCCCAGTGCACAGGAGTCTGATCCGCTCCAGGGTTTACAGGGCTGTCAGTCAGACTCCCTCTGCCCAGCAGTCTGATCCGCTCCAGGGTTTACAGGGCTGTTAATGAGACTCCCACTGCACAGGAGTCTGATCCGCTCCAGGGTTTACAGGGCTGTTAATGAGACTCCCACTGCACAGGAGTCTGATCCGCTCCAGGGTTTACAGGGCTGTTAATGAGACTCCCACTGCACAGGAGTCTGATCCGCTCCAGGGTTTACAGGGCTGTTAATGAGACTCCCACTGCTCAGGAGTCCGATCCGCTCCAGGGTTTACAGAGCTGTCAGTCAGGGGACCCTTGCACAACAGGTGGAGTGAATAAGGGTGAGACTGAAAGAGATTCTGGGGTAGAGCGATGACAGATTGAGAGAAGGAGGGAGAGGGGCGCAGGTCGAGACCCGAGGCTCACAGCTGGCGAGAGTGGTGGTGTTGGGGAGGGAGACAGTGGCAGATATCGGACAGGACAAACAGAAACAGACTGGACAGGTTTCTCGCCTGCGCAGGGCGGGAGAACAGGGTGCGTCCGGCCCTTGTGGAGAAACCGGAGCCTGCCGCGCACAGGCTGGTATTTTCCTGCTGTACCTGGTTGCCATGGCGACGACTCCGTTCTAGCCAATCGGCGCACACCCCCACCCTTCTCCAGAATGCTTGTCCTCCAGGCCGTCACCTGATGCACCCTGGCCTGCTGCTTTGAGATTCTCCACGGCCTCTGCCCTGCCTCCGCTCAGCTGTATTACAGTGTACTACTGCACCTGTGATGAGGTAGAGCTGGATCTTACACTATTTCTGCAGTCTGCACAGACAAACCCTTTACATTTCAGGAAAGGGTGAGCTCTTTTGCTCCTCAGCAGCTCACATGCTGTCGGCTCCCCGCTCGACATGTGGAAGACTGTAGCTGTACTGAGCACTGCGCTGTGTAAATGTGTGTGTCAGAGCTATACTGAGCACTGCGCTGTGAAACTGCGTGTGTCAGAGCTATACTGAGCACTGTGCTGTGAAACTGCGTGTGTCAGAGCTATACTGAGCACTGCGCTGTGAAACTGCGTGTGTCAGAGCTGTACTGAGCACTGCGCTGTGAAACTGCGTGTGTCAGAGCTATACTGAGCACTGCGCTGTGAAACTGCGTGTGTCAGAGCTGTACTGAGCACTGCTCTGTGTAACTGTGTGTGTCAGAGCTGTACTGAGCACTGCTCTGTGTAACTGTGTGTGTCAGAGCTGTACTGAGCACTGCGCTGTGTAACTGTGTGTGTCAGAGCTGTACTGAGCACTGCGCTGTGAAACTGTGTGTGTCGGAGCTGTACTGAGCACTGTGCTGTGTAACTGTGTGTCAGACCTGTACTGAGCACTGCGCTGTGTAACTGTGTGTCAGACCTGTACTGAGCACTGCGCTGTGTAACTGTGTGTCAGACCTGTACTGAGCACTGCTCTGTGTAAATGTGTGTGTCAGAGCTGTACTGAGCACTGCTCTGTGTAAATGTGTGTGTCAGAGCTGTAGTGAGCACTGCGCTGTGAAACTGTGTCAGAGCTGTACTGAGCACTGCGCTGTGAAACTGTGTCAGAGCTGTACTGAGCACTGCGCTGTGAAACTGTGTCAGAGCTGTACTGAGCACTGCTCTGTGTAAATGTGTGTGTCGGAGCTGTACTGAGCACTGCGCTGTGTAAATGTGTGTGTCGGAGCTGTACTGAGCACTGCGCTGTGTAAATGTGTGTGTCGGAGCTGTACTGAGCACTGCGCTGTGTAAATGTGTGTGTCAGAGCTGTACTGAGCACTGCTCTGTGTAACTGTGTGTCAGAGCTGTACTGAGCACTGCTCTGTGTAACTGTGTGTCAGAGCTGTACTGAGCACTGCGCTGTGTAACTGTGTGTGTCAGAGCTGTACTGAGCACTGCTCTGTGTAACTGTGTGTCAGAGCTCTGTGCTGTGGGTGTGGATTGTAGTTTCCTGCTGAGTCCCCCCTCTCTCCAGTCCAGTATGCTCTCAGGGTTTCCAGGATGTGTGATTCATTGTGTGATCAGACTGCTTCGAGTTCTTTTTCCGTTGTTTTGGGGTCATTGTTTCCAAAACAGAGTGGCTGTTAGCTGTAAAGAGGTAGAAAGGCACATACTGACATGCACGTGCGCACTCCTGTGTGTGTGTCCTTCCCACTGACTCTCACCTGTGTGTCAACAGTACTGAGCACTGTGCTGGGTAACTGTGTGTCAGAGCTGGACTGAGCACTGTGCTGGGTAACTGTGTGTCAGAGCTGGACTGAGCACTGTGCTGTGTAACTGTGTGTGTCAGAGCTGTACTGAGCACTGCGCTGTGTAACTGTGTGTGTCAGAGCTCTATTGAGCACTGCGCTGTGTAATTGTGTGTGTTAGAGCTCTACTGAGCACTGTGCTGCTTAACTATGAGTCAGCGTTGTACTTAGCACTGTGCTGGGTGCAGACCCCAAATCCTTAGGCTCTATTTTGCTGTGTCAGAATTTTATTTTGGTGGAACAATCTCTCAAGTTGCTGACATACCAGTGCCCTAACCGACCCTCCCACAGCACAGGGGCAGACTCCGGCTGTGTACCCACCTGTGTTTGTTCTGCGGCAAGAACAGCTCCCCTCCCCTCTCCAGCTTGCGGGAGTTCAAGGAGAGGTCGACACCAGGGACAGTGGGGGAGACAGCTGGTACACACAACAGCAAGTCCTCATGGGTTGTTACTCAAGAGCATGTCGACCCAGTCGTCAGGACACAAGGGACACGCCACATTCAGAACAGCTCGGCTTTCAGCCAGAAACATGAGCAAGACAGGCTTGAATTCAATTGTATTTGGGTCTTTTCATCCCAACAATTAGATAAAAAGCCATACAATGTTCAGGTGTCTGGTTTTAAACTTTTCCAGCTGAGTGATCAGAGGTTGGAGAAGGGGCCTTAGTACCATGGCTTCTTCAGAGGAGGACGTGGTGGAGGCGACGCAGGCGACAGAGCTCACAAGGCGATTGCACAGAGATGATCTGCCAATCTCCGAGGATGAGCTGGACTGCCTCCGAGAGGCCACAGGTGAGGCATGGAGCCGCTGGGACTACATCCCCCAGCATGCACCCACTGGGGTAGGAATGGGTACACAGATCCCAGCATGCACCCGCTGGGGTAGGAATGGGTACACAGATCCCAGCATGCTCCCGCTGGGGTAGGAATGGGTACACAGATCCCAGCATGCACCCGCTGGGGTAGGAATGGGTACACAGATCCCAGCATGCACCTGCTGGGGTAGAAATGAGAATACAGATCCCAGCATGCACCTGCTGGGGTAGAAATGAGAATACAGATCCCAGCATGCACCTGCTGGGGTAGAAATGAGAATACAGATCCCAGCATGTACCCGCTGAGGTAGGAATGGGTACACGGATCCCAGCATGCACCCGCTGGGGTAGGAATGGGTACACGGATCCCAGCATGCACCCGCTGGGGTAGGAATGGGTCCACAGATCCCAGCATGCACCTGCTGGGGTAGAAATGAGAATACAGATCCCAGCATGCACCTGCTGGGGTAGAAATGAGAATACAGATCCCAGCATGCACCCGCTGGGGTAGGAATGGGTACACGGATCCCAGCATGCACCCGCTGGGGTAGGAATGGGTCCACGGATCCCAGCATGCACCTGCTGGGGTAGAAATGAGAATACAGATCCTGGTACCCGCTGGGGTAGGAATGGGTACACAGATCCCAGCATGCACCCGCTGGGGTAGGAATGGGTCCACAGATCCCAGCATGCACCTGCTGGGGTAGAAATGAGAATACAGATCCTGGTGTGTACCCGCTGGGGTAGGAATGAGAATACAGATCCTGGTGTGTACCCGCTGGGTACACAGATGCCAGCATGTACCTGCTGGGGTAGGAATGGGTACACAGATGCCAGCATGTATTATGTTGGCTGTAGGGGGTGGAAAGTAAAATGTTTTAGAACGTAGAAAAGAAATGAAGGAGTACGGAGATCATTAAGAACTGGTATACACACTCTCCCTGGGTAACTCTTCAAGTCTGAGACTGCAAGTCTTGCTGTGTTGGCAAGACAAGGAGGGACAGGAGAGCAGAGCGGAGCCTCAGCAGGGTTTCCCAGTCACTGGAAGACAGCGGGCGTGTGCGTGCTAGTCACTGAAGGCGGAGGTGTGGGGGGCTGCGGGTAGAGAGAACAGCAGAAGGGCTTTAAAACCCTATAATTAGAAGAAAAGTGCCAGGTCAGCATACTCCTACAGCAAGAGCACGTTTAATGACATTCTAGCGCACAGCGGAGTCGGGGAAGCGCAAGTGACAGTTGCAATAAGGGCTACGGTTTGGCCTGTAAACAGAAGCTGCCGCAGAGGTTTCCCAGGTGTGACGGCACAGAGGCTGAAGGGCCAGGCGCAGCCCTGGTGGTGTTCACCTGGACTTCACGCCATTCCTTCTGTGGAGGAACTCCCCACACCACCTGCCCCTATGCACTTGTTCTCCTTAACTCTGTTTTATGGTATAGTTGAGTTACATTTACACGAGTTTAAAGTCCTGAGTAACCCGGGGGAGAGGGCCTATAATCTAGCCAATTGCATCATGCGTGTAGCCCAGAAGGACACAAGACTACAAAGCCCATCATGCACCAGGCACGAGAACTACAGATCCCAGCCTGCCCTGTGTGACCTCTGCCCTGTTTCGCCCAGACGAGCGGCCGTTCCTGGTGATCCACCACCTGCAGGCGGTGAGAGAGAAGGGGGTGCCGCTGCTCTTGCGGGACACGCCCGTCACCTGCAAGGTGGACAGCACGGAGCGCCACACCACGCGCTCCAAGGTGAGCGACGTCCCGCCTCTCAGACGTGCGAGAGCAAGCCTCCTGCCCCGAGCCCGTTCAGCCCGGCTAGCGTGTGTGGCTGGAGCTTCCTGCTCACACGGGGAGTCCCGAGCCTCCAGGCTGGGCTGACCCTAGCCTTGTGTAGGCCAGTACAGAGCTTTGGAACAGGCAAAGGCTTATTCCATGCAGGAAGGAATGGATTGGAAAGGAGTGCTTGGGATAAACCTTTGCCTGTTCCTCTGCAGCCTACGCTCCCTGCTCGCACTTCAGCTCTGACTTCCTGCTACCTGCATGCAGCGCCGTAGATCTGACACAAAAAGAGTCCCAGGTCATGACAGCCTCCACCTCCCAGGCCTTGGAATGTACTCTGATGTGCGAATGACAGACGGGCAGGATTTCAGATGAGCAGTACGGACGGGTCAGACCAAGATGGAGTCTTTATTATCCCCAAGGGGCGATTAGTTATACAGCAGCGGACAGTATGAAGAACAAAACAATTACACATACAGGAACCGGAGAACCGCAGGGTTACGGTCGCAGCTATAAATGTGAACTGAAACTTTATATTGGGAAGTGTAATTCTGGGTTCTGAGGGAACTAATTGGATTTCCTTAAATAAAAGGCGCGCGAGGTCCTCTACGATGCAATATGCTTTGTGCAGAACTCGTCACTGATAGACATGGAGCACCAGTGAGCATGGCAGCTTGACAATATCTCCAGTTTGTTCTTACTCTTTAGAGCTTCCCAAACCAGCAGCTCAGTGCTACAGCTAAAGCAGATTCTATAAAAGACACAACGGATTATCAGCCTTAAAATATTTCAGGTGCCTTAAGAAAAAGGCTCTGTTGCCCCCTTTCCTTGGGACACAGTTGATGTCTGCCCCAGTCGAGCTTGCAGTCTAGAACAGTCAATAAACACTTACCTGCCGTCTCCTCCACTCCTGATGTAGGTTTGAGTGGGCGTCTCCTTGCAATCACTTGCCCTGTCTGTGGTCCTGGAGACATTCCACTTCAAATAGTTTTGTTCTCCCCAAGTGGCTCCTTTGCAGCTGGCCTGTGGCTCCACACTTCTGCAGCCAACCGGCTAATAATAACAGAGCCGTCTGCAGGTTTCATTATGGGTCTGGAGTGGTGAGGAATCTTGCAGTCATGTGTGTGCAGGACAAAGTAAGGAGAGATGACACATCCTTGGGGGAACCAGTGGAAGAATACAGCCTGTTAGATGGGGCATTGTTACCCTCTAAGTTTCATCTGTAAGCACATCACTGATCCAGCTGACTTGATTAAGATCAAGACCAAGATTAGACAATGGCTTAGTTCCCAGTCAATACTGCTTAATTGCTGGAGAGAAATCTACGAGCAGCAGGCTAGTGTGAAGCCGGAGAAGGGTGAGGTTAAGAAGGGATATTGTAGCATCTTCTCCAGCCCTACCTGCCCTGTAAGCAATCTGAGATGGGTCTAACTGGTCCTGTATCTGTGCCACTGTCTTGTTTTTCACTGGCTGCTCAGAGGTTTTAGTAACCAGTGAGGTGAGGGATACTGGTGACCTAGGAGATTAGACTTTTGTCACTGAGGCCATAGGGTACAAACCCCTCTCTCTCTCTCGGGTGCGGCTGTCTGCGTGTGTGTATTAACCCCTCTGTCTCTCTCTCGGGCGCGGCTGTCTGCGTGTGTGTATTAACCCCTCTGTCTCTCTCTCGGGTGGGGCTGTCTGCGTGTGTGTATTAACCCCTCTGTCTCTCTCTCGGGTGCGGCTGTCTGCGTGTGTGTATTAACCCCTCTGTCTCTCTCGGGTGCGGCTGTCTGCGTGTGTGTATGAACCCCTCTGTCTCTCTCGGGTGCGGCTGTCTGCATGTGTGTATGAACCCCTCTGTCTCTCTCGGGTGCGGCTGTCTGCGTGTGTGTATGAACCCCTCTGTCTCTCTCGGGTGCGGCTGTCTGCGTGTGTGTATTAACCCCTCTGTCTCTCTCTCGGGTGCGGCTGTCTGCGTGTGTGTATTAACCCCTCTGTCTCTCTCTCGGGTGCGGCTGTCTGCGTGTGTGTATTAACCCCTCTGTCTCTCTCTCGGGTGCGGCTGTCTGCGTGTGTGTATTAACCCCTCTGTCTCTCTCTCGGGTGCGGCTGTCTGCGTGTGTGTATGAACCCCTCTGTCTCTCTCTTGGGTGCGGCTGTCTGCATGTGTGTATATTAACCCCTCTGTCTCTCTCGGGTGCGGCTGTGTGTGTGTATTAACCCCTCTGTCTCTCTCAGGTGCGGGTCAGCACTCTGTACACAGTGCGCCTGACTCACGGCCGGTTCACCTGGACGGTGAAGAGGAAGTACCGCCACTTCCAGGAGCTGCACCGCGACCTGCACAGCCACAAGCTGATGGTGAACTTCCTGCCCCTGGGCAGGTGAGGCCAGCACAGGGCACAGTTATCCTGCCCATCCAGGGCGAGCGTTCATTGTCACGCAGTGCTGCGATAAATGGGCACAGTGAGACTGTGTTAGTGCTGCGCTGTGCAAGGGCAGCAGCTGGGGGCGACCGAGAGAGTGTCTGTGCCTGCACTGTTCAGTGAACAGAGTCACTGTAACACGAGAACACTCGCACGTATCCTTAAACAAGAGACTGCTGAGGGAAGCCCTGTGGTGGTTTACTGGATGTAAACACTTTTGATACACTCGAATTATATGTCTGTTTCACTTAATTGCATGGTGGTTCATGGTGACACACGTGAAATACTTGTTTCTGCCACTGGCGGCAGTCACACGGAGGGTGACTCTGGCGTGATGACGTGATGCGGGTTGTGGGTCCTGGGGTCCCCCTGACCTCGCCTCTCCCTGTGTCCCTGCAGGTTTGCCGCGGAGAGGCAGCAGCTGGGCACCATGACGGACGAGCTGCCCACCCTGCACAGCGCGGACCGAGCGAGACGGGCTTCCAGCAAGCCGGTACGAGACTCCCGCCACCCCGCCGCCCTTGGGGCTGGCTCGAACCCAGGGCCGATAGCTGGGTGGGGTGGGGGAGACACTCAGTCCAGCTCATCTGTATCTTCACATTCACACTCATCACCATCAGATCTGGAGAGACTGTAAAGACACTCAGTCCAGCTCATCTGTATCTTCACATTTACACTCATCACCATCAGATCTGTAGAGACTGTAAAGACACTCAGTCTGATCATCTGTATCTTCACATTCACACTCATCCCCATCAGATCTGTAGAGACTGTAAAGACACTCAGTCCAGCTCATCTGTATCTTCACATTCACACTCATCACCATCAGATCTGTAGAGACTGTAAAGACACTCAGTCCAGCTCATCTGTATCTTCACATTCACACTCATCACCATCAGATCTGTAGAGACTGTAAAGACACTCAGTCCAGCTCATCTGTATCTTCACATTCACACTCATCACCATCAGATCTGGAGAGACTGTAAAGACACTCAGTCTGATCATCTGTATCTTCACATTCACACTCATCACCATCAGATCTGGAGAGACTGTAAAGACACTCAGTCCAGCTTGTCTTCCAATTAACATTCCCAATCTTTCTGTTCTTTTATTTGCAGAAGCTCCTGGAAGACTACCTGAATGTGTTACTAGAGAACAGCTTCTGCAGGAACTATCATGGGATGGTGAGAGACTGGGGAACAGCAGACACGCGGGAAGAGAATGGCTCTCTCGTGCAGACTGGGAGATGTGTAGTGTCACACAGCCACTCCTTACAGGAACTTGTGGCATGCAGTGAAACCGCAGTTAAGTATAGTAAAGCTCAGTTAAATCAGGGTAAAAGCACAGAAGAGTGCAGGACAGCAGTGAAATCAGAGATAAAGCACAGTACAGTGCAATAAAACCCAGTGAAATCAGGGTGAAAGTACTGTACAGTGTGGTAAAGCCCAGTGACATCGGGTAAAAACACAGTACAGTTTGGTAAAGTCTAGTGAAATCAGAGTAAGTTGCATAGTACAGTGCAGTACCACACAGTAAATGTGCAGTCGGTAGATGTGTAGTAAAGCACAGTGAGATCATCTGGTATGAGGATGGTATTACTGTGAAACTGTGGTAGATGTGAAGTAAAGTGTAGTAAAGCACAGTGAGCTCAGGGAAGAGCCTGGTGTGGAGATGGTATTGCCAGGGTCAGCTGCAGGAGACTCCGACACAGCCAGATGCTCAGTCTATTAACAGTCTAGGCCTGAGCTCTACAGAGTGACTGACAGCACGTGTCCTGTGTGTCTGTGCCCGCACAACAGCTGGAGTTCCTAGACGTCAGCCCTCTGTCCTTCGTCGGGGATCTGGGACCAAAAGGCCTGTAAGTCAAGTCAGACAGCCGAAGCAACACCGCACGCCGTAGCTACTACTGTCTGTCCTCCCGTTCCCTCTGCTGCCCGTCTCCCGTCTGTCCTCCTCTCCCTTCTCTCGTTCCCTCTGCTGCCTGTCTCCTGTCTGTCCTCCTCTCCCTTCTCTCGTTCCCTCTGCTGCTCGCCTCCCATCTGTCCTCCTCTCCCTTCTCCTGTTCCCTCTGCTGCCTGTCTCCTGTCTGTTCTCCTCTCCCTTCTCTCGTTCCCTCTGCTGCTCGCCTCCCATCTGTCCTCCTCTCCCTTCTCCTGTTCCCTCTGCTGCCTGTCTCCTGTCTGTCCTCCTCTCCCTTCTCTCGTTCCCTCTGCTGCTCGCCTCCCATCTGTCCTCCTCTCCCTTCTCCCGTTCCCTCTCCTGCCTGCCTCCCGTCTGTCTGTCCTTGTGTGCTCTTAGGGCAGGGCTCCACAGTGATCATTCCAGACCGATAGTCAGATGTAGGCTGCATCGCAGTCCTGGGCTCTCATCGAAAGAGGAAGTGCTCACTGAAACGGGAAGTGCTCACCCAGTCCGCCCTGTGCTGTGGCACTAGACCCCAGTGACCACAGCTGAGCAGCGGCTTGCCGGGGGTACGTTCAGAGCTGGCTGTGACATTCTCGGCTTGGAGCACAACGGCGCCGCCCCTGTGGCAGGGTGAGGGTTTGGTCGGAGAGGCAGACGGTGAATTGGAACGTGAAGCGTCTCCTCTCAAGCTGTTCTCTGTCCTCGGCGTCCAAAGCGCTGAAAGACTACCAGCCCGATTTCGCCCTGCTGAAAACCAGGAACCAGGACTCCCGAAAGTTCGGTTTGCTCGGAAGACGTGCCTACGCGAGAGTGTGGTTTGAGACCTGATTTCTCCCCCTTGGTGTTCATTTCGTAAGAGAGACTGCAGAGGCGCCCCGTGCAGAGTGCGCCCGGCTCGTGCCCGTTGCTTGCTGGGGTGGGCTCCGGTCCCCCGCGATCCTGTGCTGAATGAAGCGGTGTAGAAGGCTGCCGACCTGCTGGTCACTCTGTCTGTCTGTTCTAGGGAGGGCTTTATCCTGAAAAGGTCGGGAGGTCACCGCATCCTGGGGCTCAACTGCTTCGGCCACCACCAGTTCTGTTACCGCTGGTCCCGCCGGTGAGAGAGGGCGTCTGTCCTTCACTCAGTAGTGTGTCTGTATTAACCCCTCTATCTCTCTCAGTGCAGTGTTAATGGACTGTAGTGTCCATTGTGTCTGTATTAACCCCTCTCTCTCTCAGTGCAGTGTTAATGGACTGTAGTGTCCAGTGTGTCTGTATTAACCCCCCTCTCTCTCAGTGCGGTGTTAGTGGACTGTAGTGTCCAGTGTGTCTGTATTAACCCCTCTCTCTCTCAGTGCAGTGTTAATGTACTGTAGTGTCCAGTGTGTCTGTATTAACCCCTCTCTCTCAGTGCAGTGTTAATGGACTGTAGTGTCCAGTGTGTCTGTATTAACCCCTCTCTCTCAGTGCAGTGTTAATGGACTGTAGTGTCCAGTGTGTCTGTATTAACCCCTCTCTCTCTCAGTGCAGTGTTAATGGACTGTAGTGTCCAGTGTGTCTGTATTAACCCCTCTCTCTCTCAGTGCGGTGTTAGTGGACTGTAGTGTCCAGTGTGTCTGTATTAACCCCTCTCTCTCAGTGCAGTGTTAATGTACTGTAGTGTCCAGTGTGTGTGTATTAACCCCTCTCTCTCAGTGCAGTGTTAATGTACTGTAGTGTCCAGTGTGTCTGTATTAACCCCTCTCTCTCTCAGTGCAGTGTTAATGGACTGTAGTGTCCAGTGTGTCTGTATTAACCCCTCTCTCTCAGTGCAGTGTTAATGTACTGTAGTGTCCAGTGTGTCTGTATTAAGTGTGTGTACTAACCCCCCCCTCTCTCTTTCAGTTGGCTGGTTGTTAAAGACTCATTTCTCCTCTACATGAAGCCGGAAGCAGGGGTCATCTCTTTTGTGCTGCTCTTTGACCCTGAGTTCAAAGTTCAAGTGGGCCGCTGTTACACCGATACAAAGTATGGAGTGTGTATCCAGAACTTTACCAGGTACTTTACTTTTTATGCACTAATACACACTGGTACTCACTGTCTGACACTAACACAAGTAGAACCTGACACAGTGTCAGTGTATCAGGACTAGGAGTGCTCTCTGTCAGTGCTCAGTCTGTGTGTGCACTGACACACCCTGCGCACGTAGGAGTGCTCTCTCGCTGCTCAGCCGA
Organism: Atractosteus spatula; assembly: GCF_055471065.1. Classification (NCBI taxonomy): domain Eukaryota; kingdom Metazoa; phylum Chordata; class Actinopteri; order Semionotiformes; family Lepisosteidae; genus Atractosteus; species Atractosteus spatula. The sequence continues at coordinate 67,704,430 of NC_142708.1, read as the reverse complement.
GTCTGTGCACTGTTTGTGTTGACTTCCTGTCACTCTGCTGCCCCCTGCAGGACACTGGTCATCAAGTGCAGCAGCTACAGGCAGGCGCAGTGGTGGAGCCATGAGATCCACAGGCTGTCGGAGCCCTGCGAATTCCTGCAGACACACCGGTTCGACAGCTTCGCCCCGCCCCGCGAGGACACGCTCGCCAGATGGTGAGAGATCGGTGAAGGGGAGATGGGGAGAGGGAGGGGGAAGAGGGATGGTAGTAGTGGGTATACAGATGACCCATCAGTGGTGTGTGGTGGCGTGTGAGGGTATTGTTTCCGATGGTGGGGTGTGTGTCAGTGGTGTGTTTCACAGGTGTGTGATGGTGTGGGGTGTGTCACTGGTGAGCGAGGGTGTAGTGTGTGTCAGTGGTGTGCGTGGCTGTGGTGTTTGTCAGTGGTGTGCAATTGTGTGGTGTGTGATGGCGTTGTGTTTGTTAGAGGTGTGTGGCTGTGGTGTTTGTCAGTGGTGTACGATTGTGTGGTGTGTAATTGCGTTATGTGTGTCAGTGGTGTGTGTCTGTGGCGTGTGAGGGTATTGTGTGCGATCGTGTGGTGTGTGTCAGTGGTGTGCGTGGCTGTGGTGTGTGTCGGTGGTGTGCGTGGCTGTGGTGTGTGTCGGTGGCGTGTGAGAGTATTGTGTGTGATTGTGTGGTGTGTGATGGCGTTGTGTGTATTGGCAGGTACATCAATGGCAGGGAGTATTTTGCTGATGTTGCCCAGTCTCTGGAGCAGGCGAGAGAGGAAATCTTCATCACAGACTGGTGGTGAGTGAAGTCACTCTTTCTTCATGCTGTGCTCTGCATGCACTGCACACTGTTTACCGTACAGCAGTTTCATACACAGGCTGTCGCTGGCCTGACGGTGTCGGTCTGTGTGCTGGTCAGTCTCACTTCCTTCCTCTGGCCTCTCCAGGCTCAGTCCTGAGATCTACCTGAAGCGCCCAGCTACCAGCCACTACTGGCGCCTAGACCAGATCTTAAAGCGTAAAGCGGTAAGAACTTCTGGGGTCACACTGGGGTCAGGCTCTGGGACAGACAGGTGTCACACTGGGGTCACACTGGGGTCAGGCTCTGGGACAGACAGGTGTCACACTGGGGTCACACTTGGGTCAGGCTCTGGGACAGACAGGTGTCACACTGGGGTCAGGCTCTGGGACAGACAGGTGTCACACTGGAGTCAGACCCTGACAGACAGGTGTCACACTGGGGTCAGGCTCTGGGACAGACTGGGTTAGATGCTGGGATAGTTTAATGATTAGGCTGGTGTGGGGTCAGATCAGGGTCAGATTAGTTTTGGGGTCTGGATCTCACGGGTCAGATTGGAGTTGGGCTTTTAGTCGGACTGGGGTCAAACTGGTGATGGGCTCTGGGTCGGACTGGGGACAGACTGGGGTTGGGCTCTGGGTCGGACTGGGGTCAGGTGCTAGGACAGACTGGGGTTGGGCTCTGGGTCAGACTGGGGTCAGGTGCTAGGACAGACTGGGGTTGGGCTCTGGGTCAGACTGGGGTCAAACTGGTGTTGGGCTCTGGGTCGGACTGGGGTCAGGTGCTAGGACAGACTGGGGTTGGGCTCTGGGTCGGACTGGGGTCAGGTGCTAGGAAAGACTGGGGTTGGGCTCTGGGTCGGACTGGGGTCAGGTGCTAGGACAGACTGCGGTTGGGCTCTGGGTCGGACTGGGGTCAGGTGCTTGGACAGACTGGGGTTGGGCTCTGGGTCGAACGGGGGTCAGGTGCTAGGACAGACTGGGGTTGGGCTCTGGGTCGGACTGGGGTCAGGTGCTAGGACAGACTGGGGTTGGGCTGGGGATGCATTGACATGGGGATAGAGTCAGGCTGGTGTTGGGCTCAGATGGGGGGATTAGGGAGTTTTCTTTATGCAAACGTGTTTTTCAGTTGTGTTTATGCTGGGGTTACAATAAGGCAGGCAGCAGGGTGGACTGGTTCTGTGTCATACTAATAGGGGGCTGAAGGCAGCTGTATACCCAGCTGTTTACAAAACGAGTTGAGGTACAGTAACACTCCCCTAAAGAATTATTCCTGAAGTGTCATTGGGGAGGAGAAAAGAGGAAAGTGAGATGCTGGAGTGCACAGCCTGTGTCTGTCGCCCCCTGCAGGAACAGGGAGTGAAAGTGTGTGTCCTGCTGTACAAGGAGGTGGAGCTGGCCCTGGGCATCAACAGTGACTACAGCAAGAGGAAGCTCATGAACATGCACCCCAATATCAAGGTGAAGGGCAGAGACCCCTCCATATCTTCCTCGCTGATCCCGGGATTCTTCTCCTCGGATACTAATGAACGATCGTTAACCTTCATCCATAAATGAATGAATGAAGGAAATGGATCCCGATATTTTCCACACACTCCCATTGCTGATGTGCCAGTGAATGAGAAAGAGTCATGGATGTGTGCCCCTCTCTCTCTCAGGTGATGCGCCACCCCGATCACGTTTCCTCCATAGTCTTCCTCTGGGCGCATCATGAGAAGATGGTGGCCATTGACCAATCGGTGGCCTTTGTGGGCGGGATTGACCTGGCCTATGGGAGGTGGGATGACAAACACTATAGGCTGGCAGACCTGGGGAACATGCTGACAGCCAGTAAGGCAGCAGACCAGCAGGTAAAGTGTGTACTAGACTGTGCAGCATGTCTGTATTAACCCCCCTCTCTCTCAGTGCAGTGTTAATGGACTGTAGTGTCCAGTGTGTCTGTATTAACCCCCCTCTCTCTCAGTGCAGTGTTAATGGACTGTAGTGTCCAGTGTGTCTGTATTAACCTCTCTCTCAGTGCAGTGTTAATGGACTGTAGTGTCCAGTGTGTCTGTATTAACCCCTCTCTCTCAGTGCAGTGTTAATGTACTGTAGTGTCCAGTGTGTCTGTATTAACCCCCCTCTCTCTCAGTGCAGTGTTAATGGACTGTAGTGTCCAGTGTGTCTGTATTAACCCCCCTCTCTCTCAGTGCAGTGTTAATGGACTGTAGTGTCCAGTGTGTCTGTATTAACCCCCCTCTCTCTCAGTGCAGTGTTAATGGACTGTAGTGTCCAGTGTGTCTGTATTAACCCCTCTCTCTCAGTGCGGTGTTAATGTACTGTAGTGTCCAGTGTGTCTGTATTAACCCCTCTCTCTCAGTGCAGTGTTAATGGACTGTAGTGTCCAGTGTGTCTGTATTAACCCCTCTCTCTCAGTGCAGTGTTAATGGACTGTAGTGTCCAGTGTGTCTGTATTAACCCCTCTCTCTCAGTGCAGTGTTAATGGACTGTAGTGTCCAGTGTGTCTGTATTAACCCCTCTCTCTCAGTGCAGTGTTAATGGACTGTAGTGTCCAGTGTGTCTGTATTAAGCCCTCTCTCTCAGTGCAGTGTTAATGGACTGTAGTGTCCAGTGTGTCTGTATTAACCCCTCTCTCTCAGTGCAGTGTTAATGTACTGTAGTGTCCAGTGTGTCTGTATTAAGCCCTCTCTCTCAGTGCAGTGTTAATGTACTGTAGTGTCCAGTGTGTCTGTATTAAGCCCTCTCTCTCTCAGTGCAGTGTTAATGGACTGTAGTGTCCAGTGTGTCTGTATTAACCCCTCTCTCTCTCAGTGCAGTGTTAATGGACTGTAGTGTCCAGTGTGTCTGTATTAACCCCTCTCTCTCTCAGTGCAGTGTTAATGTACTGTAGTGTCCAGTGTGTCTGTATTAACCCCTCTCTCTCAGTGCAGTGTTAATGTACTGTAGTGTCCAGTGTGTCTGTATTAACCCCTCTCTCTCTCAGTGCAGTGTTAATGTACTGTAGTGTCCAGTGTGTCTGTACTAACCCCTCTCTCTCAGTGCAGTGTTAATGGACTGTAGTGTCCAGTGTGTCTGTATTAACCCCTCTCTCTCTCAGTGCAGTGTTAATGGACTGTAGTGTCCAGTGTGTCTGTATTAAGCCCTCTCTCTCAGTGCAGTGTTAATGTACTGTAGTGTCCAGTGTGTCTGTATTAAGCCCTCTCTCTCAGTGCAGTGTTAGTGGACTGTAGTGTCCAGTGTGTCTGTATTAACCCCTCTCTCTCAGTGCAGTGTTAATGGACTGTAGTGTCCAGTGTGTCTGTATTAACCCCTCTCTCTCTCAGTGCAGTGTTAGTGGACTGTAGTGTCCAGTGTGTCTGTATTAACCCCCCTCTCTCTCAGTGCAGTGTTAATGTACTGTAGTGTCCAGTGTGTCTGTATTAACCCCTCTCTCTCTCAGTGCAGTGTTAATGGACTGTAGTGTCCAGTGTGTCTGTATTAACCCCTCTCTCTCAGTGCAGTGTTAATGTACTGTAGTGTCCAGTGTGTCTGTATTAACCCCTCTCTCTCAGTGCAGTGTTAGTGGACTGTAGTGTCCAGTGTGTAGTAACCTCTGTGCGTCTCTCTCTCTCTCTCAGAGTGGTGATGTGGTTGATTCGCCCGGTGAGTCTAACCCTGTGCCTGAGACACAGGGCAGTGTTTCGGATCAGCGGCAGGTCAGCCCAGAAGACCTCACTGACAACACCCGGCTGTGGCTGGGCAAGGACTACAGCAACTTCATCACCAAGGACTGGGTCCAGCTGGACCGGCCCTTTGAGGGTAACCAGACCGCTGCTGCTCCCTGTCCTCCAGTCAGCACTGCTGGGTCAGGGTTGGGACGCCCGCCTGGGGCAGCCCTCGTCCCTCGCAGGGACAGCTCGGAGCTGCCAGTGCAGACACTGGGAGCCTCTCCAGCTCCCTGAAGCACTGTCCGCACCCTGCCCTGCCCCTTCCTGCTTCCCACGCCAGTTCCACTCCGTATCCCATCCTCCCTTTTGTTTTGGCACTGGTACAGGCCCAACCTCAGCCCTTTAGAGCCTCCGCAGCCTCCGGTCCTCTCTCGGGTCCTCCCCAGCCCAGGCATGGCGGCCCCCACTTACCCCCCCTGCCCATTATAGGAGGCTTGTGACCTTTCACCCCAGCAACTTTATCACCCTGTAACTCGCACCTGGCTACCCCCTGAAGCTCAGCAGGTGTGAGCCTGGCCAGTACCTGGATGGGAGACCTCCTGGGAAAGCTAAGGTTGCTGCTGGAAGAGGTGTTAGTGGGACCAGTAGGGGGCACTCACCCTGTGGTCTGTGTGGGTCCTAATGCCACAGCATAGTGATGGGGATGTTATACTGTAAAAAAGACGCCGTCTTTCGGATGAGATGTAAAACTTAAAACCGAGGTCCTGACTGTCTGTGGTCATTAAAAATTCCAGGGCGTTTCTCGAAAAGAGTAGGGGTGTAACCCCGGTGTCCTGGCAAATTTCCCCCTGGCCTTTACCAGTTATGGGCTCCTAATAATCCCCCTCTCTGAACTGGCTTCATTACTCTGTTCTCCCCACTGAGAGCTGGTGTGTGGAGAGAGTACTGGTGCACTATGGCTGCTGTTGCATCATCCAGGTGGGGCTGCACATATGTGGAGAAGGAGGGGAGTCCCCATCGCCTGTAAAGCGCTCTGATGGAGTGTCTAGAAAAGCGCTGGATAAGTGTAAGGAATTATTATTAAGAGTATTGACTAAGTCAACACAGAGGACATCTTCAAAATCAAAGGTGAAACAAGACCCACATGGAAACTGAGAACAGGAGATACCTCTTTGCACAAAGAGTGGTGGGAGTGTGGTACAAGGAGTCCAGCTGTACTTTTGAAGCTGATAAACTGGCTTTGTTCGATAAACGGCTGGATAAGATTCTGGAATAAGTTAGCTACTGACTACCAAAGGAGCTGGGTGGACTGCATGGCCTCCTCTCGTTTGTGACAGTTTTTCTTTCTCTTGCTCTCATCTTCATCTTGTCCTTCTCCTGCCTTCCTCCTCCTCTCCTTCTCTCTCAGATAACATTGACCGCACTGTGGTTCCCAGGATGCCATGGCGGGATATGGCCGCAGTGGTTCATGGGAAGGCGGCTCGAGATTTGTCTCGTCACTTCATCCAGCGCTGGAACTTCACCAAGGTAGGCATGGGCGAGGCACGAGCTAAACTGTAGAGTTCAGCCAGTGTGTTTGAGGTCATCCAAATGGTTAAGGTCAGGAGTCACACAAAGACTGATCTGAGACTGTGCTGTTCTTTCTTCCAGATCTTCAAGAACAAATACAAAGACAACTTCTACCCCTGCCTGCTGCCCAAGTCACACAGCGCTGCGGACTCACTGCCGTTCATTGTGCCTCAGACTCGCAGTGCCAGAGTGCAGGTACACACACACACACAGGCACACACACACACTGCAGGCACAGCACTGCAGGCACAGCACTGCAGGCACACACGCTGCAGGCACACACGCTGCAGGCACAGCACTGCAGGCACACACACACAGGCACAGCACTGCAGGCACACACACACAGGCACAGCACTGCAGGCACACACACACAGGCACAGCACTGCAGGCACACGCACACAGGCACAGCACTGCAGGCACACGCACACAGGCACAGCACTGCAGGCACACGCACACAGGCACAGCACTGCAGGCACAGCACTGCAGGCACACACACACAGGCACAGCACTGCAGGCACACACACACAGGCACAGCACTGCAGGCACACACACACAGGCACAGCACTGCAGGCACACACACACAGGCACACGCACACAGGCACAGCACTGCAGGCACACGCACACAGGCACAGCACTGCAGGCACACACACAGGCACAGCACTGCAGGCACACACACACAGGCACAGCATTGGAGACACACGCAGACAGGCACAGCACTGCAGGCACACACACACAGGCACAGCACTGCAGACACACACACAGGTACAGCACTGCAGGCACACACACACAGGTACAGCACTGCAGGCACACACACACAGGCACAGCACTGCAGGCACAGCACTGCAGGCACACAGACAGGCACAGCACTGCAGACACACACACACGCACAGCACTGCAAACACCATGCGCACAGCAACACCACACACACAGTACACACACAGCACACACACAGCTCTGCAAACACTACACACACAGCTCTGCATACACAGCACTGCAGACGCCACACACACACACAGCACTGCAGATTCACTGTGCCAGTGTGGGCACACACATACGACAGGCCCAGGTCCCGCCAGTCCTGCAGCCTGCTCTGTGCGCTGGAGTCCCTGGGGAAAACCCATCTGTCAGGCCAGGGCTTGCAGCGGCTCCTGTCAGCCTGGGCCTCGCTCAGCCGCCTGCTCGTTTCCCCTTTCTTCTCCCTGTCGCTGGGGAGCGCCGCTCACAGGCTGTCCCCTGTGTCCTCAGATCCTGCGCTCGGTGGATCGCTGGTCGGCGGGGACCTGCGAGAGTTCTATACACAAGGCCTACATCGACACCATCGAGAGCAGCGAGCACTACGTCTACATCGAGGTGCGGGCAGCCTGGCGGGCCGTCTGGCTTGTGTGGTTGATAGTAGCTGAGTGATCCCGAGATCCTTCCATCTCTTGAGGAGATTGTAGGGAATTAGCTTCATCACATGGCTGGGCAGTTTGTTCCATACACCCACCACTCGTTGCGTAAAGAAATGCCTCTTGTTTAAGTCCTTCAAATGCACTTTTGCTTACTTGGTATCAATCCATCTCTGTGTAGAATCAGTTCTTCATCAGCTGCAGTGACGAGAAGAGTGTGTTTAACAGGATAGGAGATGCCCTAGTCGACAGGATTCTTCGAGCTCACAGGTCTGTCTACGGCCACACACACTGCTCAGCCCTCTCTGATGTTGCTGTGCACAATCCTGCTTTCTCAGTGCAGTGTTAATGGACTGTAGTGTCCAGTGTGTCTGTATTAACCCCTCTCTCTCTCTCAGTGCAGTGTTAATGTACTGTAGTGTCCAGTGTGTCTGTATTAACCCCTCTCTCTCAGTGCAGTGTTAATGTACTGTAGTGTCCAGTGTGTCTGTATTAACCCCTCTCTCTCTCAGTGCAGTGTTAATGTACTGTAGTGTCCAGTGTGTCTGTATTAACCCCTCTCTCTCTCAGTGCAGTGTTAATGTACTGTAGTGTCCAGTGTGTCTGTATTAACCCCTCTCTCTCTCAGTGCAGTGTTAATGTACTGTAGTGTCCAGTGTGTCTGTATTAACCCCTCTCTCTCAGTGCAGTGTTAATGTACTGTAGTGTCCAGTGTGTCTGTATTAACCCCTCTCTCTCAGTGCAGTGTTAATGTACTGTAGTGTCCAGTGTGTCTGTATTAACCCCTCTCTCTCTCAGTGCAGTGTTAATGCACTGTCGTGTCCAGTGTGTCTGTATTAACCCCTCTCTCTCTCAGTGCAGTGTGTCTGTATTAACCCCTCTCTCTCAGTGCAGTGTTAATGTACTGTAGTGTCCAGTGTGTCAGTATTAACCCCTCTCTCTCAGTGCAGTGTTAATGGACTGTAGTGTCCAGTGTGTCTGTATTAACCCCTCTCTCTCTCAGTGCAGTGTTAATGGACTGTAGTGTCCAGTGTGTCTGTATTAACCCCTCTCTCTCAGTGCAGTGTTAATGTACTGTAGTGTCCAGTGTGTCAGTATTAACCCCTCTCTCTCAGTGCAGTGTTAATGGACTGTAGTGTCCAGTGTGTCTGTATTAACCCCTCTCTCTCTCAGTGCAGTGTTAATGGACTGTAGTGTCCAGTGTGTCTGTATTAACCCCTCTCTCTCTCAGTGCAGTGTTAATGGACTGTAGTGTCCAGTGTGTCTGTATTAACCCCTCTCTCTCTCAGTGAGAAGAAAGTGTTCAGGGTGTACATCGTGGTGCCTTTGCTGCCGGGATTCGAGGGTGACATCAGCAGTGGTGGTGGGACCTCGATGCAGGCGATCTTACATTTCACCTACAGGTCAGAGGGCTTTAACACTGCTGCGGTAGCCGAATGGTTAGCAGTTTGGCTTTATCGTGAATTACTTGGTCGTTTAGATGATTAATCAACCAGTCATTTAAATAGAAATTTGGGTAATTGGTGTTACACAGTTGCTCTGCAGCCCTGTCCTACGGTCTACAGCTACGGTCCTGTGCTTGAGCCCGTCTCTCCCCGGTCTGTTGCAGGACTATGTGTCGAGGGGAGTTCTCTATCCTGGGGCGGCTGAAGGAGAAGAGTAAGTTCCCCTTCTTCCCACACTCTTCACTGGTCTGTATCACGTGCGTCTGTCTCCCTCTGTGTGTCTCTCTGGGTCTCTCTGTATGTCCGACTGCCCGTCTGTCTCTCTGCGTGTCCATCTGCCTGCCCATCTGTCTCTCTGCCCATCGGATTGACTGCCCGTCTGTCTATCTGTCCATCAGTCTCTATGTGTGTCTGATTGACTGCCTGTCTATCTCTCTGCATGTCCGTCTGTCTGCCTGTCTGTCTCTCTGCATGTCTGACTGTGTCTCTGTGTTTCTTGCTCTCAGTGCAAGATGAGTGGAAGCAGTACATCTCTCTGTGTGGTCTCCGAACCTACGCCCAGCTTCCTGGCTCTCTGGTGTCGGAGCTGATCTACGTGCACAGCAAGACCCTCATCGCCGATGATCGGCGCTACATCATCGGTGAGACCCCGTCCTCCCTCTCTGCCCCCAACCCAGCAGCACCTCCTGCTGGAAGACTTCATAATTCCGTCCCACCTCGCTTGGAAACGGGCCGGAGGCAAGCTGTGGCCTCGGAGCTCGGACTCCAGGGCCTCGGGCGGCCAGTCCAGGCCAGGAGCCACCAGCTGAGCGCAGCCCAGCGCGAAGGCGGGTGTGTGATCGCTGAGCTGATCGATCACCTAGTACGGATATTGAAAGCATGTTAAAAGTGTTTGTGTGTTACATTTGTATTAAAATCTTCCTGCATTGTATCTTTCTCTATAATACATTCTTCTCTCTCCTTTTCCCTCTGATACTTCAAAAACTTCTCCCTCTGTCCCTTCCTCACTCTCTCTCATTTCTCCCTCCACCCCCCCTCTCTCTGTCCCTGTTCCCCTCCTCTCACCTTTCTCTCTCCTCTCTCTCCACCCCCTCTCTCTCTGTCCCTGCTCCTCTCGCCTTTCTCCCTCCTCTCTCTCCTCTCCCCCTCCTCTTTCCTCTCTCCTCTCCCTCTTCCCTTTCTCCCTCCTCTCCCCCTCCTCTTTCTCTTCTCTCTCTCCTCTTTCCCTTCACTCTTTCCTTTCTCCCTCCTCTCTCTCCTCTCCCCCTCCTCTCTCTCTCTTCACTCTCTCCTTTCTCCCCCCTCTCTCCCCCTCCTCTCTCCTTTCTCCCAGGCTCTGCCAACATCAATGACCGCAGCATGCTGGGCAGCCGGGACAGTGAGCTGGCCGTGCTGGTGGAGGACACGGACCTTGTGCCCTCGCTGATGGGCGGCCAGGAGTACCAGGCGGGCCGGCTGGCACTGGCCATGCGGCAGGAGTGCTTCCGGTGCGGAGTCCTCGTCAGCTTTCCTCTTCCTCCTCTTTAGTCTGCTTCTTCTTTACCATTGAAATTGATGATGAGGATGATGATGATGATAACACAGATCGGGGTGAGGAGGGAGACACTGCTGCACCAGCTGAGTTAAGGGGGAACTTTAGGAAGGTATTAGGGAGCTCAGGTTGGAATTTCCAGGACATCAGGGTCAACGGCCCTGTTCTTACAAACGGTGTCCTGGGATCTTTACTGACTGAGTAGTATGGAGTGAACATGGTTCAACTACAACACACTGTCCCCTGCCATCCCCAGGGCACCCCCTCCTGGTCCTCCAACACCGCTGGCAGCAGCAGCCTGTTTTCCTTAGTGGTCTCCCACCCCAGTAGTGACCAAGCCTGGTCGGGCTGAGCTCCTGAGGTCTGACCAGCTTGGGCTACAGGGCAGGGTCATTGATGCTTATAATCGTGCTTATCCTGCTATTATTTATATGTTCAATGACTACAAGGTGCTATCAGATCATTTATAGCATTGGTGCTGATGATAACCATGGTTCTGCCACACCCAATACTTGTGAATAGAGCAGTAATACCACAGGAGAAGTAACTCTTCCCTGCTGTCGTGTTTTAATGTCCAGGGTTCTTCTGGCAGCGGACTCAGACCCCTGCATCGACATCCAGGATCCAATCAGTGACGAGTTTTTCCAGGGGGTGTGGAACAGGATCGCCGAATCGAACGCTGCCATTTACGACATGGTGAGTGGGAGAGGAGAACAGGAAGTAACACTGGACACTACAGTAGATTAACACTGCACTGAGAGAGAGGGGTTAATACAGACACACTAGACACTACAGTCCATTAACACCGCACTGAGAGAGAGGGGTTAATACAGACACACTGGACACTACAGTACATTAACACTGCACTGAGAGAGAGGGGTTAATACAGACACACTGGACACTACAGTCCATTAACACTGCACTGAGAGAGAGGGGTTAATACAGACACACTGGACACTACAGTCCATTAACACTGCACTGAGAGAGAGGGGTTAATACAGACACACTGGACACTACAGTACATTAACACTGCACTGAGAGAGAGGGGTTAATACAGACACACTGGACACTACAGTCCATTAACACTGCACTGAGAGAGAGGGGTTAATACAGACACACTGGACACTACAGTACATTAACACTGCACTGAGAGAGAGGGGTTAATACAGACACACTGGACACTACAGTACATTAACACTGCACTGAGAGAGAGAGGGGTTAATACAGACACACTGGACACTACAGTACATTAACACTGCACTGAGAGAGAGAGGGGTTAATACAGACACACTGGACACTACAGTACATTAACACTGCACTGAGAGAGAGAATGTCTGTGTCTTAATGTCCTTTCTGTCTGTTCTGTTTTCAGGTCTTCCGGTCTCTCCCCTCTAACTCGATCCACAACCTGCGGATGCTGAGGGAATATGTCTCGGTGGAGCGGATGGCGGAGACGGACCCCGACAGAGCAAGAGAGGAGCTAGCTGGGGTCAGGGGTTACCTGGTCCACTTCCCCCTTAACTTCCTGTGTGAGGAGTACCTGCTGCCTCCCCTCAAAAGCAAGGAGCGCATGGTCCCTATGGAGGTGTGGACATAGCAGGGGTGCGTGGGGGGAGTGTTCCCTTTCCCCTGGTGGCATCACACTGCAGCAATATTCTCCACTTCCGGGGCCATTCCGATCTCCTGTCCAAGGCACTAGTCCGCCCTCTCCCGCTTCCTGGACAGTACCAGAGAATTCATCAAGTTAGTGTGCTATCCCAAACACCTGTGATGGGCTGTGACACCTGTGATGGGCTGTGACACCTGGAACAGATTGTAACACCAGTGACACCTGTGACTGGCGGTGACACCTGTGACTCCTGTGATGGGTTGTAACACCTGGAACGGGTTGTGACACCTGGAACACCTGGGACACCTGTGGCAGCTGATGGGCTGTGACAACTGGGTCAGGTTGCAAAACCTGGAACTGTTTGTGACACCGGGAACAGGTTGTAACACCTGGGACACCTGTAATGGGCTGTGACACCTGGGACACCTGTAATGGGCTGTGACACCTGGGACACCTGTGATGGGTTGTGGCAGCTGTGACACCCATGATGGGTTGTGATACCTGTGCATGGAGGAGCTATGAACTGGGCCCCCGTATAAATGAAGAGGAACATGTCTCCCTGGACCAGGCTGGGAGCTCGTCATGGGCACTTTGAACAAGCAGTGCCTGGCGCTCGAGTCGCGGTCACAGAAACAGCGCCGAACTCACGGGGACAGTTGATTTGATTCAGCCCTCCTCCTCGGCGCATGCAGGTGCACGAGGGAGTGCAGGCAGAACACGGCCACAGGTTTTTCTGACTGCATTCACATCCTCAGAGAGTAGGAAACGCCCGTGTCTGATTCGCTGCCCCAGCCTGGGACAGTGGAAGCATAAACCCGAGAGAGCTGCATCAGCAGGGGCGCGGGCGGGTCTGTGCCCGCTGGTGGACACTGGCGATCTTGGCGCCCTCTGCTGGGTGATAGTGATGTTAGCACTCTGCTGCTGGCACCGGTGATGTACCTGGGGACATCTCCTTGCTCCTGAGTGCACAGTTTTCAGGATGCGATACTCTCGAACAGGGCATCCCACTGTAGAAAGGGGACACAATTAAAACAGACCTTTTATATGCAAATAACAAGGCTTTTGTGCATCGAAAATTATAGGAATCAAAGTTCTTTGGCGGAGTTCACTGCTGCCTCTGTGTCTATCAGTCATCACTGTTTCCAGTTGACTGACCAGCTGGGTTAATTCTCCATGGCATGTTGGACTGTAGCAGCTATAACGGAGCCACGGTCGTGCTTTTCTCTTAACGACAAATACAGCTTTGTGCAGATTCCCAACGCTGGCAACTGTAACATTTGCCCGGGGTGAAAAAACCATTCATGCTGGCGATCAGATCTGGTTTGGGGCTGGTGGGGGGAATGTGCTTTTCCAAAACAAGCTTCCCTGAAACTAGAACAACAAAGGTGTGGGACACACCACCAAGCACAGAGTGCACCACACACTAACACAGCAGCTGTCTCGACACAAGGCGCCCCCACTGGTCCTGACCTGGGCGTGATCACTTCCAGTGGCTCCCGGTGCTCCAAGCGAGGTGTTCCTATGGGTTTGCGGTAGAATTCCTTTCTTAAGCCACCGACGCGATGTTTGTGGTATCTGTTTTTGGCAAGGAATGAATGGAAGAGAAAACATCTTTAAGACCTTCACAGAGAAAACTTGCTGGAATGTAGGGATTCTCGATAAGAAGCTAGAAAAGACTGGGGAATTATTCTCAAGGAACATTCCAGCCCTTGAAAATGCTGCAAATATCAAGGCAGAAAAAATCTTGCAGTAGTTTGCTGTTCTGTAATATTGTAAAACATTAAACAGTAAAGTGCAATAAAGTCATAGTGATATCAGGGTAAAAGTATAGTAGGGTTCAGTCAGATCTGTAAAGACACTCAGCCCAGCTCACCTGTACTTTATTGGCACTCCATCATGAACTTACTGTCAAACCCCCTTGTACGGTACTGCACTGTGCTGTACTGCACTGTGGGATACAGATCTGTGCTCTACTGCACTGTGCTTTGCTGTACTGTGGGATACAGATCTGTGCTCTACTGCGCTGTGGGATACAGATCTGTGCTCTACTGCACTGTGCTGTGCTGTACTGTGGGATACAGATCTGTGCTCTACTGCACTGTGCTGTGCTGTACTGTGGGATACAGATCTGTGCTCTACTGCACTGTGGGATACAGATCTGTGCTCTACTGCACTGTGCTGTGCTGTACTGTGGGATACAGATCAGTGCTCTACTGCGCTGTGCTGTGCTGTACTGTGGGATACAGATCTGTGCTCTACTGCACTGTGCTTTGCTGTACTGTGGGATACAGATCTGTGCTCTACTGCATTGTGCTTTGCTGTACTGTGGGATACAGATCTGTGCTCTACTGCACTGTGGAATACAGATCTGTGCTCTACTGCACTGTGCTGTGCTGTACTGTGGGATACAGATCAGTGCTCTACTGCACTGTGCTGTGCTGTACTGTGGGATACAGATCTGTGCTCTACTGCACTGTGCTGTGCTGTTCTGTGGGATACAGATCTACTTTGCTGTACTGTGGGGTACAGATCTGTGCTCTACTGCACTGTGCTGTGCTGCACTGTGGGATACAGATCAGTGCTCTACTGCACTGTGGGATACAGATCTGTGCTCTACTGCACTGTGCTTTGCTGTACTGTGGGATACAGATCTACTTTGCTGTACTGTGGGGTACAGATCTGTGCTCTACTGCACTGTGCTCTACTGCACTGTGGGATACAGATCAGTGCTCTACTGCACTGTGGGATACAGATCTGTGCTCTACTGCACTGTGCTTTGCTGTACTGTGGGATACAGATCTACTTTGCTGTACTGTGGGGTACAGATCTGTGCTCTACTGCACTGTGCTGTGCTGTACTGTGGGATACAGATCAGTGCTCTACTGCGCTGTGCTGTGCTGTACTGTGGGATACAGATCTGTGCTCTACTGCACTGTGCTTTGCTGTACTGTGGGATACAGATCTGTGCTCTACTGCACTGTACTGTGCTGTACTGTGGGATACAGATCAGTGCTCTACTGCGCTGTGCTGTGCTGTACTGTGGGATACAGATCTGTGCTCTACTGCACTGTGCTGTGCTGTACTGTGGGATACAGATCTGTGCTCTACTGCACTGTGCTGTGCTGTACTGGGAGAGTTGTGCGGTAACAGGCAGTCCTGTCTGGCAGAGAGGGAGACAGTTAAGAGAAGTGTTTGAGAGAGAAGAGAGGAACAGAGCGTACTGTTACTGTGCAGTCTGTGGGCGGCTTGTTTCTCTCTCTGCGTACAGTACCTCTCTCGCTCGGTCAGGCAGTGAGAACCGTGCCACCAGTATGCACGGAGCTGTTGTTATGGAGACAGTTAGCAGGAGATGGATCAGGGTTTTGCGAAGGGGGAGAGGAGGACAGGAGTGAGAGGAAGGAGGAAAGGGGGTGGCGAAGTGTTATAATTATAATCACTCATCGTCGCTGCAGCTTTTGCAGCCGTTGTCCTGGCAACCGCTGATTTTATTTTTAAAAAATGCTGTTATTGGGGAAAAAATGTATACACACATAAAAAGAATTGGAACAAATGTAGATTGTAAACTTGAGGGCAAAAAAGGGCATGAGAAGATAGAAAGTGACAGGGATGCAGTGTGAGCTAGTGTTCAGAGCTGAGGCACTGGGAGAGAGGCAGTGTGAGCTAGTGTTCAGAGCTGAGGCACTAGGAGAGAGAGGCAGTGTGAGCTAGTGTTCAGAGCTGAGGCACTGGGAGAGAGGCAGTGTGAGCTAGTGTTCAGAGCTGAGGCACTAGGAGAGAGAGGCAGTGTGAGCTAGTGTTCAGAGCTGAGGCACTGGGAGAGAGAGGGAGGCAGTGTGAGCTAGTGTTCAGAGCTGAGGCAGTGTGGGCTAGTGTTCAGAGCTGAGGCACTGGGAGAGAGAGGCAGTGTGGGCTAGTGTTCAGAGCTGAGGCACTGGGAGAGAGAGGCAGTGTGGGCTAGTGTTCAGAGCTGAGGCACTGGGAGAGAGGGAGTGTGAGCTAGTGTTCAGAGCTGAGGCAGTGAGAGAGAGGGAGGCAGTGTGGGCTAGTGTTCAAAGCTGAGGCACTAGGAGAGAGAGGCAGTATGGGCTAGTGTTCAGAGCTGAGGCACTAGGAGAGAGAGGGAGGCAGTGTGAGCTAGTGTTCAGAGCTGAGGCAGTGAGAGAGAGGGAGGCAGTGTGGGCTAGTGTTCAAAGCTGAGGCAGTGAGAGAGAGAGGCAGTGTGGGCTAGTGTTCAGAGCTGAGGCACTAGGAGAGAGAGGGAGGCAGTGTGAGCTAGTGTTCAGAGCTGAGGCAGTGAGAGAGAGAGGCAGTGTGGGCTAGTGTTCAGAGCTGAGGCACTGGGAGAGAAAGGCAATATGGGCTGGTGGTCAGAGCTGAGGCAGTGGGAGAGAGAGGCAGTGTGGAATCTGGAATTTAATTAAACTTCTAATGAGGTATGGTTTGTAGAGGTCTTAACTGATGATTTTTAATGCAAACTTTAAATGACTGCACTACAATGTAATACTGCACATCAAACTTTTCTGGTCTTTAAGAACTTTTTACTATTGTTTTAAAACCCTAACATTTTTATATTCTAGAAACCTGAAAAGGTGAATTTTAATAAAGTCACAAATTTTCTTGCAAATGTGTGTTTGGTTTAAAAGCTCCTCTGAAGAATGAATTGTGCTTGTTGTAACCGTGAGCAAGATGCTTCAGTGAAATGCTGAGCTGTATAAATGAGATGAAATATATCAGAATAGAAACAATAGCTTCTCAAAATGTCGCTACAGGTAAGTGGACAATACAGGTTGAAAGCCAAAGGGGTGCACAGTGCAGCCAGCGGGCTGCATCACTGGCATGGCCTGGCACACCTGGTTATACCGATGAGAGTGAGAGGCACCTTTTCACCTTTCAGTGCATTTTGTTATGGGTTATCACTAAACCTCCACACCTTCTGACTCCGAGAGCTGAGTCAAGCCTGACAGCATTTCAGCAACTGGCACATCAGAGAGCCAAACAGATGGTCGGCAACACGAGCTTCCTGCTTCACGCAGGGCGTCGCAGACACCTCGGGCTTCCTCACGAGCGGAGCCCATCCGTCTCCATCGTGGGAATTCTGGGAGTGTTCATGTCCTGCAGGCCCCTGAAACACCTGAGCTCATCTGCCCTGACCTGGCCTGTTTTTCCTGCTCCTGTGGGAGGGAGGGGGGAGAGTCTCTGTCTTCCCCTGTGCTGCCAGTGGCCGGTCGTTCCGCTGCATTGCGGAGGCCCTGTACCTTGCGCTAGGCTCATGTTTGAGCGAGGACAACGTGTGTCCGCCCGGCGCCTTTCAACTCGTGACACCTGGACTGAGACTCTTCCATTGGCTGCTTTTCGTTTTAGCTTTCAGCAAAACTTTATTGAGCACTTCAAAGGGATAAAAAGCAGGAAGAAATGACAATCTCACATGAACCACCCCCCAGTCCTGTCCCATTTTCCCTACCCCCTAAATGAAATTCTCCCCCTCCCTGAATTCCGAGTCCGCATTCCCAGTCATGGTAAACATAAGGTCCCAAACAAGAGGCGCTCATTTGGTCGCGCTTACTCATGTGGTTGCTGTGGGAATCCCAGGAAATCCGCTTCTAGAGCAGCATTGTCTGTTCCAGACACCCACCACTCTTGGTGTCTTTGCTTCTTTTTAGTTGCCCGCTCCTGCTGTCCAGTCGTGGTTGATTTGGTCAGTAACTTTCTGAACTTGGACCAAGACCCTAGACCTTTCTGTGGAACACTAAAGAGATTCAGTTCCTTTCACTTGTCCGTGCGAGGAAATTTCATCCGAGCCCAGAAATGTATGCGGTGGCTCGTCTTTGGACTGATGTCCAGAGCAGCATAGCAGTGTGCCGTGGCTATATTCCATATGACTATGAATTTGATATTGACGACGCGTCCACCTCCAGCATCAAAATACGATCGCGGAGGGAGAGATGGGGACTCGCCCGCACCGGACCTGACTGTAAAGCGGCGCGGTTTGTCCCTGGTGAGGTGCCGTAGTTCGCCTACCCAGGAAGAGCTGGGCACGGAGCGACAGACAGCTCTATGGGTAGAGTGTGTGTGTATTCGTGACTGCAAGAGAGAGGCACGGACGAGACGAGGAAAACAACACTGGAGTAACAGCAGGCGAAGCAGAAGGACAAGAGCGGACGAAGAGGGCCGGGGCTTGTTGGCGGTCGCAGGAGCAGGACTGTGGATTTGCGGCGATTGGGGGGGATTTTGTTTTCGAGAGACGAATTGTTTTTTTTTTTCTTCTTCCTTGTCAGCTTCAAGTCGCCTTCTGCTGGAGAGAGAGAGCAGAGCAGAGCGGGGCGGAGAGAGACTGCGGTGGCCGACGATCCGGGCTGTTAGCGCAGGACGAGAGAGACGGGCAGAAAGTTGGAGGTTAAAGCTGAACCAGCTATTTAGAAAAAATAGTTCTGGGATTGTTTTGGTGTAAAACACGACTTTTAAAAACACGAGTCGTCTCTCATTCAGTGTAGGGCGAAACTTGGCTTGGCTTTCGTGAATTAGCTACGGCGAGCTGCCTCTTCTCAACCTCTCCCTACCCTGGGAAAAAGGGGGATTTGAATTTTCTAAAACTTGGAATTTTCTGGTAATCGCCCGTCTCGCTGACCCGTTCGCCCGCGACTCGTATCGATTATATAAGAGAAGGCGGGGAGTAGGGGGCGAGAGCCGTCGACCGACTGGCGTTTCGGCGTTTTTAAATGTTAATCTGCCTGCTCGCTGGTCCGGGGTGCCCGCCGAGGACGAGGGCAGACTTGCCAACATGAACGCTCACCCCGAGCCGTCCGCAATCTCGACTCCCTCCCTCCCTGCCGCCGACCTGCGCGACGAGACGAGAGACGGCTCGATTATTTCGGTGTTTTGGTGAGAGCACCCCCTCTCCGGAGCCCCGCAACAACACTGTCAAGTTTGTGCTGAACCGGCACAACCCCAGTGCTTTTTAACTGCGCACCCAGCGAGGCGGAGGTGCGCAGCTCCTGGTACTGTACGGGATTTTACCCATTAAATGTCCGTTCTGGCGTTCACCTAGCGAGGACCAGCCCTATACGCAGCTGCCTTGCAGGTGTTCTCTCCCACTGCCGGCATTATCGCACAGAAATAAAATCCACGCTGGATAAGGCGGCATAGGATTTTTTTTTCATTTTTAACTTCATTTTGTTGTGACAAAAAAATGTCTGAAAACGCGCCTACCAGAAGCTTAGACGACATCGACCTCGCCGCCTTACGGGTAAGTAAAAATACGGATAATTATTGCTGCCCCCCCCCCGTTTAAATTTCCCCGTCTTTACCTGTCAGTCTGTCGTGTATGTGTGTGTTCGGGGGTTTAATCAGCTCAGAAGTGGAATTTAATATGCTCAAAGGGCGACTCGGTAGCTGCTGTTTTTCTACAACTTCGATGTGGGTGTTCTGCGTTTATGCATTATTTCTCAGCCT